>NC_054830.1:117307046-118507046 GCF_018345385.1 Vulpes lagopus | reverse complement strand
CAGAGTGTGATCCTGGAGACCCTGGATCGAGTCCTACGTCGGGCTCCCTGCATGGAGCCTGCTTTTCCCTCTGCCTGTGTCTCTACTTCTCTCTCTTCTCTCTGTGTATTCTCATGAATAAATAAATAAAATCTTTAAAAGAAATTACTTGGCAAGATTTTTACTAACTGCTTGTTTACTCTGTAGTCACAAAACTCTGAATTTATAAATCTTAAATTTTCAAATATTTTAGCTTCATTTTTTAATAGCATTTAATTAAATCCAGTAAATTCCTTTCCTCTCTTTTTTCTTTTTTCTATCAAACTCAGCTTTGTCTAGCACCTCTATCTTTTTGATCGGTTATGGGAACCTTTTCCTCAATTTATAGAAAAATTAATAGTTCTCCTTTCTTTGTAATTTCTATCATTTCATGTTTCCTTCCTTTGTTTTAGTCCTCCTTCCTGTCTTTTGATCAGTTTATTCCTTCATGTCTCTTTTCCAGAAGCCTTTATGAACTCTGATGCATTGCTTTGTACCACATCATTCTTTCCTTTACAAAGCAATGTTTAAAAAAATCATCCAAAATAGGACCAAAATGCCAGGACAAAAAAATATATATATGTTCGCTTTTCTTTAAACAGAACTTCAGTGACTCCCACGATCAAGGACATTTTTCAACAAATATTCTACACTTTTTCTTCCACTTACACGTCACTAACCCCATCAGAGAAGTGGTTTCTTTTTTTCTTTTTAATAATAACTTTATTTTTTATTGGTGTTCAATTTACCAACATACAGAATAGCACCCAGTGCTCATCCCGTCAAGTGCCCCCCTCAGTGCCCGTCACCCATTCCCCTCCAACACCCGCCCTCCTCCCCTCCCACCACCCCTAGTTCATTTCCCAGAGTTAGGAGTCTTTATGTTCTGTCTCCCTTTCTGATATTTCCCACACATTTCTTCTCCCTTCCCTTCTATTCCCTTTCACTATTATTTATATTCCCCAAAGGAATGAGAACATACAATGTTTGTCCTTCTCCGATTGACCTACTTCACTCAGCATAATACCCTCCAGTTCCATCCACGCTGAAGCAAATGGTGGGTATTTGTCATTTCTAATGGCTGAGGAATATTCCATTGTATACATAAACCACATCTTCTTTATCCATTCATCTTTCGATGGACACCGAGGCTCCTTCCACAGTTTGGCTATTGTGGACATTGCTGCTAGAAACATCGGGGTGCAGGTGTCCCGACGTTTCATTGCATCTGGATCTTTGGGGTAAATCCCCAACAGTGCAATTGCTGGGTCGTAGGGCAGGTCTATTTTTAACTCTTTGAGGAACCTCCACACAGTTTTCCAGAGTGGCTGCACCAGTTCACATTCCCACCAACAGTGCAAGAGGGTTCCCTTTAGAGAAGTGGTTTCTATTAACCATGCAGAGATAGTGACCACCTCTGTGGCCTTTCCATTAAGACGTGTGTCTTAATGGAAAGCCAGAGTTTAAACAGAGTAGAGGAAAACATACCTATGGCCCAAGATAAAAACAAGGCAGTTGAATAGCAGTGTTAGGTAACTTGAAAGGCATGGCAGAAACCATTTCTAAAGTCTTGTAAACTTCATGGTAAGTTGCTTTATACTGATAATTGAGAAAACCTAATGAGAGAGCCATCACAGCTGTAGCGCTACTGTCTTTCACATGTTTTCGGGCGTCCTTAGTTGCAGTTGAATATAATAAAGAACGTACCAATTTTAGGTACACATATAACTATGCCTGAGGACTATATCTAGGTATCCTCTAAAAATAGCACTAGTGAGTAGGGCTAAAATTTATGGGAGTCAGAGAGGCACTTTAAAGTCTTCTTTGGGGGACACCTGGGTTGAGCGTCTCCCTTTGGCTCAGGGTGTAATCCTGGGGTCCTGGGATCAAGTCCTACATCTGGCTCACTGTGGAGAGCCTGCTTCTCCCTCTGCTTACGTCTCTGCCTCTCTCTGTGTGTCTCTCATGATTAAATATTTTTTTTAAAAAAAGTATTAGCCAAGGTCTACTCTTAAGTATAACTTGAGTGGTTAAAAAGATGAGCTTTGGACTCAGAAGGTCATGGGATGAAATTCTGTTAGGAGCCAGTTCATCGTCATCCAGCAGAGCCTCAGATTCTTCACTCAAAACAATAAGGATAGTTCTAACTTCAGATAGCTGATATAAATATAGATTGTAATAATTTACAAAAACAGCCCTTAGGAAGCACACCATGAATATTGTCACTGCTGGTATAAAGAAAACATTTCTCTGCCTTTCCACCTGGATGGCCGCTGTGATCATGGGAAAATTCAATTATTGCCAAAGCACCAATCTCTCTGCTTTTTTCCAATGAAAGGTGTCCAGGCCAAGTTGGCGCAAGTTCATAATGCTGCCCTGTAAGAGTATGGGTCAACAAAAAGTACTGCTGAGAGATTTAGAAAAAAATAAAATATTGCAAGTGCTTGCTAGCTAACACTTTGAGATCGTAATTTGAACTAATCATTGTTTACTAATGATTCAAGATGTACACGACACAGTAAATATGACTTGTCTAGCAGTTACACAGTTCTTTCCTTGAAACCTTTTTCTTCCTTTTCCCCTCATTTGATTTATTCTCGGTTTTCATTTAGTTGCATGTATAAGGAAGTCTGCCAAGGTTGGGAAGACTGAAATGTGATCTACTTTTAAATATTTCTTCATAAAACTCCAGTGTTTTTTCAAGTCAGTACTTCAGTGCACTTGCACCCCTACCCTCTGAAGGTTGATGCCAGCAGCTCAGGAAGCAAGAGTAGTCCTTGACTACCTAACCAGGCTGTTGGCACAGCAGAGAAAAACATTTGACTATGCAAATACCCTCAAGTCTCAAAAACTGGCAAAAAAAAAAAAGGGGGGGGGGGACAAAGAATGATTTGACAAAGTATTCAGAAATACTTTGGCAAAGAATTTCTGTAGCTATAGTAAAACTCTTCCCATGAGTCAACTGTCTTTTGCCACCTCATCTTGTTCCCTATCTTCTCAAGGTGACTTCCTCCTTCTTTTCCTTTAGATGTGGCTGTTAAAAGTAGATACTTGTTTTGTTTCCCATTAACAGTAACACCTCTGGGTCTCTGTCAAGCTTAGGGTCTAAGGTTTTCACTGGGTGCTTGCCCTGCCAACAGTCAATTTTCAGGATTACTCTTAGCTCCCATCTTTTCCCATTCCGATGTGCTCAAAATAATACTGTCAAAGGAATAATTTTTTTATTTTCAGAATCTCTAGTTCCAGCAAGTCTACTATCACCCCACCACCATCAACAAACACACACAAACACACACCCTTCATTTCTCCTTGAGGCAAAATGAGATTAAGTCACAAGCACAGATGCCACTTGACAAGCCCAAAAATGTTACTGGAAGTGAAATATAGAGAAAAATGCCAAAAAAAAAAAAAAAAGTTGCAGAGGAGAGGAAGGGAGAAACTTTGGGCACATATCTAAAAGAATGAAAGACAGAGCTGAGAGCAGTGGGCGTTGTGTTTAAGTCTACCCCAGGAGCCAATCTGTTCCATTAATTGCTTTTAATTCTTTTGCTCAAGATAAGCTGATTACAGAACCTTTCAGAAATCCCATTATGGTTCTTTTTTTTTTTTCTTGCTCTGAACTCTCTTCCTTTCAATTTCAACTAAAAATTATCCTCTACTGTCACTTCAATTTGCCAAAATTTCACTTCCAATCAGTTCTATTCATTCTCTTTAGGACAGGTTGATTACACACAAATGATATACCAAGACGATGTTGGCCATCTTTAGATAAGACTCTCTAAGACAAATCCCCTAATAGCTTATCATTTAAAAAATGCATCCAAGATATGTTTTTTTTAAATCCATTCCTGTCCTAACACAGTGTGCCCTAATGTTTGAGAATATTTAGTTAGGGGCTTATGTAGACCAATCAGAGCTGATTTGACTGTAAAGAGTCTGAACTTCAAAGGCCAGACCTTTGAAAGACAGAAAGACATTCAGTGAGTAAGGAAGACAAAGATATGGGAGAGTAAACGTTGAGAGGTACAGTTCAGAGTTCCCTTGTGCTTATACTATCAGAAGTATACCAACAACTGAAACAAGCATTCATTTAATTCTTACTACACTCCTTAGGCTGTATAAACACACATCAAATTCTGATAACCACCCTGTGAGTTAAGCACTACAATCATCATGAAGAAGACATGTGCTTTTACTTTCTAGCATCTATTCCCCCTTTGTGAACATGCACGATCTGAAATTTCACGGGTCTCCACGCATCTCCTATGCTCAGTCCATCTGTTTGGATAAGGCTCTATGCTCAGCTCCAGGAAATAGACATCACAGCCAAGCCCTGCTATGCTAAACAATTCATGCCACAGGACACAGAAAGTGGCTGGGGACAGGCATGACTTGGGAGAGCAGAAGTGTGCTCTTTAAATGATCTTTATCGTGAAGTGCTGTATATCGAAGCTGCCAGTAATGGCTTGCCTCCAGAGCAGGAGAACTATACGAGAAGGACACTAACACAGAGCAAAGGGAGCTGAGATCTAAGAGAGAAGAACCAGACCCTAAGTGAGTCACCATGACACATGTGGGCTGGATCAAACTAAATCCTGAATTCATGCTGACTCAAATCTGTAGTCACCTGACCCAATCCATTCTCCCTTTCTTATGTTTGAGTAGACTGGGTTTGCTGCAACTTGCAAAAGAAGGGACCTTAATTGAAATGCATGATTTTATAAGTTAGAAAACTGAGGCTCCAAATAATTTTACACTTGCTCAAAGACATACAGTAAGTGGCAGATCTGGATTTTTGAATCTAAGTCTCTCTCTGTCAACATACCATATTCTTCCAATTCAACATGAAATGTGAAGGCAATAGTCTTTTTATGAAAGATGTGATGGTGACTTTTATGTGTTAATTTCAATAGGTTAGGCTACAAGCCTATGGTACTAGTCTGGTTGCTGATGTAAAGGTATCTCGTGGATATGATTAACATTTACAATCAGGTGACTTGGAGTAAAGTAAATAATCCTGCATTAATGTGTATGGTGGGCCTCATCTAATCAGTGGAAGGCCTTCAAAAACAAAAACTGAGGTTTCCTGGAGAAGGGACTTTGTCCCAAGACTATAACATGGAAATCCTGCCTGGGTTGTCAACCTGCTGGTCTGCTCTATGGAGTTTGGACTTGCCAGCCCCTATAATCATGAATAATTTGCTTTAAATCTCTCTCTCCAGAGAGAAAGATATATAGAGACATATCCTGCATATCTATATATATATTCTATTTATCTCTGCATATATATTTTTTCACTATATCTATATATCTGTCTTTATGCTGTTTATCTGGAGAATCCTCACTGATACAAAAGTAACCCAAGGCCATCCAGAGTATCTGGGAAAGGACCAAAGTTCATTTCTTTCTTCCCTTCAACAGATCATTTTCTTGGTGACTTTCTAGAATAAAACAAGAAGGACAAAGCTCCATGACCAGGATCATAAAAATACTTTTTCTGTCAGGTGCCTCCTGAGAAATTTTGTTTGCTTCCTTTTTTCCACCAAAGTGAAAAGAACGTGTGGATATTTACAAGTAATTCACGTCAAACTATTCCTGTGATACACTTTCCTAAATGCAGATCGACTGTGACAAATAAAAGGTCGCTAAGAAGCACTGGTTTGCGTAGGTATTAGAGGCTTTTCACATTCTTCCAAATTGCTGGATGGCAGTTAAGTGTAAGGATGGAGTCTCCGAGGAAAACGGACTGGTTCCACCTTGATTCACACTTGATTTCTCATATCATTCTTCCCGGTATTCATAACATCCACTCCAAAGATGCAGCAATGTTCAATATAACGTAGAGGGGAACTGAGCGATCAGCTCGGCTCCACTGCAACTGTGCTGACGTTTGCTAAAATTGCCCAAACCCGATGGGATAAATAATTCAGTTTCCCTGAAGGATGTGAGGGAAGGCTCTCACAGGCTGATAGAGAAGAATGCTGCTCTCCTCATCTGCTTTCAAAGGAGGCAAAGGATTGTCAACTCTAGCCTACTTCTCAAATAAACCATGAAATTCACAACCCCAAATTGAGATTCTCGTTTTCAGGCATGGCCATCCTTAATTTCTGTTCCACCAGCATGAGAGGCAGAGAGACAAGTTGGATGATTTGTAGCTCCAACGATAAAAAGAAGTTTCAGAGAAACAATAGGAAAAAAAGAAGGTTTGGTAGGTTTCGAAAATTCTTTTTCTTTTAATACACTATAAAATGTGAAGCAGAAGCACAATGACTTAATGAGTTTCTGTCTCTGTACTGTGACAAATCTACAATTTGGCCATTGTAAAAGTAATGATATGTTTCATTAATTTCATATGTTCTTTTAATAGAGTATTTGGAGGGAAGGCATTTTTGCTTTAGAAATTAGAGCAAAGAAAAGCTGATAAAAGCTTCAAGTTGGTGTTCACTACTTCCTGGAATACATTAATAATGTTCAACTGCCTTTTCAAACACAAAGACAAATCTCAAAGCGATGCTTTGTCTTTCCCGTCATGACGCTAATAGCAGAAGACTAGAAATCCTTACCTAGTCTCCCCCTCTCCCCGAAGGATGCCCCCTACTCCTGCTTGCACATGCACGCACGTGTGTGTGCGCACACACACACACACACACGTTTGGATTTGGAAATTAAGTCTACAACCCCCACCCATGTATTTGAATGCTTCTGGGCCATGTCCTCTGAGCTTTTCCAAATCTACTATGAGGATCACTCTTCACAAACAAGTCACCTAAGTCCCATGGTCTCACCTCACCCTTTCACAAATATCCTTGTGTTGGGTTTTCATAGGTTGGGATCCTCCTAGGCAAGGGTTTGAGTACCAGAACTTTATTTGTGAGGGGGGGGGTCCCTGAAATAAGGAGGGGGAATAAGACAGGGAAGGCAGAGAAGTCATTCAAAGGTAGATAAGAAGGCAAGTTTGTGTCTTGGGCAACGAGGATGCACTCCCACTGGGGTCTGTTGGGAGCCCGTGGCAAGCGTATCTTGGTTGTCCAAAATTAGGGCACTTACCCTCCAACTCCTCCAACAGGCCAAAGGCTGTCCCCTGGGATTTAATTCACTGTATCATTTGTGGATCAAGGAAAGCTGTCAGGAGGACAGACGGGAGGGCTTGCAGCAGAACCACATCAGTAGGTGTAGGAGTGTGAGAGCTGACAAGATAGTAGTAGAACACATGTGGCTATTAATGGTGACATAGGACATGTCTGTCCCCCACATCTTTCACTCAACAAGCTCCTTTTACCTCAATTGTGCAAATGCTACTCTCCATGAGCCATACTACAGATTGGTCACTGAATCACCTTTATCTGCCACATTTCCTCTTGGCCTTCAGAAGATTGACCTTGGTGGATTTTGTTGTTGTTGTTGTTGTTGTTGTTGTTGTTGTTGTTGTTTCCTGACTCTGTCTTTAGCAAACATCTGGGGCTTATTCTGTAACCCTTTAACAAAGAACGCTAGACCCTACAAACCCACTGTAAACTTTGGATGGGATCAATGTGTTTATCCTCTTAGGAATGTTATTTCCCTCAGTGAGATTCCTACCCCAATCCCATGAATAGAAAAATGAAGCAAGCTGGGGGTTGTGGTAGAGAGATAAGGGGAATTTTACATCCTAGAGAAAATATGTGTCTAGAAAAAATTAGCAGGAGTAGCATAAATCGCAAAGTTGGTTGTAGGTTTCCAAAGGAGGAAAGGTAGACTTTCCTTGCCAGCAGCTGTTTTTCTTAGAAATACCCTTACCCCAGGTCTGGAGAACTAAGGGCTATCCTGGCAGGCCCTCTCTGGGGTGACCATCCTGGTCAAGGATGCTGTTGGCATCCTGGGGTTACTGCAGAGACATTTTCAATTGATGCTGCTCTTGGCCAGGTGTTAAGAGACTCACTCACTTCCTGGTCTCTGTCTATTTGCATTTTTTAAAAATATTTTATTTATTTATTTATGAGGGACACACAGAGAGAGGCAGAGACACAGGCAGAGGGAGAAGCAGGCTCCCTGTGGGGAGACCGATTCAAGACTCGATCCCAGGACCCTGGGATCACGCCCTGAGCCAAAGGCAGATGCTCCACTGCTGAGCCACCCAGACATCCCCTATCTATTTACTTTTATAAAATCAGAAGCCCTGCCCAGAGAAAGCAGTAATTAATACCGTATTGATAATCACATTCTATTTCTCATTATCCTCTCACCTGAATGCTTCCTGAGAGCAGGGCTGGTGAGGAGGAAGGGGATACAGGGAGACTAAGGTGAGGCGCGAGAGAGTGCCCACAGTGCCCACAGTGGCTGCAAATGCAGATACCACTCAAAACAAAAGCAAATAAATTCATTTGCAAACTAGGTTTGGCCAGTGAGCTGTGACTGTCCCCAGCGCAGTTGTGCTCTGCAGGCCTGAGCCTCTTCACCGATTCTTCAGGTTCACCCATCAGCTTCTACCTTCACGCAGGTATAAAAGACGAGCAGGTGTCTCCCTCCAAGGACTTGCAGACCTAGGTCTGGTTCTCTTATGTTTAAAGTGATGAGGTTTCCCACTTGAAGCCCTTGTATTCTTGGACCTGGCAGGTTGGCGGGTGGCACCCCAGGACCCCAAAGCACCCTTCCAGAGAGGTGCTTTTCTCACTAGGTTTGAACTACTTAAGGCAACCATTTGCTCCTTGAAGACACAGGCACACCCACCTAAATGGAGACCGGGCAGGTATGTGTGTGTGCGTGCGTGCGTGTGTGTGTGTGTGTGTGTGTGTACACACGTGTGCCTTATGCATTAGCACATGCACATTGGTGAGAGCTGACGGGGAGCATAATAATTCCCCACCATGCCACAAATAAGAGAACAGCTGCTTGTTTCAGATATTAAAAGAACGTAAATTGGGTTGAGTTTGCTTTTGGCACGAGAACAAGGAATGCATAAGTTTCCCACTTGCACTTAATTTATTTTTAGGTTTATTCACCACCATTTGTCAGGTTCCTTGAGCTTGACCTGAAACTAACCTCTAGATAAACGTGAAGGCAAACAGAGCCCTGAAACTCTATCTGTACGTTCTTTTGTCTTGGGAACTGTAAATCGGGGCATTAGGTGAATAACACAGCTTGGCTTTGTGTCATGAAAAGTAATTCGGGGCTGCAGTAAGGGCAGGATTTATGAAGCTGTCTGGCCAAGCTTGGGCAGGATGCCAGCTTACACCTGCTCTGCAGACATGGCTGTGTGTCCTTGGACACAAGGCTGAAGCAGCCAAATTTCCTCTGACTGCAAAGCCAACAGCAGGTAAGGGAGGAGGCTGGGGGCCCCCATCAGCCTTTAGGAAACAAATCGGTCACAAACTTCCCTTTCCTCATTCTCGAGCAAGAGTCCCTTAATTAAAAAAATAAAATAAAAATCCAGCTCTACTTTCCAACCACTGTAAATCAGTAATCTAGTGCGGTTGGCAAGAAAACAAAAGCAAAGGAGTTTGTAAAGTTTTAGAGCTTTTAAAGAAATAAAGGACTGAGTCCTATGTCAGGTTGCTAGATGGCTTATCCCCCAAAGAGGGCAGTGAAAGGGGGAGGAGGGCTGTAATTAATTAGGCAGAGACAACACCTGTAAACTGAGACGGTCTGGAGCAAACGGGACAGTGACCCGAGTCATGCACATTGACACTGCCAGACAATGAACCCCCTAAATGACTGTCGTGTTACAAGGATGCTTTTCTAAGAAGTTGACAGAAATTATATTGTCTCTTTGATGGAGCTGGGCTACCTCCACCAAGCAGATGGCCAAACTGTCACGATGCCAGAGCACACTGCAGAACATCCGTGGCAATCGCCGTGCTCCCTTTCACTGGATCGCTCACCCCTTCTCAGAAAAGTGCAAAAAGCTCAGCAAAATCTCTGCGTTTCTGGACAAGGAATGGCCAGCAGGTAACATACCAGGCTTAGTTGGCATCTGATTAATTAGGATTAAAGGCACGAGGTAGAATGTACATGGGGAATAGCTCCTTTCTTTGTGATCTCAGCCCTAATGAAACTTCACATGAAAACCCACTTCTCTAGCAAAGCCACCTCTTAGCATTTTCCACTTTCTTCCCAC
Source organism: Vulpes lagopus (assembly GCF_018345385.1). Classification (NCBI taxonomy): domain Eukaryota; kingdom Metazoa; phylum Chordata; class Mammalia; order Carnivora; family Canidae; genus Vulpes; species Vulpes lagopus. The sequence continues at coordinate 118,496,935 of NC_054830.1, read as the reverse complement.
TTTCCCATACTCATAGATTCATTAGTGCACCCGCTTCCAACGGATTCCATAGCAAATCACCAAAAAATGGGATCCTCAAACGATAGCAACTTATAGTCCCTTAGTATTGGAGGCCACAAGTCCAAAATCCAGGGGGGGTGGGGGTTTAGGGTCATGTTTCCTCCAGAAGCTGTGGGGGAGAATCCTTCCCTGCCTCTCCCAATTCCTGGTGGCTCTTGGCATTGCTTGTGGTGGCATCTCTCCAATCTCCGCCTGTCCTCATACATCCCTCTCCCCAGGTCTCTGCATCTTCTCATCTCTTATAAGGACACCAGTCCTTGGGTTTAGAGCCCAGTGAAATCCAGCACAATTTCATCTTGAAACTCTTCATGTTACTTCTACCAAGACCTCGTTTCCATTTAAGGTCACATTCTGAGGTTCCAAAAGAGGCATGAATTTGGGAGGGGTCACCGTTCAACCCCCTACAATGAGTAAACTTGTCTATTCCTAAAGAGTAGTCCTTCAGCTCCTGCTGTCTCCTATACCCCACAAATCCAAGTGGCTGACTACATGCATTCTACCAACACCATCACTTCTACCCCGTTTATTTTCTGCAACACTTATGGATATCAGCCTCTAATGCCTTTGCTTCCAGATAGTTTGCATAGGCTCTGAGGATGCCCAGGGATGACTTCCCCTTTCCATCTGTCCTCCACCATCCAACTCACTAAACTGCAGAGAATTGCCTCATTACTAATTTTCCAGGCTATATTCTAAGACTCTAGATTTTAGGACTTCTATGCACACAAAAGAACCGAGCAAAGGAGCATATGCTGGACACCTCAGGAGTTGGACCAGGAGATAAAAGACCAGAAGAGGCCATCTGAAGAAAGTATGGAACCTGAACTCCACCTTACGAGGAGCTCAAGAGATGTTTGGAGGAGGTGGATAAAGGGCAAGGACATTTAAGACAAAAGCTTTAAATCTCTCTTTTACTCTACAGCTCTAATGGGGACCAGAAAGTTCTCTTTTTTTCTGAGAAATTGGTGAGAGCCAGGAACCTGACTCAAGCAGGTTGTGCACAAACAGATTGATTTATCAGTTCCAATAATGGGAAAATCCAAGTTTAAACCCAGGAATGACTTAATGTTTCTTCAAGAATGCTATCCAAAATATCTTTCTCTTCCCCTTGGCTTGGGCTTCCTCTACCCTGATTTGATTCTCTAAGAAACGGCCACCAGCAGGGCCAGGCTGGTAACACATCAGGTCAATAAATCCAGCAGATTGTGCACGTCTCTTCTGCAGGCATTCCAGTAGATGGGAGATGGCTGTGACTGTCATACAGCCACTCCTGAAAAATCATCCTGGCAAGAGGCTACTGTATTCCTGCCCTTGTCTGAGTCATCTGCCCAACTCGGTGACGTGGGGTGGGCTGCACCTGCACTGTAACCACGTGGATTAAGAGAAAAGGAGCCATTCCTCATGGGGAAGCTGTGGTGGTGTTATTGGGGAAGGAAGAGTAAATGTGAGCAAGCAAAAACCAGAGCTGTCCACTCAACCTACTCTGACAACATTTACAGACACTTCAGACACAATGAGAACTTCCAGCTGGATGCTAGAGCTGTTTCTGCTCCCAGATATTTCACAACAATACAAGATGATCATTTTGGCACTAGAGATACTTGAATGTATTTTTACCCACAGTGCCTTAGCCTCTATTTTCAGGCAACTACATAAAGTTTATTAGTCTGCTTAGTCTGCTAGGGTTCTCATGACAAAATACAAGACTGGGTAGCTTACGTGATAGAAATTTGTTTTCACAGTTCTGGAGGCTAGAACACAAGATCAAGGTGTTGGCTGGGTTAGGTTCTCCTGAGGCTTCTCTCCTTGGCTTACACAGGGCTGCCTCCTCTCTCTGTACCCACATGGATTATTCTATGTGTGTATGTCCCTGGCATCTCTCTCTCTCTCTTTTTTTCTTTTAGGAAGATACCAGTTCTATTTTGAATAGGGTCCCACCCTCATGACCTCATTTGACCATCATATCACCTTAAAAGTCCTATCTCTAAATACAATCATACTGGCAGTTTGGGTATCAGCAATGCTGGGTGGCGAAGAGGGGAGGAGTGTTGGATGACACAACTCCATCTGTAACAAAAGACCAGACTTATTTTCACTCCTTTACCTTTTGCCTCTAAGAGTAAGATGTGGAACAATACATTTTGATGTTGATTAACTGTGGCATGTCAGGTTGTGTCAAATATTTTTTCAAGTGCAAGAACTAAAATGTTTTTTAATTTCTTATTCATGATATCTCAGGGGTCACATTTTGACCCCAAGCACAGTCAGAATCCTATTAGTCTTCCCCTATCAATTAACCCTACAATTTTTTTCCATTTAATTGCCAGATGTTTTTCCTTAGGTCAGCAGGCCACAGCTAGACGGCTGCACAAAAAGAACTTTCAGACATGAAACACAGACACACGTACACACATAATACACAGGTACACACAAATATTTCATGGCACACTATATGGTTATATCCCAAACATACAGTGATGTTACAGCAAAGCACAATTTATGCATATGATCTCAAAGGATGGCGGTGCTTTAGTATTTAGCATTCCTTTTCCCCCTAAGCAATGTCTGCGTACAGAAAAGACCAGCAAACACACATGATACCTGTTAAGTGTAACATGAAACATGACACTTAAAAGCAAATTGGTGACTAATTGCTGAGGCTGTTTGTTCACTCCCATTTAAACCTACGTATCTGCCTGAAGCAAAGATGTAGAAACCCAAATCCAGAAAACAAAAGCAAAATTGGACTCTGACTCTAGGTTGCCTTAATAAGATCCATTTTGCCTCATTTCTTCAGCTCCCAACGGTGCTAAATCCTCCCAGCACTTGTAACACAATCCTCACTTAAGCTGCCGAGACACTCATTACCCCTGATCGCCAATGCACCAAGTCACCGCACCCTTGTTTTTGCCAAATTGACTTCCAAGTCATATGCTAGAATTCGTACGCCAAATATTGGATATCCCTTGGTTATCCAATAGTGTGCAATTAGAGAAGAATTTACAAGTGAAAAAGGGATAGTATAGAAGTCACCTCTGAAATGTTTCCATTTGGAAAAAAAAATAGTATCCACATAACACATGTAGATACTTTGGACTCGCCTTAGATTTAACTGACTTGAATAGAGCTTGGCCTTACTTTCTCACTGGAACCATGACAACATCAACACCTCCATCTTTGTAAAGACTAACACTGGAGTTCCCGCAATTCTTGGATTAAACGTTATCTCATTATTCATGCCCACAAGTGACCTCTCTCTCACAGCCTCCTTTTGAGAAAAGGTACCAAGAGCAGAGGAAGGGTTCATGGAAGTTCCGTCTCTGAAGACTGTGTGTACACACTTATACAAACCTGAGGAATCCACATTGACATGGTGGTCCAATTTCAAGCGGTACCATTAAAAGCTGTTTTGTATTGACAAGACCAGTTTTTAATAAGCTTGGGTATCTACTTATCTTGCACGCTGTAGGATGCAACATGGATGGAGAATGACCACTTAGTCTGGGGCTGGACTTAGATGTTACTGACATCCGCAGGGTTAACCAAAGGCAAACAGTACTGGCAGGTGCTATCCTACCTTCACGAGGGCTACTTTAAAAAAAAAAATCTTTCTCAACTGAAAATGAAGAGGATGACGTTGACAGATTCTATTATGGATTCTGTCGCCTTTTAGTATATTTGCTAACTGTGCATCCTATAGAAAAGGGCAAGGAATTAATCAGTTTGCCAAAAGAGCTGGGTTACACAGCATGCAGAGAGCACTTCAGCTACATTATTTGCACAATTTCTGTAGGGAGTTGTGCAATAGAGGCCTTAAATTTAATATGTCTGGCCCCCTTCCACCTGGACTCGATTCAAACCCACCGCCTGCAGCTCACTGAATCTGGAGTGGGAAATCAGTCATTACATTACGGACGGATGGCAAATGATTCCAATTCCCATTTTTCAGCTGGTATGTTTTTTAACCTGGAGCAACACCAAATTGGAAAATTCTGCTATTCTGCAAGCTGGGCATTAGATCTATATTGCTGCCTAAATGCATTTCTAGTTTGAGGAAGCTGACAAGATGATTTTTCTTTAGAATTTCTTTAGCGGCCGTGCCAGCCACAGAAGTTTCAAGGTCCACCACAACCTCACCATCCTGCCGGTCCTTTGGTTTTTCCCTGGGGGTGGGAGGACATATCAGTGCAATTAAGCTGCAGTGATCTATATACACAGTGACCTGACTCCTTCATGCTTCTGGCCACATTATGTAGACTGATGATCGAAGTCTTGTAAAGAGTCTGTTTTGTGCAAAAAGGCATGTAATGCTATTTTAAAAAATGGACACAGGAAATGAAGAAACAAGTGATATAAAAAGAAATGTCAGCTGGCTCTTCACCACATGAAAATGTGCTCAGTCATTTCAGCAACAATTTGAAATAGAATATACATGAGAGCTCATTTTTACACACATACCATTGAAAACTAACATCCAGTGCTGGTGAGGATATGGGGCTACATCCTCTGCTGGCAAGAACAATAAAATGCTATAACCTTCTTAAAAGTAACCTATAAATGTACATTAAACACTCAAATGGCTTACGTTTGGCCTTCACCAACCTAACAGCCCTAATCTGACAGGTTAGGTAGCCGAGGTGGGGATCCTGTCTCTTGCTAAGTATGTCTTTTCCAATGATGCCTTCCAGAAGAGGAAGTAACTACAAGATGGGCTCAAGGAGCCATTGGACCCACCTAGAGATGGACCTGAGCCAAAACTCCACTGAGCCCCTGACCTCCATGATGCTCCCTCTGACTGGTAGATCACTGTGACAGTTTTTAGTGACCATTCAGAGCCAAATTAGTCATACCTCAGAGGTTTGATTATTATTATTTTCCCTTCTCCCAGTACACAGGCACTCATAAAAGGCTGCAGGTCTCTTTGGGAAGGCTGGGATAAAGACTTTTACTAGTGCACCAAGACCCTTCCTCAAGGGGACCTGCCCTGTCCTTCATTCAAGGGGCTCTGGGCCTCAGAACTGGCTCAAGTCTGGAGATGGGCTGAAGAATCCTGAATCCATTTTTGTGATTCACATTAGACTTTTGTTCCCCTGACCTAGAACTGTTCCACTGATACAGATCAAGTAAAAATTTACCAGGCTTGTTATCAGTTTTGCTTCTAGGAATACCATGATCAACTAGCTAATACCATAGGCCTTTGTCAGTGAGACTATTCTCATTGCTGCTTTGACTCTGCTCTCCAGTATAGACACTGTGCCCACCTGGCCTCTGGCTATCAAACGTTGCCACCTGGCCCTGCCACCCTGGGATACCATTATCCCCACTGCATTTAGGTTTTCCAAATCAAATGCAGCAGCTCCCACTGTAATTTCCTATATGCGGAAAAGAGTGATCACCAAGCACTTCAAAAGACAGTGAACTCCCTTAATGAACTTATTTCTCACAAAGTGAAAGGTGTGTCCTTTGGACTCTCCTATGGTGAATGATCAGGTCCTAAACTGATAAATCCCACTCTAACATTCAATTTTCCTAAGCCTTTGAATTACTTTCTCTATAATATACCAAGGCAAGTCAGTTTTTCAACTCCAATTGACCAGAGGCCACTTTTTGGTGCATGTTTTAGGCAACCAACCAACCAACCAACCAACCAACCAACCAATTAGAGACCTAATGTTGCATTCCCAAGCTGCAACATTAAATGCAATCTCTGCTTAATGCTCCCACAGCAACCAGGTCAGCCTGACTGACTGTTTATGTCAACTTTATGTTCCTTCCACCATTATCCTACACCCTTCATATCCTTTCTCATATAGTCCCCAGATTTCTGTCTGCATAAACTGGAACCACACGCAGTTCTTCTGGAGTACAGTGTACTGCCTCATGGGCTACTCATTTCATCTCACCCTTCGGGACCTCCTGAGACTTGACTCAAATTATAAGTCTAAAAGTGGGAGTGGGGGTGTTGGTGGGGATAGGTCCTGAGGAGATCAGCAGTCACTTAGAACCTTGCTTTTTATGAGTGTTTGATTAGGAGTGTCTAACTGATATTTTGTGTATCTCTACTTCTATATTACACCATGGGCCATCAGTGTCCTCTCTACCACTGGAAATAGTCAATACCTTTCTCAAGACTAATCAAATTAGAGAACCAATTCCAGAAACTGGATAACCATTATTGAAAACTCATCTCTAACACTCTGTTCTTCTAGAACCATTCTTAGTACCAAAATCTTTATAAATCAATGTTTCCAGAGAAACAGAACCAATAGGATAGTTAGGTAGACAGGTAGATAGAAAGGTAGGTAGATGTTAACTAAATCTACAAAATACCATCACAGAAATACTTAGATTAGCATTTGATTACACAACTGGCTGTTACAGCCTAGTCAAATTGACACATAATAAGTAACCATCACAACAAGCGACAACCAATATTAGCTTTTATTAGAATATTATGCTTGAGTCTGGCCTAGGGCAAAGTTTCCTGAGGACGTCCTGATTATCCTAAAAAGATCTCACCTCAATCTAATGTGGACACTTCAGGGGAGGATCTAAACTGAATTATGATATATAAAATCTGTAAAAGCAAGTCATGAAGTTAAGAGATCACTCAGATTTGTCCATTTGCTAGGTGAGGAGCTAATATACGTTGTGCTTTCATTAACAGTGTCTTCTCTGTCGGACACTCTAACCCTTCCGAGCAGCTCAAGGGGAGTGCAGAATGCCTGGATTCAAGTTTGAGCACAGCTTCTTCCTCAGGCAAATTACTTCATCTCCACAATCCCAGAGTCAGACCTTCATTTCTGCATTTCTCTGTTACTGGCATTGTAACATGAAATAATTTTCAAACCCTGAAATAACAATGCAAATGTATGGATATGCCACAAAACAAAATGTTGCTTCATTTCCTAAGAGTTTGTTTTCACAAACCTGCTTTCAAAAACATGAGTTAACAACAACAAAAGATTTAGACTCCCATTGGAAGAAGGTAGATGAGATTTTTCCTGGAGCCACGTTCTGTATTCAACAGCAGGAGCTGTTCTAATGGGTATGGTGTACCCTTAAGTTGAGGTCATGGTCATGACATTTGGTATGGAAACTGTTGCCTTTGCTAAATAAAACTGTGACCTACTGGCTGCAAAGTTTATTCTCTGAATTTTGCTCCCAGGATTAGACAGCCTACATTCTTTTCCTTTTTTTTTTTTTTTGTAGTAAGTTAAGAAACCAATTTATAAATTACCTAAAGAGCTGAGACTGCTACTTAGAGAGGAGAAGTCTTCTTCCTGCAAGACAAAGGAACCCTTTTCTGCAACTCTTTGTCTTTTCTAATGCCATGAATGTTCTGCTGGAAATAATAGAGCACTTGCTATAAATACTTCTGGAGGCCTTGATAAAAAAAGAAACAAAAACTTTATATTCAAATAGAATGTAGCCGAATATCTTCAAATATACTGCCTTCACCTCCTACAGTAAATGAGTTGTTGTAACAAAACCAAAAATAAGGACATCACAGTCAGTGGTGAATTTAAGACTGGAGAAGACATTTTCTAGCTGAATAACACTGGACAGTTCACTGAGACCCTCTGAGTCTCAATTGCCTCATGTAACTGTAATACTATTGTCTCCTGCTTATTATTAAGGAGATCATCAAGAACATAACAGTGGACATGAAAGACATATACAAACTTCACAACACTGGGAATATTAATTGTTCTTTGACAATGTTACACCTTGTAAAGTCAAAACCAGTTATAAAAGAAGCAGATGCTATTTGAGAGTACTAACCACAATAATACCTCCTTAAAATAAAATCGGAATTTCAGAGACACAGCAACATAAACCCACAAGTGTTGATCTCGAGCATAAGAGAAATAGGGAAAAGTCATAAGTCTTTCGTGCAAAGCAACTGTGGTTTTAAGTTTAGAACAGTGCTGAACCATGAGTTTCACATATCTGTTCCTACTAGCAGGGAGAGATGAGCCAGGACATGAAAGACAGAGTGCCTCAGAGCACAGAACTAACCTTTCTGGAGAAAGCCTGGGGACAGCTTTTTGGGTGGGGGGAGCCTGCAGATGGGAGCAGCGTAGACCACTCTAACAGGCGGACTGTCAGTATATGTCAGGACTTAGAACAGAAACCTCTCAGTACACATAGCATCTGTTTCTCCAGCTGGCTCTCAGCCTGAAATTATAAGAGAAACAACGTGGAGGCAGGAAAGGATCAGTTTGGGAAAGTTTAGATTCCACTCCAGGAGCCGTAACATCAACAGGAAGTTCTTGCGTGTGATCTTTATTCAAAACCAGAAGGGGAATCCAGTGGAGAACGTTCATTTGGAAGTAACTTTAGTTCGGATCTGACTACGCACGCCACTCCTTAGGGATCTGACTACTCTAAATAATAATTTTTAGTAAACGGTCTCCTGAACTTCCTTGTAACAAAAGAACTTAGACATCTTTCTTGAAACTACTTCTCAAATCATTCTCACATGTGTCCACCTCTTTTCATTCCCACCTCCACCTTATAACCCTCCACTAGACAACTCCCTCTTGATTGTAGGCTTGCCACCTCTCTACTGGCATCCAGAACCATCTTGTTAAAACCTCAGTATGCATTCTGACATCAAAATGTCAACGGCTTCCCACTGTACTTAAAATCCATGCTTCTTCCTGTGGCTACAAGATCCTATATTTCAAATTCTTCCTCTTCCTCTTCCTCTAGCCTCTTTTCCAGCCACTCATCTGACATGGACCTGCAGATTCTAGCCATCCTTAAATGTTCTTTTCTACATAAACACCTTCTCCACATGCATTCAGCCTTTCAAGTGGAACACTGCTTCCCCCCCCAGTCCTCCACTAGTTCCTTTCTACTCATTCTTCAGCTCACAGATTGTGAAGTGATCCCTGGAGAACTGGTGATCCCCTCATATTGAGGGGATCTGGTATTCCTGGTATTCCTGTCACTGCCCTCAGGCCTCCTCCCTCTATGCAGCTCCCACAGCATGTTCAATTACAAATCTGACTGTGTTTACCTAAAGTAGCCTCCTCCTCCAAGACCGGTGCCATGAAGGCAATGACCATGTCAACTGTGTTCATCATTTAACAATGCCTAGGCATTAATCAATGCCTAGCAAAGTGCGAGAAATAGTTGTTGAATGGAAAAATGACTTAGTGTTAAGTATATGTTTATAATGATTATTTATTAATTTACAACAGTAAAATAATGTTAAATCTTCATTGTTATTACTGGAAAACTGTTCCTCCCTCCCCACTAAAAAAGCTTAAACCAACTACCTTCTTCATTCTAAGAATGACCCTAAAGGATGTTGAATTTGTATATAATTCTGTCTCCTTAGCTAAACAACAAGCAACATCAGACTGCAAATTGTGTTTTGTTCTTTAGTAGACATGTAATATTTGATGGTAAATAAAATTTATGCAATGTTTTCTACCTTTAAACTCAAATTCATGAGGTAGGGATCTTGAAAAATACTGACCACATCTTAATTTTTCAAAACCCATGTGTAGACCTTCCTAATCTGCTTGATTGTCACATTTTACAAAGTGTAGCCTAGATAGGAACAAAATGTCATGTCACTGAGAAATCCCCATATCCTTACAAAGGAAATCAGGGCAAGTAAGATACCAAACATAGCACATTGACCTCTACATGTTTCCATGTGTTTGATGATGATACAGGATACGGTATCATTAATGTGTCCAAATTATTTAACAAAGGCGAGAGAGTGCAGTTAGGAAGAAGGACTCTGGATCCAGAATGCCTAAGGAGAATCCATCCTTGGGCTCTAATGATAGCGTGACCTTGACCGAGTTCCTTAACTGTCTGCATTTCAATGTTCTCATCTATAAAGTGAGAATACTAATAATCCTGACTTCGCAAGCTTGTTGGGTAATAGAGAAGGTATCAGCCAAGATGAATGGGGGAGACAGAAAATCAAAAGTTAAAAAAGGATGGCAATTTTTAAAGAATAAACTAGAACCTAGAATGCAAGAGGGGGTATGGTAAGAAATAAATTAGGGTGGTCAAAAACTTTGAGTGCCACACACGGACTCTGGATTTCATACAAGAGGTAAAAAGGATCATTTGGGTGATGTAAGAATGGCTTTGGCAGGATCAGAACCACAGGATGCGTAGAGTGAGTCAGTGTCATTTTTGCTGCCATTTGGGCCATCTGCTGGTAACAACACACTAGTTTTCATCTACATACATTTTCCTTACACCTAGGATAGGGTTTATGCATCAGGGAGAATTCAGGGGAAACCCTGGGACTAGGATTTGACACCCAAGGGATTACTTTCCCCAGCCACCAAGACTGGTCCAGAACATATGTGGTCTAAACAGCCAATGAGAGACAATAGGACTTTTGCTGATATGGTTGAGAGAGATGTAAACCATCCTTCTTGTTAGATCCAGATCTAGGAGGACATGAACCTAGATTTGCTGGCAGCTACTTCTGCCTCCATAGGAAGCCTGAGAATGTGACCAGCATGGAGGATAGAGTTGACAAGGGCAGAGAGCCTGGATCCTGGCCTGGTGACGTTATGTGAGTTATACCTGACCCACCCTGCCCTTGGACTTCAGGTGCATACCTAAGTCAGGAAATTCTCTTAAGTTGAATTTGCTGCCCCTTGCAACACAAAGAATCCTGACAAATCCTGAAGTGACAAAGATATGCACATGGCTAAAGAATTGAAAACAGAAATAAGGAAGGGATGGAAGAAAAAAATATATATATATATACACACACACACACATATTTGATGAAAGGCAATTTTTAAAAAAGTTTTTATTTATTTATTCATGAGAACCAGAGAGAGAGAGGCAGAGACACAGGCAGTGGAAAAAACAGGCTCTGTGCGGGGAGCCCGATGTGGGACTCGATCCCAGGACTCCAGGATCACGCCCTGGGCCGAAGGCAGGCACTCCCGCTAAGCCACCCAGGTGTCCCAAGGAAAGGGAATTTAAATGAAGATAACAAGTTTTCATTTGGTTATAAAATTCCATCTTTATGTCTCTTTCCCTCCCAATTGTTATCAGATGTAATATTATTTCAAGGACAGGCTACCTCATTTGTTATACAAATTTTAAACATTTACTTAAAACATCATGACCCATACTTAACTGAGACAAGGCATTGTTCTCATGACTGCAAAGAGACCCACTGTGACTTCTAAAGAGTCTATTTTATTTGCTAGGATATATATGTAATCGATACCTAGTAAATCATTGTCGAATTAGTAACAGGCAACACTTATCAAATGCTATGTTCAAAGACCATACGTCAACCAGTTAATTTCAACTGTAACTTTCTCAGGAGTGTACTTTTGATTTCTATTTACAATTGAAAACTGCAACGCAGGTAGGATAAATACTTGCCTTGGCTCCATATGGTGCCAGGACACAAAGCTGAAGAGTTTAGCATATAGTAGAGCCATACGCTTTGGCACTACCCATGCAGTAAGTGAAGAAATGAGTGAATAAAGAGCCCCCTTTTTGTCCCTTAGAGGTGGGGAAAAACAGGGCAAGTGGACTAAGTCCTAACACCTTGGTTCTGTTGCTCTTCAGTAGATTACATTCTCACTATGTCTCGGTTACCACCTGATGATCAACGAGACATTCTGAGGAAGCTGTCGTCAGTATTTCCAATCTCCCAGGTACAATTTAGTACACTGAAAAGGCAATTTACTCAAATGAAAACCTTTCTAAATGCTAGCATGGTAAACTGGAAGACTAAGTGCTCCTTCTCTATTGTCTACTAGTAGCATGGGAGTAATTGAGTCACTGAGAGAATCTGGCTTATTCCCAGTCTGATACCTAGCTCCCTCAGCATCTCCTGCCCATGATGAAATGTATGCCACGTACCACCTGTGTATTTCAGACGAGAGCCTTGCCCAGGAGCCAGTGACAATTCGCTTCACCCCGTATTTATAGTCTGTAGTATTAGGTGGGATGGGTGGCACCATAATCACTAATTTGACATGAATCAACACTTACCATAATGGCACAGCATTTTCCACTTGAATTTGCACCTGAGTTTGTGCCTCTCAGCTTGCAAAGAAGTGCTAATCATATCTCATACAGACAGCAATTTAAAAATCAATCTCTGTGTTCATGGAAATATGACATTTAATTTGGGGCTGATGTCACTATTGTGGGAGGGGTAAGATCAACTTCTATTTAAAAATCAGAGAGTTCATTCATTTGAGTGTGGACTATCTCACTGTCGCAGAATGCCTACTCTCCCTCTGTAGTATGTCATATCTTTCTGAGATCATGATGACTCTTCCAGCAGTTTTTGATATGGGCAACCAATTGCTTCTTCCCCTTAAGACATATGGTCTTAAAGCCTTTCCTTAAAAACATTGGAAGAGATGTCGGCTGGCTTGCTTGTTTTCTTTTCTTTTTTCTTTTCTTTCTTTTTTTCCTTTCTTTTTTTCTTTCTTTTTTCTTTTCTTTCTTTCTTTCTTTCTTTCTTTCTTTCTTTCTTTCTTTCTTTCTTTCTTTTCCTTCTTTCCTTCTTTCCTTCTTTCCTTCTTAGATTTTATTTATTTGAGAGGGAGAGAGAACAGAGGGAAAGTGAGAGGGAGAGGTAGGAGCAGTGGGGCTCGATCCCAGGACCCCAGGATCATGACCTGAGCAGAAGGCAGATGCTTAACTGAATAAGCCACGCAGGCACCCCTGTTTATTTCTTTAGATGAAAATAATTCAGTATTGATGAGTGAAGTAAGAGTTCATTTCACCCACCTTACGCTCCCATTTCTGCTGTTTGTGTGATTTTGGCACCATCAGCCACTTCAGCGCTTACAGTGAAGCTGTATAAAGCCAGAGAAGTACTGCTTGGGCATTTCTCTTGCCCTCTGTTCAAGGTTTAAAAACATTTTCATTGTCTCCTACGGGTGTGATTTCCAGATGCTCAAATTACTATCTGTTGCCTCCTTTGCCAGAGGATGCAGAGCCACGTTATATGTCTCCTCCTCCAATATGGTCCATAGCCTTTTACAACAAGATTTTCTTTCTTTTTTTTTTCATTTTGCCAGGTGCAGATCAGCATAAAAGTTAAAATTTACCTAGCACAGTACTGTCTGTTGTAGAGTTCTCCAAGCTCTCACTCCCTGAAACCATGTATTACTCTGAAAAGTAACAAGCTCCTAATATTTAAGACTTTTCCCCTCAACTCTCTGGTAATGTTCTCATTTGTCTGAGTATTAAGAACTCAAAAAAAAAAAAAAAAGAACTCAAATGTCTATTTATACAAAAATGGGGTCATTTACTTCTGACATTCTCACTTTAGTTGATGTGGTCAAGAAATGCTTGAATTTTCTTCCCTCTGAATGCATTTAGCAAATCTCACTCCATGTCCCAGTAGTTCAGAGTATTCCACTCAGGGCTGGTTTTTTTAAAGAAGGCTGAGGGGGAAATGGATCCCTATACCCTGATACAGACCTCCTTGCAGAGTTTTAGAGTGGATGTTCACCACCTATAATTCTAGTCTATGACTGTGATGAATTCCTCAGTCAAGATTTTCATATATGTAGTCATTTAGACAAAGTTCCTTTATAATTTTTTCTCTGCACCATTGCACTCCATCAACTCCTGACTAATTCATTCACCTTCTCCTTATGGTTCTGAACTAGAGTTGAAGTTCTTGAACAATTTGGCCTAACCTGTTCCTTTCTCTCAATCTCTAGTGGAAAGTGATTCTTCATTTATCTTCTGGCAATACTATACACTTTTCTATTTTATTTAGAACTTTTCTCTGTTGTATATGTGTTTAATGGTTTTATTACTTTTATTAGCAAGCTGAGCCCAGGAATGCCCAGTGGCTTGGACAACCTCTAGTAGGACTCCTACTGAAGTGAGTAAATCAGAAGTGATTGTTGTTTTGGGGTGAAAAGAGGCAAAGAAAAGGCAAAGAAAAATATGGAGGTTGGGGTATAGGGTGGGGGGTTAAATCCAAATGACAGGTTCTACCTGCAAGGCCTCAGCCAATCTCCTCCCTCTTTCTGCAGGATCCCATTCAACAGGCCATCAAAGATGCATTCCCCCCTGACTCTTCCCCAGGTATAGCCCACTTTCCTTTTCAACTGACCAACTTAAACCCCTGCACTACTACCCATCTTGCCTTCCTGAATCAATGATGATGCTAAGGCCTGTCTCTTTCTCCCAATCCATTAGCTGATGATGTGTACCTAAGCTGAGATTTTACTTATTTAATTTGTGTGTTGATTGGTTCTTTATGCCCGTGCCCAAATGCACAGTTCATGTGTCTGAGCAAAAGGGAAAGAAAAGTAATCTAAACTCCAGTTTCACTAGTTCAGGATGATGTTTATAACAAGGAGTTGAGCCAGGCTCTGGGCAAAGGGGAACAGCATCTGCCTGCCCTTCTCACTGTATATGTTAAAGATAAATATGACAGATATTAGAGATGCCTATTTTGCACTATGAGCGTTTGAAGGAATAGAGAGTAACTCTTAAAAACATGTTGCCAAGCTTTTAGAATGATAATTGGACACGTTTCCCTTAATGACACCAATGTGATTCAAACACAGAGGTTTTACTATAGCAGTGATCTCTATAATTACACATCATTATTAGCAAAAAAAAAAAAATTAACATACAGGCCCAGGGAACCTATGTTTATATGGATTATTCACATGTATTGCTTCTCTGCATCACATGCATCATAAAGTACATAAAATCAAAAAGGAACGATGTGAAAACAATCTTTAATGCACTTATTTTTGCCAGAACCTGCTGTCCTTGTGCCAACAAAGAAAGCAATGGTCTTTGACTCTCCATCTTCTGTCACATATCTTATATGAACAGTGATTAAATCCTGTCCATTCGCTCTCTGAATTCATCTCAATGGCCATTTCTCCTGCATTCCCATCGCAGCCTTCGGTTAGCATCTCATGGACTTTCTTCCTCCCTTGCTAGTCCCCCAATGTTCATTAGCTTTTTGTCTACAATACCAGCTTTATTCTGTGGCTGGGCTGCTCCTTCCAAAGCTCAGTACTGGTCATGTCTCTCCTACACTTGGGTCCTTCAGGGGCTATAAAACAGAGTTAAAACTCCCAAGCAAATCTTTCCAGTTTTCCTTCTTCCTCCTCCCCTAACTCCAGCTGGGCCAAACCAATAACTTTCACTTATTTTCACCTTTGTATCTGGTATTTATCAGAAATGGCCTTTTCTTCCCACCTATGTGATGAACCTCAACATTCAACTTTAAATATCACTTCCCTTGAAAAGTTCTCTCTACTTCCCTTTGCAGAATTAAGAAACTGCCTGTGTTCCCTTATCACTCTGTACTGAATTAGAGCATTTATCATATTACTCAAATCATCTTTTTCCATGTCCTGAGTTGTTCAGTGAGGGAAACTCTGTTCCTTTTTTAGATTATGATGGTCTATCCACAGTTTGGGCATGGAGTCAACGCTTGATCTTTCCTCTTTTTTTTTTTTTTTTTTTTAAGATTTTAGTTATTTATTTGAGATAGAGTGTATGAGAGATGTCATGAGTTGGGGGGAGCAGCTTCTCCCCATTTAGCAGGGAGCCTGACTGGGGCTTCTGGGACCATAACTTGAGCCAAAGGTGGATACTTAACTGCCTGAGCCACCCAGATGCCTCACACTTGATCCTTCTTAGTAACAGAGCAGATAGATAAATATTATTAAGCAAATGTTGCATTTTGGTGACAATAAAGAAAACCTTCAAGTGGGAAGCCCACAACAAACAATGAAACCAAAACACTTCCATAATACATATATATTTTTTAAATGCCACGTCCCTAGAGTTTTTAATATTTTCTTATAGCTCAACAGCTTTACGGTCATTTTGAAAATCATGCCTCTATTATTGCCCTGTCAACATTATTAATGATGTCAACATAATTAACGATGACAGTAACAAATAACATTTATAAGTGATTACTATGCATGTGATACGGTGGTAGGCAACTCACTGCAATAGACTAATTTAACCATCACACTAATCTGTGAAGGAAGTAGTAGCACTGCCTCCCTCCGCTGGGCATGCAAGAGAGTCAGTGAAGGTTCTGAAGGGGACAGAAAGACTGCATATAAGTGAAGACAGTAAGATTTGAAAGCATATCTCCATCTGTAGGCTTAACCCAAATGATCTATTGCCTTCCGATCACCGATCCCCAAATATTTCTCAGAATGTCCGCTCTGACATTTAGTCCCTTTGGTTGCTATCTTATGACAGTTTCAAGTATGTATAATAGATATGATGCATTTACAAACTGTACATCCCATGAAGTTCCCGAGATCCAGCAACCAGGCTGTTTATTGGAAGTCTCTGGACCAGGCTGTTTATTTGTAAGTCAAATGATTTGTTTCGCTGAGTGATTGGGCTCCATTGAATTTTACTTCCTCCAGGTTGTCTCTTGAGTGGCATTATCTTCTGTCATGTTTGAAATGCATGCTCCTGCACATGAAGTTTTTTATTTGTTCATATTTGCCTCGCCTAATTCTTACTATATCAACCTCCTCAGCTGAAATTCATACTGAATTCTTTATTGCCTGATCATTCTTCATGGATACCATGTTGGATTAGCCTTGCAAATAAGTAGGTAGGCAGGGAGACAGCTTAAAAAATGATGTGTGCTTTGTGTCACGTTGAAATGTTGTCTGCTAATTTCTTCATTACAAAATTACAATCCATAGGATGTTTGTTAGAAATACTTAGTGAGATGAGGCAGGGCAGTAGAGTAAGGAGAAATGAATGGTATTTAATAAATTTAAAATGTGAAAAAAAATCTATCAGTTTGCTTAACTTCATAAAAATACACAGGTGTTCTTGTACTTTTATTCTCCTGCTGTTTTGAAGTCATTACTCAATAAAGTACATAAGTGACTATTTTAGTAAGTAACCTAAAAACCATTCTGTTCCTCCAAATGTGGTAATAAAAGACTTATTTTACAAAATTTTAATAAAAACTATCAACAACTCAAAGTAAAAGCATATTGAAAACAAACTGGATTCTACATTTGATAAAGGCAATATTTTGATGGTCCTTTTGAAAAATGTAAGCTATTTATTTAGATTCATTTATCATTGTCTCTATTAAATAATATTTATTACACTTCCTCACGCACAAGACTGTACCAGTCTCCACAAAGGAAATTAAACAGGTGTCTGCCTATTAGGATCACACACACACTCTGCAACAGTAAATATGCCCAGGGTGGGAAATAAATACCCAACTGGAGCATATTAAGACATGGTATATGGATAATTAATGATGATCACCTATTGAGACCTTACTGTCTTGGTATTTGATGGGTGACTAATGGCCATATTGTCATTAAGATTTCAATGGGAGTTACCACTCATCTTTTGTTCTCATTTAAATCTAGGCAAAGCTTTATGGGCAGAAGGATCCTGAATATAAATGGAAGAAGCTAGGCATGGAGTGAAGAAAAAACAGAGAATTAGTAAAGAGAAATCTGAAAAAGGAGCTCATCTCCTATACTCCTGATTTGTGCACATGCTTGTTTACTTGCCCTCTCCACTTAGGTGTCTAAGAGTACTCTCAAATGTACATGTTCCAAATAAAAGCTTTGATTCCTCCCCTCCACCCTCCATCTGTCACTGCCCCTGCGTTCCCCTTAGAAAATGGCACCACCATCCAACCAAACAGAAGTCCTCTGAAATGTGACTCCAGAACATGTCCAGATCCATTCACTCTCTGTCTCCGCTCCCACCACTTGCTGTTCGAGCCACCACCATCTTATGCCCAGACTACTTCAACAGCCTGTCATCAGCCTGCAGTCCCTCAGCAGTCACTGCATTTTCCAAATTAAATCATAGCACATCTCTACTTAAAATGCCAATGTATTCTCATTTCCACTGAAGTAGAACTCAAAACTCCTGAACAAGACTTCAAGGACCAACATCATCTGGTTCCTGACTACTTCCACCTCATTTTCTATTATTCTCCACTTAAAATCCTGCCTCAAAAGCCACCAATATTTTTTACCTCCAATTTTTCTTGCTTTAGACTGCACATAGACATTTCCTACACCTAGACTCTTTCTTTTCATCTATCACCTGGCTTTCTTCTTCTAGTCATTGAGGTGTCATTTTTTTCACAGAGAAGCATCACTTCCTGAGCACAATCTGACCTTCCAATCTAAAGCAGCCCCTCCCCATCCCCACAAAAGTCTCTGAGACATTTCTTCTCTGGCACGTAAACAGTATCTGAAATCACTGCATCCATTTCTAACCTCATTAGTTCATTGCATGTTGTCCTATGTTGTAAGCCACCTTGGGGGAGGGTTCTGGTTCACCTGTGTAGTACAGAGAATAGTCCCTGGGCCCTAGAGAGCATCAATAAATGGCCTGTCCAATAAAAAAAAAAAAAGTGCAAATCACAGAGTCAAGGACTTTCCAGGTGTTAGAAGAGAAAAAGAAGTTTGGGAAATTTGATATTCAATGGTGTAGTGTTAAAACTGGGAAGAAATATCTGAGAGCATCTGTGCCTCAATTGGGGTAAGCGTCCATATTCACTCATTGACCAATTTCAATTTATACCTGTCTAAGGAATGCATATTATCAATTATGTTCTAAATAAGAAAGTGCTAGACATTCTATTTTCATACACATCTTGCAGAGTAAGGGCAGAGCTACAGAAGTATTGCTTGGATGTTTCTGATTTCTTGCATAATTTATGAAAACAGGTAAAGCTGGAGGGTGGCCTGCTACTTAGCCAGGAGACAAACTTAGCATTATTTCTCACTTAAGCCGTGTCTCAAGTTCTACTGTCTTTGCAATTACTTCAGATATGAGAGATGAGAGCATAGGACTAAACTGTTAAAGTAAACCCAACTACAGCTGGAGACCATTAACAGCAAAATTGGGTATGCGGAAAGGAGCAGCGGGAGGCTAAAGTTATCACAACTGGAGAAGCCACATGGAGGTTAAAAAAAATTGCACTGTTTCCTGATCCACAAAGAATGCCAAGAATGCTTTGCAGTGTTATTCTTTCTGCCTCCGAGCTTCACCAAGTTTTCCATTTATTATTTCATTTATTCTAACTGTGTATGCATATGTGTACAGTAGAAAATGTCAGGCACAGAGCGGGTGCCCTTGGAAGTCAAGATGAGATTTTAAGATGCCTCTAAAACTGAAGCCAATGAACATCAACATGTAGTGGCAAAGATGAACCTTAGGTAAAGTAACTGAGGCTCTTGAAGGAGCTCTGTGCAGGTTTTGCTCCTCGGACTAAGGTACTCCCAGTATTTTATCAACACTGTGAGGTTCTATCATTTCCTTCTGGGAAATATTAAGCTAAAATAAGAGGTAACCAGACCCATGGAATCTTCGAAGGGGATATTTCCAGGACAGAAAGTTGTTGCATGAGGTGGGAGTGGGGAGCAGAGGGGAATGGACACATGTGACTATGTCAGCTTTCCTCTGACAGACACTGATCACATTCCCAGCAGCCACTCTCTCCAGCACACCCCTTGCACCAGCAAAATCCCACCTGAGGTCCCACAGTACTTGCCTTTTTCTGGCTGACTTATCTCACTTAGCATCATATGCTCAAGGTCTATCCACGTTTGCACAAATGGTAGGACAGCTTTCTTCCAGAGGGCAATCACGTTACAGTACATAAATGTATCAAGTTCACATGTTGTACACTTTAAATGTACAGGATGTCACACATCAAATATGTTTCAATTAAAAAAAAATCCCATGTGAGGGAAGCAAGTACACATTCTTCTTCCATGTTATGGGCTAAAATCGTATTCTCTAAAAACAAAGAACACTATTCCAGTCACTATCACACGATATACTCATTTAAGACACTTCTTGATAAAATTACAAGAACAATGACAATAATAAAAGGTATTTAGCCTCCTCTTGGGACTTTACTGATTTATCCTTAATCATGTGTTCTTTTTATTAAACATTCAAACCTTGGACGACAACACCCATCCCCCCACACACACACACTCAGAGAAGACACAATGACCTTCCTCCTTCTTGGGTGAGCACAGTCGCAAAATAAAACTTAGAAATGCTGAGTCATGCCAGATTTTTTTACCTTTCCCTCTATGCACCCCCCCACACACACACACACACTTGGAAAGCCCAGCCCTCCCATCGCCAGCAGTAACCAACAACTGAACATTATGAAATCCGGTTACCATCTATCTTTTCCAAAAGGAACTGGGTTCAGAAACTAAAATGCAACTGACATTTTCTATTACAACCTGAGAGAAAATGATCATCCAAGTCAGATAATGCTTCACTTATTGCAGTAAATAAACAAGATACTTTAGTCAGTAATAACTTTAGCAAAGGAGCTTTTTATTATTTGGAATTTTGGAGGAGGTTTTTAGTAAATCAATTACTCATGGCATCACTTCTGTCCAACTCCACCCCCCACCACCATGATATCATTATATGTAAATTAGAGTCACTTAACCTCTGCAGGAAGACTCATCCTGATAATAAAATCATTAGACCATAACGACAGATGAAAATGAGGAAGCAGCGGAAGGAAACAGGTGTTTGAAAGACATTTATGGAGCTCTGTGGAAAGGTTGGTGGCAGTTGCTATGTTACAAGTAGCTAGGAGGTCTCATCATGCCTCCAGTCTAATACTCAGTGATCTGTTTGTCTCCACTGTATACAAGCACAATGTGGGCAGGAACCATGGAAGAGGTAGCCGGGGGTCCGTCTGGAAGGCAGTGCGTGGATTTGACTGGTTGGATGTGTGTGCACGTATGTGTCTGTCTGTGTGTCTATCTGCTGCTGAATGAGTGCTTCCAGTTTGGACAGATAGGATATTGAGGCCTGATGGCTACATGTACATTAGGTGATCTTTTCTGAACCACAGCATTGGTGCACACAAGACATGTACTTTAGCTCCTGCCCAGTGATGTCATTTAGGCTTTAAATCATTTCCTTTACATTTTTATTCAAAAGAAGAAGAGCCTAAGAATAATAATGCACCAGTGACTTCACCAGGAGACTTTGGGGATTTGACAGCCATCCTGCCACGTGCCCTTTTGCAAATAATGACTGTCTTTGTCTCTTCATTTTACTTTGGTTGTTCCATCAAACTGGGCTGCTTTATTGAAAAGGGTTCACCTATTTTTTTTTAAAGAAACATCACTTAGAGATGTAAGAATAATACAACGTGCAGCTGATTTCCCCTAAAGACAGGATGGCAATGAAATGAAAGAGAAGCAGCAGTGATGTAGAGTCTAATCCTTCCTTAGAATAAAGAGCTCAAGTTAAAAGGGCAAAACTAGCCCATGCTTCTTAAGAGGCAAGTGGTGGAGGGAGGGTAGCTGTGTTGACCTAATGGGAACTGCAATGAGAATAATGAGGTTACCTGACCCTGCGCTAGTTTGTAAATGACTACTTTCTTAGCGAACAATTCCATTTTAGGAGCTAGCTGCCTATCGCCTGCATTCTCAACACACACACAGACACACACACACACACACACACACACACCCAGAATATGGGGGCTGTGCCTCTTCCTTTCTACATCCCCAAATACTTCATTTCTACCTCCAGCGCTGTCTCTGTGGGTTTAGAACACATTCATTCAAAATAATCCTACATCGGGGCACCTGGGTGGCTCAGTGATTGAGTATCCGCCTTTGGTGATCCCAGGGTCCTGGGATGGAGTCCCACATTGGGGTCCCTGCAGGGAGCCTGCTTCTGTCTCTGCCTGTGTCTCTGCCTCTCTCTCTGTATCTCTCATGAATAAATTAATAAAATCTTAAAAAAAAACCCTACATTATTCAGCCAGGGGTTTTGTCTTTCCCTTTAATTATCTTTATGCAAGCTCTATTTTTAAGCATGTTCAACATAGGCATTTGTCTTTCCTTGTCTGCCTTATGCAAATTTTTAAAAGACATTTGGGTACAGAAACTTGAGCCACTGTTGTGTCTCTTTAGGGACCCACTCAGGGAGAGATAAGGATTGTTCCTGCATCACCAACACCCCCGACACGGATTTTAACCTCTCAGCCCTGTCAGAGAGCCCTTCTACTTTTGCAAAGTAAATAGATTTCTGTCTTGCCTGTCACTGTTTGATCAATGTCTTTATGATAACACAATAGCGTTATGAAAACAGTAAAAGAAATATGAAGATGATTAACACAAATGCAAGCTCTGCAACCCAAAATGGGACTGCCAAGAAGGGGGGGGGAGTGGAGGATGGGGGAGGAAGGGGAGGATGGGGCAGAGGGGGGGAAAGGGAAGGGTGGGGTGGGGGGGATGGGGAGTAAGAAAGGAAACCAAGTGGCTGTAACTCCATATGGGCTTCGATTGGCTTTATTGATTCCTTCACCCGCTCATCACTTCTACCTCCAAAACAGGCAGCCAACTCCAGACTTAATTATTTTCTTTCTAAGAAAAAGAGAGCATGAGAGGGAGAAAAAAGCCAGAATCTGTTCATAAGGGAAGCAGTCATCACTGCTCATTTTTTTTAAAGCACTTAAGGGTCATTAGTCTAACACTGCAGCAAATGTATTATTCATTTTGCCGTAGCCCAATTTCTCAGCTAAGACTTTTGCAAGAAAACGATACACAGTTCAGTAGGGAGGTGATTGATCAAGCCAGAAGGAAGAGAATTGGGGCATCCTGATAAAAATTTTTCTCAGTCTTCTCAGTTAGCATAAATCAATTTTATTTATGTAGTAACACTTGAATACTAACTACCCAATGCCATCCGTCAGAGCAAAATTGATGACTATACCTTTAGGTTAATATTACTTGAACATTTCATTCTGAATAATTTATACACATTTCTGTCTGAGTGCCAATTCGAGATTGTTTATTTGGTTTCAGCAAGTGCAGCTGAACCACTGGCTTTTATTAGGAAAAGATTCTCATCTATGTTTATTTTGAGCATTAAAGGGGCCTATCCTATTTTGGGGCCCAGGTATTATTCCACAGTAATTGAAACATGGAGCAGTGTTGAACCCAATCGACAGTGGCTTATGGCTTTTTTTAAGGGCCTTTTTCTGAATGTTTTGTACTCTTCTGTGGTAAAAAGAAAAAAAAAAGCCCCAAAATAAACAAAATAAAACCAGAAGCGTATGTGGCCAGATAAAAAGGTGGCAAAATAGAAGCCAGCAGGTGTTTAATAACAATGCCTCAATGTTGTTTGCAAAAAAGATGTGAGCATATAGCATTAAGAGCATGAAGTGTCATGTGCGCTCTCCGGCAAATAATCTAATCTGTCCACCAAAACTAGTGCTACCATTACCCTCTCCTTTTGGGTGACTCTCCATGTGTTGATTATTCTTCATCTTGCAAAGAATGTGATACATTTTATAATCATTCTATCAGCTTCTTCTTCAGTTTTCTGGTAATCACCTTCCTCCGGGCATGTGACATGACAACATGTGTGTGTTCAGACTCCGTGCCAGAAATGAGCAGTCAATTACAAAATGCTGGCAAGTTTCACAGAGTAGGAAAACACATAGGTTTTCTTCATCCCAATTTCATTATTTACGATCTTGATCTAAGTCATCCTTGCGTCAGGTTGTGTTTCTTCTTGTCAGAAACGCACCCACAGTATCAGGCAAGTGAACATGTAGCTCAGAGATCTCACCAAATTGTGTATTTTGACATGGAGGATGACAGTCTTCCATTTAATTGGAGAAATTCTGTCCACCCCGTGGGTTCTCTCTTCCTCTCCACCCTCTCTCCCCTCTCTTTTACGAACACATTGCTCCACTTTTGAGAATTTTTTTCTCCAGCAGTTCTCAGAGTTCAGTCTCCTGAGAATGCCTGACAACCAATAGGAGAAAGCAACATCTTTTACCAGGTAATGCCTTGCACATCAGAGGAAAGACTCAAAATAGCCATCAGTTCCAAATAAATCACTCTCCAGTTTATGGAAACATTTCTTCTGTGTTCAGAGTCCTCATTAGCAGAAACTAGCGGAGGTGCTAGATTTTATAGATACGCACAGACACACACACACACACACACACACACACACACACACACTCTTCCCCCCGCCCCCGGCCCCCACACATACACACACACCTTGTTGGAAATGAATCAGGGCTGCCATTAGAAAGCATGTCTCCAGATTTGCCTCAGATGTAATTACCATGTTAAAGGAATAAAGATAAAATCTACCCACGAAAGACACAACTATATAGGCACTGATTAAAAAGTAGCCGGTGCTTAGCACCACTTTGACAGTCACATGTACAGCTTCATCTCTTAAATATTTTGAATCATTTACTCAACTCAAGGTATTTATTGAACTCCAATTATTTGGAAGACACTGTTCTAGAAACCACATAGTTGCCAGGCTGAATAAGTCATAATCTTTAAATAACCTTATGTTTAAAAGAGGTTGAGAATACGAGTAAATACAATTAATATGTTATTATGTTTGTAAATAGATGCAAACATAAATAAACAAAACAAAGGCAAATTTCACAAAAGCAGCCTAAAAATACTTTTGAATTACTAGAGCATGGCATATATTATTGGAGGCATTTATTTTGGTTGTGTTATAACCATTATGCATAATCCTATGTGTTGATTAAAGTTTACATGACAAGATCTTAATTAAAAAATTTTTAAGTACTTTGTAGATTCTGTGTTGCTATGCAAGGATTAGCCGTCAGTAAAGCAACAAGGACTATTGGCTAAGAGAAGGAAGGCATAGTGTATTTTTAAGGCTCAACTCTGAGCTCAGACTCCTAGAGCATTATATTAAAAGTAGATCAGCTGCAGATTACATTCAGTAAATTTAACTACTTTGATATTATTGTTATAAAGGACAATCCATTTATTCTGCAGAAAATCTCAAATTATGTAATCATGACCATATAGTCCAACCCTAACACTGTAACAACATATATCAGTGAATATCTATTGTCAATATTAGCAATACTGCCCTATGACATTAATTTGCCTCCTTATTAAATGAAATGTGCCTAAAAATATGCAATTGTTATAAATTAATAGAAATTTAATCACATACTTATTGCTTGTATAATCACACTTTAATATATATGAAAGTCTCATGTATATTACTTATTAAGGTTCAATAAATATCCTTAATGATCAATGCTATTGAAGCAATAATTAGACCCCTTGACCATGTCCATTATTTTATTAAGTCTCAGTGAAATATTCATTTTAAAAACTCAGTTGTCTGTGCTCCTCAGCCACGTGACTTCTGAAATCATTTAAATTCAAGATTATTTTTTTCTTCATCTTAAAATTTAACATGGGACATATTTAAAAAATCTATCCAGATGGGTCAAAACAACTTGACGGATAATATTTTTAAATGACTTGAGACACAAATGCCAGAAATATTACACCAAGTAAACACCTGGATTCTTGTCCTTGATAAAACCTGTCTCTTCAAGGTTCCTAAATGGTTTCATTGAGCTATAGTAATAGGTATTTATTGAGTTCTCAGAACTAAAATCTACTGCTGATACATCATTAATGTTTTCAGATGAATCTCAATACTGCAGAGATAAATGGGTTTCGTCATGGGCCACCAAGATAATCTTATGATGCAAGTAGTTCCTGCTGACCCTGCTCGTGATTCTGATGGTGGGGTCAGCTTGGGATGGCTCTGTGGGAGGGTTGTTTGGCCACTGTACATCCTTACAGCCAAAGCAGTGCTGAGAACAAATCTTAAAACCCACATTCACAGCCCAAAGATGTTCAAAATTCTTGGAGTTATGTAAACGCTCCCAGTAGTCCTGGAAGATACGTGTTACCATCTACACTGTATAGGACAGGAAATTGAAACTCAGAAGCCATGTATGTAATAAGAAGCAAGCCTTGAACTGGAATCCAGAGTGCTCTAAATAACAGAGCTTTTGGTCTATCTGCTATGGAGAGCTTCATCTTCACTGAGAAAACAATCCACGGTTTTCAGCTGGGACTCTAAGATCATGACTATTTCTCTGTTGGCCTATCAGCACAATGAACACCCAAAAGTGGTTCCCTGGGAGCAAGAGTATCTGCTTTTAAAAAGCATTTTTATGTAGATTTTAATCTAATAAGCAATAATTGGCCTACTGTTTGTACTATCCATTAAGAGAAGTAGTCACATGGTCATAAAATGTTAAAATCAAAAGTGGTTAGGGGT
This sequence comes from Vulpes lagopus, assembly GCF_018345385.1. Taxonomy (NCBI): domain Eukaryota; kingdom Metazoa; phylum Chordata; class Mammalia; order Carnivora; family Canidae; genus Vulpes; species Vulpes lagopus. The sequence goes on along the minus strand of NC_054830.1, from coordinate 118,470,724 downwards.
GTAACAAAACTTACCCCATTTTCTCAACGTTTCCCACAGGTATCTTAAAATACAACCGTGAGAAATCATGTTTGTTTGCTTTTCCCATGTTTCCCTTTGCCAGTGCTGATTTAAGTAAGGAAAATATGGCCCTGTTAAAATTTTTCAAATAAGGAAAGAGAAAAACAGAAAAATATCTGGTATATTAGATTAAACTGGGAGACATTGATATTATTAAAATGTGAAATCTATGATGTGTACAGTAACCAAACTATGGTAATTTGGAAGGTATAACAATTCCTGGCAGTGACGAGTACTATTCACTTTGTCTACTTACTCTCAGTCTGAGAATTTGCCTTACATTTCTCCTTTTGATATGCTCCAGTGAGAAAAAATCTGTAACAGTCCCTGAAGGAGTTCTTTAACATGTGATTTTTGAAGACAATAAATATGGGATAAACTGTATATAGTTCACCTAACATAGTACACTACGTCCATAGTGATATATGAATATGTATGTTTATACAACTATATTCCACAAATAAGTTTTTAGGTTTCCATCATTTGCCTCTCCTCATTTATCCAGTTTTTCATTAATATGAATTCAACAAATAATTGTTGCCCATCTACCATGTACTAGAGTGAATAAAACATGTAATCTGAATTTATTAAAAATCTATTATTACAGAGGATTTTTGGAGTAAGTAATACCACCAGGTAAAATCTTGAGATAGGTGGAAATGGATTAGATCATAAAAGAGGATCACAATGCTTTTTTTTTTTTTTTAAGATTTAATGTATTCATAAGAGACCCAGAGAGAGAGGCAGAGACATAGGCAGAGGGAGAAGCTGGCTCCCTGCAGGAAGCCCTATGTGGGACTCCATCCCATGACCCCGGGATCATGACTTGAGCCAAAGGCAGATGCTCAACCTCTGAGCTACCCCGGTGCCTCCAACAATCACAATTCTTAGGTGAAACATACCTAAGTAATCTGCCCTTGCTAAGAGATAAGCAGCATCTTTGCACAAAGGAAAACCTTCCAACACTTGAAAAATAGCCCCTCTGTTTAGACATCCTTGCTTGATATTTGTTATGCGTGTCTGTATAATTCAACTGCGTAGAATATTTTTACTTGGCAGCCAATAAAGCAAAAGGAAGTTATCAATGGATGTTAACACAAATTTCATAATTTCTGCACCTAGGGAGTAGTGGAAACACACAACCTTCTCGCTCCCTCCCTCCACCATCTTGCTAGAAAGGTCTTAGCCTGACTAGACGCCATGGGAAGAATTTCTTTTATGCTAGCTTTAAAGTATAAAGAGCTTTGTAAAGAACATTTAGAAGGTATATAAGGAATAAATTACAGAAATATCCTCTCACCATGAGAGTTTTGAACATCATGGCCCCCTTCACACCTCAGCCCATCAACCTACTGCTTTCAATTGGCACCTCTCTTTAGAAGTCTCTTTTGTACAAAAGCAATGAGATTTTTTTAAGAAAGTTAAATAGAATCATGTTGTAGACATTTTGTCAATTAAATGTTAATGCCTTTGACGGCTTTTCATATCAGCACATAAAGATCACTCTCATTATTTTAATGAAGAACTATTATTTCAAATATAGAAATATGAGAATGTATTTAATCCCTATTGATATATTTTTACAACTTTTCTAATTCTTTGCCAGTGCAAGGGATGGTTCTGAATATACAAATGACATCATCTGCGTAACTTTGGGAATGCATTTTTAGTGCATGGTTTGCCTCAAAAGAGCTCGTTAAGAGAATTCTGAGTCACAGTCTCCAACTGCTGATAGATATTGCCGAATTTTTCCAACACAACTCTTTTTATTACATCAGTGGTGTTGTGGAGCACCTGTTGCCTTACATTATCACTCGCTCATGATACTATCAATCAATATGATGGGGTCATTAACCCATTATTGTTAATTTGCATTTCAGTGATTATGATTTTTTTATAGGTTTGTCATTCCTTTGTAATTCTTCCTCAAATTGCACTTTGAATCTTTTGTCCATTTAAAACTTTTTCTTTGTCTTTTACTGGTTGATATTTTTGGAGTTCTATCATACTCCATAAATTAATCCAGTGTATATTAAGTATACTGAAGTTATTTCTGAGTCAATGTCTCACTTGCCTTTTAAGTTGATATTACTTGATGTAAAGAAATTCCAAATTTCTATCAGGCCAAATCTACCATATTTTCTGATCTTCTATCTTACTTAGGAAGTTTTTACCATTTTTTATCATCTCAAGATGATATACATCTCCAGATTATATTTTTTTAATTCTCAATATTCTCATATTTTTGTATATTCAGCATGCTTTGCTCTTCTATTCATCAGATATTTGTGTGAAGCCTTAACTAAAGATCTAATTTTATTGTCCATTTGCCAAAAATTACTTATTGAATATTGTATCTTGTCCTCATTGATATAAAACGCTACATTTATCAAAAAATTATTTCTATAATATAATCTGCTTCCAGGCCTTTTATTCTAGTATGATCTATGTTTTAATCACGTACCAAAATCATGCTGTTATAATTACTGTAATTTTAAAGTGTGCTTTTGGGAACCCTGGGTGGCGCAGTGGTTTAGCACCTGCCTTTGGCCCAGGGCGCGATCCTGGAGACCCGGGATCGAATCCCACGTCGGGCTCCCGGTGCATGGAGCCTGCTTCTCCCTCTGCCTGTGTCTCTGCCTCTCTCTCTCTCTCTGTGTGACTATCATAAATAAATAAACATTTAAAAAAAATAAAGTGTGCTTTTATTGTTGCAAGAACAATTCCTCATTTTATTTTTCTAAATATCACTGACTATAGGGCATGGGTGAAATGGACAAAGGTGGACAAAAGGTACAAAATTTTACTAGTCATAGCAATGTTATGTACAGCATGATGACCTCAGTTAAAAATACTGTAAATTTGAAAGTAGCTAAGAGATTAAAAATTTCAAGCACAAGAGAAAGATTCTCTACTATGTATGGTAATGAATGTTAACTAGACTACCGTGGTGATTATTTGCAATGTATACAAATATTGATCATTATGTCGTACACCAAAAACTAGTGTTATAGGACAACTGTATCTCAATGTAAAAATAGATCACTGACTATATTTTCTCTAACATATAAACTTATCCATTTGCCAATATTCACTGTAGAAAGTGTTGGGACTTTGATTAGGTTTGCATTAAATATACAGAATTTGATAAGAATGAATATTTAAAGGAAAAATGTTTTCATTTGTTCAAATTTTCTTTTGGGCTCTTTGGTCTCAAGCATTATAATTTTCCTTATATAGGTTATGCCTTCCTTATTAGGTTTGTTCTCAGATTTTTTATGGAATTTGGGGGTTGGTTATTATAATTAGGCTTTTTTTAATCAGTTTTATCACATTTTTAAATTGATTATTTTTGATATGCAAGAAAACTTTTGTATATGTATGTGCATCTTATATCCAGCAATTTACTGGTTTCTCTTCTTAGCTCTAATATACTTTTTTCAAACTTTTGGATTTTCTAGGTCCAGAATTAATGTCTGCATGTACTGAGAGTTTATTTTCTTCTTTTCCAGTATCATTACTTCTGTACCATGTTCTTAATACCTTGGCTAGGATCTCAAGTATAGTGGGATTTTTTTTTAAGACTTCATTTATTTTAGAGATAGAAAGAAAGTAGGGTGTGGGGAAGAGAGCGAGGAAGAGAATCTCAGACTCCACCCTGATCATGGAGCCCACTGAGGGACTCATCTCCTAACCCTGAGATCACAACCTGAGACAAAACCAAGAGTCAAACGTTCAACTGACTGAGCCACCCAATCACCCTTGAGTAAAGTGTTGAAGACTAGTAGTGAGAATAGATATTTTTCTATACATCTTAACTTTATTGGGAAAGATGTTAATGATTTACCATCAAATATTTTGTTTCCTATATGTTTCTGGTAGTTAGTTGTTGTCAGTTTTTGGAAATGGGTTTGTTTCACTCCTTAGTGGACATTTTTTTAATTAAAAATGATAAATAAATTTTATCAAATGAAATTTAGGCATCCATTTAATCAAATAGAATTTTCCAGTTAATATCCTATTTAATCTATTAATTAAGGAAATGCATTTATCAGTTTCCTGATGTTAAACCATCCTTACATTCCTAAAAAACACTGTATGTGGTTGCAATGGGATTCTTCAATTTGCCAATAATTTATTTAGATATTTGCACCTTTCTTCATAAGTGAGACTCACCTGCTATGTGTGCATGTAACATGACCCTTCCAGAAAAGGGTTGAGAAGCTTTCCTTCAGCTTCCATGCCGTGGGAGATTTAACAGAAACATTCAGAGACTTGACTGTTAAATATAACTTATCCATATCATCATTTGAGTTTGCTGCCTTTTCTAGCATTAACCATGATGTATTTGTTGAAACTAAAAAATTACCTATTAACTAACCTACAGACTTCTCTACTATATATGTTCAAACAAACTTTACAAACAATAGTTAGTGTTGTATTTATATTCTTTTCCTCTCACATCTCTTACTTCAACCACATTTCTTTAGTCCAAGCTAGCCTTCTTTGTAACATTCCACTCCAAAAAAAAAAAAAAGTCTGTACAAAGCTGTAACATAAAGACAATCCAAAGCACTAGTTCTAGTTATCTACTTCTCTGAAAGAACCTCTTCAATCCAAGTACACTGCTCTCTGTCTCTGCACTGGGTACTCTCTGTTTTGAAAAGCCAGGAAGTGGTTTGGAAGAAGAAGAAAGAGATAGAAGAGAAAAAAAAGACCCCAAATCAACTATACTAAATGCAATATGGAAACCTAGATTGAATCCAAGAACAGAAAAAGGAAACTCTTAAAAAAAAAAAATGTAAAATCCAAATGACGTCCCTAGTTTACCTAGTTAATAGTATTGTACCAATATTAATTTCTTAGTCTTAACAAATATACCATGGTTATGTAGATGTTAATAGTAAGGCAAATGGGAAAAAGATGTTAGGGAACTCTTTGTAAGATCTCTGCAAGTTTTCCACATCTAAAAAATTTTCCAAAGTAAGGTATTTACATAGTTTTAGCCATAGATATTGATAAGAAAACAGCAACTTTTAAGCTTACTACAAGTGTAGAGTTTTAGCGTCAGCTTCTCTACCACCCATCATTGTACATACATCTCCTTCCACCCAGAGCCTGACATTGTATTATTTATTTATTCTGTACCTATAAGGCATGAGTTTTTCATGCTAATGGAAGAGGTCATGGGTATATATATGCACTCACATATTCATGAATGAGTGGTTCTGCAGATACCCCTTAAGAGATAAAGTTGCAGAAATAACAGTCATTATAAAAATAAGACAATTAGCTACAAAGAACACTGCATTATTTATATATGCAGTACTATGCCGAAAACTGTACATGTATGATATCATTTCATGCTCACAATAGCCCTGTAACTTAGGTTTAATAGTAGAAAAGTGAGAGACCAGGCTCAGAATAATAGGTCACATGCCAAAATTCACTGCACCAGTCACCTCCACAGTTCCAACATGGATCTCTTTCTGACTTCAGATATCATGTGCTAAAATGCCACTCAATTATGGTCCTTACTTATGATAATAACAACGTGGCTGAAACTTAATTTAAAAAAAACTAAAAGATTGATGCTTGATTTAATAACCTGGTTATGAGGGTCGTTGAATTCCAATGTCACCACTAACTATGTGACTCTACAGAAGCCACAATGCCTCTATGGGTTTCATTTTTTGAAAATTGGTGTAATACTTACAACTCCACAGAACTGCGAGGAGAGTTAAATAAGACAATGTAAGTGACCTAACACAAACACCTGGTATGTGTCAGGCACTCAACACACCTTAATTTCTTTCCCATAATCCCCATGTTATCATCCCTTTACTGGTATGTCTACAAGCAGTGGCATTTTTCCATCCATATGTTTGTTTTTAGTTATATTTTAGAAGCTAACAGAAACTTTATATTTAACAATAATAATAAATATTTATAATATTGATAAAGCACCAAGTACTGCTTTATGATATATAGATAATATAAATTTAGATATATATATCCATATATGTAAACAGACTATGGATTGTTGTATAATATGTACTATATACATATGTGCAAACATATAAAAATACCCATATGTATTCACATAATTCTCAGAATAGCTGGATCAAGTAGATATTGTTATCTAATTTTACAGACGAGGAACCCTGGTAGAGGCGAACTCCTAATCAAAACTTCAGTACCAAGACCTTTCAAGCTGCATTTCCAATGAGATGTGTACCACCTTCTGCTCAGCTCAAGCTGAGAACATCAGGAGTACCTAATTAGTTAAAAAAAAAGGTGGGACATATTCTTTAATTGATCGATGAATCTAGGAAGTATTTACAAATGTCTCATAGCTGAACTGCCTGTGTCCTTATTGATAGAATGCCAGTGGAAGTCATTACTGGCAAAGGTGTGACATCACTGAGTAATGGTTAGAAAATTACATGATATACCCTCGCCTTGCACTTGATTGAAATGACAGATGTTAAAATGACATTATTCTGATTGCTCTGGGAAAAGCATCTGAGAGAGGTCAGGAGTGCAGACAATTTTACTTTAGGTCATCATTAACTCAGGTTCATAGAGATAGTTTCAGACATAATCAAAAGAATTAACATAGTTTGGTCTGAATCCCCTCAACTTTTTATTATATTGCCTTTTGAGGGAGGGGTCTTTTGTCAGAAGATAGGAAGAATCATGGGGATGGGGATATGAAATGCAATTTCAAATTCAGGTATAAGATATTTTATATTTTAAATTAATCTTTAGCTTGCAAAGTGGCAACCTGCTATTTGTTGAATCCAAACAGCACTTTAACCCAATTACGCTCCAACCATTGTACATTTATTTTTTTAAATTCAAGTGCACAGAATGGATAATTATCATTCCTGATTCACACTATGTTCTCATTGTCCAAGTATGTGGCCAGTTTGTACTTAAACATAGTTGGCCATTTATTTTTAATAAAAGAAGTACATGTAACATCACTATTCAAAAGGGAAAAGAAGCAAAGTTCTTCACAAGAACCAAAAAACAGCTCTGTGATCTCCCATCCCATCCCCCTAGGTCCCTGAAACTAAACCTCACCTTAGATTTCTCGATCATCAGCCTCTAACTTTCCCTTTATGTGATGTTTATTCTATATTTACTCCTTTTAAAAAAACACCTTTTCCATATTACTGTTTTTCACTTTATGAGAAGCTATCATGGTGTATTATCATCTTTTGGAACTTTTTCTACTTAATATATTGCTAAGAGATGCCTATATTTTTTTGCATGACACTGCACTGCATTTATTTTGAGTTGCTATAGAGTTCTATATCCAAAGTTTGTTCATCTGCTCTTCTCCTGTAGACAGTACGTTGCTTCCAGACTATTTTTTTATCCCCTGCTGTGAACATCAATGCCAAAAATATTCCTTTGTTTTATAAAAGCAAGTGTTTCTTTGGAATATGTGTGGATTCCTAGGTATGGAATTCCTCAATGTGGGATTGCCAGTCACAAGTGATGAGAGTTCAACTTTAGGGATGGTCATTTTCCTAAGTGATTGTGCCAGTCTTTATATCCACTCATAATGCATGAAAGATCCAGTTGTTCTAAAGCATCTCAACACTACACATCTGTCGAATATTTTAATTCCACCAAAAGAATGAGTAAAGAAAAAATGGTCTCTTGTTTTAAATTTGAATTTTTTCCCTGATCATTAGTGATGATGAACATCTCCTCACAAACGAAGAAGTCACTTCTAAGTGACAGGAGTAGCAATTCTAGGAATTGTTTTAATTTATTAATGGAAAGATCTCAGTTTAATATGAATTAACCATGAAAAGAAATCTGATACCCAAGACAGGAGTGAGGAGAGGGGAGGATGATTCCTACCTTCTTAACAGATTAATCAGAAAATAACTAGAAGGTTCATAGAAACTTCTCTGCTAGATAAAACCTTTCCTGAATTCCTTTCTCTCTAACCTACAGCTTAAAAGGTTAGTAGCCTTTTACTTTTTGTGTTTCTCTGTATCTTAATTTTATATGTCTATAATGTGAAGAATTCTGAAACAGGTTGAAAATCAGGGTATCTACAGCTAGATCAAGCCTCCACACAGAATTCCAAGGCCCTTACATAGCTAGATCTCCTGAGGCAGTATCATTGCCCTAGAAATTTTAATCTTAAAATCTGTTTACAACTCACAAATTTTTTGTGCTACAGAAACCTTTCATTATACCTCATTAACTTAGATTAAGGGCCAGCAAAATATTCTGAAAAGAGTAAACATTTTAGGATTTGCATGCCAGATGGTCTCTGTTACAACTACCTAGCTCTTCCTTTTCACAAGACAGGAGCCACAGGTAATACAGACATGAATGAATGGGATGATGTTCCAATAAAACTTTATGAAAAGCTACTGAGCTAGCTTTGGCCTATGGGCTATAGTTTGCTGACTTCTATTTAGTTCAGCAGAGTTCTCCATTGCCCTGTAGATCACAAATATGTTATAAGCCTATCTACTAGCACAGTGGCCAGTCTTTTAAAATCATCACTATGTACTGAACATATCCTTTCTGTATCATCTGTTGCAATAAATCATGGTATTATAATATGCATTTATTTTTCAGGCAATTTTTTTGTAAGTAGCTTTCTCAACTTTTCCTATGATGACTTCAAGTCCAATAAATAAATCAAACCATGGCAACCACTCAGCAAGATAGATACGATTTTGTCCAATGCACAGGTTCAGAGAATTTAAATATCTGGCTCACAGTCATACAGTGACTCAACAGCAAGGATTAGTATGTGAGCTTGGATTTTCCTTGTCCCAAGCTTTGCACAGCTTTGACTGAGGTGTGCCCTCAATGTGTCCACATAGAATGAGGAATCGGTGTGGTCTTTGTGCATCCTAACAGCTAGCATAGTAGCATCTATTGAAAGTTTTTTTTTAATATAACCAAGTGATCTAAGCCCTTTGCATGCAGCATCTCATGTGAGTTTTTTAATATTGGTGTTATATTATCCTGTTGTAAACATGAAGAAACTATAGCTTGGAGAGGTACAGGAAGTTGCTCAAAGTCACATAGGTAGCAATTTGTTGAATCAAAAACCCCGCAGGAGCACCAAAGCTGGTGCTCTTGGGCACCCAGCCTCATTGCCTCTCATCTGACCACATGGACACACAGTAAGTGAGGAATTCTTCAGGGAAAAATGAGGACATTGCCTTAAAAATGCTGTCCATGTAGCTGTCTGGCTGTGAGCTATCATCATATACCTTATCACCATTCATGCTTTCTTGCAATGTATACTTTTCCTCCAGAGTCATAAAATATCTTATGCTCTAATGTGTTTGATTTCCAAAATCCAGGGTACCTCTTTCTCAGAAATATTCCTACTATTTCCTTTGAAGGGCAAAAAGAAAGTGCTTTTTGAGAGATTATCATTTCTGGCATGATTGTCAAAATACTGCTGAAAGGACTCAACAAAAATTTGCCTTTAGAGAAAGCATGCTTATTTGCCCAAAACTAAGAGACATTCATAATAACTGCCTACCTTCCTGCCCTCCCTTTTTTGCTTTTCTTCCACTCGTCTGTCTGTCCATCCTTCCATCCATCCCTAACTCAATCATTCATCATGTATTTGCTCATACATGCAATACTTAGTGGGTGACAGCTGTGTGTCAGGCATTGAACTCAGATTTTGTCATTGTCCTTAGGAATTATACAACAAAGCAAAGAGAGGTATATATAAAAAAAGTGAATTCAGTAAAGCCTAGTACCCAACATGTGGTTCAACCTCTGAGCTTATTAAAACTTCAGAATGGGGGGATCCCTGGGTGGCGCAGCAGTTTGGCGCCTGCCTTTGGCCCAGGGCGCGATCCTGGAGACCCGGGATCGAGTCCCACGTCGGACTCCCAGTGCATGGAGCCTGCTTCTCCCTCTGCCTGTGTCTCTGCCTCTCTCTCTCTTTGTGTGTGACTACCATAAATAAGTAAAAAATTAAAAAAAAAAAACTTCAGAATGGCAGGCTCTAGCCCCGACCTAGTGAATCACAATTTGCATTTTTAAAATGTGCATGGTAAAACTTGAGAAGCCCTGTAAAATAGTACTGTTCCAGATGTGTAGACAGCCAGGAACATCATGGGGCACACGAGTAGCAGAGGTCACTTCACCCAGTTGGAGTAGGTATTTTTAGAAATGTTTCATACCTGGTGATGCCTGAGCTCAGTCCTATGCCACGTACAGATGTTTGCCAAGAGGATAAGAAGTAAAGTAATCAAGAAGAAGGGAAGCATGAGCCCTGACCTCGCTACAGTCCTAAAACAACTCAGTGCTCTTGGAAACCACAGGGAAGTCATGGTGGATGAGAGATATCCCAAGACAATACTGGAATGTGTGTGTGGTAATAGCCTGACTAACCACTGGGTAAACTGGGAATTGGAAATCTATTCTCTGGTCCCAGGGTTTACTCCCAGCTGCAAATGAGAATCTCTTTAGGAACTTTAATACAAATCAAAACCACAATGAGATACCACCTCACACCAGTGAGAATGGGGAAAATTAACAAGGCAGGAAACAACAAATGTTGGAGAGGATGCGGAGAAAAGGGAACCCTCTTACACTGTTGGTGGGAATGTGAACTGGTGCAGCCACTCTGGAAAACTGTGTGGAGGTTCCTCAAAGAGTTAAAAATAGACCTGCCCTACGACCCAGCAATTGCACTGTTGGGGATTTACCCCAAAGATTCAGATGCAATGAAACGTCGGGACACCTGCACCCCGATGTTTCTATCAGCAATGGCCACAATAGCCAAACTGTGGAAGGAGCCTCGGTGTCCATCGAAAGATGAATGGATAAAGAAGATGTGGTTTATGTATACAATGGAATATTACTCAGCAATTAGAAACGACAAATACCCACCATTTGCTTCAACGTGGATGGAACTGGAGGGTATTATGCTGAGTGAAATAAGTCAATCGGAGAAGGACAAACAGTGTATGTTCTCATTCATTTGGGGAATATGAATAATAGTGAAAGGGAATATAAAGGAAGGGAAAAGAAATGTTGGGAAATATCAGGAAGGGAGACAGAACATAAAGACTCCTAACTCGGGGAAACGAACTAGGGGTGGTGGAAGGGGAGGGGGGGGGGTGTTGGAGGGGAATGGGTGACGGGCACTGAGGTGGACACTTGACGGGATGAGCACTGGGTGTTTTTCTGTATGTTGGTAAATTAAACACCAATAAAAGTTAATTAAAAAAAAAAAAATCACAAGTACCACCTTTACAGATTCTGATTTAATTGTCCTGGGCTGAGACACTGTTTTGAAGTTCCTCAGATAATTCATATGTGCAGAGTGGGTTTAGACCACTTTTTAGGGCATTGGAAAGGCTGTGACAGTTATTATGTAGGAGAACGGGGTGATGTGATTGTTCTGTCAGTTTCCAGAAGTCACGTAGGAGAGACAGTGTGGGTGTACCAGTAAAGCAATCAGGTAGACTACATAACTGCACGAGAGTAGGCTGGGGTCACTCCCCAAGGAGCGATAGAGCCAGTGGCAAGCTGAAGAGCCTATGTCCTGCCGAATGTGTTGATATACAAATTTGAAAATAAACTTGTCTATACGCCCGATCTAGCCAGAGAAACACCAGTGGACAACCCTTGGCATAATAATGCAATACGGATATTAAAAGGTGAAGGAGGCAAAATTAATGGACTTGGAAAGTAATCTAGTGTAGCATAAGAGAGAAGGAAAGTAAGTTAAATGAATGGTGCTCCCATTCACAAAGAGAGGGACCAGAACAAGGAGGGAAAGGGTTGGGGGAGAGATCAAAGTCCAGTTTAGGACAAGTTGAATTTGAAGTGTTTATGGAACTTGAAATAGACAGTAAAATACCCACCTTGTGCATTGCTGGATATTTGGGGTTGGAGTCAGATTAAAGGGTTGCCAATTTGTAAATGTGGTCTGATGCCAGAGGAATGGCTGAGAATCTCTTGAAGGAGCAGGTGCACTAAACAGGGAAACACCAGCATTTCAGGGTCTCAAAGAGGCCTCCTAAAGGCTGAAGGAGAAAGGTGAGTGGGCTGAGGAGCAACAAGGGGGCTGTGATGGAGGATATGGGCCAAGAATGAAGAGAGAGAGAGAGGAGAGAGGGGGAGGGAGAGGGAGAGGGAGAGGGAGAGGGAGAGGGAGAGGGAGAGGGAGAGGGAGAGAGAGAAGGTCCACTTTACTCCACATGTGCAAGGGCTTTCTTTGTTATATGCTTTATTGATATTATTCTTAATATGAGAGATACAGTCTAATTAGTTGATTATAATACCCTCCAAGCCAGAATACTCCAATTCCCATTGAATTTTAGAGAAGAAAAGACATGAGACTAATCTACCTTGAACTTTCCAATACATCCTCCATACTGTTCCTTACACATGGATGTCACATTCCAATATAACATTACTGACAACGTACTGTTTCCTTATAAGAAAGCTCTCTTTTATTATGCAAAAATGTACAAACCTAAAAGGTTTAGGAGTTACTGAACACTAATGGACATACTACACTAGACTCTGTGGATGACCAGCCTGGTTTATGTCAACACTTACCTAGTAACTCCAAGTACTAGGCATTAGGGATATTAAGAAGAATGAAACTGGGTTCCAGGTCCCTAAGGAATGCATAATCTAATGGTACATAATCTAATCCCCCAAGTGCCTTTCATATAATATGTCAGATGCAGCAATGGCATGCACTTGTGTGATGAGAGGTTCCTGGCCTGACCTGGTCTGAGTTTCTGGCAGTGGGAAACATCAAAAGCTCTCTGGAAGACATTATACCTGAGCTGAGTGACCAAGGGGAGTTAGAATAAGGCAAAGAAAAGAGGGTAAGAGTCTTCCAGGCAGGGGGAATGAGATGAGCAAACTGCCTGTCTTGAGGGCTGTGTGTAGAATGAAAGGCAATCTGGTATCAATGGAAGGCTCACTTGGCCAACCAAGAGACAGGTGAAAGTCCACTGGACCATTACACGTATCAGTCCAAGAAGCTGGGATTATCAAATGCCTCAATTTTAGTACCCCTGTTCATGCAGAAGCTAACACAGCAACCCATTAAGTTAAGGAAAGACGGGACTTTCCAGTTAACACATCCACAGTGGAATGGTATAAACTACATTATTGGTCAATTTCTGAGGTGTCTGTGGAAGATGAACTTGAAGGGGCAAGACCAGAAGCAGGGGAATCAGGGATGCCTAGCTGGCTCACCAGTTGAGCATCTGCCTTGGGCTCAGGGCATGATGCTGGAGTTCCACAGGGCTCCCCACAGGGAGTCTGCTTCTCCCTCTGCCTGCGTCTCTGCCTCTCTATGTCTCTCATGAATAAAGAAATAAAATCTTTAGGCCAAAAAAGAAGAAGAAGAAGAAGAAGAAGAAGAAGAAGAAGAAGAAGAAGAAGAAGAAGCAGCAGCAGCAGCAGCAGCAGGGGAATCAGTGAGGCTATTGTAACTTTCCTGGAGACAAACGGTATTCTTAACAAGAATATGTATAAGAAGGCAAGGGGAGTAGAGAGGCTACCAAATAAATATGGAAAGGCAGGACTTTACAACTGATTGGATATAGGAACTGGGCAGCAAAGAGGAGTCCCCAAAAGACTCCTATGTTTGACTCAAGCAAATAAACATGAAATACTGTCTAGAAAAACTTCTAAGATAGTCAGCAAGACAAACGTGCAAAGAGCACAAAGCCATGCACCACAGGATAAGTGTGACAAAAGTGAGGAAGAGAATCCTTTCCCTCCACAGAAAAAAATAGAAATATGCTTGCATTTGCTCACAAGAGCTGAATGAAAGCCACAAGACAAAAAAGGAAAAAAAACCCTCTGCAACAGGGTTCCCTCATTTTATTTTACAACTGTGTCGTTTCAAACTCTATACTCTAATGAAGAGGTTGAAATAGGTTCAAAATATTCAGACTGTTGGCTTGGAAATGTCATGTGCAAACTTTCATTCTGATTAATATAATTGAAGCCTTAAGTGTGTATCTGCTAAATTGCAATCAAATCAGTAAAATGTTATTCAATTTTTGAACCAACCTGTTAGAAGTTCTATGGGTATCCTGCCAATGTGGAATTGGATTGACACAGTTTAAGTGCACATGTTACTGTTTAATAAACAGGTAAACTGAGACATTGAAAAATCCAATCCCTCGATGAGGGAGAGTCAATAGTTGACTATCAACTAGACCACCAAGGTCCATAATAAACCAACCTGATGTTATCCCTAGTGAGTCTTTTGTAAAGTGGAACAGATTTAATTAAGTTCTAAATCAACGTATTGAGAGGCACCTAGGTAGGTAATAAAAAATTCACTACTTCATTCTATCCTAACTCATCATGAACATAGATCTGGACTCAAAAAATCTTGAGACTCTCTATAGGATTTGTTCTGCTGAATAAAAGTATAGTTTCCAGGACAGTGAGTTAGTTAATAAAAAAAATTCCTGGCAATGTCTCTATTTTCCCAAGCCAGACATGTCAGTAGTAAAAGCCCCATCCCTACTCTCCAATTCTGCTTCTACCAATCTCCTCTCCCTCTTCCCCACCTCATCCACATCTCCACCTCCTCTTCGCTCTCCTTGGCATCTAGCCTTCACAACATTTGGAGATAAGATGAAGTACTTTGACATCTCTGAGAAAATAGCATTTGCACAATTATTCAACAACAAACATCAGTAAGTGGTCACTGAGTTTCTCCATTCCAGGAAGAAGACGCTGAACCATCCTGTCAGGACTCTGCCTTCATGGAGCTTACAGCCTGGTATGGGAAAAACCAATCAAAGTAAATGTATTATATGCCATGGAGGTTGGGGTGCAGGGTTCCAGACAGGCAACAGCACAGGTGCCTGGCCCAGTCTCACTGGGAGGAGTGTGTGGGTGTGTGCACAAGAAACTTCTGAAAGGGACAGTGTTCCTTCAATTATCTAAAAAGTGAGAGTCATACAAGGGAACAAATATCACAAACACATGTGGCTGCAGAGCCCCACCGGCCACACAAACTCCTTCCGAAGAACTTCACAATGATAAAACTCTCAGGTCCTGTGCCATTTCTATTCGAATCTGTGGGGATGGGACACAAGCATCAGTGTGTATCAAAATTAAATTTAAAAAAGTAAAGAAAGAACAAAAAATTCCTAGGTCAGGCTACGGTGCAGCCAAGGTTGGCATCTACTGACACATAGACTAAGGCCAAGAAGAACTTCTAAATGAAATATCTTCAGTCACTCACTCTTGGCATTAGTTTCTCTCTTCAGAATGCTGTCAGAATTGTCTAGAAGTTTTAAGTCCTTAAGACATTTAAAATGTGCATGACAACACGCAAAAGCAACACAAAACAGAGAGAGAGAACACAAGCCAAGACTCTACCTTACTTTGACCAACTTAAAGTTCACAAAAGAATAGAATAAAATGGAACTGTTTTGATGAAATAATGCATCTTTTCTTTAAGAAGCACACAAGCTTTTTTACTCCATGGTCATGATCAGTTTAAATTCCTGGTTGAAGAGACTATACTACCAAATGTAAACATTTTCTGCACAGATTTGATAATAACTACCCACAAGAGAGGTTTGGGGTTTTGCTTGCTTTACAGTAATAATCTTTTTTTTTTTTTTAATTAAAGCCTTTTCATAGGGGATCCCTGGGTGGCGCAGCGGTTTGGCGCCTGCCTTTGGCCCAGGGCGCGATCCTGGAGACCCGCGATAGAATCCCATGTCGGGCTCCTGGTGCATGGAGCCTGCTTCTCCCTCTGCCTAATGTCTCTGCCTCTCTCTCTCTCTGTGTGTGACTATCATAAATAAATTTAAAAAAAAAATTTTTTTAAATAAAGCCTTTTCATAAAAAAACCACAGTGCTAGGTATAAGGGAAGTTGTTAAAGAGCTGGTTTGTTCCCATTGGTGAGAAGAAAAATGAAACAGCCCAAGAACACCTACTATGGGCCAGGAACAGTGGAGGGCAATTTTTAAAACGTAAAACTCTCTGGCTTGTACATTAGTATTCCCACTTACAGATAAAGAAACCAAGGCTCAGAATGGAAAGTGACTTGCCCAATGTCACACAGGGGCACGTTGGCAGGGCTGCCTGCTGCCAAAACCCATGCTGAGCACCGTGTCACAGTGGGCACGGTGGGGTGGGCCCTTCTATCAGGGGCTGCAACTATTTCAGATGAAATTGGATGAAATTGGACAAAAGTGGAATTTAGACAAAATTACAACCTTCTCAAAAACCTACTTCACTGCTTAAGTGACTTTTTTCATAGGTTAATGTAACTGTTAACTGACAGCTCCTTAAACTCAAAGTAACAAATGCCTAAAATTTGGAAACAATGGTCATCTTTATTTAGCTTATGGGATTCTCACGGGGGAAAGGTGATGTTAATCTGTTAGACTTTCAGAACCGCCAAAGAAATCTAATCCGAGAGACTGGAATGTCTGAATCACATGAAAGGACACTTGTACAACAGATTTTAATTCATGATATTTTTAAAGCTATTCCTAAGTACTACCATTAAATCATTTAAAAAAATTTTTAGACAGTTGAAGATTATAAGGCAGAGCTGGAAAATGTTCAGACACTGCTGAAAGCCGGTAGCTATTACATATCTAGTAGGAGGGGAAAGGCAAACAAATTGCCTAGTCTATTGAAGAAATATCTATTACTTAAATCTTTAAATTGATTTTGGTAAGTTAATATGCGTATCACACTGTGCTTTGTTCTACAAATGACTTACAGAACTCACGGCTCACTTCTAGTAAATGTAGGATTTCTTGATGTATCTTTGTGTGCCAATTTCATTGCTGTGTACATTTTTCCATAATGTCATTCTCCTTATTTCAAATGAATTTTTATGGAGTATATGCATCCTGTCACAAGGGGAGTATACGGAAATAAAATAATTTATATACAGATTATACATTTTCCATAAACATTTTCTAACCAATTAATCCTTAAAAGCCAAAGGTTTCCTATTAGTGACATAATGGGAAGGGAAAAGCAGGTTTCCTAAATGGCAGGAACTAAAGCAGCTGTGGAAGACCAAGAGGCAGGAGGAATGATCTTTTCAACAAGAACAGTCTGGCCGAGACAAACAGACACTGGGCATGGTAGGGTGGCTGCTGGCTACCAGCCACTACAGGACACTATCCCCCCTGGACAGTGACATATTGATTCCATGAATTCAAATTAGCCCTGTGCCTAATTCACTCAAAGTAAGCCATCCTAGGTAGGACAAAAGCCATGTACTGACGTTCCAGTTGTGTTAGGTTGGAGAAATGGATAGCCCTGCTCCACGATGTGACCTGCTAGTGAACGCTGCTGCCACCAGGGTTTATTCTGTTTGGGTGGTGCCACAGCTAAATGAGTTGGTTAGCATTTTGAATATTACCATAGAACCCCTGGTGGACACAGACTTCTAAATTCTATGAAGATTCATATTTTCTTTGGAACAGGAAGATGGTGGGTAGCCAAAAATTTGATAAATATCACTGCAAGACTTGAATGAGATCAGCCAAAGAGTCATCTTAGCTCATATATATCTAAGCAGGATGAACAATTATATACATTACTGGGCGGGGGTGTGGGAATATGATATAATTTGAGGGAAAAAAAAAACACTCTGGATAGGAATCAAGGAGAGGGCCCGTGGCTAAGATTTAATCAAATACTTATTAACAATAATCTCAAAGCTTCAAATAGGGCTCTGTGTATTTGAAGGAGAAGCCATTAACTATTAGGTGGCTTAGCAGTGGGCCCTTTCTTATGCCTGGCAGGACTTTAACAATTAGAAAGGAATGATAGGGAGAAAAGAAAAATAATATTGCTCTCCATAATTATGTGAAGTACAAGCTCCAATGTATGGAAAGTCATCTTCTGCATTGAAGGACTTCAGACTGCAGTGTCTCTGGAAATTCACCTTTGGCATTGGGAGCTTCAGGTGTGGATCTATGTGCTGAGTTTAACTGCCCTATTGGTGGCTGGTAGAGTAGCAGAGATAGCTAAGAAGGAATATCCTTAAAACTCCCGTCTCTTGGGTGCCTGGGTAGCTCAGTCACTTAAACATCTGCCTTCGGCTCAGGTCATGGTCCCAGGGTCTGGGATTGAGCCCCATATTGGGCTCCCTGCTCAGCAGGGAGTCTGCTTCTTTCTCTCCCCCTCCCCCCCCGCTCATGCTCTCTCTCACGTGCTCTCTCTCACACACACACACACACAGGATCTCTCTCTCTCTCACACATGCTCATACTCTCTCAAATAAAATCTTAACAAAACAAAACAAAAACCCCTGTCTCTTGCAGCGAGTTCTCAGGAAGACTTGCCATCTACCAAGATACCTTCAACATGTGTGCCCGGTTCCCATACAGGGGTGCCAATGGTAGAAGTTTTCAGAAAACAGAAATATCTCCAGCCACAATTGCTTTAGTAGTGATGCTTAAGCAGTGCACTGTGAACTCCCTTTTCCTTTGCCTTCCTCTACTGAACGGTCTCAAGGACAGACATAATCACCTTCTCAGATGCCTATGCAGCAAGGGGTGGCCATGAATCAGTCCTGGACGGTAAGTAGCTGCCAAGCCATAGGGTGAATGTTCCTTATCAAAAAAAAAAAAAAAAAAAATTGTGCTCAATGACACCACTTCCTCTCTCACCCATTCTCTTTCTTCCTGCCTGGAGCAAGGACACAATATCTAACTGCAGCCATAATTTTGCATGTTTGGGACCAAAGCCACAAGATGTGAATGACCAAGTAGGGAGTTATTATAAGCCAAGTGCTCCGATTGCACCATTGGACCAGCTACCTACTCTTGGGCCATTCACCCTCAGTTATCACATTGCATGAAGCATATCGACCCTGAGATATTTCAGATTCTGAGTAGGAGATTCTGTTACTTGTAACAAAATGCAATCCTAACCATGCAGTGTCTCTAGCAGAGGTTTTTCTAACATGGATGACTCCTGTGACAGTAATGTCCCTGGCAATAGCTCAAGAGCACTGTCTTTACAGATCCAATGATATTGCTCGTATCATGAAAATAATACCCTTACTCTTGCTTTAGCAAATGCTATGGTGTGAACTATAAAAAGCTTCTCCTGTGATGCTTAAAGCATTTGTGTGTGTGGCCATGGTTCTTTTTCTTCCTAACCATGTAAACTGGTGTTGTGGTGGAATCTCAGGTTCTACTGTTATGAGTGTTTTACGTTATGTTGTTTTGTTTTGCTTTAAGATTTGAGAAAGAGCATGTGTGCGTGAGCAGGGGAGAGAGCAGAGGGAGAGAATCTTCAAGAAGACTCCTTGCTGAGCACCCCGTATTTTATTTGGCTTGTTTTGAGCTTTCAATTGTAAACTTGAAAACACAGAGTAAAGAAGTAAGAGATGATGGGTTGCCTGGGTGGTTCAGTGGGTTAAGCATCAGACTCTTGATTTTAGCTCAGGTCATGGTCTCAGGGTCATGAAATGGAGGTTCATATTGGGCTCTGCCCTAGTAGGGGGTGGGGCCGGCTTAAGATTCTCTCTTTGTCCCTCCCCAGCCCTGTACACACTCCCTCTCTCCCGCCCCCACCAAAAGAGGTAACTTTTTCTTTCAGTTTTTTTGTATCTATACAAATTATTTTTGATTACACAAATTATACAATTAAAATATAGTGATAAATTTAGTTCCACTGATGGTGAAAATTTTTCAAATTGTTTTTCTTAACATTAATATTTTTAGATTACAACACATTAATGTATATCAAATAATTTCATTCTTTTCATACTATACCCTCTTAAAACTTCATTTTCCCCCTGAACTTAGTCAAAGTCATGATCAAAACTATTGCAGAAATCAGTTTTACCTTAAAATGGATTTTTCTCCAGCTACTGAGATACATGAATCAAGCCTTGTTCTTTAGAAAAAAATGAATACATTTCAAAAACATGTTTTTCAACTCCTATATTTCTAGTTTTATTTGATCAAAATGCTTCCCCTTATCATACCTTGTAGAGTTTTAATACCTGTTTGCAGCAGATTTTAAATGGGCAAATTCTGTGGTCTTCTCTTGGAACCACAAAAGACTTCTGAGTGTCAGTCTAAATACCTAAGGGCAGAAAGGCTTCTCTGTCAGAAGGCTGCTGTACAATACTGATTAAGAGTATACAGGGAGAAAACATTAAAGGAATTAATTGTCCTTAGTTCTTTTGTTTTTATTTTTAATGATGTGCTTATTATTTTAGAACAATTTGATTTCATTAAATAGAGTGGCAAAAATTGAGCTTGTTGTGTGCCTAAATTCATCAGAGCTTACAAACAATCAAGGCCAGGTGCAACATGGATGTACAGTAGGAGGTATGTATAAATTGAACTCTCTTAGACACTGACCACAAAGAAGACTAGAGCCTCTGTTTGGAATGTTAGGTCTGGTAACATTTGCAATCAACAAAGGCCTGCTGGTAAGTATTAAATTTAAAAGGGTCATCCTGAATTTTTATCTCCAACCCTGTCAATATAGATGTTATTCATTTAATAGTGCCTTATTTGTTTCATTGAGGAAAAGAGAAAACATGAAATACATCCTACTTTATTTCAAGTTTTAGGATTCAGGTGAAATTTCAAAATTTTGTAAAAATTAGTCCCACATTATTAACATCTCCTTTATCTTACAGAATACAGAGCCTTCTCATGCTTAGAACACATGGAGGGAAAGACAGACATCTAGGTGTAAGGCAGCATATGAATGGGACAGATGCCCCTGGCAGACCAAGTGCAACAAGCATAGCTGAAAATCCTGGTCAGGAATTTGTTCCCAAAAATGACTCTAGCTTTCAAATTCCAAAAATTTTTCTATTCTTAAATCTTCCAAGGTAGTTCACCTATAGGATTCCATGAGAAAGAAATCCATTTACCAACTATAAAACAATAGTAAGAAGTGTCCAAATGTTGTTCGTTTTGACTTTCCAGCTTCTCTAGAAACTTAGTATCCCTAATCAAAAATATAAGAGAAAAAGACTATTGTATAGGAGAAAAAAAAGAGTATTTTCAGAAGGATAAGAATGGTAGTAAAATAAGAAAATATCTAGAGGCCCAGAAGTACAATTTTTGAATCCAAATTTTGCTGTATAATGGTTTTCAACCATCATCAAGATCAAGAGGCTGAGCAACACATGGGGAACTTATTGAAAGTGTAAATTCTCAGGCTCAACCCAAAACCTACTTAATTAGAAACTAGAGATGGTTACCAGCAATCTGTTTTAACAAACCCTTCAGGTGATTCTAGTCCCTGCTAGGGTTTAAGATGCACTGATCTAGTACTTACCAGCTATACATGATCCTGACCATGATAATTTTGAAACTTGTTTTTCTCATTTATAAAAGGGGGGGGGAGGCAGTAGATAATAGTCTCTCTTTCTCTCCCTCTTCCCTCCCTCTCCAACAGTAATTGGTTCATGAGTTTTAGCTCTAGATAAGCCATCATGGGTTCAAAGATAATGTTTTTAAGCGATTACTTTGTATAGATTCTTGACATATGATGACATATTCCTTTTCTGTACAGTGATTTCACATACATTATATCATTTTATCCTCATTTATGACCTTGAGATGGGAGAGACAGGAATTAGTCTTCTTTCCACCTATATCCAATAATCATGTATTAATTACCCAGCCACCATGTGCCTAGTCCTGTGCTAGCGGCTGAGATAGGATGTGAATGAGATCAAGAAGGCCCTACCCTCCAAGAGCTGACATTCTCCTTTAATTCAGCTCAACCAATGAGACACATAGTTCCTCATAAAATTTATGATAGTAGTGAGTGAGGGGGCTTATTGAAAATACAGATTCTTTGGCCAGACTTCCTAAGAATTAGATTCATTTGTATTAAGCTGGAGCCCTGGCATCTGAAGCATTGAAACTTTACCAGATGATACAGATATGTGTGGTCCAGGAAAAACATGGAGAAAAGTCTACCAAGCACATATATCCATGTGTGTAAGAGAAATTCCTTACAAAGCAGGATGAGTCTAATAATGGGAGGAATTCAGGATGAGAGGGGACGAGACCATTCCTTGACCAAGGGATCTCTATCAGGATTATACCCAAGGATTACACATCAGTGGTTTAAAAACAACCAAGACAGACAAACTTTGTTTTGTCTTTATTACTTAGGGTTCCTGACTTATGAAGCAGTCACCATCCTGAATGCTGCCAGCTACTGTGACAAAAATAAGAGAAACAACAATTAAAGGTGTGGGTAGGAAACAATGTGTGTCCCTTCTTTTCACAAATGCCCATCCAGAATTGGACATGTGACTCCTCTTACCTACACAGGGGCTAAAAAAAAATGCAATCATACTCACAGAATTAGAGAAGAATCGGGAAATCCATGAACAGCTTCATCTTGAAATCATTTTAGCAATGATGATACTGAACATTAGCAATAAATAACTTCCTCAGAATAAGAGTAAATAGCTCACAAAAGATTCATTCTCCAGTGTCTCCTACAGCATCTATTACAAGTGAAACTACAACTCCAGCCTGTCTCTAAGGACTCTGCCAGAAGCCTGAATGAATTCAATGCATTTGCTTTTTGTGAACCGTTTTAGGTGCTGAGGGTTCAAAGATGAGTAAGACATCAATCCTGTCTCCAAAGAACACACGCTCCACTGGAAGAGACAGTCATGGCACAGTGAATATAGATACCTCAGACTGTAATGAGTAATGGACCAGAAGGATGAATGTGAGAACTAAGTGGCGTTCAACCACAATAGGGAAAATTAATTCTGTAGGATGAGTAAGGAAAGGGTCAGAAAGACTCTGAATTTGCCGTGAACCTGGAAGAATAAGCAGAGTTTTGCTTTAGGAAAGGAGCAGAACACTCCAGGCAGAGAGCTGACAATGAAGGGATGTACAGCTAAGGGCCTTATTTTAAGAACTGGGAAGAACCCAGGATAGTTTTTTCCACAAAGGTTCCTCAAGTCAAGAGTGTCAGAAACTTTCCAAGTACTTTGGAATTTCCAAGTGAAGGACCTAGAATGGCATGCCAAGGACTTTTTCCTTTTCTTTTCCCAAGTTGAGATGCTGATTAAAATTTTTGAGTAGCACGGTAATATTTGGGTTAGAGAGAAAATTGAGGCAATATGGAAAGAATGAAGCCAGATAGAATTTAAAATGAAAACTCCAAGCTAGATTAAGTAATCAATAAAGATGGGGACTCTGGTTATCTGGGCCAGTAATCCTAAAAACATAAATGATCTTCTAAGATGGAAATTCATATCAACGAAAAAGGCCCTGAACGTGGCTAGAAAGGGACATAAAGTGTCGATCCAACAACTACCAGCTGCACAAATGTTTGGGGACTAAGGTGATCAGACACAAGGGTGAAGAAGGGCAGTTAAGGTAGTCTACAACGTCCATGAGCCCATTAGAATGTTCCAAATAACCTCGATATTCCAGGATGTGAACTAGATAACATCTAGGCTGAGGTTTGAGATCTTTTGAACAAAACGTCATTATGTGACAAAAATACAAGTGCAGAAATGGCTGTATAAGAACCCAATGCATTTAGATTTTAGCAGACTCAGTTCTAAAATCCAATAACACTTGTATCATAGACTGGATTCACTTTATATAGAGGTGATCACTAAAGTACTCTCACAGCAATGGTTCTTTTGCTGCCTCTGGCCTCCATGCATGGTCAGCTTCTTGTGACCAAGGAGGCTTTTCCTATTTGTTCCTACAAAAAGTAGTTTATCGGATTTCCATAGGAGCATTCACCTTCCTGTATGTGTTGCATTGAAAAGCTCAAAGACTAAGTTTTGAAGAGTAAAGATGTATAAAATTCTTAATAGTTGCTTATACAGTCACCTCTTGATTATCCTGTAATGGATCCAATTTTCATGTTATCCATGCTCTCTGTGTCTGTTTTTCAAAGGAAGGTTTTGGCAGAGAGGAAAAAAGATACATTTTTGCAGTCAATTCTTCAATTTGCTAGTAGTTGATATATGTATAAAACAGGATCCTAGCCTATAACTACTGTCTGAATTCCTATTTAAAAAAAATGTAATGGCAGCTGTGGCATCTGTACACTTCCTCTTATTCCCTGATATGGGAGACCAAAGTATAAAAAATACAATAAAATACATAAGCAATTTGATAATTTTCATAAAATATAAGTCCATTAAGTTGGCATCACGTGGTGCCAATAAAAAGAACAAATGTAAAAATTCAACAAGGAAATGTGTCAAACCCATGCAATGACCAATACATTTCAATAGTAAGAGTTAAAAGTTGGTAGTAAACTCTAAGAGTCTTCCCTTCCATGCTAGTCTCTTTCAATAGGCAATTTTAGCAATGCCACACCAAGAATTACCACCCATTTATAGTTGATTTAAAATTTTATGTCCCTTTGGACATAATTTGCTTCTTGCTAGGAAAATCAGACTAGATGTAGAATTTAAATCTCACTTTAAATTAAGGGACATTGCCACCAGTCAAAATTTCTACAACTATCATACCTTAGGTTCTTCAAAATGACCAGCTCTCTTCCATTAGGTAAAATCATTACCACCTCTGAAAAATGCTTGAGGTCAACAAGAAAAGACAGAGAAACTGAATTTCTCTGTGAGTTCTCATGAAACTGAGAAACTCAAGTTGAGAACAGGAATCTGATCAAAACTCAGGAGAGAAGGAAATGAAGGACCCATACATTAGCAAATTTTCAAAGATCTATGTGAAAGGAGAGCTGATATGCTTTTGAAATCCTCTAAATTACTGGTCAAATATTAAGGCTTTTGGCTGCTGGAAAATTTTTCTTTATTAGTCCAGCAGGCTACATGATGTATTTAGCTCTGTTATTGGGACTGCGAGGCTTCGGTATTTTCCAACTGCCCCCTTGGCATCTCCACTTGGATACATCCACACTCAAAAATCAAAGTTAGGACTTTCTTTGAAAGCCTACTTATGGTTTTCTCTTGTATCCCATAAAGACACCACACATATAGCTAATCAACCAAAAGTCTGAGCACTCTTGCCTGAGATTACTCTCTCCTTCCTCTCCATCAGTCCATGAGTAACTCCTAACAAAATATGTGCCTCCTTCCCAGCCTAGGCTGAAATTCTTTCAATACTCTCCCATTACTATTAAAAGTTTGGTTTGGACTTTGTAGGATCTCAACATTGCCTACCGCTCAGGCCTAACCTGTCTGCACTCTATCTGCAACTCTTATTTCACTTTGGCTTCCTTTCAATAAACCATGCTACTTCCCTCCACAGTTTTTCCACACGTGCTCTTCCCTGTCTCGGAATACTTCCACAAAAGGATGGATCTTGCAAATCTATAGCAGTACCCAGAAGGAACCTCCAACTGAGAACTTTATAAAGACAGCATCACTAATTAATAGTGGTTAAATTCTATCTTGAGAAGACAGCTAACTACATCTGTTAAAGAGACAATTAATATAAGCATGAACATAGGATACAGTGCATATGGCTCAGTATACGGCAGAGTATAGGCACAGTTACCAATGGTGGACAGTAATCTTCCACCCACTAAAAGCATTACTACTGGTGGTTTTGAGATCATGTACTTTTATATTTTATACCAAAAATTTTCGAGGTGCAATTTGTTGTCATATTTGCAAAACATTAGAAGTGTTTTGGCCCACGTAGTATATAAAGCGTGAGGGAGATGTGATTAAAGAATAGTGCCATGGCTCCTGAATCACTGAAGGATGCAAAAGCAAAGAAGATTGACGGAACTCTAAAGCTGTTTAGTTTTGGAACTAAAACTGGAGGGAAGTAGCATAGCGTATTGACCTTGATCTTGCCAAGATGACTTTGCCAACTGGAATACTCTTCAGGGACATAACTTCTTAAACAGATGGATAGCTAGAGGGGCTGGGACACCTTTTCCAAACATAACAGCATTTGAAAAAATAACAACACAAATATACAGATGTGATGTTAAGATTGTGACAAAAAAAAATTATGACCTGAAACAATGAAATATACCACTGAAAGCTCAAATCTAAGGCAGTACAAAGGATGGTGTCTCCTTTTAATGTGCTGTCTCCTCCATAAATGTTAAGCAAATGATACCAGCCCCCAGCCCCAAAAGCCCCATCACTCCATTTCCCCACTGCCCAGTCTCACTCACCCTGATATTAAAACCAAGCTAAGTATCTCCTCTGGTGGCAATAGACTTTTGGTAACACCTTCTCATTAGGGAAAAGACTCTTCCTGCTTTGATGGTGGACAATGTCTCCTTCCTTCACCGTATTCATCTTACTAATCATGAGAACTTTGGTCCACACCATCTAACTGCCTTCTGTGTTCCTGCTCTGCATTGCAAACACCTGGATGACAAATAATTCCCAGTCTCTCCAGGTACAGTTGCTTTAAATGGACTCAAGTCCACAGTCTTGGGGACTGTGCTTTTAAATAATGTTCCTGCACAGACTTCTGCCATGATAGCTGTGAAGAAGCTGAGTGTTCCTTTATGCCCCTTAAAGTTCTCATGAAGACTCCATGCCTGTGAAATATCCCCCTCTGTAGTGTGATACCTCCTGGAGCTCTGTGTGACACAGGATCTGTAAGATATTTTATATTCAATTCTGGCTTTTAGGTAGGGATACTAGCTTTCTGATTGTTTACCCTGAATACAACTCTCCAAT
This sequence comes from Vulpes lagopus, assembly GCF_018345385.1. Classification (NCBI taxonomy): domain Eukaryota; kingdom Metazoa; phylum Chordata; class Mammalia; order Carnivora; family Canidae; genus Vulpes; species Vulpes lagopus. The sequence goes on along the minus strand of NC_054830.1, from coordinate 118,443,998 downwards.
ATCCCAGAATGGTGAACTTTCTAACACGCTGTTTCCAATATATTTAAACATTTCCTTTTCTATTTATTCCCCTACTATAATAACCTCGAGTTTTGGGGTTTATTTAACTACTTATACCAGATAGTAACACTGCCACATATAGATCACTGAAATAACCAGATTTATGATATTCAAGAGTCTACCATTTGCCCTGAAGCCATGTTTCCACCTGCGGCCATGGGAATTCATGACACAGGAGTGATGAACATCCCTGTCTCCTTGTTTGCACAGATAACTAATTAGTCAGGAATTTCTGGGTAAAGAGATAATTTTGCACTGTCTGTGAATTTTGTTTACTTATTACCAGCCCCACTCCTTAGGATGGATTTCTAAAACCTAGCATCCTTTCTTTGTGGGAGAGGTGACCTCTGATATGATGGTGATAAGGAAAGCGAGCAATAAAACATTCTTCATGGCAGCTCTCCCCCCAAAGCCATTTAATCACATTAAAGTTTAAGACAGACAATACTATGTGAGATGAAACAGTTGGGCCACAGGATTATAAAGATAGCATTAAAAAACTTATTGTTGTTTATCTATAATCAGCATTAGCAAATGGTTCCCCCTCTTCTTAAGCTTCTTTTTTTAAAATATTTTTTTAAAAATTTTATTTACTTATGATAGTCACAGAGAGAGAGGGCGAGAGAGAGGCAGAGACACAGGCAGAGGGAGAAGCAGGCTCCATGCACCGGGAGCCTGACGTGGGATTCGATCCCGGGTCTTCAGGATCGCGCCCTGGGCCAAAGACAGGCGCCAAACCACTGCACCACCCAGGAATCCCTCTTCTTAAGCTTCTCAGTTGAAACTCTGTGATTAGGCTTTGTGCCAATGTGAATGACCATTCCTAAAAAAAATAAATAATTTAAAAAAATTAAAGCCTTATAATAGCAAGTCAGAAAGATTCTTAATAACAGCCCAAGGAATCACTCTGATGAATCTTGTCCCAGAAAGTAGAAATCAACTTTGCCTCTGAAGTCATGATTGCAACTCACCACCATGACCAAGTCTCAGAATACCTGTATGAGGATCATAAGATGATGCCTGAGTCAGAAGCTTGGGTCATCCTGCAGGAGGCCCTCTGTGTGTTTTCTTGGAATCACTAATACAAGTCAGGGGAAAAATAGACACCAGAACTTCAAGCCTTGTTTAGCCTGAACAGTCACAAAGGACTTTTTGTCTAATAGGCTTTAGTTCTGAAAATATTTGACCATTACCGTGCCAAATCCTGGCTCATGCCATGTGTCATGCACAGCAATTATGTTAGGTAATAAACTCCATGTCCCCTGGATGTACCCTCCTCTATCCCTAGTCGGTGACACTACCCTGAGAGAATGTCTGGGCTCTCCTATTTGTAGAAAGACCCTCTGTTCAGAAAGCAGATGATTCATTTAATTCCAGCAACTCACTACTGCAGCTATATAAACACATCTCTCTGGGTTTCCCAAATAAGCATGACCCATATTTACCACTTCTTCTATTTTTCCAGGGTAGACAAGACTTGATGCAAAACAGAAAAGGAAAGGGCTAATGATTTTATATGAGCAAATAAAGAGATATAATAGAATATCTGTATACACATACATACACAGACACATTCAGGAATACGTACTAACAGAAATGTGAGCCCTTCCCCTTTAGTCGGTAGAAATATAAAATAAAGGATTCAGAAATAAGTGAAACTAGGTGGGAAGGCTGACGGGCATGGCAAGTTCATACATGAAGCCATTGGTCCCAGGTGGCCAAGCAGTTGTGGAGTGGGAGGGCCCGCCCTCATCAGGTGTGTAGGGCTTCTGCACCACCATCCCTGGGGTAAATGCAGCCCACTAGGCACTCTCCCTGCAAGCAACCAGCACCCACCTCGCTGCAGACTACAATGTGAAGTGCCTTGTGGGTTTTGTGTTCCCCTGAGTTTACTCAGGTGTAAGTATAAAAGTGATGGCAGTTGGAGAAGGTCGGCATTACATATTCATTTTATTTTAAATAATTGATGATGTTTCCTGTCTCTGCTTACATTAATTGCTCTCAGGTGTTAGAAAATGGCTCAGCGAGTTGCCTTTTAATGTGTTTCTTTAGAGAGACAGTGTGGCTGCTCTTTGGAATACTAAAAGCATCATGTACTGTGCAGGACTTTCTAACTGGAGGTTAATAAAGGGGAACTGAACATATGCACCGATGCTCTCCGCCATGTGGCGGAGAAGGATGTATTTAACTCTATACAGAAGAATCTGAGCACTTCATCCGATCTCAGGATAGGACTCACGTTTACCCAGATTCTCCTGGTCTGATATGGCAGTAGAAACCCATTTGGTATTTTCTGAGGTAGTGACAGTAATAATGGAGTATGAAATCCAGAGTCATTTTTCACCATCAGTCCACAGGGAGATGTTTTCTCCAAGTACAACCCACAAGTATTTTTTCAAAGAATGCATAGCCTTCCAAAGGAATGGGATGTTATTTTTTTTAAAACATCTGATCATACATAAAAAAGGAACTGGGTTCTTGAGACAATGGTGATTTTGCCACTTTCAAAAATATGAATCGTCTCACTTACAGTCATATACAAAAAGGTCTGTTCTTTTTGCTTTAAGCGTTATTTTTTTAAGATGAGTTGGGCCAACAACACAGCTGATTCTACGGCTCTGCTCCACTTGTATATTCTGCATTGATATTTGGAGGAAGTAAACTTATTTTTATTAAGATTTTATTTATTTATTTGACAGAGAGAGAGAGAATATCATAGTGCACAAGCAGGGGGAGCAGCAGAGGGAGAGGAAGAAGCAAGCTCCCTACTGAGTAGGGAGCCTGATGAGAGGCTTGATCTCAGGACCCCCGGATCATGGTCTGAGCCAAAGGCAGACACTTAACTGACTGAGCTACCTAGGTGCCCCTTAAGATTTATTTATTTATATGTGAGAGAGAGAGAGAGAGAGAGAGAGAGAGAGAGAATGAATGCATATGCATATGGTGGGGGAGAGGCAGAAGGAGAGGGAAAGAAAATCTCAAGCAGAATCCCTGCTGAGCAAGGAGCCTGGTGCAGGGCTCAATCTCATGACCCTGAGATCATGACTTGAGCTGAAATCAAGAGTCAGATGCTCAACCAACTGAGCCACCCAGTCATCTTAGAAGAAGTAAACCTATAGCACATATTTATTTACTTAGAGAGGACCAAGAAACTAAGTTTTAAAAGACTCTTCTGTAATGTGTGCTTCCAGAATAGAACACTAATCAAACCAAAATTTAATTAACTCAGAGTCAAGCTGAATCCTAGGAGGAGAACAGCTGACTTTCAAGAAAGAGCTGGTGGCTTTGGATACCTTCAGGGGGAAGCAGGCTGTACATGGGATGTCATCATCCAGTCCTTCTATGGACCACTAGCCTACATGTGTCCTCAGCAGTCTCAAATCCCACTGTGAAGCAAGCACTTTTGGGTCATCCATCTTCCTCTGGCTTTTCTTTTCAGTTAGGTACATTTCACAGAAGGAAGACCAAGAGAGTTCTAACTAACATTCAAACTTAGGGCCTATACTTCTTAAATTTTCAGTAATACAGCCACAGCAACCAGAAGAACTCTGTTTTTAGGCCAAATATTGGTTCATTAGGAGACAAGATATTTTCTAACCATTATGAACCATAACCTAATCATTCAATTAAACTTGCCAAGTAAATACGCAGTACTTTACATCATACTGACCTACACATGTGCACAAAATATGTATGCAACATTCAGAGGCACAGCTGGGGATGTGTGTGTGCATGTGCGTGCATGCATGTACACACACACACACACAGATACAGAGCAAGTCAATACAACAGCTGCTCAGCGTTATTTACAATATATTGGCCTCACTGCTGACCTAAAGAGCTGAAGAAAATAACAGGCCATATTTTCAGCTTAATAAAATCCTGCAGTAGGGAGCCCTTTATGAACAATTACAAGCATTTGCTGGAAATACATTTGCTGATTTAACAAACTGGGTAGGACAAATGTTTAACATGCTGTCGTAATGATGTTCAGATGCTTTTCTTAGTATTCGTTGATCTGAGATAATGCGTTCTTGCCCAATCATGCTACAAAGCAGCAGCAGAAATAAATAAATAAATACATGTAATGTGATGCGCTCTCACAATAGCGGAGCTGCTGACTGCCCCTGACAGATGGAAAAAAAAAAAAAGTCAATATGATGTCTGAGACAGCCCAGGCTCAGCACTGCAGAATAAATTACATGATTCGCTGAATGCCTGGGCTTCGCTCAGACATACAAAAAAATTGGAAAGATAAAAGCTTGCATTGGCTTCAGATGATATTTACTGCTTGATGGATTTACTAGCAGCCCCAGTACAGTCATACTGTATTGAATTATTGGCCTCTATTTAGCTGTGTGTCCGACGGAGCTTGAGTGTCCATTTAAGCGTAAGTGAGCTGGAGGCCCGCCAAGCCTCTTGGAGGCTCTGGGTACAGAGGAAGACACAAGCTAATGGCCACCAGCTTGAAGAACAGGGAGCTTGAGGACATTGGGGGAGGCAACAAAGCCCAGCTACAAAGTACTTCCTTATCAATATTAATGCCAAAATAAATATTAATGGAAGCTGCCCGGCACACCATTTTTGAATATGCCTTGTTTTCTTTGTGTTTTAACACAAATGGTTGGAAATGACTGTGTGATTTTTCTCTCTCTCTTGCACTTTTGTTGTGCTCTGAGTCTACGAAGGAATTGAGAAAAGACCATTAGCTTTACTACTACCCGTTGTCACAGCAGCAGGGTTTCTATCAGGCGAAGGAGGCAAATGAAATGCCAGCTTTAAGGGGTAGATGGCTTCCAATAAAATATATGATTGGAATAGTAATGTACAGTACAACAGCTATTGCTATGGATTCTTTATTGCATTGTGCCACGGTGGTTCCATTGAGAGGGAACATCTTATGGTCAATGAGCCCATTAGGAAAGTGTTAGCTTTGGAAAACAAGGTGATATGTGAGGACAAAGGGTATATGGGCACACTCTGCCATTTCTGAATTTTGCTGTGAACCTAAAACTGCTCTAAAAAGGGAAATTTGTTTTTTTTTTTTTTTTGGGAAATTTGTTAATTAAATGAACACACGCCTACACAAAGAAGGTGTGGGTGTGGTGAAGGAATAGAGAGAGCTTAGTGCAAAAGGCATTGGACTGAGCTAACCAGGGTCTCACATGTGGGTAAACTCGAATTTTGTGCAATGTGTGACTGATGGGGAACAGAAGGTAACTAGAGGAAACAGTACCATTGAAGAGAAGGTCCAGGTCTGGCGATTATTCCAGGCTGACCACTATTTACAGGAGCCATGAGGGAGCTGACTGTATAGGGCTCCAGGGCGAGAGCTCCCAGATGTCCGTGGAAGGGAACGACTTCCATTAGCAGCACACAGCAACAAAATGCACTGGGAAAGTGTGCATGGAGTGTGCCAGATGACCAAGTGTGCAAGGTCAGCATCAAGAAGATCTCCCTGCTCTGACAAGAGCACACACCACACCTCCAGATTCAGAAAATGGGCTGCAGGTGAAGCACCCCTGTATTAACATGCCACGTAAGTATGAGCAACTGCTGAATCTTCAATTTTCCTTCCTCTTATTTCTCACCCTGCAAAATAGCTGATGAAATTGTAATAATGACAGTTTACTACCTCACAACCTATTCAGGGGACCAGGTGGAGCAAGAAGGATGGAGAGGGTACATTATTACAGCAACTTTGAGTTTACAGGGCTTTCATGCTCCCTTCACAACACAGTGATGTGGGTTTCACTCTACCCATTTTACAGAGAAGAATGGGTAAGGCACTGGTCCGTATCCAGATCACACAGCTAGATCACAGAAATGCTGAGACTGGACCCCATGCTGCCCCACTGTGATATACTTTCTGGGCTATTAGGGTGATCTGTGACCAGCGTCCCCCTCTGTGGGTAGTAAGACAAGCTGTGCCTGACCTTGTAAACCCAGAAGAGTGTCACAAACCTGAGCTGGATTGCTGTGAAGCCTCTGATCGGGTCCTCCCCATCCCCTATCCCTCACACCAGCATAGACTCATTTCTGCCAGACCCTCATTTCTGAGGGTCCTGGAGTAAATGTGCTGAGGACTTGGACACCCCAAACATCTGGAATGAATCCCTCAGCTGGTTCTGAGCAGAGCAGACTATCCAGGCTGAAGTGGTGGCGGAGGCTGTGGTGGGTTCCCCCCCTTTTCTGCTAAGTGCTACACAACTCAGTTCACAAGCAGCCATCCCACTGTATATTTCAATCTCCCCAGACCTGCTACCAGAACACTTAAATCTATCTTTTGTATCACCTTCTAAGAACAAAAGGATCCAGAAGGCAAATGGAAACAGCCACTGTAGCTCAGACTTAAAATAATGCAAGGTCATTGTTATTTTCGTCTGGGTGCTTGACATTTATCACCCCACTACCTCATCAGAAGAGCGTGGCAAAGTGGCTGGTGGTGTTTCCAGTTTCCACAGATAAGTCAGCTGAGGTTCCAGGAGGTTAAATCCCTGCTCAGGGTCACACTACTGGGAAGTCAGAAAGCTCTGCTTCAAAGCCTAGGTTCCTGGACTACCTGGGTGGCTCAGTAGCTGAGTATCTGCCTCAGCTCAGGTCATGATCCTGGAGTCTTGGGATCGAGCCCCACATCAGGCTCTCTGCATGGAGCCTGCTTCTCCTTCTGCCTGTGTCTCTGCATCTCTCTCTGTGACTCTCATGAATGAATAAATAAAATCTTAAAAAGAAAGTGCCCAGGTTTCCCCACCATGGGTGTGATGCTTTCCCTGGGGGTGACCCTGATAAGTCTCCATTCAATGATGATATGTCATACATCTGAGAACAGTTTCTGTGAAATATAATTTCTTTTTCTAATGATACTTTTAAAAAGGAAGGAAATCATTACTTGTTATAATATTACTTGGACTATTACTAGTTGTAACTCCTCTATTCTCATAGGGATTTTCTCTAAAAAGCCCACACACAATTTAGCCAAGTGTCACATACCTAGACTTAAAATCAGACCAGCTGGAGTTCCAGGCCCAGCTCCATGGAGGGCTAACTTACAGACTTTGGACAAGTAATTAAGCCTTTCTAAGCCACTGTCCTCTGATTTAAGTAAAAGGAGAAACAATACTTTGTGGCTGAGGTTTCCTCTTCTTCTCATTATTAACATAAGAGCAAACACTCCTGTCTTTACGGCAGTGCCACTGTAAGTCCCGGGGCCAACTGTCCCAAAACAAGCAGGTGAGAAAAGAGGCAGTGCTTTATTACTCCTCATAACTACCAAAACTGATTTTAGTAGCTAGAATAATCTGAAGACTATAAATAGGTCAGAGCTACAAACACACACAAGGCAGGGATCTTCCTTTAAGGGACACTATCCTTCAGAAAGGAAGGCAAGAGGGACTTTGAAATTGGCAGTTTCTGGCATCTGCTTGAGGATGTGGTGCCAAGAGACCCTTTGTTTCTTGGCCAGGGTGACAGAGTTTGTGACTTGCATCTCTTATCACGCAAGGACTCGGCAAGCAGGAGCCTCTCTGCAGAGAAACACACAGCATTGCCATGATAGGAACCCAACTGTGTTTTCCAGTGATGACATAATTTCATGTGATGGCAGAAATGTATATATTCTCTCTGGAATTGATAAGGGAAAAATGATTTAACATCTTTTTTATTAATATATACATTTGGCCAGTCTGTAGATTTGTGTTACTAACACTAGGGTGCATGGCTTCTTAAAAACTGACAAAGTGAACCACTTTAATAAACACTGTTAATAAGTATTACACATAAGTCCCACATTTTGACTTATCAAAGGTAACAATGACAAATGCTTTAATTCCATGCTCTTCTGTCAGTAACATGCATACGTATTTTTAATCCATTAGCTTACAACCTTCAGCCTTTTGTCAGGAGTTCTGTGAAAGCCGACTGTGGATTCGCCCTCAGTGTGTATGACGTATGTCAAACCAAATATACTATCATTTGCCAACAGTCACTTATAGACAGAAGAGCTCAGTTGAAATCTACCAATAGAGTTAACTCTAGATGTTAATGGGGCCCAAGTTAATGGATGTGCTAATTATTCTTCTCTGTGACAGACACTGGCACTTGTTTGGTTTCTACTTGGGACAAAGATCATCGAATGTTAGAGTAATGAAGTCATCAGTCCAACCCCCACATTATACACTGTAGGCATGGTTCCCACTTTAAGACCCCTAAAAACTGTGGAAGTGCTGGAAAGTTGTTGATGGGTAATAACAACATATACTAATAACTAATAACAATACTAATCAACTATTGTGGTGTGACTATTTAAAACCTGTACACAGAATGACCTGTAGTTAATGGGAGAACACAGAATAAGAAGAGATGGGTAACCTGAAGACTGAAGTGATTAATAGGAAAACTCCCTTGGGATCCATCAATACCAGGACCATGATCCTCTGGTTTATTTATTAACAACCAGGAAGACAGATGAAAAGCAGTTGAATCTGTCGATGACAAAATTAAAAAATTAAGGAAGATAGTGGACTACTATAGAAAACAATCTGAGGAAACCACATATTAAACTAAAATGAACAAGCAAAAGGAAAAAAGAAGTTTGGATGCATTGAAGTCTCTCAGAAAAAAAAAAAAAAAGATGCGAGAAACCATGCATTATTCAGGAAGAATCTCTTCTAAGTATTCAAGAGCAGACTAAATTTGATTAAGGACTCAGATAATTGCTGTGAATAATTTTGTTATTAAATAAGCAAAAACTGAACTAGTAGATGTTCATTCTGTATAAGATAGAAGTCAACTTCAGCCACACTTTGACTCTTTTTAAGGGCCCTGTTGTCTCCTATCTTTGTGAACTCCTAAGTTGGCCACCCTATCAGATATTTTACCCTTCTAGCTTTGCTAATTTGTGTCTCAATATGACACCCAGAACCAAACACAGCAAACAATCTTCAGAGGAGTGCCTCCAGGTATGTGATTCACATGCAAGACACTTCGAAGAAATTTGGAATCAAGAGAGGAGACCCTGTGCTTTCTGAATGATCATAACAGGAAAGCATGAAGTATGTGGTGCGATAGATGTGCATCTATCTTGCATGGTGAAGATTTCCTTAGACACTTGAAGTTGTGAATGAATATGGAGGCCCCTTAAACTGCTCATAGTCCCAGCAGTAGAATGTACTGGTGGAGTAGAGCCCTTCCTTCCTTTATCCTTGGTGACCACTGAGTCTGGAAGCCATCTTTCCCCCTTTGTCTCTGGTCACCATGACCCCAAGGATGGCTCTTGATATGGTATTGTGGGCTCTCACAGCTCTCTTATATTTCAAGTAAATGTGAAAACATGAGAAGAGGGACATAGCAATAATGGTCATTCAGGAGTAAATGAGAATTTCCCCAGGTAGTTTGTCCTGATCTGCAGGGAGTCATTTTTCCCCAAGGAAGATTCATTTGATTCGGCTTCATCTCCTTTGCTTCTTCAGATTTAGTGGGCCAGTGCTCCCTCCTGATGCGCTGGTAGCCTGCGCATCACAGGGTTTCCGCACTTTCCAGAGATTTCTTTGGAAACTCTTCATTTCTTTGGATAGCAGCCCAAAAGATTAGGGTCCATTAAGAAGGAGTCAAAGGATAATAAAATTTTAAAACCCTCAGGTACTAATCTTCTGGCCATTACAAATATTTATTTGTGTGTGTGCATATGTGCACATGTGCACGAGGTAAGACCACTCTGATGAGAAACATATTAAGAAGCAAACTTCTATAGATGCAGAGTATCATATAAACTTGACTTCTCACAAAGACTTATAAAATTTAGTTCTACTAAATGTCATCAAAGAAAGTAATTAGAGTTGGAGACTAAATTATTAGAATAATAATTGAGCTTACAGGAACAATAATGAACCCTGGATGACAATATGTAAAACTCATGGCCAAGTTTCAGCACTAAAGGCCATCTGGAAAAAACTCTGCTGTGCATGACATTCACTTTATCACCCAGGTGTCAACTCTTCCACCAAACTAGGTGATATTTTAAAGAAATAAAATAAATGTGGTATCGGTCACAGATACCCATATGATGTTATTATAAACAAAACAGAGCAAAATCATGAAAATTTACACACATACTAAGAGACTCTCCAACTTCACATAATGGCATCTGAAACTAATTAAAAATGCATATACATGTTGGTAATATTTTTAAAAATATCTTCACACCTCAGGTAAATATTTCCTGATAGGATCCAAACTGAATGCCTCCAGACAGAAGCAGATATTGACCAATGTCGAACATTACCTAGAGTGGCTTTACCACTTAACAACATCTTTGGCATAACAAGTCACCCAACAGAAACGAACTTGACATTTGTACCTCTGTGAAATGACAATAATTATGACACTCAAATGATAACATACACTTCACAAATTCTAATATCTAGTATATACCTATAAATACTATTTCCACATCTTGTGAAAAACCTACGTGCCACAGTGGATATTCCACACAAATGTCACATCCTATTGTGCAAATTTTATCTGAAGAACCAAAGGGATTTTTCTAGGCAAAAAAAAATTCTACATGGGAGATCTCTTCTTTAGAAGAATCTCAAGAGTAACACTATAACCGGGAGGCTCCAGTGCAAAAGGGAGATCTCTGATCATGTGTAAGGCATACATGTATTTTAAATGGGATATTGTAAAGGGAGAAATCTCCCCCAGTAGAATCATTCATACTTAAGGAACTAATGAGATCATCTGCCAAAGATAATGAATCCATTAGCTGAAAAAGAAATCAAATTGTAAATCTATATCTTATATTTACACTGATATACCTAAATATTGAATGAAATATGAACAAAAAAATACCTCATCTTATCACTCCTGAGTCCAACTGAACCATTTCCAAAGTAAATCAAAAATCTCATTGAAATTGTTTCTAGTTTTCATGATCTCACTGGGAAGAGAAAGGATTTTCTTCAATAGTCTGTTGTAACTCTGTCATTATGCTGTAGTGAGGTAATTTGCTAAAACAGCTGCCTCTAATGAAAAAACCTTTCCATCTGGCACATCCAATAGAGACACAAACAAGCTCATCAGTTAAAAAAAAAAAAAAAAAAAGACAAGTAGAACTCCACGAAGAAGAATTCTATTTTAAGAAGTGTCTCTCAGAACTACACGAAAGCTAAAATGCATTTTGAGGGCATGACTATCTCTGTTTCTCTTGGTGGAACCATTCTGTCTGCTAAGGACATACACATTTGGCCCAAATTTTTACCATATTGATAATGGGTTGCCTCTGGATGGATTACAGAATAATTCAATATACATTTATAACAGAAGCATCCAGTCCCCCCAAAAATGAGACAAAAGGAATGCTGTTCAAACATGTTAATACTGGACACTGGGATGAGGAGATAAACATGTCTTTTTATATATCTGTATTTTTTAACTTCCTTTTTACTCAGACATTGTTATTAGACTCTGAGTAGAAAATGTAGTGGTCCATCCAGAAATCCTTCACACTTCACGCTCTACTTTTGCCAACAGATATTCAAAGAAAACCTTGCTATTTGAATCATTGGTGGAAAACTGCTAATTGTTTTGGGTGAGTTCCTATAAAATATTAACTATTTTTCCCTTTACCATGTATCTGATACTGTCTTTCAAAAAATATCTGGGCTTAGATTTGAAAGCCCCAACTGCCTATTTTACTCCATTTTGAACTATGGACATTTTGGTGAGTGAGTCAATGAATCAGAGGCTACTCAGTTTTTCTATTTCATAAAGTTGATTTATTTAGTCTTTGTTTAGAAATTCATTGTGATTTTTCAGTCTCCCTATATGATTCTTAGATGCATAAAAGTACATAAAAAGAAAAATCACAAAGTGTAGGTTACAATCCAAACATGTAGCTCTACCTTACTGAAATGTTTTCTAACCAAAGGCTAAATAAATGCTCATTAAAATGGAAGCCAGAGAGGTGAATGTGTTAGGGATTTTTGGTCTAAGTGCTGGCATTTTGGTTAGTGGATTGATCATTAGATGATGGATGACACAGGCATGGTCTTGGCATGCTTGAACCTCCTGCCAGAAGGTTATCAGCCCTTTCAAGGAGATAATAGCAGGAGCTTTAATTTTCCCCTGACTCGTGGGTTTAATATAAAATCAATGTGTACATGTCAAGGTTATGGCAAGGCATTGTTATCTGGAAGAGAAACCGGTTTGTTCTCCACCCTCTGATCACTTCCACATACTGTGATAATGCAGTATTCAAAAGCAAATTTCTTTGTCATTGTCAATAATGGCAAGCTGGTAAAAGATATTTTCCAGCACTAATTATGCAGGAGGAAGTTAGCAGACCCATACAAGTCAGTCTGAAACCAAAGGAAATTGTTCGTCCATGAAACAAAAAAATAGTTCCACTTTATCTTTTGTATAATAAAAGGAAATTCAAACAAAAAAATTTGTTCACAACTATCCTATGCATACTATCACTTCCTGTATTAAGATGCTATAACAAATAGTACAGAAATCACACCTGCCTTCTAAGAACCTGAGTTTTGTTTTGTGGGGTTTTTTTGATTGATTGATTGATTGATTGAGAGAGAGAGAGAGAGAGAGCGCCCAAGCAGGGGGAGGGGCAGAGGAACAGAGAGAACCTCAAGCAGACTCTGTACTGAGCATGGAGCCCCAAGCAGGGCCCCATTTTACAACCCTCAGATCATGACCTGAGGCAAAACCAAAAGTCAAGCACCCAACTGAATGAGCCAACCAACTGCTCCGAATTTGAGTTTTAAATACAAGCCTCTTCAACTCATTGGATCTGCCAGGCTTCTAAATGGCCCAGAAATCTATTTTTATTAAGAAACTTCCAGAGGATTTTTAAAATAAACAGTAGGAATCACAGTTCTACCTGAAAAAGATGGGCACAGCTTCACACCAATAACATATCTCATATGCCATCACTGTTCAACATTCCTGACAGGTCTAACCTCCCATACAAACCCACACGTGGGGGGAAACCCTAGTACGTGTATGATAGGGTGAGATGTTCTTTTGGGACACAATACAGGGTTAACCTTTTCCAAATATTAGTTATGTAAAAACATATTTTCCCCCTACCAAAAGACAGAAGGAACCAAAAGGAAATAAAGTTTTGCTGAATAAATTTTAAAAGATCCGCGCAGCCCAGGTGGCTCAGCAGTTTAGCACCGATTTCAGCCCAGGGCATGATCCTGGAGACCCGGGATTGAGTCCTATATCCTGCTCCCTGCATGGAGCCTACTTCTCCCTCTGCCTCCTTCTCTTTCTCTGTGTCTCTCATGAATAAATAAATAAAATCTTAAAAAAAAAAAAAGAACCAGAACTTAAGGAAGGAGAGGGAGTTATAAAGATAAAGTGAAGGCAAAAGAGTTAATACAAAACTGAGTCCAAACTAGTATTTTCCTAGCAGAGATGATGACAAAAGTCCAATATGCCCCATTATCTGATTTAAAACGTTGAAAGATGAGTATAGATCCTTTTTCCCTCCAATATATTATTTTTTAAGATATTTATTCATTCATTCAATCATTCATTAATTCATTCATTCATGAGAGACACACAGAGAGAGGCAGAGACAAGGCAGAGGGTAGAAGCAGGCTCCATGCAGGAAGCCCGACGTGGGACTCGATGCCGAGTCTCCAGGATCATGCCCTGGGCTGAAGGCAGCACTAAACTGCTAAGCCATGGGGTCTGCCCCCTCCAACATATTAAATGCAAGTCCAAGTGGTCTTCCAAAGGTAAACTAATTTTAGCTGTGCCCACATTTGCTCTATTTCTCTCTTCAGTAACTAATAATGCACAATATTACCTGTGGACTAGGCATAATACTAGAGCTTTGTGCAAAAGTCAGACCTTTAGGAACAGGACATGAAGAGCCTGCTTGATGTTTATCTAGCTTTTTGGGAAAGCTAGAAGAAAAGAAGGAGGTACAAAATTGAGCATAAGTCCTTAGTAAAAAATATGTTAATAAAGAAAAGTCAGAGTAAATTTTTATGACCAGTATAACAAACATACAGCATTTTATTAGTTTCAGGCGTACCATATAGTGATTCAACACTTCTATACATTTTTAGTGTTCATCATGCTAAGTGTACTCTTAATCCCCCTCATCTATCTCATTCATCCCTCCTCCCACCCTTCCATCAGGTGACCATCTGTTTGTTCTTTATAGTTAAGAGTCTGGTTTTCTTGTTTGTCTTTTTTGTCTGTTCATTTATTTTGTTTTTTAAATCTCACATGCGAGTGAGATCATGTGGTATTTCTCTTTCCCTGACATTTCACTTAGCATTATACCCTCTAGATCCATCCATGTTGTTGCAGATGGCAAGATTTTCTTTTTTTGTAGCTGAGTAATATTCCATTGTTGTATTTGTGTTTATCCATAAACATCTGCCTTATCCATTCACCTATGAATGGACACTGGGCTTCTTCCATAACTTGGCTATTGTAAGTAATGCTGCAATAAACATAAACATGCATACTACATATATCTTTCCAAATTAGTATTTTCATTTTCTTTGGGTAAACAGACAGTAATTAAATTACTGGATCATCTGGTAATTCTATTTTTAGTTTTTTGAGGAACTTCCATATTGTTTTCCACAGCATCTGTACCAGTTTGCATTACCACCAACAATGCATGAAGGTTCCTTTTTCTCCACATTCTCACCAATACCTGTTGCTTATTGTGTTTTTTGGCTTAGTCATTCTAACAAGTGTGAGGTATTCTCTCCTCATGGTTTTAATTTGCAGTTCCCTGCTGATGAATGATGTTGAACATCTTTTCTTGTGCTTTTTGGCCATCAGTATGTTCTCTGGGGGAAAAAAAAAAGCCTATTCAAGTCTTCTACTCACTTTAATTACATCATCATCATCATTATTATTATTATTATTATTATTATTATTATTATTATTATTTTGGTGTTGAGTTGCATGGTTAATGGTTTTGTTAATGCTTAAGTCAGGGTAATTTTTAAGAGCTACCCCAGCTTGCCACAGTTATATATGGTAGATACCTAGTCTACAGATTTTTGGGGAGCCCCATACAGGGTCATTTTACCTTGCCTCCATACGGTAAGAGGATATATTATTCTCTTCAAGCTATTGTAACAAAATACCACACAGTGGGTGATTTAAACAACAGACATTTGTTTTCATGGAGATCTGGATGCTCAAAGTCTATGACCAAGGCATCAGCAAATTACATGTCGGGGAGAACTTTTTTCCAGTTTGTAGATGGCTACCTTCTTATGGTTTCCTCACATGGCTTTTCTTCTGTCTGTGCTTGGAGAGCAAGGTCAGACCTCAGATCCTCAGGTGTAAGGGCCCCACCTTTATGACCCCAGTTCATCTTAATTACCATCACAAAGGCCCTATCTCCACATGCAGTCATAGTGAGGGCTGGAACTTCAATATATGAATCTTTGGAGGGATGCAATTCGGTCCCTGACACAGGGTTAGGAAACCCTGGGGGCAGGATCCCATGTAGCCCATGGGCCACCTGTGCAGGTACTAGAACAAGACACCTTTTCTTCTCCGCAGGTGTGGTCCTAATGCAGCGCTTTGGGGGTGGGCAGCCTCAAGACCTGTGCTATGGAACACAGACTCCATTCTGGCACTCAATTACTGTCATAGTCCTAAGTTCTTTGCAGGGCACAACTTGTACAGGCAAAATTGATTTGAAGAGGAGCTTCTAAAGAGGAGCCTGAGACACCCTGGAATGTGAGTTATAACAAACAAGGTGTTCAGCAGAGATGATCAGAAGCCAACTTTTAAATATGGATACCATGAAAACCCATCCTAAAACATTTACCTTCCATCTTAGACAACTACTAGATAACCTGGCATGCCAGACACACAACTCAGTTGACATCAGTCTCAGGTTCAGGTCAGAGGAGCCACCCAAACACCCCGATATATACCTCAAGGAAATGCAAGAGCTTCTGTAACATAGGCAAGAGTCCACCTGGGATCTCAGCCAAGTACAAACACATCCTTAGATCATGGTGGCACAGAGAGTGCATCATAGTTCAGATTGTGTAGTCCCCAAGAAGCCCTTTGCCATGAAGATTACTGAAAGTCGGGCTTGACTTCCTGGAATGCCCTAGAGGGATGCTCCTTGAGGAGGGGCAGTAGTGTATAATGGATAAGACCTCAGATTCAGAGGCCAGGATACTGGATGTGAACCCTGGATCATACCCTATATGAGCTTGGGTAAGTTACTTAATTCCCAATGCTTCATTCCCCTCATTTGTAAAATGCTCATTTATATACTATTTCAAAGGTTGATTTTGAGAATTACATGAGTTAGTATATGTATATAATTCCTCATCTGAAGTCCTCAAACCAAATAGTTTTAAAAAAAAAAAAAAAAAAGGACAAACTTAGTTGGCAGCAAATCTTGATCTAAACTGAAATTAGGCTATGTATAATCCTGATTTATCCTGAGTGCTATTATTCATGTTTTTGCTACAGAAATATGAATGTATTTGATTACAGAGTGCTGCCTCAGACTCAACTTGGGATATAAAGTTATATTTGGTGCATGTACCTTTTTAAAATAGAAAAATACAAAATTGGCTCCCAAGGGGTGCAGCTAAGGGACTGTGGCCTTAGAACAGTAGCCAGCACTTAGCAAATCTATTTAAGAGTTAGTTTTTAAAAGTCTGTCCTATGATTAAGTGTTCCACATATAAGAAGTGAGAGCAATGACTTTATCCACTCCATCGACTTGAACTTCAAACTACAGAATTGTAAGATAAAAGAGCTAGAGGCAGGATGAGAGATAATTTATTCCAGTCACACACTTTGCAGATGTCATAAACAGATATTGAGCTTCTGGCCATAAAGAAGTAACAGGGACCAGACTTACCCTCCCACCTGAAATAATGAAAAAATATATATAAAACAAGTTTTCACTAGGACGTTAGTCAGTGAAAACCAGTGATCCCACAGAGATGGGGAAAAACAGAAGATGAGCCCTATAATTCCCATAGCTTATTGCCTTGAGAGTATTTCCAGGCTGCAGTGCAGAGAGGGAAAACCAAGGGAGAGCCCAGCAGAATCCCTGAATTATGGATACAGAGCTGAGAGGTCAGAAAGACCAAGGTGGCTGGAGTTTGCAAGTCAGAATAAGACAAAAGAAAAGTGCATAGAGATGGCACTTTGAAGTTTAACAGAGGGTCCCTTGGAGTATTCAAATGAGTACTCTCTATGCATGCATGTGAGGGAACTGCCCAAAGCTAGGGAAAGGAACACCCAAAGAGTAATAGAGGTTAGTACCCAGCATTTACCCAGGACTGGGAATGCTGCCTGTTCCCATGAGTCAGAATGGAAAAAAAATCAAGATTAATGGGGCACTGGGTACACAGAAGGGTCTTTCTTCAACAGTGGGGGATAATTAGCTCTAGACTGATCACTGCTCTGGTCCTGCCTAAAATCTCTTAAAAGCAAGATCCAAACAGCTGAAGCTGTTTCCACATAACTTAAATGAGTCCCAGAACAAAGTTCAAGAACATCTACAGGAATACAAAATAGCCAGCAACCAACAAGATGAAAATAAAGTCTGACATCCAATAAAAAATGACCAGGTAGACAAAGCAGCAGAAAAATATGACCCATAATAATAAAAAGCACTCAATCAAAACAGATGCAGACTTTTCCCTATTTCTCCTGCTGGCTACAACTACAAACCTGGACAGTATACATAAAACAAACATAAGAACCTGTAGGGCAAAAACAAGAAAGCAGGCCAGCAGGATCCCTGGGTGGCGCAGCGGTTTAGTGCCTGCCTTTGGCCCAGGGCACGGTCCTGGAGACCTGGGATCGAATCCCACGTCGGACTCTCGGTGCATAGAGCCTGCTTCTCCCTCTGCCTATGTCTCTCTCTCTCTCTCTCTCTCTGTGTGACTATCATTAAAAAAAAAAAAAAAAAAAAGTAAAAAAGAAAGCAGACCAGCTACAGAACTTATGACCCAAGGAACAATTTTGCCTCATACATCCTGGATTTGTTGCAACAAGCCCAAAATACAAACATGTGCAAAAATAAATAAATAAAAAAGTTTCAACAAAAGTCTCCTCTTTCTAGCCAAAAGATCATGAAAGGGGCAGCATAGCAAGAAAGAAAACTTTAGACAACTACCTCTCTAGTCCAGCCAGACATCACAGACAAGAACTATAGACCCACCCAATCTACACTAGCAAGGGCCCAGTAGAAAGCCTAGGCTTCCAATGTTGTGAGGCACTATAACACCCTTCTTGGGTGGTATCAGAGAAGGCCAAGAAGGGTACTGGGCTTTTCATCCTGACCAACTAGTAACAACTCTATACTCCATGGTGTCCCCAGAGACTAGATGGGAAGCTAAAAGAGAAAAAACAAAAAACAAAATATAAAATGACTTAAATCCTGACATATGAGCAATTACATTACATTTAAATGGCTTAAACTTACTATTTGAGAGACAAATTGACAGAGCATATTTTTTAAAAAAATCAACCAACTATGCTGTCTATAAGAAACTCATTCCACATATAACGTCAGGCTAGAAGTAAATATTAAAAATATATCTTGTAAACATTAATAAAAAAGAAAGGCTATCTTAATACCAAATAAAATACCTTTCAGAGAAAAAAAATCACCAGCCCCAAGGAAAAACATGTGATGATAAAAGAGACCAAGTACAAAGAAGACATATGCATCAAAAAACAGAGCTGCAAAATACATGAAGCAAAACTGAACAAATTCTAATAGACAAATCCCAAATGAATACTTCAACAGTGTGCTCTCAACAATTGATGGAGCAGCTACAGAAAAAATTAGCAAGATTACAGAAGAACTCAATACCAACCAACAAGATCAAATCAGTATTTATAGAACACTGGACCCAACTAGACTAGATTACGTGTTTTTCAAGTGTCCATGGAATATATACCAAGGTAGACCCTATCTTGGCCCACTAATGGAAAAGAACTGAAATTATGCCAAGTGTATTATCCAATCCCAATGGAACAACACTAGAAATCCTCGACAGATTACAGAAAAATCTCCCACACTTAATAAACTAAACAACTGACTTCTGTATCATCTATGGGTCAAATAGGAAGACTCAAGGGCAAGTTGAAAAACATGGAAATAGGTAAATCGTACTTTATCATTTAAATCTTTGTAGCAATCGTTTAAACAAAAATTAAAATACTGTGGTGGGTCTTATAATTTATGTAAAAGGTAAGCTACGTGGCAAGAACACCACAAGGGCTGAGCAAGAGAAATCCAAGTATACTATTACTGCATACAGATGATATATACACCAACATGGATGAATTTGGAAATAACTCTGCCAAATAAAAGAAATCAGATTAAAAAGCACATGTTGTATAATTCTACTTATACAAAATTTTAGGAAACATCAACTATTGTGTAGACTGAAGATAAATCAATGGTTATGGGATGATGAACAGTGGACAGGGAGGACATGGAGAGATTACAAAAGAGCACAAAGAAACTTATGGAATTGAGGACATATTCATTACCTTCACTGTAGCAATAATGTCACAAGTATACACATATGTCAAAACTTATACAATTATTCTATGAAGTTTATTGTGTGTCAGTTACACTCCAATAAAAAAAATTTAAGATTATTAAAATGACGTGTAGAAATCACCTGAGGTTACATCATTTTATCTCTTGATATGTATCTGCTCATTCACTTACTGCTTTTAAACTTGAGCGATTGTGACTTTTGTTCACTTTACATTACACGATTTCGGCATTTGCAGGCAGAAATGTAGGCTTTTCTACTTCTCTATAATTAGGCTGTAGTCTCTGCGGCTCCTCTAAGTATGTCCAAAGGATACAGACATGATAATAATGGGCACCGCCAAGACAGGGCATAAACAAACCAAATGCCGCCAGGGATCAACATCAGCTGTGCATTCTTTGGCTGTTATTTTTAAGTAAATAAATTAATGTGAATATTGAAGTGTCTCTGCCTTTGAATGTGGATCTCCAATGTGGATGTGAAACTTTTATCCAGTGCCAAATAATGAAGTAGAAACTGGCTTCCCGAAGTTGTTTTTCCTTGTAAGATTCCAAGCAGATATATTTACATGGTTGTTAAATATCAGTTTCTGGGCATTCTGCCATAATTTTAAGACAGCTGAGAAAAGTGATTTTTAAAGTGTGGTCCACAGCCTATTGGCAATCTTCAAAGGACTTCTGGTTGGTTCATAAAGTCAATGAAAGGACAAATCACAGGAAACTGTGGGCACTTAAGGGCTTTTCTCAATTGCAGGCTTAGATCTGCATTACAAGTCACAAAAGTAAACAAGCTCTTCCCCTAGAGTATTAGTTTAATAATAAACTCAAATCGGATATAAAGGGGCTGATTAATCATGAATAGCCGCTCTTGCATTTTTTTTTCTTCAAAATATTCTGCAAACCAACCATACCAAAATCATCTGATGAAGTTGTAAAAACTTAAAACACGGCCTCCTGCTCCCCACCCAAATCTACCATATTGGATACATTTGGGATGAGGCCAGGAATCTGTATGTTTGACAAACATCCTAAAGATTCTTAGGGTCACCAAGATTTGAGGGCTACAGTTTTCTGCATGTGGACCCAAGCCCCCCTGAGTCACAAAACATTGCATGAAACTAAGAACATAGTATTGGCACACTGACTGTGGACTGTTTTCTTGGCAACAACTTTTTTCATTCTTCCATTTATCTTTGTCAGTGATGAACTAAGCTACAAGTAAATTTTTAAGATCAAATTTGAAGATGACCAAGAAAACCAAGAAACTTCTGAAGAGTGGTACGACGGATGAATGAGGAAGCATTCAAGTGTGTGTTTTTGTCAGTTTCAATGAACCAAAGTATTATTTTTTGGTGGAAGAACATAATTCACTTCTGGTGGTAAAAATAATTACTGAAGGCGATACAGTGGGGGGAAAAAGATCATGATTATAAGCCTGAAACCCCCTATTTTGTCACTGAAATAATTCTTTTTTGTAATGTAATGTTTATTGTAAGAAATTGAATAACAACTTTTACACAATAGATTGTTAGGAAAGATTCTTCTCAAAGATTTGTGAGATTTTATGAACTTAAAATTATGAAGTATATAGAGCCAGGAAGGGACAGTGTCCATGATCAAAGAAAGCATCTGGTTGCAGGTAGCCAGCTTTCTAAAAATAACTTCAATTTGGATAGCCATAGTTTCTCATTCACAAGAAATTAAATTCAATTAGTACCATAATAACCTAATGGGTATTTATAGTTGTAGGTTAAATATGTATTCCTTGGGATAAATAAGAGATGATGTGGTTGCTCCAACAAGACAAAGGGCATGTTTACACAACTGCTGAATTAAAACACAGTTATAAATGGAGCACATCCTCAGCACAAGGAGAGAGAGATGGGTCCACCCACATGGGTTCTACTTCCAACACCTCTTCATCTCTGACTCACTGGCATACCACAGCCAGTGAGGGGAGAAGAGCTGGCCAGTTTGAAAAGAATAATCCTGGAGATTTGGACCCCGGCCTGTATCCAGCACAGGTCTCAATGTGTGAGGGTCTCAAGGTAGGAGACTCCAAATCTGGCCACTCCCATGGTGCTAACACTTGAATTAAAAGTTGCCCCCTAAAAAAAATATAAAATAAAATAATAAAATAAAATAATAAAGTAAAATAATAAAGTAAAATAATAAAGTAAAATTAAATTAAATTAAATTAAAAAGTTGCCCCCTGTCCTACCAGGTCCTGTCTACAAGGAATGGGCCAGCCAGACCCTGATAGGAGAGAGTAAGGCCTAGACTGTGAGTTGCTAAGGACAAGGTGTTTCTGTCCAATACTTACTAAGTGCTTCACCACTATTTTGTAAATGAGAATGGGAGGCTTAGGGATACCAGGAAGCCAAGTAAAACAGAGTGTATTTACTGTGATTTAAAGAAGTCACGGAAAGAAGCCAAATTGTAGATTCTGGGATTCAAGTCACATTAATAGTAATTGCTGGTACGGGAGCCGTCTACATTAGTCTATAGTCTTAATGTTTACACTATGTGCCCCCAACCTCATCCCTAAAAGGTTTTTGGAGTTCGCGTGAAAAGATACCACATTTACAGGATATCCTCACTGCCACCTCTTCCTATGTCAAAACATTTGCCTACTTCAATTGCTGCTACTTCCCTGTAGCCACTCTGCCTTCACTCGAGCAGAAAAATCAGTCTCTGCCTCTGCTTTATTCCTAATAGATTTTGCACCTCTTTTATAGCACCAGTACATTTCATGATTAACTTTGCCTGTCTGCTCCCCTTCAGTAAACTCCTAAAGATAAGATCTGTTTGATGATCTTTGTACTGTCCGTACATTATCTTGTACAGAACTGGTATTTTATAATGTTTAGTCAACTGAATTTAAAGGAGTTATAAAATGATAATGGAATTTTCAGAGTCAATACAGTTAGCCAGATAAAACAATGTATCTTTAGTTTGATTTTTTTCAAAGTCATAGAAATATCCCCAAAAGTGGATATGAGAGTTACCCCATCTCAACATGGATCTAGCTAGATTGCAACTGACTGCACAGTGCTGTGGGTATAATTCAATGCCTGTGCAAAGCATGATTCAAGAGTATCATCCTCTCCATCCTGAGAGCTCAGAATATATTACTTTATATTCATATACAGAGACCATAACATCTTCTTACAATCTCAGTTTTTTTTTTTTTTTACTGTTTTCTCATTTTGACTTGTAGCTAGAAAGTGTTAGATGGAGTAATTTAAGTTTAGATGAACAGTATTAATTGACATTTAATTTCCAAATGATCAGAGATCTATTCAAAGGCTACTGTTGCGCCATATTTCAGGGTGGGCAGGCACAGCTAAACATCAGTCCCCAAACAGACATACCAAGGAAGGAAAATAGAAATCTGTTTTAGAAACTTAAAACTCTATATAGGGAAACATTTGAATAATACCATTACTGTAACCAACTCTAAAATGGCCAAATCTTTTGATCCCTTCTCAGAGTCAGCTAAACACATACACTTATATTCAAAGATACCCATGTAGAGACAGCACCATGACGCTACAGCAATCTGTGCATTAAATGTATATACAAATGTATAAGGCATACCTGTCCTGCCCATAATCTACCTCTGGGGAAGTCATATTTATTACTTTTCTCAAATGTACAGATCAGCTAGACAATTTAGAGGTTAATAGTGAGCAGTTGGTAATTTAGGAATGATTAACAGTATCTTCAGCTATAATTTCAAAATCTGAACACTGCTAGGATCTAGGGAGCAATTTTATTGGCCATTAAAATGTTCTTAAGCTGTAGAATAACATAAAGTCCCTACCGAGGAGCAGAGCTATTAGTGGTCAGCTTAATTTTAAACAAATTTAAATATATTAATTTTCCTAACAAATATTTAATTATGTATGCTAATGACAGTAAAGTAATTCTGCAGACTGTAGTTATCTTAAGGTCATCAGAGCCTCAGGAGAATGAAGGAATTTTGACTGTGGCTAGTTCTCATAACCTGCAGGTGCATTTATTTTTCATAACACAAAAGGCCTGTTTTTTTGCTAAGCCACATGGTAAATTCAAAAATTTCAGTTCAGTTCAACAAATATTCATTAGGTGCCTTTTGCAAAAAGAGTCAACCTAACAAATCAGTTAATGGTGGGCCTCAGGAGCTAAATTCTGGGCCAAATCCTTGTACCACTTTCATACCTGGGTGACTGCTAACTGCTAAAGTTACTTCCTACCTCTGTATCTTGGTTCCTTAATCTGTAAATGGGCAGATACCTAGCTCATAGAACAAAATATGTTTAAACAAAATCATGTGGGGACACTTGGTGGCTCAGAGGTTGAGCATCTGCCTTTGGCTCACATCATGATTCCGGGGTCCTGGGATTGAATCCTGCTTTGGATTTCCCATGGGGAGCCTGCTTTTCCCTCTGCCTAGGTATCTGCCCTCTATGTCTCTCATGAATAAATAAAATCTTTAAAAAAGGAATCACGTGCATAAAGTTCTTTAAAAAGTCTTGATGCTGGAAGTGCTTAATTAATTGTACTAGTCAGGGTTCTCCACAAAAACTGAACCAAGAAGATGTAAAAATGATATATAGATATATGAAATCCCTACATGTCTATTACATATACATCTAGATAGACATGTATACACATCCATTATATACATTTATATTTATATAGAACACAAATACATATTGTATGTATGATATATTTTCTATATATAGTGATTTATTATGAAAAATTGGCTCATAGTAATATGGAGGCTAAGTCTCATGATGTGCCATCTACAAGCTGGAAACCCAATAAAGCCAGTAGTGTAATTCAGCACAAGTCCAAAGACCTGAGAACCGGGGAGCCAATGGTCTAAATCCCTGCCTGAAGGTAAGATAAGATGTCCAGGAGGCAGGCAGGAAAAAGGGGGCAAATTCCTCTCCTTCTGCTTTTTGTTTCATGGAGGCTGTCAAGAGGCTGAATGATGTGCACACACAGGGGAGGATAATCTACTTTGCAAGTCCGTCATTCAAATGCTAATCTCATCCAGAAACATCTTCACAGACACACCCAGAAATCATGTTTCATCGGGGCATCCCGTGGCCAGTCGAGTTGACATGTAGAATTAGCCACCACATGAAAGTCAACTGCTGTGTGCAAGGCACTGTGTTTGGTGCTAGGATATGGTGTGATGACGACCCAACCTCCTCCCGTAAAACAAGGTGGCTCTGCAAAACTTGGGCAAACAGCCATCATTTTGCTCTTTTCTAGAATCCCAATTGGGAGTGCCCTGTCATGGATGACCAAGAGGTCACAATGAAACGTGTTGTCTACTTCCCACATACCTCATCTGCATAGTGATAGCATTATTTAAAAATGGATAGAGTGTGGTCTTGAGAAAAGAGCTAATTTGAATGAAAGCCCAAGGAGAAATCATTTCCCCTCTCTTGGTGCCCACCAGCTCTCTAGACAGAGACATTCCCTGAGAAGTGACTTTTCTGGTCTGTTGTTGATTTCCAAGTGTTGTTGATCCCTTACCAGAAAGTGGCTGGAAAACATTAAATCATTTCATAGTTCCTTTCCCCTTGAGAAAAAATTTAAATTTCTAAGTTGAAATTTAAAAGATCAATGCACAATTCCAGGCCAGCATACCCTGTTATTTCAAAACGGCTCTTTTTATTTTACAGCAGGCCCAGATAGAGGGGGAACATCCAGTATTACTTGGGAATCTTTAGAAATTCTGCTTTCTTCCCTCTACAACTCAATAACATTTCTTCCTTCGCTAAGAGAAATCCAAAGGTAACTGGCTTAAGCAAACAAAAGGAACCTATTGTCTCACATGAAAGTAAAAAACAGAAACATCCTGATGTAAATTGAATTTAGGGGCGGCTAGACCAGAACTCAATAAATATCATTAGAGTTTCATTTTTACACATGATGCGCACACCACTCCCTATCAACCCAAGAGTCTCCCCCACCCCCCACCCCCTGACTGCTGTGTAACCAGTACAGGAAGACAGCATGAGAACCTCCCTACCTGCACCATGCTCTCCCATTGGGCCTCATACCCAAGCCTGAACTAACCTCTGTGTCCAGGAGGCTGGGATACAGGTCATCTGCCTGCACTGAGAGCAACCCTTGGGTGCACTCGATAAAAGCACAAGTCTAGAAACACATGACCTGGGTCTGGATCGCAGTCCTACCCCTTACTCATGTGACATCAGGGCAACTAACTATTCAGACAATCTGTGCCTAAGGAGCCTCATCTGAAGAATGGAGGCAATCAACTGTACCTAGCTCATCATTTTGTTGCACAAGTAACTGAGCTAATACACAGAAGGTATTTCCAATGATGCCAGATGCCTAGTAATCACTGGCTCAGAGACCTTCAGCAGTGCAGCCTACTAGGAGGAAGAGGAGGTAGAGGGGCACCATCAGGAATCAGAGACTTAGCCCCACCAAAGCACGGGGAGGTGAGGACAGTCTTAAAAAGAAATCAGTTCCTAGCAAAACAAGTAAACCAACAACAAAAATCCCTGCAGAGAGGCACCTGGCTGGCTCAGTGATTAAGTGCTGCCTTCAGCTCAAGTGTGATGTTGGGGTCCTGGGATCAAGCCCTGCATCAGGCTCCCTGCATGGAGCCTGCTTCTCCCTGGGCCTGTGTCTCTGCCTCTGTGTGTGTGTGTCCCTCATGAATAAATAAATAAAATCTTAAAAAAAAAATCTCCGCAGACTAGCGGGTACTTGTCCCTGACTCCTACGATAAGCTCCACCCTCTGTTTTGTTCCCTAATTGTGTCCCACCTAGTCTGGGCGCTCCAAGGACAGCACCGGCAGTGAGTAAATCTTGATGGCCATCCTGCCTGGCTTGGCCATAAAAAGAAATGCGTGGCTTCTCTGCTTTTAAAACTCAAGCCCTCTGGTGGGGTCAAGGGACAAAGCATTTTCCCATTTGTAGATCCTGTGGACAGGTGTGCAGAACTACAGCAGTAATGCAACACTTGAACGTGGAGGGTGAGCAAAACAAAAACAAAAAAACAAGACCCACCCCTATGTCAGGCACACCTGTAGAAACAATAAGACTACCCCCTACAACTTCTGT
Organism: Vulpes lagopus; assembly: GCF_018345385.1. Taxonomy (NCBI): domain Eukaryota; kingdom Metazoa; phylum Chordata; class Mammalia; order Carnivora; family Canidae; genus Vulpes; species Vulpes lagopus. The sequence continues at coordinate 118,417,276 of NC_054830.1, read as the reverse complement.
CTCCCTGGATGGCACGTTAGCTGCGCAGGCAGGGAGAAAGGAGGCGAGGCAGATCAGGCAAGGAAGCAAGCGAGGCAGGAGGGAAGCCAAAGAAACCCACTCCTGTGTGGCGCGCTGGCAACGCAGCCTGACAAAGACTTCCTGTGCTGCCGGGAGGGAGTGCTGGCAGGGGCGACGCGGGGCTGTGGGTGTACTCAGCTGTGCAGAGCTGATTATAGAAGATGAAAGGGCTCGGCAATTTATTTCATCTCACACTGAAGCACTGCTGACAACGAAAGTGAGGACAGAAGGATTCATTTGTTCAACTTCTGTCTTAAAAAAGCAGACTTCAAATGATACCGTGGAGAAAAAGGAGGAAATGCCGAAGTGTAATAAAACGTCGATTTCTTCTTCTTTTTCTCCTCCTTCTCCTTCTCTCTCTCTCTCTCTCTCTCTCTCTCTAATACACTAGCTGCAGCATTTGTATTTTGTAGATGGGCTTGGAAGGCAAGGGGGTTGGTAGGCTTTTTGTGGTTGTTATTCATCCCCCGGAAGGAAATGCATGTATGCAGGATCAATTACTTATCAGATAGGCCAACCTCACCTCATCTGCCCCAAGTGCTCATGTGCCTTCAACCCTGAATCCAAAGATGGGGTAAGATGAAAGAAGAAAAAAAAAAAAGAAACAAACAAAAAGGAAAATCCAACCCTCCCATGTTTAAAAGGTTCTCAGAAAACCAAAAATGGAAAATGATTTCGTGTAGGATCTTTATGCTAAAAGTGAATAAATAGACCCTACGTGACAGAGAAGAGATTTCAAATCTTATAATCCTGGTCCATGAACACTATTTTGCCTATCTAGGTGGTGTGGGCGCATCTAGGTTATTGTGTGCTCTTGAAACTTTTGAAGGAAATGTTCTACTTCCTTTTAAATAAAATGCAGTATTATTTTTCATTAACATACAGTGTTTGAGAATGTAGAATATTTTTCATTTCCAAGACTCACATAAATTATTTTGAAATCTAATCTACCTAGCAAAGTGGTCTTATCCCAAAAGATTTATAAAAATGGGTAACATCCCATACTGGCAGCACATTTGTTATTAATTATTCAACACAAATATATATCCAAATGTTAATGACAAAGATAAAGAAATACATTCTGACCATAATCATTAATATTAAACTCAAGTATTAGTATCACAAGCACATCATCCTAAGCACTTTAGCAGTTCAATCATTGATTCTTTTGTCATTTTTATTAGAAATTTGGTTATTTTGACTGTGTATTCAAAGGAGGGTTTGATTTTGGGTTTTATTTTTGAGAAATCAGCAGGACTACCAATGGAAAAGATGATGGCTGAAAAAAAACTGACTCCCTTAGCTCTTGAAAGCAGAAATTCAGGTGGTAATTTCTTAAATATTTTTGGAGCACCTGCTGTCTGCTAGGCACTGTTTTAGGTACTAAGGGTAACAGCATTTTGCAAGAACTCTGGCTGCTTAGGGAGGGCCACTGTGGGCAGATGTGTAGACGTAGCCAGCCTTGTTCTAGGGGGCCCTGTTCACATAAGCTACAATGCAAAGAGACCCCCTGGAGTTGTACAATGTGTAACCCTGCTTCTAGTTTAATAGAAGAAGATAGAAAATGTACAAGGCAGTCAACAAATGAGGTAAGAATTATGAGTTTCATAAATATAACAATACAGGTAATGTTATAAAAAATGATCGGAAGTAGAAAGAGGGGCCATATCACATGGGGATTTCAGAAAGGTTTCAAAAGAGAGAGCGAGAAAGAGAGAGAAAGAAGAGAAAGAGAGAAAGAAATCCTGCCATTTGCAACATCATGGATGAACCTGGAAGACATTATGCTAAATGAAATAAGCCAGACACAGAAAGAAGGCAAATGCCGCATGATCTCACTTATATGTGAAATCTAAAAAAGTCAAATTCATAAAAGCACAGAATGGAATGGTGGTTGCCAAGGGCTGAGAAGTGGGGGAAATGAGGAGACATTGGTCAGAGTATGAACTTTCAGTTCTGGGGGATGAGTAACTGTATAGCATGGTATATAGCATGGTGACTAAAGCTAACAATATTATATATTTGAAGTTTGCTAAGACAATAGATCCTCAGTGTTCTCACCACACACACATCCACATACATGTGTACAAAATGATAACCATGTAAGGTGTTTGGTATGTTAAATCACCTTGACTGAGGTACCCATTTCCACAAAGTATACATATCTCAAAATATCACATTGTACACCTTAACCATTGCTGTTTGTGAATTATACTTCAATGAAGCAGAAAGAAAAATAAAAAGTCACATTTAAGCTGAGATTCACTGATAAGAAAGATCCAGCCTTGTAGATGGATTATCAGAGGAAGAATGTTCTAAGTACCACAACGTAAGAATGAGTTTGTTGGTCCCTGGGGTCACAGAGAGTATCTGAGCAACCGGAGTGGTGAGCAAGGGGACAGAGGCAGAAAGAAGCTTGGTGAATAGAAGGGGGCCATTCTTGGGGAGCCTGGGTGGCACTGTCTGTTAAATGTCCAACTACTTATTTCAGCTCAGGTCATGATCTCAGGGTCGTGAGATGGAGCCCCATGTCCAACTCCACGCTAGGCTCCATGGAGCCTGCTTAAGATTCTCTCTCCTTCTGCATCTCCCCACCCTTAAAAAAAGGAGGGAGGGGGAACATTCTTCAGGAGGGCTAATAAGCCAAGGAGCTTGAAATTTTTCTAGGGGCAAAGTGAAGTAGTCTCCACAGAGTTTCTTCTACTCAAGACAGTGATGCTGGAGTTCCCAGGAGCATGAAAGTATCACAGTAGTAAGGGATCTGGTCCCATCCTGAACAATTCGGAGGATCAGAAGATGGAATGTGGAGGTAAGAAAACCAGGAATGGAGATAAATTATCATGAAATGCAGATTCTTGTACTGCAGTTCAAATTGTAAGGTCATAATGATCCAAACCCTGGAGAAGCAAAAACTCCAGACAGGAGCACTATAGATTTGTCCGGCTGAGTAATTGTTTTTCAAATACACTTGGACCTTAACCTGCCCATTTTTGCTCTGTTGTAATGGATGGTATTTAAATGAAACAGCAGACTGATCATCCTCAGAAAACCGTCTGTTACAAGAGCCGCTTCAGGCACCAGCAGGTTCTGATAAAGCCGACAACTCTTCCTTAAGTTACATATAGCTTAACATTGGGTAAAATACTGAGTGTGATACTGAGTGCTGAGTATGTTCAGTAATATTCCCAGCTTAGTTATGTACAGCCCAATATAGTGTGTATATTATGTATACCAAGCCATATACAAAATGCAATCACTTTTCTATATATGAACTTGTATTTATTGTTAGAAGGACCACAGGTGTCTGGAAGTTGGTAAAGCACATAAAATCTTACACTCACTCTAAACGAAAGTTGTTAATAAAACTTTTAATGAATAAATGAATGCCCAAACTTCTGTCAATTGCCATTCAATAAAAATATCCTATTTAGTTGGAATTATTTGAGTTGTAAGTTCGTCTAAATGTCTCTCCCTTTTTATGACCAAATTTAAATCTCTCTGATATAAGGGATATATGATACTTTATCACATTTTATTGATGAGAAAAAAATTATAAAATGACACTTTAACATTAGCAACTCCATTCTCATATATAATATATTGGGCATTATCATAAATATACTTGGTTTGGGGCAGAGATTTCATTTCCATAGGGACAGCCCGGGAGCAATATTGACTGATATAGAGTGTTTTAATAAAGGCTGTCATAAAATACACTGTTCTTAAATTTGCCTTCACAAAAGAGTAAAATCACAGGGAAATGCTTTAGAAATATGTCCAAAGATAGTACTTCTGGCTAACCAGAAACATGAAAAATAAGTACAAAAGTATCAACAAAAGAGGATGAAAATTGGGCAGTGTCCCTGGTTATTTTTCTTTCCTTGCCTTTCTTCTTCTTCTCCTGACATACAAATTACAGTGAAATGCATGTATCTTAAGAATACAGTCAAATGGGTTCTCAAAAATGTGCACATCCTATAAATAGCATCCACACCACAGAAATTTCCCTCACGGCCCTTCCCAATTCATGTCCTCACCCTTCTGCTAGACGCAATCACCCTTCTAGCACCAAACCTTAATTCTACCAGATTTTAATAATTCATTAAAGAGAATCACATTACTTAGCAATAAAAAAGAATTCCTGACCACTAGACATGACAACATGAATCAATCTCCGAAAAATTCTGAGTAAAAGTCAAAAAAGAAGTGCATACCATGTTATCCCATGTATGTAAAACTCTAGAAAATGTAAAATCATCCTTAGTGACAGATCACTAGTTGCCTGGAACCAGGGAGAGGGATCAGCAGGAGGAATTACAAATGAGCAGAAGTAAATTTGAGGGGGTCCTTTCTATGTCAGAATTTACTGTACACTTGAAATATGCACACTTGTTTTGTTCAATTATAGCTCAGTAAAGTTTAAAGCCTTCTTTCCGGGATCCCTGGGTGGTGCAGCAGTTTAGCGCCTGCCTTTGGCCCAGGGCGCGATCCTGGAGACCCAGGATCGAATCCCACGTCGGGCTCCTGGTGCATGGAGCCTGCTTCTCCCTCTCTGCCTGTGTCTCTGCCTCTCTCTCTCTCTCTGACTATCATAAATAAATAAAAACTTAAAAAAAATAAATAAAGCCTTCTTTCCAATGGTAAACCAGTTTGCTAGATAAGAAAAGTTCACCTTGTAAATCGTACTGAGCTTTCATGTTCAATAAATGATTAAACTTTCATACTTTTAACTTGCAAAATGTTTCACAATTTTTTCTCCCAATACTTTTTCTCTATGCAGTCTCCATCAATCCCTTGGCCCCACCATCCTATGATTCCAGTTCCAGGTATGTTGGAGGTCTTAATATTGTCCCACAGTTCCATAATAAAGAGAGGTCAGTGATTCTTTTTTCTTTCTTTCATTTTTTTTTTTTTTTAACCCTTGGCTTTGGTTTGGCTTATTTCTGTTGACTTATCTGCAAGTTCACTGATCTTTTCTCATTATTATCCAAACTGCTGTTATGACCTCCAGTGAATTTTTCATCTCATTTTTCAAATTTCCATTTGACTCTTTTGTAGTTCCCTTTTGTCTACTTTGAACCTTTATGTGGTCACAGATTATATCCATTTTTACCTTACATTAAAAAAAGTATTTATAGCATTTTCCTAAATTCATTTTGACTAGAAGGCTCTGGCTAAATTTTCTTTCAGTTCAAATTATCAAACAATGTGAATATGAATCATTTTGATCTAAGTAGATGGCTTTCTTATTCTATGTTTTATGTGATTTTGATATACTACTCAAAGCATAAAAACATTGTACTCTTTATACCCAAACCCTCTCCATCCTGTTTATCCAAAAGTTTGGACACATTTAAGGTTCTGATGAAAACCTCAAGGATTCAACTGAATGCCAGAAGGGCTACAGTTTAAGAGCGAAGTTAAACTAGAAATAGACCATCCTCATGTTCAATATAACTACTTGTTAGGGAAATCCAAATTAAAACCACAACTTACACCATTTTAGAATGGTCATCATCAAGAAGACAAGAGATAACAAATGCTAGCATGGATGTGGAAAAAGGGAACCCTTGTACATGTTGGTGAGAATGTAAATTTGTACAGCCACTACAAGGGGAAACCGTATGGAGAATACTCAAAAGATTAAAAAGAACTACCATATGGTCTAGAAATTCCATGGGAATATATCCAAAGGAAATGAAAACACTAACTTGAAAAGATATCTTCACTCCTGTGTTCATAGCAGCATTATTACAATAGCCAAGACATTGAAACAAACTGAGTATCCATCTATGGATGGATGGAAAAAGAAGATGTGATACATACATACACACACACACAGCATATCATTTACCCATAAAAAAACACACAAAGAAGTCCTACCAATTGTGACATGAATAGACCTTGAAGTCATTATACTAAGTGAAATAAGATCAAAAAGGCAAATTACTGTATGATCTCACTCATACAAAATCTTTAAAAAAAAAAGAAAGAAAGAAACACAGAAGAACAGATCAGACTTGTGGTTACCATAGATGAAGTGCAGAAGGGATTGAAGAAAGGTGGGATGGTGATCAAAAGATAGAAACTTTCTGTTATAAATAAGTACCAGTGGTATAGCATTTAACACCATGACTGTAGCTAATATTGCTGTCTGTATACAGGTGAGTTGTTAAGAGTAAATCTTAGGAGCTCCTATTACAAGGAGGATTTTTTATTTCTTGTTTTCTTTCTTGTCCTTGCATTCTATGTATATGAGAAGATGAATGTTACCTGGACCTACTGTGCTAATCATTTCATAATCTATGTAAATCAAATCATCAACTGTATGCCTTAAACTTATACGGTGATGAAGATCAATTATTTCTCAATAAAAGTGGGGAGAAAAACTACTAAAAAAAAAAAAAAAAAAAAAAGGAAATCGACCAGCCTTACAAAGAATGAAACCCAGCTGTGAATCAGCTCAATCTGTTTGGATTAAAGTAATCCATGCCTACTCTAATTGCCTGCCAGAAGCTAAAGAAATCCTCTCTAGAGAAAGATAACATTTTCCCCCAGAACCTCTGTAATTTTTATAATTTCCATAATTCAATAAAAAAATTTCCCAGGTATACAAAAAGAAAGAAAAAAAGGCAATGAAAAGTGATGCACAGGTCACCCAGATACTGGTTTTCAGAAATTGATTTTAACTGTGGTTAATATATCACACGTGCTGGCAAGATGGAACCACTAACCAGAAAACTGGAATTTGTATTAAAAGGATAAAATGGAAATTCTAAAACATAAGCTAAAAACCAATAATATCTCAAATAGGGAATGCCATCGAGGCCACTTCACACCCGCCAAAGTATTAGGTAAAATTAAAACTACTTACAGCAGGTGGTGGGGATGGTAGTGGCGGCGCCTGGGCTTTCTGCAGGGCTGTGAGCGGCAGGCAGGCGCTCAGGTGGGGCTGCACGGAGGCTCGGGGGGCACCCCTTGCTCCCCACGGGCGCTAAGGTCCAGTCCAAGAGTGTGAGCGCTGTGGGGGCCTCCAGGGTGGCGCCTCGGAGCCGGCCTTGGGCTTCTACCCGGGGGCACCATGCGTAAGGCAGGCCTAGGGGCTCAGCTTGCAGATGCTCACCCTTCTGGAAGCACAGGAGGGCGAGCTACACGAGTTCAAGGTCCCGGATTTCCCCCTTACCAGCGAGGTGCAGATGTTCCAGGTCCAGGGGTCACTGGCGCGCATGGGGAGGGGTGGGGTGCAGGGCAGCAGTGACCTGAGCTCCACGCGCAGGTCAGGACACGCACGGCACCCAGCATCACGGGTCCGTGAATAACGGTGTGGTCAAGACCAGCCAGTCGCTCACTGAGTTGAACTTCACGTATGTAGACACGTGTTATTCGAAGCATCTCCCAGTGCACGCCTGCAGTTACTGCAGAACACACAGTACCGCCTGTGTGATTTACTGCAATGCCTGCAAGAAGTGGGTCTGTAACCCGCATGTAAATAAATACTCCCGGCAGCCGAGGTTCAAAATGCAAAGAGGAGACTTGCCGCAGGGATGGCTTCTCTGGGAACCGGCTCTGGAAGGCTATCACTGTGGCTGCCACCATGTCATCCTCCTCGGCTTCACCGCTGGGTCACAGTGCTGCTCTGTGGGCAGCGCTGCGCCCGCCCAAGATGCTCCAAGTACATCAGCGGGGACAGCCCAGCGTGGCAGCCCCTGATCCAGCACCGCCGCTCCGCGTGATCGCCAGGCAGGATCGCCTCTGAGCCGGAGCAGGTGTGAGCTGCGCAGATCACCGCTCCCCAGATCAATCAATAACGCAGAGAACCTGGGAAAAGAAGATCCTGCCGCCACCTTGGAGGACCTAGATGCCGGAGATGGAGACAAGCCACAGGGCGTTCTCCCGCGGCAGGACTCTTACGAGCACCGGAACCAAGCTGGTGCCCTTGCAGGTGCAGGCTAACTATGCTGAGGCACCAAGAAGCGTCCCAGTCTCAAGGTAACGCCGCGGTCAGGTGGGACCCGGTCCTTAACAAGAAGACACCTGCCCACTTTACTTTGCCCACGACTGATTATCAATTCTCTGGTAATGAGGATTTAGTCCTAATTTGGTTGAGCTAGGCGGCTTACTCAAGGGGACAAGATAAATCTGCATACCCAGGAAAGGTGGTTGGCATCTCCTGTAGAAAGCAATCGGTCACATCATCAAGGTCCCTATTAATTAGGGTAATGAAGCCACCACCACCGAGCAGCTGGAGCGGCCTGGGCTGCCCATGGAGAGCATAACTTGCAGGTGGATTTCAGGTGGAAGTCAGCCTCATTGGGCAGGATGCAGAGCTCCCTGAAAATGTTTGTCCTGGAGGAGACCTCCACGTGGGGCTTCAACAGCCACCAGCTGGAGGACGTTATCATTTGTTCACTGCCCAGGAACTTCACGGCACAAGGACTCCCCAACCTGAGCTACTCTTCAGGTTTATACCACAAAGGCTGCACAGCAAAGACCAGTGAGCCTGATGCAGGAACCTCCAGGCACCAAGAAGATGGTTACCCCAGCCACCATCAGCTGCTACTTGGCTGGGGGAAACAAGACGCACTTGCTTGGCTGTGCCCTAAGTAATGTCATCATAGGTCCGTTGACCGAGAAGACCTGGCCTGAGAGACATGCTGTTTTGCATCAGGACTCAGTATCATTTCTATTCCTGTACAACCACATCAGGAACGTGGATAGCATGCTGAACACCAGAAAACTGCAGCAACTGGACAAGGAGATGGAGGAGCTGGTGTCTGCAGAGGAGAAGCTATGCTGGGGCTCATCGCGGGGGCGAGGGTGTGGGCAAACAAGGCCCATTTTTATTGAGGCAAGCACCCAGGCCACTGAGCTGGAGTGTGTGGTCCCCATGGTCCCTGGAGTCAACTAGCTCATCTTCATAGGTGGCCAGTGCCAGCTGGGCTCTATGGTGATGTGCAAAATGGCAGACACAGTTGGGCTTTCCCAGTCCTCTTCGAGTAGCTCATGGTGCTGGGCGTCTGTCCCATCCACCTCATCCACCTACAGGTCCGACACCTATGAGGTCTCTCTTTTAGAAAGGCATCTCAGGAAGAAGGGACTTGACTTCCAGGCCCCAGCCTGATAGGCTGATGTTCTAGGTGACCCAGAGCCCAGAGGAGATTGCCAGCTCAAGCAGCTCTTCCCTTCGCTGCACACATGGAGTAGATCTTCTCAAAGCTGCTGAAGGAAGGGGCCAAGAGCCAGAACCAATCAGCATCCTCATGCCCTTAGCCAGGGCCAGCACTCCTACCTAAGGTGATTCGTGCAGTTCAGCAGCTCCCTGCACACCAGGCTCTACAAAGAAGTGGAGTTTGCCCACATGGACACATTCCAGGGGCAGGACCAGGACTCTCTCTTACTCTCCTGTATGTGGGCTAATGAGCAACAAGGCAGTGGATTTTTAAACAACAGTTTAACATGGCTCTAACCAAAGCATGATAGGAGGTCATTACCATAGGCAACTCAGAGGCCCTGTCCTTGCAGCTGATCTGGATCCAGCTGAACAATGACAAAGAAAGAACAGAAGGTGCTGGTGGAGGGGCTGCTGAACCACCTGTGCGAGAGCCCATGTGGTCCAGCAACATGGCCCCAGCCACATGGTGGCCATGAACATTCTCCATCCCCTTCCACCTGGTTAGGCACCCTCATGTAGCCACCGGGGTATTTGGATCAAGCAGACCCAGAGAACTCCAAAAGGCAAGATAGGTCCTGGTAGATGCCAGAAGATCTTTGGGCTTCCTGGGCTCAGCCAGAGGAATCTTCCTGGCAGCCAGGCCAGCCAGGAGGTGGCATTTCAGCTGTTCTCACAGGACACCCTGGCTCAGGACTGTGTCTTTGGGAGTCAGCCTGAACCATCCCAGGACTAGATGCCTTGATGAGGAGCTGAAGTCACATGCATCAGTGTGGCACTGCTGCAAGCCTCTTCCTATCAGCACGGTGGTATGATGGGGCTGTCCCAGGACTAGAGGGGACCTAGTCTGCCAGGATCTTATTCGGAACCATAAAATATTAAATATATAAATGGATATCTCTTGCCACTGCTAAAACTGAAGGGCCACTGTCAGCAACAGGAGAGGAGCAAGTAAGGGACAGAAGAGCCAAGAGAGAGGGAGTGCTCACCGCTGGCCTGCAGGCAAAGAAAAGGGAGATGGGAGGTGGGGCCCAAGTGCAGAAACCCAGGCCAGGGAGCCCTCTGGAGCCCCTCATCAGCTAAGCCCATGCTAACACGGCCACCCCTGGGTCTGTGACCAGGGTGGAGGGAGACCCTCATCTCACAGTAGGTTTTTTCTCTGTTCTGTCTCTTTCATTGCAATGGGACAAGGTTTTAGAAAGAAGAAAACTTCACAGTTGAGTGCCCCAGCAAACTCCTTGCTGGTGGCTCCTTGCAGGTGGCCAGGCTCCATGCTGGTTTGCTGTGTTCTAAGAGGGTTTTCATTTAAAGCAAATACAGTGTTTGGGGTTTTCCTGGTTTTCAAAGATCCTTTCAAAGGAGTACTGAAGAATATCCCTACTGAGTTTGTCTGTTATATCCTCATGGTGGACCTGGGAGATGCAAGAAGCTTCCATAAATGGAGTTTAAACAAGCCAACTAAAGTGGAGATTAGGATCTTATCACAAGTGTCGCTTTTCAGTTTTAGCTGCCAGAGGCTGTTCCTACATTCAGGGTGGTGAGGGAACACACTTCCAGGCTGGGCAGCTCCCCATTCTCCTCTGCACTCTGAGAAACAAAGTGCTAACCATGTGTGGTAGCTTGCCCCCTCTAAGGTAAAGGGTCTTGGTGAGACTGGCCATGAGGCCAGATAGCAGGAAGGTAGCTATTCTCTGGCTAATGGCTTCTTCTCAGAATTCTTCCCAAGGATTTGGTGGAAGACAAGAGCCAAGAAGACCCATCCCCAACCCCCTGGAGATGCTCACAGTCCCTGTGGCCTGTTAGACAAGCTGAGTGCCCCATCCCTCATTCTCCAAACCCACCTCTCTGCCTTCAGGCACAGGTTCAGTGAGGTGGGGGTTTCTGATTTTGTGGAGGAAAGGAGTATCAGAAATAAATTGTTTCTGGGGCGCCGGGATGGCTCAGTCAGTTAAGCATCCGACTCTTGGTTTCTGCTCAGGTCATGATCTCAGGGACCTTAGATCGAGTCCCACTTTGGGCTCTGTGCTCAGTGCAGAGTCTGCATGGGACTTTCCCTCTCCCTCTGCTCCTAGGCATTGCTCTGTCTAATTAATTAAGTAATTGAAAGAAAGCAGTTGGTTCTGTGCCAGAGCTTGAAGGAGTTTGTCATATCAGCTAGTAGAAGGGGCATGTATCTGGGTCCGGGTTACAAGTGAAGAAATTACTGTAGCACGGAGAACTAGCCCCTAGCTTCTTACTCCCCATCATGGGATATTCGTCTCCCTGCTGACCACCTCAGTGAGATTCATGCCCTGTCTTCCCAGGCAGTAGGGACCCTGCCTTCCCCATAGGGGAAGTAGGGACACTAGCACTTTCCCCAAAACCCCTAGATTCCATTTTGTGCACAGAGAGACAGGGATACACCAACCACAGGGCTCATATTTATTGTCACCGCTGTAGGGTTCCTGGTTCCCCCCTTTTTGGGTAGACTGCATAAAGACCTAGAGTTTGGATAGGTTTCCACTATCACCCATTGTGTGAGGCATCCCCTGGCGCAAATATCCTGTTCCACTATTCCATTCCTTAGAATTCTTTGCCTCCACTTTTTGCTATTTTTTCATTCTCCACCTTCCTAGGAGAAGTTACCCTTGAGTTTTCCAAACCAAGAAGCATCTGTACTAAGGCAACTTCTGATTCATGGTCGATTTGTCCTAAACTCTTTAAACACTAATAGAATCTTTTTTTTTTACATTAATAGAATCTTAAACAAAAAAACTACATACAACAATATAAATGCTGTAAGTGACAGTGACAGAGTAGAGTAACCAAGATTGTTACATGTTGTTAGTAGCTTTACAAAATGGTACAAAATCATTGGGGAAAGATTTGACAGTTTTTTATAAAACTATATATTTTCCCTCTGATCCTGCAATCCTATACCTAAGTATTTATCTAAGACAAATGAACATATAATCACAAAAAGACTTGAATGAAGATATTTATAGCAACTTTGTTATATCTCAAAACTTGAATGAGTTCAGTTGTCCATCAGCATAAGAATAAATTAAAAATGAGCTATAAAATATTCATACAATGGAATACTATTCACAATAAAAGGGATTGACCTACTGTTATGGGTTGTATTGTATCCTCCAAAAAAAGATATGCTGAAGTCTTTATCCCCCTCTCCCATACCTTAGAATTTGACCCTACTTGGAAATGGGACTTTTATGAAGGTAATAAAGTTAAAAATGAGGTCAATGACCAATCTGACTTTTGTTGTCTTTATGAAAGGGGGGAAAATTGGATCAAAACAGAAACACAAAGTTAAGATGGTATGAAGATTCAAAGGCAGAAGACAGTCATGTGACTATAGTGATGCATCTACAAGCCAAGAAATGCCAAAGGTGGCTGGAAAACACCAAATGCCAGAAGAGGCAAGGAACAATTCTGCCCTGAAGCTACCAGAGAGCATGGCACTGCCAATGTCTTGATTTCAGACTTCTGGTCTCCAGAACTCTGCGACAATAAACATCCATTCTTTCAAGCCACTCAATTTGTGTGTGTTTTTTTTTTAAATGACCACCCTAGGAAATTAATACAACTACAAATACAATTTAACCTAAAAAGTTGATACATATAAATATATAGATGAATCTCAAAAGCATTATGTTGAGCAAAAGGGCCTTACATGAAGGACATGTATAGGATTCACTTTATATGAAGCCTTAGAACAGGCAATTCTATGGTGGAAGAAAGTCAGAACAGTGCTTGCTTATGGATGTAGAAGTTGGTATTGACTGGAAAGGGGAATGAAGAAACTTTTGGGGGTGATGGTAATGTTCTATATCTTTATGGGGGTTGGTTAACCCAAGCATTTGCATTTATCAAAATTTGGCGAAAAATATTAACAATTCATGTGTTTCATTGTGTGTAAATTCCACCTCCAAAATAATATACACACTGGAAACAAATGCTGAACTCAGCTAAAGGTATGTGTGCTAAAATATTTAGAAGGATGTATATTGATGTCTGAATTTTAATTTGAAATGCATTAAAGATTAAGATGGGTTGATGAATGGATACAGAGCTTGGGTAGGTAGATATGTGATAATGCGAATATAATATTAATGATAGAATATAGTTGATGGATATGTGTTCTATGTAAAATTCTTTCCATTCTTTTGTGTGTTTGAGTGTTTCGTAATAAAATGTTAGAGAAAAAAGAATGTAATATAGGAATTTATCAGCAAATTAGATATAGCTAAAGAGAGGTTTAGTCAGGCTGAAGAATTAAGAACTGAAAATAGAGAAAGGTACATAAATGATACTAGAATCAATGCTAAAGACTAGCATAAATATAATTGGAATTTTAGAAGAGAGGAGAAAGAGAAGGGGCTAGAAGCATTTCTTTTTAATGACTCAGAATTTTTTTCAAACAGATGAAAGACTTCAAGCCACATACTCAGTTAATGCAGTCAGCTACAAGCATTTCCTTTGAATATAAAGAAAAACACAGATTGTTGAAAAATGAAGAAAAAAACCTCTCCAAGCATTCAGAGGAGTAGCAGCAGGACTGAGAACTTACTTCTCAGTGGAATGACATCTTCAAAGTGAGGCATGTGGATAGAGCTAGCATTCCTTAGGCCAAATCCGTTACAAATGTTATCCCATTTAATCCTCACATCCCCCCCATCCCCCAAGGGTTGAATTAATATCGCCATTTTAATAAAATGAAATTGAGGCTTGAAAGAGTTAATGATGTACCTGAATGTAGAAAGCTAACCAGTGGTAAAGATTTCAATTTCAGTGTGACAGACTCCAAACATGTTCATCATATATATTATGCTTCCTCCTGCATGATAAACATTCTGCTTTTTTTCCCCCTCCACTCCTGTGCATCCACCTAGGCTCTAGGTCTCCATACGCCCTGACTTGGCAATCCCCCCTGCCAAGTCTTGTAGCAGTTACAGCAATATTCTTGGGGTTACTATCGAAAAAAAGAGAGAAAGAGAAGCAGAATGTGGTTGAACATTAGTATCTAATACTGGATAACAAGGATTCAGATCACATTATTGTATGGTACTGGAGCACTGACTGTAGAGAGAATACATTTAATTGGCACCTTTTCTTTGAATGCAGTATATCTAGTCTCCATTTTGACACTATAGTAGATGACTGAAATGCTACCTTAGTGTCTTGTTAACACTGGATTGTAAAGTGTATATTATTATAGAAAATTGACAAGGTGATGAGCTGTCACTTTAGCTGAGAGAATATCCTATTTTTAATGAATATTATTTCATAACGAAATGTGCTGATGACAGCTTATTTCAGTAGAAACTGTTGATGCATAACCTTTTTGCTAGACAACATTATATCAGTAGTGACTAAACCTAAAAAAGAAAAAAACTATACATGACGCTAGAAATGTGTGAGAATAATTTTTAAGAAATGAGTACCTAAGAGTGAGCAAAAATATGCTTCATGTATTGTATCAGCATATATATTATAGGAAATTTTATGGGGGGTATATTTTTCTGATAAGATAGTAATTTACATCTCAGTAATATTACATTTTTTTATTTACACCTATGTCTTCAGAATAAACGAGTCTCTGTAAGTGCATGCACAAATGCATGTGTTTATATACTGATATGCATATAGATAAAATTGCAAAGTCAATACTGCAGACATACATCCAATCTGGCACATAAGCACCAATCCTCTACTGATTACTGGAATTAGGAGAACCAAGGTCAAGTTCTGGTTCTATCTATTTTAGTTTGTAATCTTGGTAAAGTCCCTTAGTCTCTTTTTTAAGATGATTATACTATTCAGTTAAGATAGAGAAAATAACATTGTTCTCTATACCTTACAAGGTCATCAGGAGGCATTTCAAAGATACAATGTGCATGACATGGACTTGATATTGCAAAAAATCCCATAATTAGGCATATACTTGTGTATTGTTATATTACATAATATATATTAAATATAATTGTGAATATAAGTACAAATATTATGATATGGCCTGGGTTTTCTAGCAGTCACAGTCACCAATCAATGAGTTCAAATAAGGTCCAATGATTGTAAACAATAATAATCCAATTTCACCATTCTGTAGCCTACATGCTAATGATGCCACCTCAAAATCTGACCCAGCCTGCTTCAGGAGAAGGGCGAGCAGAGTTTTGGGAGCTTATGGAAGATCTTCTCATGTTTCATTAACACTTCCATGAAGCCACCTGAGGGGCCCACGCCACCCCTTCCCAGCCTACCCATCCAAAATGACATCTGCATCCAGGTGCCATCCTCCCACACCCACAAAGTTGTGGACACTCAAAGGACCACAGTGCTTCTGGGCTCCCATTCTGCACATAAATTGAGAAAAAGCCCATCACTTTGGCACCATGGCCAAGTCACTCTTTATCACACTGGCAATAAGCTGTATTTCTAAGTGCCCTCTGTTTCCTCCTACCTCCCATTCTACACATAGGACTCCCTGTTAGGAGTCCAGGCTTACAGCCCAAAGTCTTCAGCAGACAGTACTGCTTTTCCCATTCCTTCCAGCCTCTCCCTTTCCTTTCTCCCTAAATATGAAAACCCCTTGTCTCATTTTCCTCTAACCAAAAAGTACTTTTTTCAATGGCATCTGTCAAGCATATTTCACCAGTTTCCCAAACTTGGCTAGAAATGTCTGAAATCTGGTTGGGAACAGGTAGTGTTCTAGTTACTTATTGCTGTGTGACTTACTAAGCCAAAATTTAGTGACCTTGAGAAAAGGTGATGTTTTGTTGTTCACAATTCTGTAGGTTGGCAAGGTGGTTCTTTTGTTGGTCTTCCAGAGCTTGCTTATGGAGTAGAATTCAGTGGAGCTGCCTGTGGGTGGACTCAGATAAAACACTGAGAGGGGGATCCCTGGGTGGCGCAGCAGTTTGGCGCCTGCCTTTGGCCCAGGGCGCGATCCTGGAGACCCGGGATCGAATCCCACGTCAGGCTCCCGGTGCATGGAGCCTGCTTCTCCCTCTGCCTGTGTCTCTGCCCCCCTCTCTCTCTCTCTGTGACTATCATAAATAAATAAAAATTTATTAAAAAAAAAAAACACTGAGAGGGCTTCGCCCCTTCTTTTTGCATGGTCTTTCATCATTCAGTAGCCTGGCTGGGATCCCTGTCACAGTACCAAGTGCCTACCAAATGAAGACAGAAACTACCAGGCCTCCTTAAAACCTAGGCTCTCAAATGCAAGCACCATTTCCATAGCATTCTGTTGATCAGAGTAGTCACAAGGCCAGCCCAAGTTCAAGGAGAAAGGAATTATACTTCTTGATGGAAAAGGCATGCAAATAGAGAGATGATAGGAATGGTTGCAGTCTCATCTATGGAGACAAACAACTACAGCTCAGCCTCTGGCCACCACAGTGCATGCCCCTTGCACATGTGAAATGCCGCTATCCCCCGCCCCCCCAAGATCCTCAGGTCTCATTCAATTACAGTAGTAGCTCAAAGTCAAGGATGTCCTCATTAAATCTGTTTCAGATGAGGACAAATCTCTGCAGATTCTGCTACTCAGATGCACCTGCTCAAGTACAGCTCTTCTTCATTTGTGAACCAAAATGACCAGCTACCCTGCCTCTCCCCCACCCCCTACACATACATACAGAATACAATAGTGAGAGGCAGGATAGGATCACTATAATAGACATTCCTGCTCAAGAAAAGGGACAATGGAAGATACAGAGAGCCAATGCTCCAAAGCAGTTCTGAAATCCGGTCAGAGACATATTTTTAGGGCCTCTTACTCTGGAAACAGGAAATGTTACTTGATTAGGGACCAGCTCTGCCATCTGGGAATAACTTTCTTATTCACTGTTGTCTTGGCTCGTGACTTCTGTATGGGACTCTTGGCTCTGCCCTCTGAGTCATTACTTGCTCTCAGCAAAAATAAAGAAATAGCCACCATTTCACAATTAGCATCCTATTTTGGGTCTCACAATGCATTTTGCTTGCCAATGGCTAACCAGGACTTATAAAAGTTCAAGAGGTGGTGTATAACCTTTCCATTTATGTAAACATATTCAACTGTGTAAGTGGCAATGCTTAAGCCATTTGTATAAACCCATCAGTGTAATTATATAATGAATATATGAATAATCTATATAATTTATGTACTAAATTAAGCTGTCTTCTACTGCAATTAAACTGTGAAGAAATATTTCTTGTGACCTAAGGAAGGCAATAGTGTTTTAATGTCTCTTAAATTTGTTCTTTTCCTTAGTCCTAGAAAGGAAAAAAAAAAAAAGGTATGCCTTTATCCAGAGGCAAAAGTGGAACTAGATGCCTTCACTGACTTCCAGAAATGTGTCAAAAGATAAAAAGAGAAACAAGAAATATTTGCAAGAATCTGTCTCTCTATCCTGGATATCTGTAGTAGAAAAGTGAAACCTTCTAATTGGACACAATCTAGTACCCTTTGGGAGTAATACTAACAGTACTTCAGCTCTCTGGCTCTTCAATGCTTCTTGGAAGTTTCTCATGGAAGTTTTAGGTGAGAAATTCCAGAATCTGAGAAACTCTAGTACATATCTAAAATATTGCTATGAACCCTCGTAGTAGACCTGAATTGATTCTTCATCAACTGAATAGGATTCTAATAATATAAATATTAATTGGAATATTATTGATCCTTTTCCCCCTTCCTTTCTATAATTGCTTAAATAAGCATATATCCCCTTCTAGACTACTTGAAAGGGCATATTATTATAATATAAAGGAAGGATTTCATTTTCTTTGGCACTTTTAGTCCCATCTAAATCATACAAGTCTTGGCAAAGAAAAGCTTAAAAGTCGGGGGAGAGGGGGCTTGGTACTTTCTATGTCACCCTAGAAAATCATTTGTTTTTAACATTACATATATTTTTCAATTTTATATATATATATATATATATATATATATATATATATATATATATATATGGTGTATTTCTTCCAGACACTATGCTAGGCATGTTACACTAGTTTTCCCCTGCATTCTTTTAGCATGCCTTCAACATTATTATCATTCATAATTAAGCTCATACATATTAGATAACTTTATGTAAGGTCTTACCCCTGAAAGTGCCATATCTGTCATACTCCAGAGCTATAAAGCTGTCCCCACTCCTCCCTTACTTTATAGATCTGCTACTTTCTCCTGCATTATCTTTTACACCTTTCCCTATGCCTAATAACTAAAACTGACTATAAAGTTTTCCCTAAATAAAATGGCAAGTTCTTATCTGAAATAACCAAAATTCAAGTAACTTGTAGGGGAAAGCTCACTGAAGGATAACACATTATTTTAAGGGCATCCCTTAGAGTTATAATGATAAATGAAATTATATTACATTTCTCAATAAAGAGAAAACTATGTTCTCCAAAGCACATAAAATTAGTTCCAAAATTAAAAATTCAGAAGTTAGACTTAAATAAATGCCATCAATTAATTTTTATAAAAGAACTGGAGCCATTTTGAAAAAGTTCAATTGTCTTCTAAATGAAAATTAGATAAATAACTTCATTTTTATTGAGAAAAATTATTATGATCTGAGAGATGGAACGAGCAGGCTTTTAGCCTTCAATTAAAAATATCAATCCTCCAGTGGAGTCCCCCAAATTATTCATCCACAAATGAGCACAACTCAAAGGAGGATTTCACCTAGAGAGCAAAGGAGCAGGAGCTGACAGAGATGCTGCTGCTTCTTTTGTGTGTGTGTGTGATTCCATTTTCATCAGTGGTAATGAGATTTCTTTTAAATACCCTTACAATGGTTAAATAAATATTTAACTTGTTAAAAGCTCCTGGTACTCTCTTGTACATTGTACCCTACATTCTTAAGGGGCCTTAAAACAATGAACATATCTGATCAGTGACATGGAAAGGTACAAAATTGTGGCTTTTGGACAGTATTCCACATTTTCATAGTCTCCATTCTTCTTTGAGGTATATATAAGGAAGGGGCGCCTGGGTGGTTCAGTGGGTTAAGCATCTGACTCTTGATTTCAGCTCAGGTCATGATCCTGGGATTGTGATATGGAGCCTCATATGGGACTCTGCACTCAGCAGGGAGTCTGATTAAGATTCTCTCTTTTCCTCTTCTTTTGCCCCTCCACCTGCTCACTTGCTCTCTAAAGAAAGAAAAGAAGGAAGAGGAAAGAAAAAGGAAGGAAAGGAAGAAAGAAAGAAAAGAAGAAAAAGAAAGAAAGAAAGAAAGAAAAGAAAGAAGAAAGAAAGAAAAAGAAAGAAAGAAGAAAGAAAGAAAGAAGAAAAGAAAGAAAGAAAGAACGAAAAGAAAGAAGAAAGAAAGAAAGAAAGAAAGAAAGAAAGAAAGAAGAAAGAAGGAAAGAAAGAAAGAAAGAAAGAAAGAAAGAAAGAAAGAAAGAAAGAAGAAACATTTAAGGAACTATAAGCTATTTCAGTGTCCCTGGCCATCCTGTTTATTGAGTCTGTTCTTTTCACTACTAGGGAAGCATTTATCAGTATGCCCTGAACTAATCCAAGGAACCAGAAACATCTACGAACTGCATAGAAAATTTCAGGATAGAGCTAAAAGAGACTAACACATTTGTTACCATCTTCTCAATGGAATGAATGGCCTAAATTCCAAAAATCATAATCTAACTGAAACAAGATGAAATGGACTATTTTTCTGTGTAGTACCTCTGTTTCTTTTGTAAGGCATGGAATCATTTGCTGAAATGTGATATCTGTAATAACAAGCCACAAGGAAAAAAAAGAAAAAAGAAAAACACCCTTACACAGTGAAGGTATACTATTACATGTAGCCTACCCACACAAACTGGTCCCAGCAGTTTTCTCTTTAATTCAGGATTTATGGAAACATCTGAGATTATAAAATTAACCAAACAAAAACAGATGCTATAATTGTGAGGGGCCCAATTCTTGGATGAATACCAGAGCTACACATTAGTATATGGAGTGGAAACATTTTAACTTAAGTTCTTATATATCAGTTTACAAGCTGATGTGAATATTCCACATGAAAATAACTATCTTAAACAGCTTGGAGAAATGAAATTATGTTCACATAAGTGGCCCATTTTTCTCCCTTTCAAAAGGAAGACAAGGGCTATTAAATGATAATTTTCTCAAGTTTCTTAATTAATAATATAAAACATCCCACCTATATTTACAATTGCAAGGAAAGATCGGCGGAGAAGCATGTGTTAGAAGCAGCTCTCAAATTATGCTTGCCTATTACCCAAGGGTGATGCATAATAACCCCACTGTCATCTAGTTTGCTTATTTATTGCAGGAGACCAATTTTGAGCAATATTTAGCATCTGGTCAGAGGTAGTGTCAACCAAAAGGGAAAAGAACATCATTACATTTAAATGAGAGTAACTCTGTAAAGGTAATAGAAAATATCCTTCTGGTCTAGGGTACCCTTAGACATTGTCGAAGACACAGAAATTATCCTTAGGAAAAAGAGACATAAAAAAATGAAGTCTGCTAGTCCTATTTCCATGTAAGGGCTGAGTGTGGTTGTAGCAAATAACTCCTTGTGGCTACGCTTTTGCCAAGTGTGTTCTTAAGGTAAAAATACGAAGGAAATTAGAAACTTCAATCAAAAATGTGTTCCTTTTAGGAATGAAGAGACTTTAAGTGATCTAAGATGTTTTGTTTCTGTAAAGCAGTGGGTTTCTTTGAATTCAAGAACACATGGCAAAAGCTATGGTTCTATGCCTCGGTGAAAGGACTTTATAAACACACTCAGAGAAACATCAGGATAATACCTCCAAGGGACATTGGCCAAGATTTGTTTATTGGATTTACACAATTGAGCCAATCATGATTAAATTGCCTCAGGGCAAAAGTTCAAAGGGATAACAATCAGAATGCATAAAAAGTAGAGTAACAACTGGCATATATTAAAATAAATAAGATGTCAATGTAAAGAGATGTGTCTTTCAGTTCTTTATAGTTCTGCTTATAGAAAGTCATTAGAAAAGGATTGGACCAAAGTATGGTGAACAAAAAAATTCCACAGACAAGGGCCTTCTACAGAAATCCAAGTTTTTCTTGAGTTCTTTATGGACGAAATGTGGTAACTGTTAGCTAGAGCCCTCCAGCTGATTTATATTTCTATGAGACTGAATAAGCAGTGTTTCCCACAGCGTATTCCAGGGAACACAAAACTCATGGAATGTTAATACGTATTAGCTGACTGTTCTCTGCTACCAAGGTGAGTCATCTAGGAAACATGGATTTAAATCTGGTTTACCAAATTGTCTGTTTTCCTAGAATCCAGGTTTCTCAAACTTATGGGACTTCACAGTCTCTTCTTCTGAGGCAAATCTTGCAGGAAGAGGGTTCCTTTGGAATACACTTTGGGGAACCCAAATCTAAGTTAACTAATATACACATTTTATACATGGTTCTGGGTCCAATGGTGAGGATAGCTGGTTGGTTGGTCCATTCTGACCCTAAGTTCCACTCAGCCCTATTTTTCTTCCATAATAGGCAGCCTGCCTTCACACTTAAGAGCTCAGAGCCTTCATCTTTTCTCTATTAAATGGTAATCTGATTCTCCTTAAAGGAAGGTAAAAATGCTTGATAAGAGCTTTTTTTTCTTTCACAAATATATTCGCATGCAACAAAATTGAAACATCCATATGAAAGAACATAAGACTTACTTATTTTAGGCAAGTAAGTAAAAGCAATGTTTGGAAAATGAATGATGGTACTTATAGGCATCGTGAGACCATATGCCATAGACAGATAGTCATGCTTGATGGTAACCCAGTCCAAGCTACCAAGAGCTTAGAAATCCCAAGCACTTGTTTCTCAAGTTCCCTGTATCCGAGCAATTAATTTCATGAGTTATCTGATAAGAGTCACCATGATGTGATAGTCTCAACATACTGAGTCACCAATCTGGACTAGATGTTTCCTACTAGAAAGGAACCTGGACCAAGAACCACCCAACCTGCTTAGGGCTCAGCTGATGGTGGATGCTCTGCGGTTTGTCTTGGCATTCAAGTGTACTCCACTCTCTGGTAGTGTTCACACAAGCTGTTAGCAGCACAACTCCATGAAGTAACAGTTCCCCAAGATGTGCAGAAAGCCAACACTCCAAACTCCAAACAGAAAGGTAGCGAGTATCTGGACTAATTTCCCAGTACAGCGCTTATGCTTTCATTAAACTGTTACTGAGTGATGTTGTTCTATGTACTGGAGATAGAATAAAGAACAAGACAAATAAGAACCCCAAATTATTGTCTTTACCTTTTAGTGGGCGGAAGACAGCCAAGAAACAAACAAATAAATATCAAGTAATGTTTAAGTACAACAAAGAAAATATAACTAAGTGACATGAAACATAGGAATGGAGCTATTGGACCAATATTCAGAGAAAAGACTCTAGTATCCAGACATAAGGATAGCAAATGCCAGGTAGGGTCCTAGAAGGCAGCTAGGATACTGAAACAAAGGTTCACATTTAGGTGGGATCTTAGATATATAACCACAAGTGGGTGAGGGACTCAGGAAGTCAGGTACAAGAAGAACACTTAACAGAATGGGGGTGTGCAGAGGTGCAACCTGGCCACCCCTCTTTGATCATCACTGAGCATGTATGATTCTAATTGCAATTGAAAAATTTAAAGGGCAACACTGGGATGGCAAATGCCCTGTAAAGAGCAACAAGAGGGAGCCAGCCAAAGTTCTGGCTCAAGGGTTGATGTTTAATTACTATAGCTCTTGAATCTGGGGTGAAAAATATCACTAGTGCTTGGGGAGCTGAGTGAAGAATAGGAATCAGCACCTTTTATTTTATGATTATCAAATTAAGTGATTATATCATGAAGATTCATATATGAAAGACCCATATCTCATTGGCCTATAGTGATAGTAGCCAGAACTCAGCTGGATACTCTAACTGCAAATTCATTCAATTCTGCCTCCACACATTTGAGTCATTTCCTGGGCTGGTGTGATGGTTAATTTGATGTGTCAACTCTACTGGGCTAAGGGATACTCAGATAGTTGGTATAACATTTTTTCTGAATGTGTCTGTGAGGGTATTTCTGGAAGAGATTAACATTTCAACTGTAGACTGAGCAAAGAAGATCTGCCCTCATTAACATGGATTAGCACCAAGCAATCCACTGAAGACCCAAATAAAATAGGCAGAGGAAGGGTAAATTTGCTCTCTCTGCTGGAGTTGGGACATTCATCTTGTCCTACTCTCACACACTGTTGCTCCTGCTTCATAGACCTCCGGACTCAAATTGAGATTTACACCACCATTGGCTCCCCTGTGCCTCAGGCTTCGCCCTTGAACTGGAACCTCACCAGTTTTCCTGGTACTCCAGCTTGAGGATGGCAAATTGTGAGACTTCTCAGCCTCTATAACTATACAAGGCAATCCCTCATTATAAATCTCTCTATATATATAGTCTTATGTATCCTCTTGTTCTGTTTCTCTGTAGAGTCCTAATATACCTGGTAAGGTATATTAGGTAAGGTACCTAATACCTGCCATAAGAAATGGCAGTCCCCTACATCAGCTTTGGATAATACCATATATGAGCAGATATTTGACAGGATATACATTTTCCTTTGATGCAAAATCCTTTATCTTTCGATCTGGTTAAGTTAGCAGTCACTAGTCACACTTACATATAAGCTCTAGACTTTGTATCTCCTGTGAAAAAGAGTAAGTCAATAATAAATGTTCCACATGGAAAGGTTTCATTAAAAAAATCTCTTCACAATCTATTTTTTTTCTTTGGCCATGTAACAAACTGTAGTTCTGAAAACTTGAGGTGTCCTGCCTAAGAAATTGTTTTCAGGGTCAGTTTTTATCAATGTCCTGAAATGAAAGAAAAAGAAAGGGGGGGGAGAGACAAAGAGAGAAGGAGAGAGAGACGGGAGGAGTGGGGAGAAAAGCTATTTTAGGTTAAATTATAGAAAAAAATAGAAAGCAGATTTGAAATTCACTTGCCCAAAAACTTGATTGAGCTTAATGTTTCACACCAACAATGAATGTTTTTGAACATTAACATTTCCAAAATTTGCTCAAAACTTATTTTCTATTTTCCGCAACACTAAGCAAAAAGCATAGCTTTCCATGAAGGATAAAAAGATAAAACTCATTTTAATTCTAGAAAGGCACTTTACATATGTTTTATAGGTTGTAAACCCTACAGTTCATACTTGGTGCTGCCAAGGGGTGCCATGGAGGGGCAACTTTCACCTCTATGTGATCTTTATGAATCCTAAAACCTGCACAGGAAATTCATAATGTTAAGTTAGAGTAGCATGCTCACTGTCCGAGTACAGTTTTAATACATTCCTTTGCCCTCTCTTCCAGTTTCCTACCTTGAAGAGCATTCCTGCAGAAATCCTAGGCACTGTGATGGATCTTGGCCTATATAATGGAGGAAGAAAGATTGATCCCATTAGGGAAGAAAGGGCATGAAGAGAATGGGGGGAAATCTCAGAGAGAAGACATGATTAAATGCTACATCATGGCTCTGTTCCATTTTCCCAAGGGGTGTGAGGGCAGGCTGAACGAAGAGCCCACCAGAGCAGAAGTCTGAACAGACACTGAAAAGTAATGGGAACCATTAGGAAGGATTGGGAAGAATGGTAAGACTCCAGGTTCTGGGGGAAACCATTTGCAGTAACGTGGTATAGAGCCTTCCCCTGTCCCCCGAAAAAATCAGGGCACTTGAATGAATAATGATAATGACTGCTCCCTCAGGAGTTTACATTTGAGAAAAGCAAAATTTAAAAGCTCTGAATAGAAAGGATTCTGTAAGGATGAAATCATGGCAAGGTGCTCTCCAACTTGCATACAATGATGAGCGCTTTCTGACTTTGCCATCTTTCTTGGACTGTTCACAGAGATGTGCGTATATGTGTCTTTTTCCATGGCTTCATTTGTCTCTCCCTTTCTACTGTAATAGGCCTGTCTTCAGTTCTCACTTTCAGTGATATCAGAAAAATGTCTCCTTGTTGCTGGGTCTATGGTTGCCTTCCTGTAGATCTTTTCATCTGTTAGTCCATCTTATTTAATTTCAAGCTCTCTACAGACCTTCCCTTATGCTGTCATAGATCTTACTTTGAAAAATCTATTGTGTTTCTCAGGTTTTCTCTTCAACCTTGCCCCGTCCACCACTCTGACGTCTCATTTCTTTCACTGCTCTGCAATGTACCTCACTCTGCTTTCATTTAACACTCCAGAAAGGGTAAAGTGGGAAAGAGTGAGCTTGTAAATTACAGAAAGAACCAATCTCTTTACTACTAAAATGGTGTTCTACTGATCTAATTTGTCAATAGATTGTTTAGTACCTCACAAAATCAGACATGCACAATTGGTAGTAAAAATTGACCACAGGGGGAAGACATAAATTCCCTCTGATTGCAGGTCCAAGAAGTGGAAATCCATACACTGGAGTAAAGAACTATTGATGGAGCTGCATTAGCTTAAGGGCTTAAAATCATATAACTGGCATTTCATGCAAGTGTTGGGTTCCAACTCCCCAAGTGAATTTCAGAGGACCTAGTGGTGTGACTATAATGAGAAACGAAACCTTTCAATACTCCTTCATATGTGCTGGTCTTTGTGAGTGTCTACTGAGTATTACAGGAGTGTGGGAGAGATGCAGACACTCACAACCAGAAGGATCACAACTTCACAGGCTCCAGCATTTCCAGCTGAAAATGTCAAAAAGGCATAGGTGTGTTCCCCAGGAGTAGCTCAGAATACAGATGCTCTGGGTTGGTGGAGTCCCTCACCTATGCCAATTCTTCCTAAAAGGCAAATGTGGGTCTTTCGCATATGATCTCTTTTACCTGGCTTTCTCAAATAGTGGATGCCTTTAGAAAAAAAAAAAAAAGACATCAATAAGGAACTCTGAAATGTTACAATAAGGATAATTACCACAGCTGTAGCTTTAAAATAGCTGAAATGTTCTTCTTTATTATTTATGTTTTTCAGCTTTGATGACCCATACAAACCAGTTTCATCATCGCAAACGACATTGGAAACTACGGATTGTTTATAACCTATGCCACATTAACAAGAGCAAATGATGGATGTTGGTTTGTTGAGTGCAGACCTAACCTGTGTCTCTTTTCCAGGCTGTCCTTTGATCCATCTTGCCTCTTGTTTACTTCCTTTCTTCTTCCTGCTGTTTTATACCAAGTTTCTTGATAAACTTTAACTGCAATGACTTGATTTATTTGTAACCCAAACTTACAATTCTTAAACTTTTCTTGGAAGCTATTTCAGGGAACTGTGGAAAGCAATTGCTTATTTCTCCTTGAAGCATCTTAATAGTGTCTTCTAGCTTTGTGTTTATACAAGCTTTCCTCTCATCCATTATAACCAATCAATGGCTTATCAGAATAGTAAAATATGTCCTTTGGAATGATGTAATTGGGTCTGTGGAGCTAATCAAATTGCTGAAAACTAGAAAAGTCCTTACTGTTCAGATAGATAGGTAGATGGATTTCTGGATGGATGGATGAATGGATGGGTGGATGGACAGATGGATGGATGGTTGGTTGGATGGGTAGGTAGATAGGTAGGTAAGGACAATGAAAGAACACTTCCTGGAAAAATGAACCCAACATGTAAAATAAAATACTCTTTCAAGTGCTTATTTTATTTTGTATAACTTCCTGAGCTTCTAAGTTACTGAAATCTGAGAATATAAGAAAAAAATTGGACTTCAGTGGAGCAAAGATAAAGTGAGGGCATCAGACCTTCATGACTTCTGTATATAATAAAAGCAGTTTCTAGGCAAAATTAGGACTGTTATCAGATACAGATGCACATGCTCAGATGGGAACTATATACATATATATATATATATATATATATATATATATATATATATATATATATGTATTATATCTTGCAGGGTGATTTTTATACACCCTGACTTTTCCAGTACTTGATTAAAAGACTAGACATTTCCCCTTGAGATTGGTTCCTCTGCGTAATATGCTGTAATTGCCACAGAGCGCTGGGTAGAGCAGCAATGAGCACTATTCTGTAATAAATTTGGGTCACTGCAGAGTTCATCATGCAGTCCTTGGCAACGGGAGATAAAGCACTGGTTAGTTCATCTCCAGCTTTTAGCTGTAGTGTCACTGGTTGTCCTGCTTAATGATATTAATAGAGGTAAATGTATGCAAACTGTCCATGCCCTAAGTCTTTCCCTTCCCACTGTCTACATAATATTTCATTTCTAGAAAACATTTCTCATAACAGTAATGTAGATCAGAGTGTGGAAGTGTGAGCTGCCAAGAAAAAGACAATTCTCCTTTTCTTCAGCTTATTCTTTTTTATTACCCTATATTTCTTCAAATCAATATTTTAAAAATCTTTTAGTTCATGTAAGTTGTCTCATCTGTTTCTCTGGTGGAAAAACAAATAGAGCTCGGTGCAGGGTTTTCTAAAGTGCTGACTGCAAGAGCTAAGTGGTCAAATGAGCTTAGTGAGTGCTTTTCTTTAGAGAAATGTTTTTTCCCTTGCTTCATTACCCTTACACTTCAGAGTTTCTTATTTACAGATTGCTGATCACAGGACTTAATTCCTGCCACCTCTAAATGCATTCTACAAGGCTGCCAGTAAGATTTAACCCTCTATTTAACTCTGCACCATGTTCCAGGCATCTCCTTCCAGATTCTTCTATGTCCACATCCACACCTCACTCTCTTTCTTCCTCTCCCCACCTTACCAGGCACTAGAAAATCTAACATCCATTAATTCTCAGATTTTCTTCTGCAAAACTTTCAAAAACCATGATTGTAATATAATACCAGAGAGCAGGGAGGGGATCCGATGAAAGGAATTAAAGCAATATAGCAGAAATGAGAACTCGAAGAATTAGAGACCCCATGGCCACCTTTCAAGCCCAGCACACATATTTAAATCAGTGAACTCCATGCAGGAGGCTTCTTCAGACTGAGGGCTGAGACATGCATTCTGCTTCTGAAGATCTTTGCCTTAAAACACTTTTGAAGCATTTAATAAGTGAGTTAGGACAGTGTAAATCTTGTTTAAGCAAGTGAACGTGAAGGGCATGGTCAAAAAGGCAGCCTGTTAATGCTTGGAGGGAAACAAATGTCCTTATTCTGCTCTTTTAGCAACATCAACGGTAAAGCAAGAATGTGCACTTCACTTTCTATCGATGGAAATTCTCTACCCCTGAAAAAGAGATTTCACCATACACAGACAACCCTGCCTGCTGTTTATTTATTTATTTTTCTAGGAACTTTTTTTTCCCT
This sequence comes from Vulpes lagopus, assembly GCF_018345385.1. NCBI lineage: Eukaryota > Metazoa > Chordata > Mammalia > Carnivora > Canidae > Vulpes > Vulpes lagopus. The sequence goes on along the minus strand of NC_054830.1, from coordinate 118,388,759 downwards.
TCTTCTTACAAGGTTTCTTTAATCCTATGTAAATGTAGAGAATAATCTTCCCCAGCTGTGGCCAGTTACAGAGAAAATCCTCACGACTCAGATTTGTCATGTAACCCTAAATCCCTCAAAACGAAAAGAGAGGCTCAAAATAGCAAAAGACCACCCCCAAGTGCTTTGCCATGAAGAGTAAGCCAGGGGAAAAAAAGCCTCAAGTGTGTGCATACCCCCCAAGAAACCAAAGACCAAATGTCTGAAACATATGGAAGTTTTTCATGACACTAGAGAACCCAGTTTGCAAAGTCATATCTGCCACTTGATCCTGTCACAGAAAAAAAGATTCAGTCGGCCATAACTCCAGTTGGCATCAAATATTCTGAAAAAGAATCACAGATAAGTACTAATTTTCTACAGGCACACAACCACAATTTTTAATAAGTAACCAGAGATTTTGCAGACAAGAAACTCCTTATCTACACGTGACCCTGAGCAGTTCACTAAGCCTCTCTGGATCTCACTTTCTTCCTCTGGATTACAGGACAATGTCTATTATCGCATGGTTGCCGAGAAAATTGGGGGGAGCAAATATAACCACAGCACGTGGCACACTGTCCCCGCTTAACAAATTTCAAAGCCTTACTCTTCTCACTCTGAAATGCAAAAACCATGTCTTGTTATACAGAGAAAATGTATTTTAATAATATTGTTGATGGACTTGGAATTTTATCAAAACAGTCTACATTCAACTTCCTCTAGACTCCTGGAATGCTTACTGCAGTGAGTCTCATTGTGTTTTCTTCTTTTTTTCCTTCCTTTCTTCATTCCTTTCCTCTTTCTTCCTCTTTTTCTGTCTCTTTCTTTCTTTGTCTCTTTTTTTGTCTCTTTCTCTCTTTCTTTCTTTCTTTCTTTCTTTCTTTCTTTCTTTCTTTCTTTCTTTCCTTCCTTCCTTCCTTCCTTCCTTCCTTCCTTCCTTCCTTCTTTCTTTTCTTTCTTTCTCTCTGTTTCACCAAAAAGAATGCTGGAGTCATTTATTTCCTTGCAGGAGCTCTGTGGATGTCTTTGTAAGTCTGATAGCATTATCTGACAAATAATCAATGTTTGGCTGTAACCCGAGGGCCTCCTAAGCTGGAAGACATTACTCAGCATGGTATCATGGGGAAGGAGGCAAAGCCGGCTCAATTGTTCTCTACATGGAAATTATGTGATTTTTGCCCAGCACTCTCCATCATAACACTTGCTATAGGCTTGGATTTGGAGCTTGGAATTATTTTGATTATTCATCATGTCATCCTTTGTATCCAGACAGCTTTTCTTTCACAAACTTACGACAGCACAAACCCAGCTGAATGTTTACTGATGCGTATTGGTGAAGTGACAGCAAAGCTGTATGTCTTTATGCTCTTCACTTTGCAGAGAGGTTAAAGTGACCTTTTAACAGACCGACAATAAAATTGGAATCTGCAAAGAGTGTAGGGCCCAGGTATAAAACACTCTTCAACCTAGCTGACATAAATACTAATAGGATGGAATAATTTGAGTGGACACAGGAAAAATAAATCAAATTCACTCATACTTAAATATATAAAACTATTGTGAAGACACAGACCATGACTAAAGGTGTGATTTATTTCTGACAAAACCCAGTAAAATTGAAATACCTAAAACCATATTCCAAACCACCTTTAGAAAAACATACATGTTCAGAAATTTTTTCTTGCTTCTGCAATATGTTCTTTCTCTGTTTGTTATCTGCTAATGGAGAAGCATAAAGCATACAGGCTGATAAGAAAATCCCCTAGGATATCCTTTTGAACTGTATGAGGAGCGAGCATATAATTTACGTATAAGGTCTTACATCGTAAATACACGATCTTCTCCTGTATTAACTACCTGACTTTATATAATATACTGCAAATAGAGATCTGGAGTTAGGCAGAAAAGCCTTTAAAATTGAATGCGAAATAGACATACACAAGCACTGCAGGATGAGTTCTTTTAATATCTCTTATGTATAAGCAGACAATTGTGAGAATCTGGGGTGTTTTGTGACTACAGCTACTTTTGTTATTATTTTGAGGGATCTGCAAAATCAGAGCCATTGTTGAAGTGTGAAGTGAAAAATACAATAGGACACCCCTACTGAGATACAATACTTAGGGAACAGCAGAAGAGCGGAGAAAGAAAAGTTCAGGGCAGTACTGAGGTCACTGGAAACCCTTGAGAAATTGGTAATTATTAAGAATAACCACACCAGGAGCGATGGTCGCACTTACAAGGGTATCCTAGACAACAGACTTCAGAATTTAAGACCTTGACCTAAGACACAGAGGTCTGTGAAGTGAGCTACTCTTGGAATATTAACCATATAAATTAGGTTCTGAATTCCTACTGTCTCATTGCTGCCAACCACATAACAGCAACTGGCTCCCTGACCACCTAGGCGCAGATTCCAATCTGGAGACTTTCACTAGAGGGCCTGCATCCGCAATTCATAACAAAGACGGTTCTCCGGACAGCAAGTGATCATGGCACTTTAAGGGATGTTTAAGATATTTTTACTATTAAAACTCTTTCATGGTTTGGGACACCTGGGTGGCTCAGTGGTTGAATGTCTGCCTTTGGCTCAGGTCATGATCCCGGGGTCCTGGGATCAAGTCCCACATTGGGCTCCCCACAGGGAGCCTGTTTCTCCCTCTCCTATGTCTCTGCCTCTCTCTGTCTCTCATGAATAAATGAATAAAATCTTTAAAACAAAACAAAACAAAAAACCTCTTTCACAGTTTGAACCTAAAAGAGCATTCTGAAAAATATGGCAAGAGTGAAACAAGCCAAGCAGCAAATTCTAGGTAATGTAAGAGGCTTTGGGGGATGTCTTAAATTCCAACACAGAGAGTCCAAAAGAAATGGCAAAAAGGGACAACTTCAATTTTTAATTTACGTTTTGAAAATGATGAAGATGAGATCTATAAAGGAAGTCACATAGTGTCTCTTAATTTGGGAAGCAAGTTTAAAAAGGTGATTATTTAAAAAAGAAGATGGAATTGCAGATGCATATTACCAAACACTCACCTACCATGATTCATTTGACCAAAAGCACTTATGAAGCTCCTACAATTAATAAATGTTTATTGAGTATCTAACGTTCCAACTGATGCAAAACTAACTAACACAGTTCCTGTGAAAATCAGCTCCACCACAGATTGATGATTGCATTCAAGAGTCTCTCCCTCCTAACCTGGGACTAGAGGCTCATATTTGAATTCATGTTAGGTCTTTTCTGTCCACAGCAAGTTCCTACATATCCCCTGTCCTCTCTGAGGCTAGTACATAGGTCTTCCATTGTACAACTCAGTTTGGCCATTCTGAGCATATGCCAACCTATGTGAGGTGCTCCCAGAGGCTCCTGAAATAAGCTGTGCACAGGCCCCATACTTTAATTGACCATCCTCAACATACCTTTCAAATTCAGTAAAAATATCCATGTCATGGTCCCAAGTGTTATATAGCAGGCAACAAAGAGACAGAAGATAGTATTTTATTATATGAATATCTCCCATAAGGATCATCATAATTCACATCTATTCACTAGTGTGTCTTTCTTCCAAATGCAGAGCAAAGAAAGGTCAGGAGTGCTTTCAGAGTGAGTCCTGTGTTCATTGACTAGTTGGAAGAGCAGAGAGGTAATCAACCCAAATATGAGCATTACCTGGATAACCCTGGGGATTTTCTGTTTTGTTTTTTAAAGATTTCACTTATTTTTTTGAGAGAGAACAAGCAAGAGAAAGAGAGAGAGTACAAGCAGGGGGAGGCGCAGAGGGAGAGGAGAGGAAGAAGCAGGCTCCCCACTGAGCAGGGAACCCACATACACACTCACGGGCTGGATCCCAGGATCCTGGGATCATGACTTGAGCTACCCAGAACAGATAAGTTCTCAACCCAAAATTAGCATGACCTGGGTAACTTTGTAAAAGCATAAAAGCCCAGACACCTTCTCTGGAGATCTGGACTCAGGAGGTTTAAGGATGAGGCAAGGATATCTGATTTTTTTTCTATTCTCTAATAACACTGAGACACAACCAGGGCTGAGAAACACAGACAGAGGATTCTTAAATCCCATTAGAACTCATCATTCATAGTCCCATGCTGCGTGTGGGCAGGCATCAGAGCCACCTAGACAGCAAAGCTTTGATGGAAGGCAGTGGAGAAGGAAAATGAAACACACAAAACATTCAATTTGACCCCAGAGCAGCTGGGGTTCCCTTGGGACTCAGCAGCCGAGTTCCCTGGGTTTTCAGAGGGGTAAAAAGAAGTCAAAGGGGCCACGAATGGAGTTAAAAGACACATCGAAATAAAAGTGTCCAGAGGTAGAAGATCATCTGCCAATTAATTCTCAACACTCAGCCATTCTGTTTAGTACCTGTGTTGCTTATGGAACACAAAAAATGATAGCAGAGTGAGGTTACTGGTTGTGATATGGTTGCCTGAAAATGAGTCAACTTGGAGGAAACATGATTCTGGTGTGAACCTTGAGAACGCTTCCGAGTGGTCTTATGAAAAAGATTAAGGATTCCAGAAGCTTCTTGGTAGCAACCATGCTGTCTATTTGGTAGTTACTCATAGTAAGGGCCATGTGTGTTCTCCATTATGTAACACACACGCTCAGAGACTGTAACCCCCATCTTTCAGTAACAAAACTGATGTCTATGCACATTGGTCCCCCATCAGCACACATCAAATTGATGGCAGTATCAGCAATGGGCTGCTGATGTGGGGTCCCCACCAGCTGTCACCCCAGGGAAAATGTTTCCGTTAAGGTACAGCAGGCACAGTTTAGGGTCAACAGGAGTTTTAGGGCCCATGAAAATGCTTCCATTTCTTTTAAAACCAGAAAAAAAGAATTAAATCAAAGAAGATGTTAATATATTCATCTTTATACCAGTGCAGTTGTACAATATAATTTTTAACATTTTTACAGGAGAAAGGGCTCATAAAGACATACGTGCTACGAAAATCACAAGCCAGACTTGGTTATCCTTGATCATAGCCAGCTACGAGATCTTCAGGGTCCTTACTCCAAATGAAAAATGGCAAGGACCCCTTATGGATTTCAAGGTGGTGACATCAGAGCGTTAGTTCAAGGACCGGTAAAATGGCCCTGGTTAGCTGGCTGAAGGCACCATTGTATTGTTAGGTGCTAGTGTTTCAGGAGCGAAGACCAGCGTCTTCACCTATTTTCCCCCCTTCTTTCTACATTTCCAATCCCCTTCTTCCTTCACACAACTCCTACAACCAGAGGTAGCAAGGAGATAGCACCAGAGTACTGAAGAAAGTTCGACCACCCTGAGCACTGGGCTGCAAAATTTCCCTCTCTGCATGACTATCATTACTTCGATGATACTTTATTTTCCAGTCTGTCATTGAGCAGAGGATCTTTTTTTCCCCTCTTTACCCACAAATAATCATGTTTAGTGACCTTGAAAAATAAGCATTAAAGACACCATACCTTATCTTACACATGTCACTGTCACCAGGTAAGTCTGCCTTACCACTGCTTTGAAACATACTATGGTCGGTAATGGAACCTCCGCTGTTAAACCTACCTCAACACAAAGTCGGAGTTATTTATTTATGATGTTACATGAATCATCTGCACTTTCCCTGATAAGCCCTGGGTTGTGTGTCTTTCATTTCAGCTGACATTTTGCTGCCATTTGCCAGGCTAAGTAACTACTGTGCAATCACTCCGAGCTGATGCATGGTCATTGTTTTGCACAAAATGGATTTTTAAGTCAGCTGAAAGGCTTTGTGAAGAATATAATTTGACAAAGTAAATTTTTGCCCATATAACAGAAATCAGCCAGGGCTGCACCAAATGTATTTTTTAAGATAGCTAAAAGGATTTCTGCACAGAGTTTGACAAAGTATTTTACTTTTGTGCACAAAGCAAAAATTGATTAGTTTTGAACAAAAAGGATTTCTCAGGGCGCTGAAAGGCTTTTTCTCTGGAATTAAATATATTCTTCTGCTTGCGGGATAAGATATTTGAAAGTAGTGTCTTTGAGAAGACAAATAATTGTCAGTGACATTTTTTTCTTCAGGAGCAAGTTAAAAGAATCTACTTAAATGACATTTTCAACCACCTAAACCTGGTTTGGCTCCAGATGTCTTACTACTCTCAGAACGATGACCCATTTTCCAGCATATGAGGCATATTGCATGATTCATTCGCTTGTTTAATACTGCTCCTAAATTGATACAATCACTGAGTAGACATTTCACAGAACACTTTTCCCTCTTTGGTTTAACTATAGAAGACAAGAAATCTGAACAAAGTGGAAGGCATGAGTTTTAACTTAAATAGTTAACCTTTGGGGAAATTTCACTGACAATTGTCCCAGTGCTTCTGAGGAGAGGAGGAGATTTGGAAACATGCATTTTGTATAAAAATGGATTCAATGTTTTCCAAAACCAATGGGCTACTTTGATGGCTAATTTCAAAGTTGGGAGATAAGTACAATGACCTGCTTATCCAATGTACTGAGGATTTTCTGCACACATGGGTATGCGTGTGTGTGTGTGTGCATGCATGTACGTATATGCATGTGCATGTGTGTCAGTACAGATGGAGCAAAAGTAAGTATACAGTGTGGCTATGAAACCAATCAAATTTTTGAGTAGTGACTATCTTAAATACAAAGAGTATATTTTAGAATACATAGAGAAGTAATAATTTGGGGGGATGTAGCTTGAGTCTTTTCAAGTGCTTTTATAATTCACTGCTACACATTTGGTATGTCTTTTTTTGGTTCAATCTGAGGTCCCTCCATAAGATCATGACAGAACCGAGTCAAATCATCGCTGTTCCTCATTCTTTGCTTATGCCTTTCAATTAAATATAAAACCCAAAACCAAATTTCCTTTATTAAGAATAAACTGCTGAAGCTTTAGAAATTAGATAGATTAGATAGATTAAATTAGAAATATTTTATACTAAAAATTAAGGACAGCTTATTTTTAATAGTGTCATTATTTAACAAGGTTGGATCCATATTTATGAAACAAGTCTTAGTTTACATTGACACAGAAGACGGTCATATGTAATCTTATTTTTGTCCTCTTTTCCTGTCCCAAATCAAGGTACTTTAAGGTAAGTAGAATCCTCTTATCTATAAGATGTTCCTTATTATGTTTTTCTAAAGCTATGATTTTCAAAGAAAGGAAATGGAAATCAGTGAGTCAGCTTCTTTTATTATTCAACAAAAGGAGGAACACACACATATATGCTCTCATATGTATTATAATATTATGAGGGTTAAAGGTTGACAATGAAGAGCAAAAACAATCTCTTTATGGACCAAATTCTCTGGCTTACTGTGAAAATAAAACAGGCATTAGAAACCCATAAGATGGGATCCCTGGGTGGCGCAGCGGTTTGGCGCCTGCCTTTGGCCCAGGGCGTGATCCTGGAGACCCGGGATCGAATCCCACGTCGGGCTCCCGGTGCATGGAGCCTGATTCTCCCTCTGCCTGTGTCTCTGCCTCTCTCTCTATCTCTCTGTGACTATCATAAATAAATAAAAATTAAAAAAAAAAAAAAAGAAACCCATAAGATTTTTATTACTAACCTATTTTTACAAAACACAACATGGCATGTCACCTCATGTTTGGACTAATATCACAGCGGGCCTTATAAGGCACAAGCAAGTCTATGAGAGCAAGATCTGCATCCATGGCTAACTTTCCTAAGCCCATTCACCATGGATATCAAATCCAGGGTGGCCAGAGATGAGTGATTCACATGGGAGGGTGAATATCTAGGCATGTGGTTCCTGAGTGTGTGAGGGTCTGTGACCCCAGGGCTAACCACAAAACGACTATGACACACATCAGGCATAACCAGCTTCCAGAACTGAGAAGTGTTGGGGCAAGTGTCTCGCAAAGCAATACCAAGCAGTTAGATTCAAATGAGTATGTGATGCTACACTAATTTTGAGAGGGAGCTGATAAAACCAGCCCTTCACATTGAAAAGGCAAAAGAAATAGCCATCTATCTTTTGATGCCTCAGAAACAACAACAGAACAGAGACGTGAAAGCCAGATAAACTCATAAGAACCAATAAGGAGCTGAATGCTGATAGAAACATAGGAAAATGTAACTGTCCATGAGGGACTATTTCATGATGACAAATCATAGCATTTGCTTGGGAAATGGGAGAATATAAAGCGTCTGAGTTGCCAAGGAATAAATAGCTATGGAAATGCTAGATCATAACCATTGCTCACTCAGAAGTGGCAGCTAATGTTAAGTCAAGCACAATGTGGACACAGGACTTTCTCTACTCCAACCCACAACTATAAACTCCTTTAGAATCTGCAGCCACTTTAAAAGGTGCTTTTAGGAAGGTATTTTCTTTATAAGTCAGCTGAGTGGTGTTTTCATTGATGGTACACTCCAGGTGTGAGTATGCATTGCCTCCTTTCCAAAACTGAAATTAATTCGTATTTGCTCAAAAAGAAGAGCCTTGATAGATCTCTGCAAAGCTGGGGCAAAGGAGAAGGAAATCCCAAGGATGGCAGGTAATGAATTTTCTGCCAAGCCATCCAAATATGGGCTAGAATCTGATTTAACCTGATTTTGGAGAAAAAAAAAATAAGTAGTTGGATTAGTTCCTCACCTGAGTATTGCTAATTCATACCTATTATGCCTACATCATTATGTGCCAGGCAGTTGCTAGGTCCCATGATGGAAAAACTGACTTTGAGAAGTTAAGTAACTTGGCAGAGCCAGGTGTCAATTCCAAGTCTGGCCAAAGCAAAAGGCTCTGCTCCTAACGTCTACACTATAACACTGCAATCCCAGTGCCAGCATCCATGAGCCATGTAACTTTGGAGGAGTTATTTATTCCTTCTACACATCAGTTTACTCACCTAGGAGATGGTAATAGTAAAGCCTATTACATGAGATTTATATTTTGATAATTAAACAAGGAAATGCATGTAGAATATTTAGCCTGATGCCCGGCATACTGGAGCAGTGCCTACTTCTCAATTGCCCAACTGTAGTTTTATGCTAGGCCAGGGGTTCCAGATCTAGATCCATACATGATCTTCAGGGAAGCAGAAAAATCCCAGAGGTTGAAATGGCTAAGTTGTGCAGATGCACAAACGTTAGCATGTTTATAGTACAGGGTCAGATCAAAGAGCTGGGCCATGGGGGATGAGGGCTGACTAAGATAATGAGAACCCACCCCCACCAGCCAAGTATGTGCCAAGATTTTACCAGGAAGAGAAGGCATCTACCCTTCAAGGAGCCCAAGGCAGTTAGAGAAACCCTTAGATCACTTTAAAACTCTTGTCAACACCAAGAATAACCTTAACAGAGCAACCAGAGATCAATTTCCCCAATCGAAACCTACTTCACTTAAAGACTACTTCAGTTAAAAATTAGAGAAAAAAATCACTTTCAGAATTGATACTTCACATTTCCTAGATATGATATTGAGCCTCAACTGGCAAGATTCTAGATGTGCATTAAGCTTCATGTCCTTCCCAAGTGGCCATTTTACAAAACTCCAATTTGGAATGGAGGAAAAATATTTGGGAAAAGTTCCAACTCAGGGATGAGAAACCTCCCAAGTTTTTTCAAAGTTCTAAGAATACTAAATAAAATTGAGGTATGCTATTGGGAGCTTAAAACACTGATTTTTATTGGGAAGTTGCAAAAGACTCGCCTACTTTATTTTCCTTTCTCATTGTGTTTTTAAAATCTGGAAATGGCACAGAAAACTTCAGATTTGTATCCTGCCTTGAAACACTTGAACACCTGCCAATAGGCCAACAGTAGATCCTTTGTCAAGTGGCGGTAACTGTTGTGACCTTGGTAGTGCACATGCTCTCCTATATACACCACAGTCCCCACCATTCTCTTATCGCTAACACCAGTGCACTTTCTCATTTATGCTGCCTTCTTTGAGTCTCTGAAACCTGATAGTGAAACAGAGGAGGATGACAAAAGCAGCCATGTTCTTCAAATGTTGGAGTTTGGTTCATCTATCTACCTAATACTGCCTCATGAGCTGGACTGTCATACACAGCAGTTTAGGTGGTATGCTGTGAAGGTGATTTAGTGTCCAAATCTTGCTAGATTGACAGCCCAGGAAATAAGGAGCAGTATCTATGCAGCAGTAGCAAGACAGGTTAGGGATGTATTGACAAATGAATTGGTTTTTCCTAGAGTCCCCCACATGTTTACCTAACAGCAATGGGGATGATCATTAGCTAAAACATTTCACCACTGACAGTGGAAGATAAATCTTGGACTTGGGTTTTATGTGCTTCCTTCCATAAAACTGGACGCTGATGGCACCAAAGAGAGAATGAGCCTTTTCTTCCCAGCTCATTTATTTACTGAACTCCCTCAGGTAGATCCTCAGGTAAGAGGTACTAGGGAGAAAGTAGGGTTAGAAAGATAAGCAAGACGTGATTTCTGTACTTGTGGAACTTTCGGACTAGTGGGGAAAACTGACACAAAAATAATTAAATATGATTTGAGGCAGATGGACAGAATATGATGGACTTGGAATCCTACGACAGGGAGAGAAGGCAGGCTGGACACTGGAGTCTGAATGCTGGGAGTGAGGGATGGGGCAAGCCAAGGAGAATGTTCTAGAGAAGTAGTTCAAAAAGAGCGAACTAGGGCAACCCTGGTGGCTCAGTGGTTTAGTGCCGCCTTGGGCCTGGGGTATGATCCTGGAGACCCAGGATCGAGTCCTGCGTGGGGCTCCCTGCATGAAGCCTGCTTCTCCCTCTGCCTGTGTCTCTGCCTCTCTCTTTGTGTGTCTCTTAATAAATAAATAAAATCTTAAAAAAAAAAAAAAAAAAAAGAGCGAACTAGACCAGAACAAGGCATCAGGAATGGACAGAAGGCTTGGTATATTTAACAATAGACATTCAGGGGGCATCTGGGTGGCTCAGTGGTTGAGCATCTGCCTTTGGCTCAGGTTGTGATCCCAGGGTTCTGGGATGGAGTCCCACATCAGGCTCCCCATAGGGAGCCTGCTTCTCCCTCTGCCTATGTCTCTGTCTGTCTCTCTGTCTCTCTCTGTCTCTGTCTCTCTCTGTGTGTCTCTCAGGAATAAGGAAACAAAATCTTTAAAAACAAACAAAATGCAGTAGACACTCCGGAGCTCACTATTCAAAAGAAAGGCCAGTTCACTCCCATTCCCACATGGAGCTCTGGTAAAATTTGAATGGTAGGGGGGAAAATGTGAATAGTGGAAGTGAAAGTGTGACCACTTAGGCCCATTTAGACCTGATCAAACAATCAGATACTACCCTTGCTCTACTGTTCACCATAGACCCCACCATTCTCCAATGTCTAACACCAATCCATGTCACTCACCATCCATGTTTAAAATAACCAGATTTATTTTTAAATATGATTTTTTAACCATTTCTTTAAAGTCTTTTGTCAAAGCCCAGAATGAATCATATGTCAGCCTAAAATGTCACCCTCTATGAGGTTTCCTTAGGTAACCATATCCTCCACCCAATTTTCCATTCTCATTTGTATTCTAAAAGCAGTTCTGCATGCCTGTTTTCTAGCATTCACTATACTGCATTATAGTTACTGCTTAAAAGTCTCTCATAGCAACTCATTTTTGAAGTATCTGGAACGTAGGAAGATAGTGGATTGAATGATGCCTTCCCCTACCCCCAAGAAAGATTTGTCCACCCAGAGCCTTTGAATGTGATCTTGTTTGGAAAAAGGGTCTTTGAAGATATAATTCAGTTAAGGATCTTCAGATGACATCATCCTGCATTATTTGAGTGGGCCCTAAATTAAATAATGTGTTCTTATAAGAGACAAAAGAAGAGAAGACACAGAGAAGATCATGTGAAGACAGAGGCAGAAATTGGAGTGTGAACATCCATGATGCTGGAAGAGGCAAGGAGAGATGCCCCTCTACAGCCTTCAGAGAGAATGTGGCTCTGCCAGCATCCACATTTCTCAACTCTGGCCTCCAGAGCTGTGAGAGAATAAATTTCTGTTGTCGCAAAACACCCAGTTTGTGGCAGTTTGTTCTGGCAGCCCTAGGAAACTAACAGAAGGTGGTATTCAATATAGACTCTTAAATAGTTACTCATTTGATTAATAACTAATTTAGGGCTAGGTGGCTCTCCAGTCTAATGAGTGCAAACCAAGAGAGGAAGCAGTCACCTCCTCAAAAATAAGGATGGCAAAATCTAATGTGTTTTTTTTTTTTTGAAAGAGAAACAGAGAAAGGGAGAATGTGTAAATGAGGAGGGGGAGAGGAGAGCAAGAGAATCTTAAGCAGGTTCCAGACCCAGCATGGAGCCTGATGTAGGGCTCGATCTCATGACCCTGAGATCATGACTTGAGCTGAAACGAAGAGTTGGATGCTTCAGCCAGTAATCCACCCCAGGCACACTGGCAAAATCTGATGTCCTAACCACAAAATCATTGGCTCTCTCTGCAGGTATTAAAATGTGAAGTATTCCTACCTTCCTCCATCACCTTATAGAGGTATGGAAGTGGGATGTTGAGTACAATGAAGGGAAGATTCCTGCATTGGCTCTGCCAAGTCTTGGGGTCACTATGTATTGGCTGGTGCCCCAAAGTTGATACCCAAGCTGGAAGCTACCTCTAGTCCTTAGGGGGGCCAGGGAAGGCTCTCCCCACTTGCTATGCCTAAGGAAAGCCACACTGACAGAAACCATAATTGCAAATGTTAAATACCTCTTTGTTCTTGGGGAAGAACCTCCTTCTTCCACCTCGACTCTGATCATGAGTCTACTATTGGACTTTAAATATTTGGGTTTCATACACATTTTTTGGAAACACATTACTTAAGAAACTGTGGAACTACGTGTATAATGTTAAGGGGAGGAAATGAGTTAAAATAGTGTATTCATTTCAGTGCCACTTTTAAAAAATTTAAAACATATATTAGATAGACCTAAATGATGACTGGAGAATAAAGGAACTGAAATTATAACCATAAATATTTCCAGGTAATGAGAATGCTGGTTACACATTTTTTGAACTGTTCTGTTTTTGTATTTTTTGACTGACCACATTTTCCCTAGCATAATGTCCAATACATAATAAGCTTCAAGGAAGTATCAGTAATCTGTCAATTATCATCACATATGTTATCAGTACTTTAGATTGTTATAGAAATTAATTTCTAATTGATATTCCTTCATAGAATTAATAATTCATTTCAAATGAAGTTAAGCAGAACAAACTGAGAAGGTAAATACTTTGAAGTTGAATCTGCAGCTATTATTTCAGGGTAATTTGTGCTGTGACTAACTTATACCCTTACTCCAGCCTATGAGAGCAGGTATTTTCCAGCTGACTATATATTTATATATAATTAGTTTTTCATCTATGAGGAGAGTCTCTGGTTAGGCAATATTTGCCAAGAATTAGGATTTTTTTCCAGATATAATGTCCACAGGATTGTGTAGCAGAGGAGAACTTCTGAGGCTTTTAATATAATCCTCATCTGATTTTACAAAGGAATAAATAAGGCCTAGATGTCCCCACAGCTGCCCGGCCAGATACTAGATACTAGATACAGATACTAGATACTAGAATGGAAGTCAGGACTTGCATTTCTTCGACCAGGCAAGATTTTTCCATTGGGCCATTCCAGTTAATCTCTTGCACAGAGGCAAGCACTGCATTGATTCTGCTTCCAAAATACTGACGGGGGTGGGGGAGTTGTCAAAGCAGCTTGCCGGGGACAATTCATGCTCAGACAAGGCCATTATGTGAAGTCAAGCAAGATTCAGATGATTAATTGGTGAGCAAGTGAATGGTGAATCCACAAGAGGATTAGGTGCGTTTTTCTGATGCTTGGTTTATTATCACTTGAGAAGATTATGTGAAATTACAGAAAGCTTCATGATACCACTTGTTTTATTTTCACAGTGTTGACAGATATATCTCCCTTAATCACTCACAATGTCTCTTTTCTTTCACCTATTCAGAACATGCTAGCCTGTGGAATTTTGAAGATTTGCAAAATATGAATCACTCAGCAATGGTTGGGAGGATGGTGATGGTAGGATGATACCTTTTCCACCCTCCCTCTTCTCAAAAAAATTATTCTTCACAGAATCATATACAAAACCCTGAAAAAAAATGTGAAAAAAATAGAACTTCATATCAAAGGCATCATACCTTTCTAACCCCAAATGTTGATAAGAGGATAGTGGAAGAATTTTTCCTGTTGCCTCAGTATCAGGGTGTGGAGACCAAAGCTAAGGTCAAGAGAACATTAAGAATCCCATATTTTAGGGGCACCCAGGTGACTCAGTGGTTGAATGTCTGCCTTTGGCTCAGGGCATGATCCTGGGTCCAAGAATGCTTGACCTGCATTGAGCTCCCCACAGGAAGCCTGCTTCTCCTTCTGCCTATGTCTCTGCCTCTCTCTCTGTGTCTCTCATGGAAAAATAAATAAAATCTTAAAAAAAAAAAAAAGGAATCCCACATTTTAAAGAGAGGATGCCCATAATGCAACAGGTCAATGTTTTGGAGGCTTACAAAGAAGGCAGTAAAACTACTGTTAGTCCTAACAGCTACTTTCACAATCCTTCACCTCACCCTTCCTCTGCCTCACAAGCTGAGGTATGATATGGCAAGAGATTCACTGGAGTCTTCAGAGTGAATCTTCCTCCCAAAGTGAACCTTTTGTATGTCGAGGGTGGGAGGAGACGAGGAAAGCCTCCAAGAAACTCATTCAAAGAGACCAGGGATGCCAGGGAGATAGAGAAACTAGCATCTTATTCTCAGGTGGATCCTTGAAGAAATGCAAAATTTGCAGACTCACCCATGCCCTGAGCAACAAATAGTAAGGTTAGTGGATGTATGGGACACATATCTATGGAACTGGGGGGTGGGGAGGAAGGAAGACCTCTAAAGATATATACATATTTGCTTCTCACTTGAAAATTTCTCAAAGGCAGAAAGATTGCCAGAATTGTCTGAGCAGAGCTTGAGTAGAGACCACACTACTGAGTGTCTAAGAAGAAACTGAGAGAAGATACCACCACTCTAGGGTTCCACAACTCTTACTAGGGTCTCACAACCTCAGAGAATCTCTGAGGTCATTTATAGCACACTTCGTGGTACAATCAGTTAAGCATCCAACTCTTGGTTTCAGCTCAGGCCAAGATCTCAGGGTCCTGATCTCAGGGTCATGAGGTGGAGCCCTGTGTCAGGCTCTGCACTCTTTCCTTCTCCATCTGCCCCTCCCACTGCCACTTGTATGCAGGGGAGCTCGCTCTCTCTCTCTCTCTCTCTCTCTCCAAAATAAATAAATAAATCTTTTTTCCAGTGACCTCAGAGATTGTGGAAAGGCTCCTAGATGTTCTATGTGAAATAAGCAGCCATTAAGCTGCCTAGGTGGTTTTCAGGCAAATCGAGTGAAGGAAGATGAAAGTCCTGCTTGGAGGAAGGGTTTGAGGCATGGACTACTTAGCAGGGCTAAGGCAGTACATGGCTGCCTCTCTCTGAATTCTTGATATTGGAGGGGATTGGATATAAAGCTGCCCCTCCAAGGCAAACAAACACATCCTCTATGATAAGTCAGCCTCACCAGCAGAGGACAGCTGCAGAGCTGGAAGTGAACCAAACCAAAATATGACTGCCCAAACAGGATGCTAACAGGCGTTTTTGCTGCTGCCCTGGGAGTGGCTCTCTTTAGAATGTACTAGGCAAATGTGCTTTCCAACCAGGAACCATCTAAAGATAACCCATTCTAAAGAGAGACACTTACATAGGAGGTTAGACACTTTCCCTAATGCCTATTAAATTTGTGGACCAAGGCCTTGCACTCACCAGCCTACACTCTTCTCTGGAGAGAAGCATACACAGCAGAAAGACAGCTGCAATATCAGACACTGGGTACAGAGACAACGGTTCCCCTTCTCTCTCTGCTCTTTGCCCCAACCCACAGGAGGGCCTAGGCCTTCAAGAAGTGGGCAGGTGTCTCCAAGCAAGATCACCCACCTCTGCCCCATCCCACCTACTCAAGCTCTCAGGGTCCCAGCTTATGCCTGTTCAAAGGGGAAGAGAGAAGAGATTCAAGTAAAGCTTCAGGCTGGTCCAGACTTACTGTTAAGTTATGCAATACAACCTGGAGATTTGACAAAGTAAGTTGGACACAATGAATGAAGAAAATGGTTTCCTATTATATGGCTCACAGAGTTAGCCTCTTCAATATGCCTCATTTTTTAAATATAAAATTCTTTAGAGCAATTGTGAATTCACAGCAAAATTGAGTGTAAAGAGCAGAGAGTTCCCATGTACCCTTTCGTTACATGTGCAAAGCTTCCTATCATCATCATCCTATATCAGGCTATGTTTGCTGGAGTCTAAAAGCCTACACTGATGCATCATTATCACCCAGAGCTCAGAGCTTACCTTAGGGTTCACTCGTGGTATTGGATGCTCTATGAATTTTAACAAATGTATTGTGACGTGTGCAGACCATTAGAATCTCATACAGAATAGTTTTCACTGTCCTAAAAATACCTGGGATTCCACCTATAACATACCTTTTCCATGTAGATCTCCTCTGAAACAGTAATGGGCTCATTTAAGATTTTCATACTCTAGGGGATCCCTGGGTGGTGCAGCAGTTTAGCGCCTGCCTTTAGTTAGCCCAGGGCACGATCCTGGAGACTCGGGATCGAATCCCACTCGGGCTCCCGGTGCATGGAGCCTGCTTCTCCCTCTGCCTATGTCTGCCTCTCTCTCTCTCTCTCTCTCTCTCTCTGTGTGTGTGTGTGTGTGTGTGACTATCATAAGTAAATAAAAATTAAAAAAAAAAGATTTTCATACTCTAATGTCTTCACTATGGTGAATAATAACTCTCTCTAGGAATATTCTTGGCATCTGATAGTTGGTGAGTAAGTAGGGCTTTGTTATTATTTTTATGCCTGTTTATTCCATTTTTTTGATAGGATGGTCCTGTTCCTAGGATATTCTAATCTGCATGAAGGGAGTCTATCAGTATCCATTAAGATAAAACCATAAAGGGCAGCCCAGGTGGCTCAGCGGTTGAGTGCTGCCTTCAGCCCAGGGTGTGATCCTGGAGACCGGGGATCGAATGCCACGTCAGGCTCCCTGCATGGCACCTGCTTCTCCCTCTGCCTGTCTCTCTCTCTCTCTCTCTCTCTCTCTCTCTCTCTTTGTCTCTCATGAATAAATAAATAAAATCTTTAAAAAAAAAAAAAGATAAAACCAGAAAGCACTTCTGCATCTTTCCACTGAGACGTTTACTTATAACTCTGATGTGATCTTTCCTGGGAAGAAGGTGATATTATCACCATTTTATGAATGAAGCAAAGAGAATTAATATGCCTTGAGTGTTAAAGACTCCACATTTAGCCCACGGGAAAACTAAAATTAAATAAATATAAGGGTCTCTTGCTTAATGCAAGTACTTCATGCCTACAAAAGGACATTTTTCCTAAAAATGCTGATCAGGAGCCTATTTTCTCTTATTTTAAGTGGAAAAGAATTATAATCCATCATACTTTAATACAAAGCCCCCTAGTGATTTCTTAAAAGGTAACTAAACTACAGCAAATTGCCTACATACATAAGTAACAAATTACCCTGTTAGGCCATAACATGCTTAAAATATTGCTTCCTGATTACCAAACAGTGACTACTGTGAACCAAGACTTGCTGATGGGGCACCGTATTTCAGCCTGCTTTCCAAATGCCCTACACCGTGGTGTCCTAACGGCTGAATCTGGATCTTAAGAGACCATTCTGGTATTCTGTTTAAAAAGTTGTACAAAGTTTTAGGTTCATAAATATAATTTTTTAACCAACATTGGGCCAGAAAATACTTTGTTAAAAAATACATAAGCTCTGTGCAGTTTGGGTACCAGAAACAACAAGGCATTGTGCCAGGAAATAAGCCAGGAGACCTTCTGCAAGGTACGCCTCAATGTCCTTTGAAAGCCAAATCTAAAATAGTTCCTGGGAAGGGGCAGTCCAGTGACCTCTTAGGAAAAGCACTCAGAAAAATATCACACACACACACACACACACACACACACACACACACACGGAAACGAGAAAAAGAAAAATCCCATCCATGTTGCATTTCTAAATAAAGTGGAATTCCAAGGGAACATATGACTCTCTGTGCATGTAATTTTTAGCAGCACATCCACCAAGCATGGAAAAGTGTATTTATATTGAAGGCCTAGGAGAAACTAGGCAACTGTTGTTTCAGAGCCGTAATGAGGAATCTCAGTGATTTCCTTTGGCCTGGTCATGGAATTGGGCTTATGCGGGGCAATGTTCTTTGGCTTAGGAGGTACATGGGGAAGTATTTAGGAGCAAAGAGTCATGATGTGTGTGTGTGTGTGTGTGTGTGTGTGTGTGTAGATATATACATACAGTTGTATGTAGAAGAAAGAGATATAGCAAAATAATTGCCAAAGCTATATAAAAAGTTTGTAACTTGTCAATATACTCCTCGTTCAACTTCTCCACAAGTTTGAACATTTTCAAGGGAAAAAAACAAAGGAAAAATATTTGTTCATGGCAATGCAATAAAAAAATGACAAAGAATCAATACTTTTTTCTGTTAACATTTCACTATTTTACTGCAAGTACATGGCCTATTTGTTATAAAAAATTATGACAGAAAATAAGTTACTAGAAGATAATCATTTGTCCCCAATATAATTTAATCCAAATGGACTCTTTGTCAGTATCTTGGTTATAACAATCCAGATTTTTTTTAAAGTAGATACATTTTAACAAAAGTGAGATTTTACTCTTGGAGGCTTTGTTTCCTATTATTTAATATGTTAGGAAAATATTTCACAAAAGTAAGCACTCATCTACATAATTTTGATGGCTCTGTAGAATTCATCATAAGAATACATTATGATTTGGTGAATCAATACTTTATTTTAGAACATCCAGTCTGTCACCTGTCTTTTACTACTACAAAAAACTTACAGGGAACTATAACTATAATGAGCTACCTAGAATATACTTTTCCTCTTTGTAACCCTGCTTTCTTAAAGATACTTCAAGTATTAATTACAGCTGAACCTTGAACAATGGGGGTTAGAAGTGCTGACTTCTCGCGAAATCCAAAACCCAAGAATAAGATTTGAGTCCCCTAAAACTTAACTACCAATTGCCTACTATTGATCAGAAGCCTTACCAGTAACAGTCAATTAATGCATATTTTATGTTATATGTATTACATACTGTATTCTTATAATAAAGTAAGCTAGAGGAATAAATGTTAAGAATATCATAAGGAGGGGCACCTGGGTGGCTCACTGGTTGAGCATCTGCCTTTGGCTCAGGTCGAGATCCCAGGATCTTGGGATGGAGTCACCTGCATCAGGCTTCCCACAGGGAGCCTGCTTCTCTCTCTGCCTAGGTCTCTGCCTCTCTCTCTGTGTCTCTCATGAATAAATAAATAAAATCTTTTTTTAAAAAGTCATAAGGAAAATACATTTACAGTACTGTACTCCATTTATTGAAAAAAAATCTAGCTGAGCAGTTCAAACCTGTGTTTTACAAGGGTCAAGTGTCTCAGTAAATTTTGCTATATTGCTCCTCAAAAAATCTATACTTTTACAATAACAATTACCAACAAGGTATGGGAGTTTACTTTTCCCAGTTTTTCCATCTTTACCAATTAAAAGATATAAAAGGTGAAAATTTTTTACTTTGCATTTCTCAATTAGCAGCAAGGTTGATCATTTGTTTCATAAGCCAACTGAATAGCTTCTCTGGACTTTTGGTGTTTTGTGTTTTTTTAATTTTTAGTCTAGTTTTCCTTTAGAGCATTATCATTTTCTTTATTTGTGGCAACTTGTTATTTATGAAGAATAGCAGCACTCTTTCTAGGACATACATTGCCAATATTCTCCCAAGTTCTTTTTAAACTGAATTGACAGTTTTGAGTAATTTTTTAAAAGATTTTATTTAAGAAAGAGAAAGAGCATGAGCAGGGGGAGGGGCAGCAGGAGAGGGAGAAGCAGGCTCCCCACTGAGTGCAGAGTCCAATGCAGGAATCCATCCCTAGAACATGAGATCATCATGACCTGAGCCAAAGGCAGATGCTTCACTGACTGAGCCACCCAGGCACCCTGATAGTTTTGAGTAATTTTGAAAACAAAACTTCTAAATTTACACTTGGTTTACTCAAACAGATTCTTCCTTTATGGCTTCTGTCTTTGGGTTCAGATTAGACAGTTTTTTTTCTCTGAAGATTATACTAAGATTCACTGGATATTCTAGTTTCTTTTTAACATTAAAATTTTTACTCTAATAAAAAATTATTTTGGTGTAAGTGATGAAATAAGGATATTAAAGGATAAATTTCCAAATTATGACTAAATTACCCTGCACACTTCATTGGATAACCCCACTTTTCCTCAATGTACTAGAAGCACCTTTCCTCCTCATGATTGGTTACAGTTTCATATAGGTCTTTTTGGGGATTTTCTTATTTTGTACTGTTAATCTAACTTAGAGTTTCTCTTATCTGGGTCACCCTTTTCTCTCCTTACTATATTCTCATGATTTATCTCTATGCAGGTTTTCAGCTTAGCATAGATCACTTTTAGTCATTTGTATTTTCTCAGGAAAGCATTTATGTAATTCAAACATTTTACGTTTATTGCCCATCAGAACAGAATCATGGTACTTGTTCTCTGCGTATGGTTTTCTGTGTATAACAGAGTCCTCTCTCCCTCTCTCTTATCTAGCCAGGCCAACAGTTTGGTTCCATTACTAGGCTTTTCAAAGTTCTTAGATTTACTTCTTAAATCTACCTTTCCCCTCTTTTCTAGTTTATTATTTTACGTACTTCTGTTTACTATTTGCCAGCATGATTTACTTTTTTCTTTTAACCTTTATTTATGCTTCTCTCTTGTTTTGGGCTTTAGTTGCTGTTTGTCTGATTTCTTAAATCCATGACTAGTTGATATACTTTTCATTCTTGTTTAATAATAAAGGCCTTTAATGCTATGGATTTTCTTCTGAGTAGAGTTGGTTCTATCCCAGATTCGTTTATGCGCAGTGCTTCAGATGTGTTTATTTTTAAATAATCTTCAATTTCAATTCTGAGCTACTCTTTCACTCAAAAGTTGCTTAGGAAAGCAGCTGAATTATAAGGGAGGCAGGTTAACCCCTTGGGAAATATAATGAGAGTTTCCTTATGGCCTCTTGTATGGTTAGTTTTTATAACCATTTCATGAAAGAAGAAATTATATTCCTTTTTGTTTGGATATAAAATTTTAAATATTGCTAAAAATGAATTATGACATTACTTACACCATTTAAAGTCTCTACATATTTATTCCTTTTAATGTCTCAAAGACCAAGAGTAATTTACAAAAGGTTTCTCATAAAGTGCTTCTCTCACTTTAATAAGTAAAGATCTGAAAGTGAAAACAACAGCAGGGAAAAATATCAAGTACTAGAGGACATTACTGGAAAACACATCTATTATTTTGGTTAAGGAAATGTTTTACAATCAAGATATCAAGTTCAGAGATCATTAAAATAGATTAACATATTTCAATATAGAATTTTAAAAACTTTTATGGCGATGGACACCATCAACAAGATTGTTAAAGCAATAATCCCAAATTGACATAGTCCCCTAGTGTAAGTCTGAATATTCAGAAAGAATAACATTTAAGGAACTAAAATGTTTAGAGAAATAAGTATCAGCCCCCTAAACTTTCCTCCTTATCTCTTTCATTTTATGAATAGACAGTTCATACAGCACTGAGATTGACATGCCCTTAAGCTACTTCTGGGCTCAGTGGCCAAAGGCTATTTCTTTCAATCGGCTTCCATTCCTTGTCTAATGTCTCCTATAATTCTCTCCACAACTCAGTGTAATAACAATCAGTGTGTATTACAAAAAGAACCCCCCCACCCCCAAAAAAAGGAAAAGAAAAAAGCAAGTAGGCCAGTGAAGTAACTCAGCATGGAGAACTTCTCCCAATAATTACTTCTTACACCTATTTGTGACTACTCAATCTCAATAGTCAACTCAATTCCATTCTCTAAGGGGATTCAAAATCAGATGTGAGACAGAAACACTGGCAGCAGAGTAAAGCAAAAGACAAGAACCACATATGGAGAAATTAGGAAGCAGAAACCATGAGGATGGAGAAGCCATAAATCAAAAGAAATCGTGAAATAAAGAGGTGAGTAAAAAGAGACAGAGATGATAGAGGACGAAAAAATGTAATATCATTATAGTAGAAGAGAGAGAAAGAAACACAGTAATGAGTAAAGCAGAATAAATAAAGTACGACACAGATGTCCTCTGAGATGACAAGAGTTCTTTTCCCCGGACAGGACAAGTGAACTTATACTTCTTTGGAGTCTGACTTCTCATCTATAGAATACAGTCTCATGTTCCCTGCTTTTCAGGTATCCTTAGCAATACATCACTAATATTGAGATATCCTTGTAACCTGTTAAGAGTCTAACTAAAACAATTTCTTGGTATCATTGCAGTTGGTGCCATTCCAATGTCACAGCAGTACATTTTCCAAGAATTGAATGAGCCTGTTGAGCATCTCTGTTCCATAGGCATACTTTCCCCTCCTACTGAATGTGTGAAATAATTGATGAGTTCTTTACTCCAGAACTGTTAACATTCCCTGCAATCATCAGTATAAATACTTTATTAATAATTTGTATTTATAGAACATCTGCCTCCCAAAGAGCTCAGAGCTGTTTACAAACATCATCTCATCAATCCTGATAGCAACCGTCCCCCTTTTTTTTAATAAGGTAGAAATGTGTAACAGCTAATGGATACTGTCATCCCCATTTGACTCATAGGAAGATTGAAATCAAGAGAAGAGTTACCTTTTCAAGTTCAACCAGAAATCTGAGAAATAGCACAATAATATAATTCAGAACTTCTGCCACCTTATACTTTATGTTCTCCCCTAAAAACCTCTCATTTCAGGTCACACACATATTCACTGGAACACACTAGTATAAATTTTTAAATACAGTTTCCTCTATTAAGGGTAAAAAAAAAAATCCCATAAACTCAAGTATAAAAACGTAGTGGACTTTACCTTGACTTTTTAAGAGGTTATCACTACAGTCATGAAGAATTATTAAATTCAAAAACTTAGCATTTTTAAGCTCGTAAAAAGGCATCTGAATGTGCTTTTCCCCATTGGGAAGTAAAAGAAACATCTTCAGGATGATGAAAGTGAAAATAATAAGACTTTTTGAGAAGGATGCAAGTGATAGCACCTCAAAAACATTTTATTTTGAAAATTGTCACATGCTAGGTATATCCAGGCATTATGTCATTGCAACTCTATGAGGTTGACATTGTTATCTTTATTTTACTGGTAAGAAAATTTGAAGATCAATGCAGTAATACAAATGGGGAAGCTGAACTTTAGCCCCATTGCCTCTGTTTCTCTTATCGGTGCTTTTAACTACCACCACCCAACTATGACACAGATGGTAATTACTCCTGCTGCCACATTTGTCATTTTGAATAATATAATCCTAGAATCAGAGAGCTAACCAGCTACAGCATGGTACAGACACCATAGTTTGTTTTATGTCAGTTGCAGAAAAATCTAAGGAAGGTTATTAAATAGTAGTTCGGGTTTTTTGGTTTGGTTGGTTGGTTTTTTGAGAGAGAGAGAAAGAGAGAGAGAGAGCACAAGTGGAGAGGAGCAGAGGGAGAAAGAATCTTAAGCAGGCTCCAAGCCTCCTGAAATACAATTTAGTTGCCTAAAAAAGCCCACCATCAAGTCAAATCAGGACAAAATGGAAACTTTTCAAATTGATTACTTATCCCTAATGGAGTAGACCTGGATTCAAAGTTTCCTGTGACCATACAGATCCAGAGGAAAATTCTATCAGACACCTAGAACATACCAATGGAGTGCATTTGTACATAGCTATGAAAACCTTTCTGATTTGACAAGCTATACACAACACAAAGAAAGCAAATTAGCTCTTCCTCTGCTTTTTCCTTCTATTCAGCTTTCATCAGATTGGGCACTGCCCATCCAAGTTGCTGAGCACGATCTTTACTCAGTCTGCCAATTCAAATGCTAACCTCTTTCAGAAATATGCTCAAGAATACACCCAGAAATACTGCTTCCCCACCCCCCATCCGGACATGCCTTAGGCCAGTGGGGTTGACACATCAAATTAACCACCAAAACATTTAGTTTTTTGAAGAACCACCAAACTTTTTCACAGCAGCTGTACCAATTCACATTTCTGCCAGCAACACTCAAAGCTTCTGATTTCTCCAAATCTTCACCAGTGGTTTTCAGTTTTGTTTTTGAGATTTATCTATATATCAACACAGGTAGGTCTAATTTATTCATTTTACCTACTGTCTACCATTTCCTTCTAGGAATATAGCATAACTCATTATCTATCCCCTAAAGGAAGCAGTTGGTTGTTCCCTATTTGGTTGCTATTGTAATCAATGCCACCTTGAGTATTTCTAGTATCTCTCCATTCACAGATGTGAGAGTTTCTCTGAGCTACATACCTAGGAGTGGAATTTCTGAATCACAGGCATGAAGAATTCAAACCTTAACATAAACTGTCAAAATTCTCATCAAAGAAAATTTACACTCCCACCTGGAGACTATGAGGGTTCCTGTTGTGCAATACCCTTGAAAATAACTGCTATTCTCATAGTCTGCATTGCATTTCCAGCATTTAGGTAGAACAGGAAGGGTTTCCAGGCCTGCTCTGTCCACAAATTTACAGATTTTTCTCTTCGTGCTTTTTTGTTTTCTTTTTCTGTCTTCTCTGCCCCACTTGTACCCTATAACTTGAGATTTCCCCTTCCCCTTTTTGATGCCAACTTTATTATGACACCAAATTAGGATTTTTTTCCCCCTACTTATAAAACTGTCAGAAGCTCAGCCAATCCTCTCCCTCTTTACAGGAAAGTGAAATAGCTTCAAGACCTGGAATTTTCTAGGTAATGAACTAATATCCACTCTGATGTTTCCTGACCATCAAAATCAGCCTCTAAGCCATTCTGGGGCCATGCACCCATGGGCTATGGAGGCAGAAACAGATTGCCCAGATGTGACTAGAAACATGACTTGCTTACACATCCAGAAGTAGGACTGGTGTGAGGCACACAAGGCACCCAGGAACAAAATGCAAGGGACACAAAAAACTCCATGATCAATAAAACTGATACAATAATGAAACACGTTTAAAAAGAAAACTTATGCAAGAAATCCACAATAAATAAAACACCAAAACTATAAATACAGGACCAGTATTATGATCACATCAATATTGACTATAACCTTTTCAGTTTTAATCTAATAAACCTGATCTTCATATTTAGAGTGCTTTTGACCTTTTTAAACAAGAATCAATTAAGGAAAAATAAAATTCACAAACATGCCTCCTTTTAAAAATTCAAAATGAAATAGCTTGATAAATTCTCTTGAATACAAGACTGCCAAGGAGAAAAGGAAAGCAGATTTTCTGCCAATAAAATAAGGATACATTTGAAGATTAGCATCACAGAGGCAGTCTTCTCATTTGTCAATTTGAAATTAACATTGACAGCCATTTGTAAAACTTGGTGAACTGTATGGATTACTCATCAGAATGCTATTGACATAATGGAGAGGTTCTGCAATCAAGCAAAATGTAACCCAACACCATCCAACAGAAGTTGATCAGTTTGATAGGGCTGCCATAACAAAATAGCACAGACTGGGTGGCTTAAACAATAGAAATTTATTTTCTCACAGTTCATAAGGCTAGAAGTACAAGATCAAAGTGCCAAGAGGGTTGGTTTCCTCTGGGGCCTCTATCTTGGGGTTACAGATGGCCACCCTCCTGCTGATTCTTAATATGAACTTTCATCTGTGTGGGTATATCTTTAGTCTCTCTGTGTGTCCAAATGTTCCCTTCTTATAAGGACACCAGTCATACTGGATTAGTTTTGTAAGGATATCCTAGTAGCATCATTTTAAGGGAATCACCTCTTTAAAGGCTCTGTCTCCAAATATCATCATGCTGTGAGTTACGACTCACAGCATGTTAAGACTTCAACAGACACATAGTGGGGGAGAGGCCCAATTTAGCCTATAACAAAAGAAAGATAAGGCATTTGCCATTCGTCTAAAATAGAAATTTCCTCAATTGTTCAACCTATCAGGACAACACTAACATAGCAGCACACTCTGGTTCAAAATGAACAGATGTAAGCCATGAAAGTCCTTTGGAGCTACCACTAGGATCATCCCAGGTCCTTGAGTAATCCATGAACCCTACTGAACAGCATCAAGGAATAGAACAGGATCACCAAGGGCGAATTCATACAAACCCAGCCAGTCTACCAAAGAGTAGAGGGTTACCTACAATGTCATAACTACTGCGAATGTTCAGCGGACACCCTGGAGCTGAAGTGAAATAATCCCAGCAAACAGAACCAAAGCCCGCAGTAACGCAGGACATTTGGAAATGGCTGCACAAATCTAATACTTAACAGTTTAGCTTTGTCTTTCTACATGAACAATTCTCCTTCTGAGTAAAAGTTTAATACATTTTTGTAAATCTAAGGAGCATCAGAAAGAGAGGTGGAACTTATATCCAGACAACAGACTTACCACCCAAAGCTTATAGATCTGATCTAAACAGCATCGTCTGAAAGAAATGAAGCAGAAGAAGAGCAATATTGAAACTGTTTCCCAAGTACCCCAGATGTAGCAGAACAAGCAGTTCTTTGAACATTCTTATTCCTGTGTTCTTCTTGAGGAAGCTATATAATCTTCATATTCTTGAGCCATGACACTTGGAAAATAAGGAGTCTGACATCGAGGGGAATGATGCAATGTGTGGCCATACTGCTCATTTATAAACTTCTTAGATGCCTTGAAAGGAAAAGGCTCTATAAATCTGAAAGAATAGTTTTAATAGCTTCCTTGCAATGGTGACAGATTTCCAAAAGGCAAATGCAGAAGGTTAGTGATGACGAAAGCCAGGGTCAGTTGTTGTTTTGCCTGTGTAAGGTACTGGAATGTAGAAGTCCCAGATGATGGGGTTTGAATTTAGACTCTGTTGGGGGACTGAGGATTTTTGTTCCTAGAATAATGATATTTCCCCTTTATGCAGTGTCTAGTGTCTTAGTAAACATGAACATGGCTTAATAATTAGGCTACGGATCCATCCTCATGTCAGCATCTGGGGGATCTGAGTTACACAAAACTGCTTTTCTTATTACCATTCCTGCTTAATGCTAGGGAAACAACAACAACCCTGGAATAATACTCCCTACTCATCTCACCTACTTGTTAATCTGGAGTCAGTTAAAGGAAGCATATTGTGGAAGGCATATTGTAATGGGTGAATAGCTGTTTAAAAAAAAAGGAATCAGGGGGAAGAAAAGGCATGACATTAAACAGTACAAATGATCCAGGCTTTTGCTCTACCAAACCTCGGGGCAATGTCTTTTCAATGTCATTCTTTAGAAAAAGTCTTTGAGACCATGCGTGTCTTTTTAAACAAGGCAGGCTAGGGGGAGAAAAGAAAAAGAAAAGAAACAAAAAAAAAAAAAGGTAAGGGAAGAAAGAAAAAAATGGGGTTAAAAAAAAAAAGCTTTTATTTTAAAAGCAAACAGCTAAGTGATTTGCTGCACACTTGCCATGAATAATAACGAGCAGATTTGTGGTGTGTTCCTCTTTTTAATTAGCACGTTGCCTTCTGCAGCAGCACCCTCCCTTATTACAGAGCTCCTAGAGAGCCCCACTTGAAGCACTGCACAAAACAAGATGGGCAAAGAAGCCCCAGTGAGTAGTAGCCTTGGAGTAGATTTAGAAAACTTCCACTTTTTTTTTTTCTCCCCACCTCCACCGTTCTTTTCCGTTTTTGCTTTTGGGTGTTTTTTATTTATTTTTTATTTATTTTATTTTATTTTATTTTATTTTATTTTATTTATTTTATTTTATTTATTTTATTTATTTATTTTATTTTATTTTATTTTATTTATTTATTTATTTTATTTTATTTTATTTTATTTTATTTTATTTTATTTTATTTTATTTTATTTATTTTTTTCCGTGTTGAGATGAAGTGTCTAAAAGAGAGTTCTGGCTAGGTTTTTCATTTGGTTTTGCATAGAAAACACCATAGAAATGCATGAAGCTGTCCTCATTTGCTAATCTCTGATTTCTTTGCTCTTCAAAGTATATAACTGAACCAATTCGGATCTATGCAAGATCAGAGATGGACCACATGCTATCAAGATAAGAGATGGGACAGAGCCCGCCATATACTCTTCACTCAATAAAACGGTGTTAAAATGTTAGCACAGGCACTTCAACACCCAAGCAACAACACAGCCTGTGAAAGCCCTATATTTGGGAGTCCCAGTATTAGGAAAAAATTTAATGGTCTAAAGTAACGGTCCCGGGGGCAGTGGCAAGAAGGTAATTTGGCTAACTTCGGACAACTTTATAATCTTTTGCAAGAGGAGCTTCAAATGCACAAAGAAAAAAAAAGCACTTGGAAAAATGAAAACCAATCTTACAAATCATACTTCTGTCTGTAATTAAAAAGCCTTAGCAACATCCCTGTCAGCAAGCCCCGAAATGCGGCGAGTCAAGATACCAACCAGCTCCCGTGTAGCTCTATGATTTCGTTTGCACACACATACATCCAGAGCAGAATGTTAATTTGTTTTCCATCACCAGGAATGTTGAGCATGCTGACACAGCTAGGTGAGGCAATCTAAAATTGTTCCAGGATTTGATTTTCATGTGAATGCAGCCTACAGCTGCATTTAATAGTGCACCACATTGATATGACACCTTTTCTACAAGGTCTTTGGTGGAATACATCTGCTGAACAGAACTGAAACAAAATATGTGCCTTGACTCAAACTTGTGGCAGAGAGCTATCAAAGTGGAAACTTGCTCAAACCCATTTGCATAATATGCAGATGCAAATCTAATGAGAAAGGTATATTGACAGCCCTTGCCTTGTTATCTGGCAATGCTGCCCGTAACAGTATGTGGTAGCTAGACATAATCTCTTGTAACGTTATTTTGCAATTTAAATGTTTTTTTTCTCCTCCCAAAGAAGACACACGTCAATAAGTGGCAGGCATCGATAACTGACGTTCGAGATAAAATAAACAGCACCAACCCGTTCAGACAGCACTTGCCCAGTTTATTTCGGGACACAGGACACAGGACTTCACCTTGCGAGCTAGTTCTTGGTCGAAGAAGAGGGAAGAGCGGGAGGCCCAAACGCACACTGATGCCTCATTTTTACTTGTGTTCCAATGGCTGCTCTTTCAGCCGCGGTGCCAGTTCTGAGTTTATTTCAAGGAACATTACTGAGAACAAAATCGAAGGCCATCAATATTAATGATCTGAACCAGGAAGATAGCTTTTAGTGTGCAAATTAATTACCCTAATCACAGGGTTTTTTGTATCCATTTTAATGAAATAACTATTTATTTCATTGAATCCTGCGCTTTTCTTTTGCAAATAAGGCACATTTACATGATAAATACATGAAATTTAAAAGGATGACTAAATTAAATTGGGGAAAAAAGACCTTTTTAAATACAATTTTCTTAGGAAAAACAGCTAGATTAATGGGTTGGTTAGCTGACTGGCATCTGTGATTAAATCTTTTTTAATGTACGTCAAATAGAATTTAATGGACCTTGAGAAATGTCTACACAGTCAGTAATATTCAGGGACCGGGGGAGATTCCAGTTGTCGCCTGTCATTTGTTGGTGAATTCCTGAAGCCTTGGCCTTGGGATTGTGCCTAACACAGGGAATTCACACTTCCAGTCCCCGCTTCATCACGGGGGTCTTCCTTCCTTGCCCTCCTCTTCTCTTCTTTAGAAAGCAGGGTCTTTAACAATGGAACCAATACATTCTCTTAGCAGAAGTGCGGGCCAAAAAGTAACCATACCATCAATGAAAGCATTAAAGGAGTTTAAGGATGTCTCATATTTTATCATCTAATTCACATTTGTTTCAAACTGAGCCCGCCTCAGTAATGAGAGAGGGAGAGAGACTGGGGGGCGGGGGGGCGGGGGGGAAGGCAAGGAAAGAGAGAGGCTGCTTAATTCAGAGGAAATTTCAATGAATCTTTTCGAGTCTATGGGTTTTGAAAACTTTATTTATTGTGGGTAAGCTTTGAAGGGCTGCACATTCAACAGAAGAGAGATTTGAAACGCGCTCTGGCTTTTTTTTTTTTTTTTTTTTTTTTTTTTTGATAACAGACCCAAAGAACAGAGCATCTTTCTCTGCTAGTGTCCCCCCCTCCCCGGTTGTGCCATCAGAGATGTCTCCCTCTGCCTTTGATTCCGAATGATCAATTGCAGCTGTGGCAGCCGGGCAGGCGGCCCCAGGCACCAAGAACAGGAGCCCTCTCCCCCACACATTAGGATTTACATTTCAATGGCTGCCACCATTTTAAAGATAATTATAACCTTTTCAGATTAATAATTTTCTGTGGTTTCTCTAATATTGGAACAACGTAAATATTAATTTAGCTGGTTTAAAGGAAATCTCTCTCTCTCTCTCTCTTCCCTTGCTACCCCCACCCCAAAATACACAAAGGCTCCCAACCCAAATCTATCTGGGGCAGGATGGAGTTGGGAAGGTGGGATGCTGAATCAACAGATAGCATTCAATACCCTGATCATGACCTGGCCTCGATCTTAATAGGTTTACAGTAAAAGCTAACAAGGCAGGCTAGACCGCAGGAGGAGCAAAAGACAAGGAAGTTACTTTCTGTGTTGCTGAGATTTCTAAAGCTATCATTTAAAAAAAAAAAAAAAAAAAGTAAACGGTTTTTGGTTTTATCCAAGCCAGAAAGTTGACCTGTGAAAGCTGGCAGATGGGATTCACGTTTCTTCAGTCATATTCCAAGTGTGGAGGGAGATCTCAAAAACGATGAGGCCGTCTTGATGAACTCAATAGTCTTGAAGAGAACAAGGGAAATTGCCCACAAAAGATATTGAGACTATAAAGAGGCTTATATTTCACTGTTACTGCAAACTTCCTTTCTGCTTATTATCATTCCAACACTTTATTTCCCACCAGCTGATGCAGCTGGGAAAAACATCACATTGCACAAACAGATGTCGACTCACTTAGATTGCCTGACCATGCTCCGTGGACCGTGATCTATTTTTTGCTGCCCCACAAGTATTGAGCATGTTGTAGGCACGAGGACATGACTTTTTTTTTTCTTTTTACATTCATTAGATGGCTATGAGTGTTCTCTTTAGGGCCAATGGCCTTATATCATTCAGCATCATTCAAACAATTCAAATCAGGCAAATAAAACCAAGGAACATGTTTCTCATATCCAGTGATAAATAAGAGGAATCACGTATATTAAGAAAATTGATAATGGTGCCGGTCAGATGTTGCAAGCAGGTCATTCGGCTGCTCTCCTTGATAAAGTGCAGAGCTACAATAATTGCTCTGAGATCTCTTTACGGACAAGACCTTTATCTCCTAGGCACCAAAGCCATGGGATTGAGCATTGCTTGAAAGCGACTTGGGGAATAAAAG
The DNA here is from genome assembly GCF_018345385.1 of Vulpes lagopus. NCBI lineage: Eukaryota > Metazoa > Chordata > Mammalia > Carnivora > Canidae > Vulpes > Vulpes lagopus. The sequence goes on along the minus strand of NC_054830.1, from coordinate 118,357,134 downwards.
TGCTCATGAAATATGCATGACTAACACGTAGGCTGCCAAGGGGACTTAGTGTATTATGTATGACCCTTCTGTAATTGTAAGGAAATGATATTCATTTAAGTGGATGTTTATCACAGTTAAAGGTTCACCTAATGAAACAAAGGTCATAAGCCTAAAAACATAAGGTTATAACCCTTTTATTGCACCATTTCTCTCTCTGTTGGAAGAGACCTGGCCTTTATTAACAGCTGTTTTTCCTAACACCTGTGTGCTCTGTTTAGGCAGCCTTAAAGAGTTCCTGTCACCCATATTTAAATGCCAAAAGGACTATTACATTAAATGCTCTTCTAATATTATATCCACACATCTGGGAAATATCAGACAGCACGCTGCAGTATATATCAATTGGAGCTAGAGTTTTTAGCTACTGACATTTGGTTGGCTGCAGAGCATCCCATACCCCCCCCACTTCCCCCTGCCCCCTGCCCCCCCCTTTCTCTCTATGGGAAATGCCTACCAGGGCATTCAAATGAGAAATAGGCTTTTATTCTGAGATCAGCCGTGATGCGATCCTTCTGGAGTAGCCCTGTGTCTGAGGCAAAACTGCACAAGGCCACATTTCAGCAGGACTCTCAGGAGTGAAAATCCCCAGACGGGAATCCAGCTCTGGTCCACATGAGTCCTGTGACCTTGGACAAGTGACTCAATGGCTCTGGGCTTCGGAGCAAATTTTCATCTCTAAAATGAGACCCATAAAGGGGTTGTGAGCTCAAAGGTTGTTACGAGGATAAACGAGTTAATATTTCAAAGGCGCTTAGAATAGTTGTTGGAATGTAGTAAGTCTGGTGTCAGTTAACTAAATAAAATAGACCAGTTGCATGGTTGGTTTGTTTTGCTGTTTCCTCCTCTAAGCTGTCATTCTCTTTTGCGCCTAATTAATTTCCTTAAGCTCAAGTCCATCTTTAAGTTTTGGATGGCTGTACTAAACCTCATCAGCCATCAAAGCTTCCAGCCGAAGTCAAGTGCATGCATTAACATGCCTTGGTGAGGGTGGCAGCAAGCCATTCAGTGGGAGTTCACCAGCTAATAAACAATAAGCACCTTTGGACTTTGCCAGTCTCGCTAACATTAAGCTGGCAAGTTCATAGAGCACTGGGGAGCAGGTGGGAGAAAAAAAAACTACTCAAGAAAAACACTCAATGGAGAAAACCCCAAGAGTCTTCATGAGCTGAATCCAAATTAATAATGATTCTCCAAATTATCTTAATGTCATTTTGTTTTGCTTCAGGTTGTGAGACAGAAACAGAAACAGAACAGGACACAGAGATGCCACCTTATGTGAGGAAGCATGTATTAACTCAAGAGACTTTCATGGATTTCATACTGCTTTCATTCATTACTTCCTTCTGATCTCAAAATGGCCACCTGTGGTGGACGGGGCAGTCCTCACCATACCAACAAGGTTTTCAATAGCTTGCAAACAACCCCCTGACTCTCCCTTCCAAAATATAATTTCTTATGATGGCCAAAGTTGTCTGACATAAGATTAAACAGAAACTGTGAACTCACTGAGGTGGATAGGATTTTTACACAGACCACTAGAGAGAGTCATAAAATAATCTGATAAAATCATAAAACTTGTCTTCTTAGATTTCAGAGGGAAAAAAATCACTGTAATGTGATCACACATAGCCAAAGGGTTCTGGAGCTGACTTACCTGTGTTTGAACCCCAGCCCTAGCCCTTACTGTGTGACCTAGGGGAAATTATTTAACCACTCTGTATGCAGGCTTGAGTAGGCCTCCATTTCATCTGCTGAACAGGAATAATAATAAAACCAGTGCATTAGTGTGGTGTGCATTATAAGCAAGAGAATGCCCATGAGGTATCTGGAAGATAAGTACTCTGTTATTGTAAGCTACTGTATTATTATTACTTTTAGGATGAAACCAGCATTTGAGGAAGATTTGCATCATCATACCACCACTGGTGCTCTACTTTGGCCCAGTGAGTGATCCTGGAGACCTAGAATTGAGTCTCACGTCAGGCTCCCTGCATGGAACCTGCTTCTCCCTCTGCCTGTGTCTCTGCCTCTCTCTCTTTCTCTCTCTCTGTCTCTCATGAATAAATAAATAAAATCTTAAAAAAAAAAAATAGAACTCACTTCTCCCCTTGGCTGTGGAATGCATCAGGGACTCAATTCCAATGAATAGAACACAGTGGAAGAGATGACATGGGAATTCCAAGGCCAGCTCCTAAAAGGCACTTCCATTCCTGCCATGTTCTCTCTTGGATTACCAGCTCTCACAGGAAGTTGGCCGCCATGTTGTAAAGACACCACAACCCAATGGAAGGCAGCCTAATGGAGAGGTCATGGAATTGAACCATCCTGGAAGAAGGCTTTCAGGTCTCAGCTCTTCCACCTTTCAGCTCTCAGGTGATTTCAGCCCTCACAAGTTGGAGCAGATAGAAGGCATCCCTGCTGTGACCTGTCTGAATTCCCAACCCAATGGAAACCAGAAGATTACAAATGATTATGTTGTTTTTGTGGGTCATCTGTTACACAGTGATAGATAACTAACACAACATCCTTCAATATAGAGAAGGGAGTTTCACTTCTTAAGCTGAGGACTTATGTTTATGGAGATGGGAAGTAGAGCAGGGTTTGAAGGAGGTCAGGCATTGGCCCCAGTGCAAATTAGAAAACTTTTTTTATATCTCAGAATCTATTATTTCACTTTTATATATCAATTAACATGGAAATATTTTGTTCATAGTTAAATAATTCTATCCAATGTGTAGTTCTTATTTCTAGGATGACCAGCCACCCAGTTGGCCCAGCACTGTCCTTATTTTCATAATGAAATTCCCATATTCTAAGAAATCCCCCAGTCCTAGGCTAAAATGACTGGTCCCTTACTTGTATCATAGATGAAATGATTACCCATATCTCACTTAAGCTAATCCCATAGGCAAAGAAGGAGTTCCCCATAAAAGTTTTCCTGTGAACATATATGGTTTTAGAGGAAAGGAGACATACCCTTGCAGCCCCCATCTGGCCATATTACTCCAAACTTCTTATGACCATGTGACTCCTGAGTCCTTCTCTTGGGTAAGAATGAGTGAGAAAGGAGGGTATCACTACTTTCAGCTCACATCCCCTTCATCTATTATGGGATCTAAAGATTCAAGGTAGTTGAATGTTGGTAGCTGTCAGCAGATGAGAAGGTGCCACAAAAGGGGAAAGCAGAGTTCTAGGAGATGATATAGGATATATGATACAGAGACTAGTCACACGCAGATTAACAATTTTCAACCACTTAATTCCATGGCAGACCCATAGGAATAGGAGTAGCTTTACTCTAAAAAAAAAAAAAAAAATTCACTTGGAAACTCACCTAGGATGTGAATACAGACATTTATAAGCAAATTAGGTGTCAGGAAAGGAAATATTAGCTTACATAAGTGAATAACATTGCCATCAAAACAATACAGGCATAAATTATGAATTGTTCTTATCGTTTGTTCAAGCAATCATTTCCCTCTCCCATCAGAAGGGCTACTCACTAACCTTAGGAGTAGCAATGATACTCATATATAACAATTACTGAACAGTTAACTGCCTGACCAGTAGAGAGCTAAACATATACTCATTTAATGGACACACACAACCTAAAGAGGCACATGCCACCAGGTCCCTTTTTTACAGATGAGGAAAGTAAAGCCCTAGAGTAGCTGAATAACGTTTCCAAGGTGACATCTCAAGTATGTTCATGCTCCACACATGGGCTCTTTCTTTGATTAAATCAACCTCTGATTACTCAGTTTTATTCATGCAAATCTGCTCCTCCTCCCCCAGCCAGAGTTAATGAACAAGTTAAACTGCCTTCTTGAACCCTTTCTGAGAACAGGAACCCTAGACCAAGAAACAAAGGTTAAGGGAGGGTGAGAAGATGAAAAAATGCAAGGGACAGGATGATAGCAGGTAAGTGATCCTTAAAGACAAAGGATAGAATGATGGACGAGAAAAGGACAAGGAAAAAAGAGAAAATGAAAATGAAAGAAAAGAAGGTTGGCAGGGTTGGGTGGAGAAAATGTAGACATGAGCAAGAGTTCTGAGAGTGGGTATCACCATGATTTTATATCTGATCACTGATTCATGATCATATCTTTTTAGAAAGTTTTTTTTCCTTTAAAAACTGTCACTAAAGGGAATGGGGGAGGCTGTAAAATTTGCATCAGAAGAAAAAACTGTCCTCGTATGCAACTTTGTCTGAGGTAGGTCAAGCTTTTCCCTGCACAGTGCAAGCCACAGGAAATGAGGAACATCTAGAAAGTGCACAGCCATGCCGGAAGAGGCAGAAGGCATGTTCCTGAGAACATTCTATCCAAGCCAAGAATTTACAAAGAAATTTTAAGAGAATGTACTGGCATTACAATTGTTATGATGATGATGAAAATGAGTGCATAGTTTCCAACCCTGGTGATATATTAGAATCCCACTGGATTCTCTCCCTCACTCCCTAGCCTAATGACAGGAGAATTCTTGAAGGTGGAGCTGTTGATTGGTTGGACATTAGGATTTATCAAAACTTCTCCAGGATAAGTCATTCTGAGAAACTCCATGTTAAAGAAATAGCAAGAGTATTCCTAGCAAGTTTTTTGTGGATATTGACAAACTGATTCTAAAGTTTACACAGAAAGGCAAAAGACCCAGAATAGCCAATAAAATAATAAAAGAAAAGAACAAAGTTGGAGGACTGACACTATCCGATTTCAAGACTTCCTATAAAGTTATATCAATCAAGATAGTGTGGTATTGACAAAAGAATAGACAAATTGATCAGTAGAAGAGAAAAGAAAACCCAGAAATAGACCCCAAGTGAATACAGTTAACTGATGTTTGATATGGGAGCACAGGCAAAGATAATCTTTTCAAATAGATGGTGATGGAACAACTGGACAGCCACATGCCCCCCCCCCAAAATGGCTCTAGACATAACCCTTACACTCATCACAAAAAATTAACTCAAAATGGATCATTGACCCAAATGTAAAACACAAAATTGTTAAATTTCTGGAACCTAACATAGGCAAAAGCCCAGATGATGTTGGGAATGGGGATGACTTGTGAGATATGACACGAAAAATACAATCCATGAAATAAGGAACCCCTTAGCTGAATTTGATTACAATTCAAAACATGCACTCTGAGCAAGACACTGTCAAGAAAATTAGAACACAAGCCACAGACTGGAAGAAAATATTGCAAAAGAAATAGCAGCAATGTAAGATTATCAGAAGGAAGAGGCAATTTTATGGCAAATTACATTATCAATGAGATGACCTCTGCTCCCAAAGTTGCCTGCCTGGTGGTGGAAGGTGGGTAGGTTGGGGCCAGGATGGGTATGGTGGGGGAGGGCTTCTGTTCTTTAGAGATGGCATCATCTTGTTGTTGCCATCCCCAGTTATTCTGGCTTTCTTTACCGATGCTGAGTCCAAAGAGCCTCTTGATTACTGACAAAGCAATACCACAAACCCAGCTGAAAGCACACTTTCATTTTTTTCTCCAGGAAAGCCAGTTAAGTGAAGATTGCTAAAACTCCAGCACCTCCTCCTCCTCCTCGCAGCCTCCCTGAAGAACTCCTCAGTGGAAGCTCAGCTCTTATAACAAACCGGTCAGGCCCAACCACCCTTGTCATTTCTGTTTTTCAGAAATCTGCTTTGGCGTGCAAGCCGTATGCAGCAATGGCTCTGCATGGTTTCATCTCATTTGCCCACTGCCATAGGCTATAGAATGGAACCAACTTCAAATTCAATCTCACACGGAATGGAAAGGCAAGAAAATCATGAAAGGGAACGCTGGCCAAAGCCATTGATATGGATCTCACTGCCAGATTCTTCTGGTCTATCCATCAAATGTGAGGCAGAAGAATCCGCCCCTGTGAGCAGCTGCCAAAGCGCTGACCCTGGTTGCAGAGTCCTGTCTGTCAGAGGAACAGCTCCTAAGACAGCCCAGAGTGAGTGCTGGTGCCAGCTGCAGGCCACCAGGCTCACTAGTGAATAGTGCCCTCCATGGCCGTGGACCCCATCTCTGATAACAGTAGCAGTCCCTAGGGCCTTGCCTTTCAACAACATAGTGGAAATGATCCAAAATTTATTTCAGACAGCAAGCTGAGGATTAGGGAACCAGAGGAAATGACAGGACTTCCAGAGGGAGAGTATGCATTTTCTTTAAAAACAGAAAATGTTTTACAACCCACCTGACATTCATATCTCTGCTTGAAACAAAGTGGCTAGTTCAGGATTCTTTAAATACATCAGTGGGTCCTACTGAATTAAACATGTGGTCGGAATTAGAGACGCCCATGTCCTAGGTCTGGGTTTACTTGGACTTGCTGGATTATCTTGGAAAAAATCAGGAATTCCCAGCCAAAATGGAACTGGGGTCTGGGCATGCACACATGCATACACACATACATACACACCCCATGTGCAAGGTTAAAGCTTCCCTGGAGGGAGATGGGGTACAGTGGATATGGAAAGCCTCCAATAATTTTATCTCATGTAGTTCTAGAATAAGACAGCAGACATCCTTCATCGTAGACCCAGTTGTGACCAGGCACCATTTCTATAAAACCAGGCAACACTGCACCTTTTTTGCTCCAAAACTTGTGAATGTCATCTACGTCTTGCCTCCTCAATTTGAAATGCTATGTGTTGGACAAACTCAGGGAATAAATGAGTTTTCTAGATACTGAGGAGTCCTAGCCTTCTATTTGTTGCCCACAGAAATGCTCACTCCTCCCTGGCTTTGTCAAGAATTTAATAGTAAGAGAGCAGAACAGTGGCTACAGCACAGCCTCTGACTTGGTCGGGATGCACAGTTGATGCCAACGGGCCGCCTCTCTTCCAGGAATTCTATGTGATTGATCCTCTCTAAATAAATCTGGCTAGCTAACGAATAGCTTTCTCTTGCCAGCATTTTCTCAATATGGTCTCCAGACTCTTTATGGTTTAAAAAAAATTACCAAATAAAATTCATGAAAAGGCAACAAGAAACATATCTCACAAAATTTCTGTACGGAATTCAAACATTGTTCCTGTGCCAGAAACACACAGCTGTGGGCTTGACGTAGCAGAACCATCTGCTATAAGCTCCACACTCTGGCTGCCTCAAAGAGGCAGAGCTCAGTAGGTGCGTCCTTTGTTGGAAACACGCACACACCACAACTATGGGAGTTTCCTTATTTCTTCCCCCTTTCATTGCCGTCTGTCCATTTGGATGGGATTGTCACTGGAGCATTATATGCACGGGATGGTGCAGACAATGTGGGCAAAATACAATTGCTTCAAGCAAATGGGATATTTGTACCTCCCTGCTTAAGCTTTCCTAATTTCAACTGGGTTTGGGATCATTAGACCTACTGAAAAAAGGGAACACGCAAAATTTGCATGGTGATGTGAGCGTCTGTCAACTTGAATCACAGTCACATCATCACTGACCCAGAGCAGGTGTCCTGAGGGTCATTTCTATACATCTGTTTCTTCTGGGAATATAGTTATCAATGTAATGATATTTTATATTAATATGTTTTAATTATCTTTAAAAGTACTTATCACAATGTTTAAACAAACACACTTGTGATATAGCAATGTTTGTGCTCTTTTATTAACCCATGAAATAACAGAATTGGACAGAGGGTCGATACCTACCATCATTCTGAGGTAAGTAAGCAGCATTCACAACAATCCTGCAGAAACTGTAGTATGATACAGAAGTCTCGGTGAGTCTCACTGGTGACAAAGTCACAGGTGCCTGTCATACTTGTTAGTGTGAGGTTTTGCCTACACTCATAATTGAAAGAAACATCAACTTTAGTTACAGATTAGGCAAAACAAAGGTGTTTGGTTTTTTTTTTCCCCCATTCGAGTTCATGGGCCTCTGATTTCTATCCACACATCATATAGGAGCCACTGGTAAAGATCCCTATTTTTGTTCTGTTTTTTCCTTTTAGGCAAATCTCTGGACAAGCTAAAAAAGATTTTGCTGCCTAGGTGCTTAGTGAATGCATTGTATGAATATGGACAATAAGACACTTTTGGATTTGTCGATCCTGAGATTTTCCTGTCACAGAAAATCAGTGTACTGCTATTTAGACATCCCAGTGTTGGCATATCAAAAGTCATTTGAGTTTTTCTTCTCTTGTGAATGTTACCTTTATTCCATCATCTTCTGCTCCCTCTCATTCTTACTTCTAGAGGCAATGTTTCCCTCCATGTGTCCTGCCTCATTCCATAAATACTTTGATTCCTCTCCTGCCTGGATTTTCCTTCTTCCCTAACTGTGCACGTATTCTTTATGTATTATTATTCACAAAGAAATAATGCTGATCGCCATTATTTATCTAAGAGTCACGTCATACTTCTCCAACGATGCCCTAAGAACTTGCAAAGACTCCCTCCTCCCTGCTTCCCACCATCATCCCCTACCCCCAGTGCTCCAGACTATACGCTAGAAGAATTCACCTGAGAAGCACCAGCAAACACCATTAAGTGCTTTTTGAACATATTCTCAGAGAGATTAAAAAGCCTGTTCTTTTCTCTTGAGAGCTCTGGCAGACTGTAAATTATCAGAACCTTGCTCCCTTCTCATTAAATACAAGCACTACATGCAGGAAGGGAATCATGTATTAGGTGGGCAGTTGAATTAAATGACCTACAGGTCTTGCCTACCTTTGGAATTCTAAGATCCCAATGGCAATTGTATCTAAGCCATTCAAAATTTCATACCCAGATCATGTATATGGAAATTGATTCTGCCTGGTACCTTCACAGACTTTCCAATGAAATAGGCAATAGGGATTAGAGCAACACTTACTATCCCTGTTTGTTGAATATGTAAGTTACATTTTTATTTGCTCGTCAGTGCCTTCCATGGCCCCCTTTATTTTGCTATGGAAGGGTAGGGTTAAGGTTCATGTAAATGACTCTTTGATGTCTAAAAATGCCTCAGTTACAAATACATACTTTGTAAATGCTTTCTGATACTGCTTAAGAGAGTGGAACTGCAAAAGCTGCTCAATGAAAAAACCAAGACATCTTTCAAAATGAAGTTAGCTTTACCTTCTTCTGCTACTAAATATGAGATTGTCTCACTCTGAGAAATTTTAAATCATACACACACACACACACACACACACACACACAAACTATTAGGAAAATAAAGATTTTCTAATGTATTGAGATATGATTGACATAAGCCACCGTGTAATTTTAAGGTATACGGTGTAATATTTGATATACGTACATATTGCAAAATTATTACCACAGTAAGGGGAGTTAATATATCTGTCACCTTAGTTACAACAGGAAAACATTTTTAGTCATATCAAAATCTACCACCCAGAGATGACCAGACCTAATTTATAAATAGCCTTCTAGATATCTGTCTACACAAATAAATATATATGGATATAAATAGCTATAATTTTACATAAGTGAAATAATTTTATACATGTTATTGTGTCACTAGTATCTTTCCAGGTCAATAAATAGAGTGCTACATCATCCTTTCCAGCAGGCTCTTGGTATTCCAGCAAATAAAGGTACTATAATTTATTCAGCCAATTCATCTCTCATTATTAAAAATACACTTTCAGGAAAACCTAAACTCATAGATACAGAGAATATACTAGTGGTTACCAGAGGTGTGGAATATGGGAGGTTGGTGATATGGGTGAAGGGGGTCAAAAGGTATAAACGTCCAGTTATAAAATCAATGTTGTGGGAATATAATACACAACAGGATGAATACAGGGAATAATACTGCACTGCATATTTGAAAATTGCTTAAGAAAGTAGACCTTAAAAGTCCTCATCACAAGAAATGATGGTTTTTTGCAACTATGTATGGTGATAGATGTTAACTAGACTTATTATGGTGACCATTTTGCAGCTTATGCAAATATCAGATCATGTGGTATACCTGAAACTAATATGATGTTAGTATGTCCATGGTACCTCAATAAAAAAAAAAAAATTCAGAAGCTGAATAAATCTAATGGTACATGTGACGCTGCTTCACCAGGCCCTGAGGTAATCTTGACATGTTTCACCCCAGACAATGTAAACATTAGCTTTGGAGTCACTTAATCAAAGCAGGAGAAAGTTACTAGGTCATACTCTCAGGCCCCACAGTCCAAAACCAAACCAAATCCACACAGAGTTTAAAAGAATGACGAAGACATTAGTCAAAGAATAAGCTCATACTTTAGACTCACTGTAGTCAGGACACCTGTCCCCTCTTCCTCCCCGCTGCCCACGGGAACAGGACCTTCAGCTGAACCAGCAGGTTATGGGCTGGTGGCCATGCTTGGTGCCACAAGGAGAGGGGAGCCAGTCCTCGGGCACACACGGTCAGCAGCTCCCTGGCAAGTCTGGCACAAGGGGAAGGGAGGTCACTCTTCCCAGATGGCGCCTTCTATTCCTTCTCATAGCCAAAGCAGGAAATGGCTATGCCAGCATTGGCAAGAACACCATGCAGTTGGCAATGAGAATTAGAACGGTATCAGAGGATTTACCATTTTCAGGTTGTCAGTATCACTCATATGGAAAAGGAAACTAGGACCACAGGTGAACAAACTAGGACACAGTCTCACAGAATGTGCCTTAGAAGTAACGCTGGATAAGAACACCAGAAATCTGTGAAGAAAAGATCTAAAACTTAGATAGACTCTGACTGGGTGCACAGGTGGACTGAGAGAAAAGAAAGAAATTGCCAAGATGACAAAGATCTCTCAGGAAATCCTGATGAGACACATGGCTTTTGACACTCCAGGAGCAATGCAATTTTACTCAATGCCTCTCTTGAACTCTTGCTTCTACTAAAAATTAATGAATGCTCTGATGAAGGCACTGGCCATCTTAGTGGGGAAGCATCTGGTACCACTGACTATGGATGTATCCTTTGAACCATTAGTACTTCCATATGTAGATTATTGTAAGAATAATAACTACCCTATCTCATAAGACTACTGTGGAAGTCCAACTTGGAAAAGGTTAAAAAGATGTCAAAACACAATTTTTTTCCTACTCCTATATGACATACTTTGAGATGAAAATATTACCCAGCTAAGGCATGAGGGCAAAGATGGTGGCCATGATTATCTACAAGAAGTAACTTGCCCTGGAACACAGGCATGTTCAATACTCCCAGTCAGATATTCCCTTGAAAATAGCTGTCTAAGCAGAGGTAAATATGGAGATTTCTTTGAACTCTTCTACATGTCCCAAGAAATGGTAGATTGTGATTTAAATAGTCAAGAAGCCCTGAATCCTAAAGGCCAGGGATACCATCTTTTCCTGATGTTGAACTCAATCGAACAGCAAGACAGTAATGTTGAATTAGGTGTGGGTGTGTGGTGGGGGCAGGGGGTAGAGTGAAGGGGTGGGGAGATAAATTCAGTCTTCCAGGCAGATATTAGTTTTTTAAAAAAATGGACATGTTTCAGTGTGTCCCTTTAAATATCCACACTAACTAGGGAGGAATCTGATTTGTTTATTCCACTCTAAGCAGACCCTGGCATCCTGTCGCCAAAAATACCCTCGCCTCCCCCTCCTGCCTTCCTGGCATTGTCTGCAGGTGCCTTCGCCCTGAAAATGAAGTCCTCTGCATGAGGCTGGGACTGGCTCGCTATGTTTGGCAGGGAAGGCGGCTTGGCCCAATCTGCACATGCATTTGGGAGATTTCCAAACAGATGCATATGCATCTTCACTTTCTTGGCAGGAGGGCTGAGAATTTAAGAATTCTTGTGGGGAATTTAGATTGCTCTGAAATCTTAACCCATCGTGGAAGCGACATGAAAGAGCTCCCATAAAAGACATGACCTTTTGCCTCCTTTTGGAGTCTGTTGCTTGGTCTCCTGCATTCGGTTGCCTTTCATGAAAGCTCAGGCGACTTTCTTTGTGAATGGGTGATTTCCACTGTCCTGAGCTCTCCAGGGTCTATTTTGTTCCTGACAATGATTTCCATTTCATCTGAATCTATTGTCATGGCCAAAGATGTGTTTCTTTATTCAGAAATTACCGTCAGTAGGGATGAAAAAAAAAAAATATATATATGCATAGCTCGAAAGCCATGTGGGGGAAATGAAAAAAATTGGAGGTAGATAAATTGGAGTAACCTATCATTTTATTATCTGGAACTATATGCAAATGAGGACAAAACAAGAAGTCCCAACAATAACTGGGGTGAGCCCGAGATGGATCAGTGGCCTGATTGGCAAATGCTAAACAATAACTCTTATTCCTCTGAGTCATTTAATCCCCAAATGATCACAGAGAACAAAGAAAGCCCTGCAAATCAGGAAGATTTTATAATTTCATATCTGCCTGTATTTGTCTGGGCTAAATACAGCCAAGAGCTTTTTAATATTCTCCCCAAAGGATACTTTGAAAACTCACCAAACAGGAATTACCCTGTAAAAAGGCAGAAATACAATGCTCTGCAAACAATATTTTCTTAGGCTGGGTAAACTGCAAATAAAACAAACACATGGAGAAAATTAAACAGTAGTTGAAAAGAATAAGGAAGGAACACAGCCTCCTTTATTTGACATTGCGGACGCTCTAAAGCCATATTTCACCCCATCCTTCCTTGATAAAGACGCTCAGGGAATGAATTAGGGGTAGTTTTATATCTGCCTGGATGGCCCGGGCCTTGTTCTAAATTTGCCTCGTGGGTTGTGATTTTTGCCCCCCTGCCATCCTGTCCCATCCCTCCTCCCTCTTACCTGTGGAACCTGATTACAGCCTGACACCAATACCTCCCAGGCCCTCAGACCCTGGGAGCACAGCAGCAGGCCTTTAGACATCTGTACTGACTCACTGAATCTATTCTTCCGCTCAGTAGGATGCCCCGAAGAAAGGTTCTCAAGCAGGGCCTAACAGGATCTTTATGAGTTGGGAGTTTATTTTTCCCTCTTTAGGGGCATCGCTTTGCTAGGAGATAACAGAGATGCTGAGACCCCGCAGCAGCCTCCCTCCTGGCACCCGGGATTTCTGATCAGCCAGGCCCAGGGAGTGACTCCATTCGTGGAGGGAGGGCTAGCCTGGCCTCATAAAACAAAGGAAGTTTCTTCAAGCAGCTTATCTGCATCAGCAGCACTTGATTCTAGATAGGCTAGTGCACCAACAATTCCTCCTGAAAGAATAACAGTGGCTGAGGAGAACACACTTCCAACTGTGAAGCAATTAGAGAGCTGTTGAATGGCTGATTGCTTGCGTGTGGTCCCCTGGTGGAGCATGCTTATAGTTCTGCAATTGGATAAAATGGATTGGAATGAGCGCTGTCATAGAGAACTGCCAGCTGTTCTACTGTTAATAAAGACACTATTTAGCTATTAATACATCCCATTATTCCACGTTGTGCCCATTCAAACAAAATATCTTTGTTTGCGGAGGGGGTGTGACTGCACCTGTTCTTGATTCGGGAAGCTGTGGCCTATGGAGGACCCCTTGTCACTCTCTGCAGCAACTGTCGTTTCCAGGCAGCATGTGCTGGGGGGAAGAAACAGGGCGACCAGACAGTGGGATTAAAATCAGAAAAAGGAAGGCTCTAGGTTCAATGGAGCTGCCATTTCCCCCCAAGAGTTGCCATATAACACACAGCCTGGTGTTCAGGGCCAATCAGAATTCACTCGTAAGCAGATTCCATGTGGCTAATGAATCCCTCCCTTTCACAGGGAGTTATTATGTTTTAAATATTCCTGGCTGTGAAGCGGGATTCTCATTCTTGATGGTGATACCAGCGGGTGACAAATGCAGCCTTGTCACATCCTCCTGTGGCCTCTCTCTGTGTGGACTGGGTAAGAAAGGAAGGAGAGGGCGAGCTCTCTGGAGTCTCTTCTCAGAAGGACACTAATCTTATCACATCAAGTCCCCGTCCTTAGGACTTCACTGAGTTTAATTACCCACTTATAGGTCTCATTCCCAAATAGAGTCACATTATGGACTAAGGCCTCGACATAGCAATTTGGGGAAGGAGACGGTCTATAGCATTGGGTGATGCTTTTGTTTCTCTTTTGTTTCTCTTGAAGGGATGAGAAGTAGAAACTTGCTGTTCAATCCTACAGAAATAATGAGGGTGACTTCAAAAAGAGGAGACAGCCTCTGGAAGGCTCTGTGTCTCTGACTGGAGCCCACTTGGAGCACAGAACCCCCAAAGTACTCACTCCCCTTAGGGCTGCTTCCTGAGAGGGGAATGGATGGGTAGGAGTTTGGGAAGGAATCTGATGGTCTTCTCAACTGTAGGAGATGTACCTGGAGGTAGAGACTGTGCCCTTTCTGGTCTAGAGATTTGGAGAGGCTGGCTAGAAGTGTGCAAAGGGACCACAGGGTGAAGGAATATTAATCATGTTGTTGTTGGTTTTTAAATTTTTTTTGTCTTTTGTGATGTTTTGACATCTTAAAAATCTTGCTGGCCAGGGAAAGACTGCCCCTTCCAAGGCTAGCCAATTCTTAGAAAGAGAGCACATGGGAACATACCTTTCCTATGCAAACCAACCAATTCCAAACCCCAATTGCCCAAACACCTCTTTTCTCTAATTCACACACCAAGTTGAGTTCATCCCCTACTTTTTGTCAACCCAAGGCCAAGAAGCAGATGACTAAGCATCCACCCAGTCCTAAGTTGCTCACCCTGTTCTGCTTTATCTTTCCCACAGAAATACAAGTGAAGTTTCTTTTCCAGGCTTTCCCTTACTCCTGCTTCTGCCTCCTGGTCAAACCCTGGTATTTCCCCATAAGGCCCAGCATGGAATGGCGTACCTCCTTCCTTAGGACATGGAAGCAATAAATTCTTCGTTCAATGACATTGATGCTTCTGTGTTGTTATTCAGTCACCAATATAAACTGAAATCCTGCTGTTCTTTTTGAGATGGGCTGCCATGAGGCACCCTTGACAAAAAAGACCTTGACAAAAAATGGTCCTTGTCATTTCAGCAGAAATTGGAGGAAGGCAAGAGGTAGATGAGCCCGTAGGGCATGGAGGCTTAGCTGTGCCTCTTTCAGTTGTCTTTGGTGAGTAGGGTACTGGATCTGAGCATTGCCCCAAGGCAAATCTATTCACCTACTCAAGTCCACTATGTCAGCAGAAGTCATCAGCAGCATCTAGAACTACATAAAACCAAAGATCTGCACGCCTGGGGCTCTTCTTGCCATGGACATTTTAAGTGACTAGTAACCGAAGGCTATCTTTGCCTCCTGCATCTATTCTCTTCATTCCTGCAGGAAGAGGTTGGAGGAGAAACCAGCGAGAAGAGAGGAGATGTGCTAGATGCATTTCGCCTCCTCTCTTCTTCAGGCTGACTCATTCTAACTTGGTATCTAATCTGTCAAGGAGATATTTAAATTGGAGATTGGAGAATTAAATGTGCTGATCTGAGTTGGAATTTACAGACTGGAGTTACAAGCAGACTGGCCTATATTTTCCTAACCGGAAGGATGGGGAAGTTGTAGAGTCCATCTAATATAAAAATCAGAATTACACAGAGTTGAAAGTAGGAGCAGGAAAAAGAGTTTTAAACTTATACCATCTTATATTTTACTTATTGTTTCTTAGCAGTCTTACTTTTTTATGAGGGACAAGGTGTATAAATAATTTAGGAAATACTAAAACGTGAAGCACCTAGTATAGTACCTAACACAAAGTAGGCCCTCAATATAAATTTGTTGAATGATCATTAAAATCCTCCCCTTTTCTCTTTATGAATTTCTACAAAAGATCAAGGAAGTGTGTGTCTTTATTAACTTCTCACCAGGAACTCTAAGTCACCAAAGATACAGAAAAGATGGCAACCAGAAGAATCTGATAACATGTCTGTAGAACAACTCTCTAGCATCATAGTATCTCAATTTAGAGCAATTTGTCCACTCCCAACCTTGCAATCTGCTGCTCTGGCTCTATGGCAGTTTTCTCAGATGGATTAATTTTGGAAGCCAACTGAACATGTGACTTCTCCACAGAGGCGCTTCCTTTCAGGCTTAACTCAGTTTCTTGCTTCATCAAGCTTCTGAGTGATTACCTCCATACTGGTATTTGTAGCTCTTGATGTACTTGTCTCTCTTTTCTCAAAATTATTCCTCAGTTTCAGTTCTATTCTTCTGGATATTTCTTTCCTATCGATTCATGTGGGCTCTTCACAACACGGTGGCATGATTTGTCTTTTAAGACATATGTCTGAAGCATATCAGACCAGGAATCAGGAATCAGATTCAATCCCAAATCTGCCAGAACCATGGACAAGATCACTTGTTTGTTCCTCAATCTATGTACTAACTCCTACATTGACTCTTTCTTGACCGTTGAGTAGAGAGAATGCTTTCCTTTGCTTCTATTTTAATGTTTCTCATTCTACATTTACACCTACTTGTTTATGTATCTATTCCCTCTACTAGAGTGTGAGCTTTGCAGAGTGAGGGTCCTGTGAACGGTTGGGTTCCCAGTCTGTACTATGTATTAGGAGTTCAACAGATGTCTTGAAATAATGAATGGACAATCAATACAGGATGCACGATATTTTATCTAGTTCTTAGGCTCCTAGCTTCTATTGCCACCATGACAACACTTTGTTGGGTGGAATAGCATGGACTCGGCTCTCCTGCATCTATAACCATTATCATCATTGGATGAATGTGGCCTCTGACTCCAACACTTGCCAAAGCAAGTTTCATTTTGTATTCCATCTCTCCTCCACTTTCCACTGTGACAGCTAGGCCTCACTAGATGTAAAGAGACAGTGAGAGAAGAAGGATGATACACATCAAATCTCTCTACTCTGACAAGATAAAAGGCTTTTGCTCTCCCAGAGATCAGTGAATTAAAGGAGACCTCAGGGGTGGCCTTGTATTTGGTCCTAGACATCTTTTAATCCAAATGGTATGTAATTCTTCTCCTCAGATATATGGGTTCTAACACAGAAGGTCAAGGTAACCTGATGATCTCAGCACCCAGAGCAGCAATGGGACCAAAAACAGAACAAAATGTCCACAGTAAAAAAGGTGTGGAAGTGCGATAAATGGACTTTGTAGAACAAAAAATGAAGGTAACCTTCTTCCTAGGAGAGATTTTACTTCTTTGTATTCCTCGATACCTATAATATAGAACTTTGAAATATAGTAGGTATTCAATACAGTCTTACTGAGAGGAGAAAAGATATATTATGAATACTTTCCAAAGCAAGTAACTGAAAATCCACAATAAATTGGCTTTCATATTAATTTACTGGACCACAGAAATGAAAAATCCAAAAGGTAAGAACTTCAGAGGGTTTGATCAGCTCTACCACCATTTCCCTAGGATTCTCTTGGGTCTGCCCTCCTCCTACAGTAGTTTTATCTTTGGTTTGGCTTTCTCCTTGGTAGTAAAATGACTTCCTCAGTGCCGGACATTCTATTTGCATAATCTCCCCTTCCACAGGGTAAAGAAAGGCTATGTGGGTTTAGGTGACTGCCCTCTATTGGGAAAAGGGGAGTAAGATTATATTGACTGGTCTAAGCCAATCAAGATCCATGTCTGGATCAAGAGGTGGCATCAACCCCAACATAACAGCCAATAAGGAAATATCTAGAAATTGAAAGTAGAAAATGGATATTGATGAGGTATCCAGAAAATTCTGTAAAAGGTAGAAACTCAGAGAGGGAGGGGAGGAAGAAAAGAAGAAAGGAAGAAAGGAAGGAAAGAAAAGAAGGAAGGGGAGGAAGGAAGGAAGGAAGGAAGGAAGGAAGGAAGAGGCTGAAAACAGAAACAAATCTGTTCTTATATCCAGTCTCTAGGTTATTCATAGCTGGAAGGATATAAGTGTATACTGGGAATGGTGAGGGTGGGGTAGGAGGATGCAAGGAATGAAACATTAATTCAATTAATCTGAGGTAGACGCTGATATTCTGTGCCATTGTACTCCACTGATCGTTCAGCACTAAAATAAAGCAAGTCTGACATTTCCATAAGCAATCTGATTGATAATGATCTAAAAAAAAGATGTAAAACACAAATCTCCTCCCCAATTTGGGTCTCTATCCCTATGTCTTGATCACATACAAACATGATTCCAGTATTATCAAAGTCAAGAGAAAAGCATGCTATTATAATCAAGAATGCATTAAAAATTTTAAGTGTTCAGAAAAGGTCCAAGTTCAAATTTGATCTTCCATATCCTGTGTACATTTGATCAAGTTACATAATTTCTCTGAATTTTAACATCTTTGTCAGTAAAATGAAGTTAATATCTACTTCACAGTGTTACTGGGAGGAGTAACTAAAGCAACCACTAACCATTTGTTTCCCTTAAGAATTTCTTCTGAAAATGGATTTTTTTAAAAACCAGTTTTAGGACCTTCAGATATAATTAGTTTCACACATAATATTACTCTATCAGTTCCTAAAGGCTCTTGACCCTTTATTCAGAGCTTTCACAATGGCAGAAGAATGTCTATGAATTCTCAAGACAAATTGCTGTCAAATGTGCTGCTTTCCAAAACTTAGTTTCTCTCAACAAATATTTATTCAATATTTCTGAACAGCTATTGCCTGGCATGAACTAGATGGGAGAGGGAGGGGAAGAGGAGAAACAGGAAAGTAGAGAGCAACAGTGTGTGAGTTGAATTATTTACACTTTAGCAGATTCATCACCACAATTATAGATGAATATCATCTAAACCTTGGGTGTAAATTTCTTAGTGAAATATACAAAAAAAAAAGTCTGCCCTTGCTTTTTTCTCTCTCTTCTCAAACTTCAGGCTTTTTTATTGTTTAAGCCCCAACAAAATGCACCAACCTCAACAAAGAATGAAGCATCCAGACCCATGAAGTCACTGTGCTTCCAGAATATCCTAGGGCCACTTTTAGAAATAGCAAGTTCCCAATTTGAAATTCTTTCCATTTTACCCATACGGTCTTAATATTATTGATTGATAAGCTAAATGGATAATCTCACCATTTACCTGCGATTTAGTTTTTTAGCATCTTTTCACATGCCTAAATGAACATGAAGCTCTTGATTTTCACTATTTACCCCTCCCCAGCTCTTCAGTTTTTGTGATTTCACTTATTAAGGATGAATTCAGTTACTCTATAATGGTACATTAGTAATATACAAAAAGTTACATGAAGGCCTTCCTTCATTTTCAAGATATATTAGGTATGCTATTTGTTTATTTCACTTACTCATTAATTCATTTATGAAGATATGCTGGATAAATATACTTCTATATCTAAATTCAAGAAGGAAATCCAGTAGTAGACAGAAAGTCCAGTGCTCACTTGTGATTTTCTCACTGAGGGAAAAAACACTGGAACATGTCTGTCTGGTCCAGGATTTATGAATAAAATGACATAATATGTAAGTCTTAAATCACTGATAAACTGGGTAACTCAATGAAGATTATTTCAAGACAAATATTACTCAAACATAAACTAATCTTTTTAAATGGAAAAAAAAGAAGAAGAAGAAGTTTCGTTCTAATCTCTAGCAAATGAATAATAAACCAAAAGTTGGTAAACTCTTTTTCTTGGATCACCTCATTAAGGAGGTGATGGAGAAAAATAAATATGCAAAATGCTGCAATTTCTTATTCTGGGGATTTAAAATGACTACTAGCAGATAGGTCATTTGCAAGTATCTTCTCCTATTCCATGGGTTGTCTTTTAGTTTTGTTGTTTCCTTCACCATGCAGAAGTTTTTATCTTGATGACTTCCCAATAGTTCATTTTTGCTTTTGTTTCCCTTGCCTCAGGAGATGTGTCTAGAAGACGTTGCCACAGCCGAGGTCAAAGAGGTTGCTGCCTGTGTTCTCCTCTAGGATGTTGATGGTTTCCTGTTTCACATTTAGATCTTTCATCCATTTTATTTTTGTGAATGGTATAAGAAAGTGGTCCAATTTCATTCTTCTGCATGTGGCTGTCCAGGTTTCCCAACACCATTTGTTGAAAAGACTGCCTCTTTTCCTCTAGATACTCTTTCCTGCTTTGTCGAAGATGAAGTTGATCATGGAGCTGTGGGTCCATTTCTGGGTTTTCTATTCTGTTCCATTGATCTACGTGTCTATTTTGGTGCCAGTACCAGACTGTCTTGATGATCACAGCTTTGTAATAGAAGAACTTCAAGTCCAGAACTGTGATGCTTCCTCCAGCTCTTCTTTTTCAAGATTGCTTTGATTAATGGCACCTGGGTGGCTCAGTGGTTGAGCATCTGCCTTTGGCTCAGGGCATGATCTCAGGGTCCTGGGATCAAGTACCGCATCGGGCTCCCCAGAGGGAGCCTGCTTCCCCCTCTATCTATGTCTCTGCCTCTCTTTGGGTCTCTCATGAATAAATAAATAAAATCTTAAAAGAAAAAAAAGATTGCTTTGGTTATTCAGGGTCTTTTGTGGTTTTGTACAAACACTAGGGTTGTTTGTTCTAGCTCTGTGGAAAATACTAGTGGTATTTTGATAGGGATTGCACTAAATGAATAAATCACTTTGAGTAGTATGGACATTTTAACAATATTTGTTCTTTCGATCCACGACCATGGAATGTTTTTCCATTTCTTTGTGTCCTCTTTGATTTCTTTCATGAGCATTCTATAGTTTTTAGAGTACAGATCTTTTACCTGTATCGTTAGGTTTCTTCCCAGGCATCTTGTGAGTTTGGGTGCAATTGTAATTGGGATCAATTCCTTGATTTCTCTCTCTGCTGCTTCATGACTGGTGTATAGAAATTCAACAGATTTCTGTACATTAAGCCTGTATCCTGCAACATTACTGAATTCATGTATCAGTTTTAGCAATTTTTCATTGGAGTCTTTTGAATTTTCTGCATAGAATATCATATCACCTGTGAAGAATGAAAATTTGACTTCTCCTTTGCCAACTCAGATTCCTTTTATTTATTATTTATTTATTTTTGTCTAATTGCTAAGGCTTGAACTTTCAGTACTATGTTGAACAACAGTGGTGAGAGTGGATACCCTTGTCTTGTTCCTGGCCATGGGGGAAGGGATCTCATTTGTTCCCTGTTGAGGAACATGTCTCTCATGTCTGGCTTTTACAACGTAGTGGTAGGTACACTCTATCCTTACTTTGAGGAAAGTTTTTTATCAAGAATGGATGCTGTTACTTTGTCAAATGCTTTTCCTGCATCTGTTGAGAGGATCATATGGTTCTTATCCTTTCTTTTATTAACGTGGTATGTCATGTTGATTGATTTGCAAATGCTGAATCACCCTTTCAGCCCAGGAACAAGTTCCACTTGATCATGGTGAATAATTCTTTTAATGTACTATTGGATTCGATTTGCTAGAATCTTGATGAGAATTTTTTTAATCTGGGTTCATCAGGGACACTGGCCAGTAATTCTCCTTTTCAGTGAAGTCTCTGTCTGGTTTTAGAATCAAGGTCATGGTGGCCTCATAGAATGAGTTTAGAAGTTTTCCTTCCTTTTTTTTTTTTTTTTGGAACAGTTTTAGAAAGATAGGTTTTAACTCTTCTTTAAATGTCTGGTAGAACTTCTCTGAGAAGCCATTTGGCTCTTGACTTCTGCTTGTTGGGAGATTTTTGATTCAATGGGTAATGGGTATTAAGGAAAACATTTGCTGTGATCAGCACTGGGTATTGTATTTAAGTGATGAGTCACTAAATTGTACTACTTAAACTAATGTTATACTATATGTTAACTAACTGCAATTGAAATAAAAACTTGAAACATTAAAAAATACTACTAGCAAACAAAGCCTCTGAGAAATCCTACAGTTTTAGCAAATAAATAATAGTGGTTGATTTAGTTTTTATTTCCTATACTTGAATACTTTTTTCTAGTAGTACTTATTAACATCCAACACTTAGGAAATACTTTGTTGAGAACACCCTTCTTTTCCAAGAGATATCCAGGAATTTTAGCAACAAAATGGCCTGACTTCTGAAGACATAAGAAAAACTGATCATCTTTTTATTGCCTTGAAGAATCCAAATAAATATTTGTAAATCCTAGCTCTCTTAAAGAAAGGTGATATAATCTTCCTTTGGCATTCATTTATTACATCAACCATATTCTTAGCTACTACTTCTATAACATTACTGTGCACCTAATAAACTTGCAATAAAAACGTATTTAGTGGAAAACACTTCTGAAATTCTACGGATATTCAAAATTTTTTCAATTTTATATCTTACATAGAAATACTAATTTTTACAGCTTCATGCCAAGTTAAGTCAGTGGAGATATTGGGAAAAAGTATCTGAAATGAAGCAAGAATTAAAAGTTCAGGAAAAGTATGGTAAATATTGAAGAAATACAATATTTTTTATCTTGGTGGTAATAATATTCTTCAAGACAAGAAGAAGGATTATGTGATAAATATTGCAATCACATATTCACTAAAACCTTTGTCAATTCTGTAGTAAATATGATCTCTCCTTTGAAATTTGTTCTTGTTCACCTAAGACATACTACCTGTGTTATAATCATTGCAACTGAATGCAATCGAACACCCTGGAATTTCACAAACCCTGTAAAGAGGACTTCTATAAGCCGGAGGCTAAGGTAAGAGGTTGAAAAGACAGTATCCAACCTGTGAAAAGGGAGAGAAAGATTCATATATGGAAGTCTATGTGCCAGAGTGGTTGACAGTGGAATCAGATGGCCTGAACTTGAATTCTGGCTTTGCTACTTAGAGATACATGATCTTGCACAGTTTACTGA
This sequence comes from Vulpes lagopus, assembly GCF_018345385.1. Lineage (NCBI taxonomy): Eukaryota > Metazoa > Chordata > Mammalia > Carnivora > Canidae > Vulpes > Vulpes lagopus. Next base: position 118,334,418 of record NC_054830.1, on the reverse strand, counting down.
ACTCTTTAACATTAAGCTTCCCGTCTGTAAACAGAACTACTAATAAAACCTGCTTTGCACGGAGTTTATGGGAAAGGTAAATGGCAGTGTACAAATATCTGCACTGTGTTATGCACTTCGCATGGCCAACAAATATTTGTGATGTTCATTAGGTGTTAAATGACTGGAAACAATAGCATATAAGAGCTTGAGAGGAGAGGAGCGAACAAATTTCTCTGTGAGCGCAACTGGAAGACCAATTTATTCTGCCTGGAGGGTACATGCTTAGGAAAGGTCTCCCAGAGTCTTTACCAGGCCATGGAGTCAACAAAGAGAGGTGGACACAGGAGAGCAGGACACCGCAGATCAGAGGGTGTGAGGCGGCATGACACATTCAAGGAAAAAAAAACAAGTCAGGGGGTACATTAATTTCCTAAGGCAGCTGAATAAAGTACCACAAACTAGGTGACTTAAAGCAAGTGAAATTCATTGCCCTACACCGCTGAAGGCTGCAAGCCCAAGAACGAGATGTCAGCAAGGAGGGCCACGCTCTCTCAGACACCAGTAAGGGAACCACCCCTAGCCTCTTCCTAGCTGCTGGTGGTTTGTGGCAAGCTTTGCCATTCCTTTGCTTTTAGGTGATTTGCTGCAAATCCACATCTTCTTTTTTTTTTTTTTTTTTTTTTTTTTTTTTTTTTTTTTTAAATCCACATCTTCTAAAGGTTTTCTCTCTGTCTCTACATCATCTCGCTTCTATGCACGTCTGTCTCTGTGCCCAAATTTTCTCTTTTTATAGGACCATCAGTCACACCAGATGGGCCCATTCTAACAGGCCTAATTTTACTCGTAAAGAATCTATTTTCAGGGGGTCCTGGGTGGCTCAGTGGTTAAACATCTGCCTTCAACTCAGGTTGTGACCCTGGGTTCTGGGATCAAGTCCCACATCAGATTCCCTGCGGGGAGCCTGCTTCTCCTTTTGCCTATGTATCTGCCTCTCTCTGTGTGTCTATTATGAATAAATAAATAATCTTCTAAAAAATAAAGAATCTATTTTCAAATAGGGTCACATTCTGAGGTATTGGGTTAAGACTCCAACAATTCAACCCATAACATGTGGTACTACTTGAGAATCAGATTCATAGAGAAAGAGGAATGGGTAGCAGGAAGGCAGAGGTGGTCAATGAGGCCGGAAGAAACAAACTATGTGATACTGTGGAGCTTGCACTTTATTTTATAAGAAACAAAGAAACATTGATGGGTTTTACCTGGAGGAGCAATTTGACCAGATCCATGTTTTAGAAATTACCTCAGTTGGCAGTGATGAAGATGGCTTAGACCAAGGGGAACCCGGTAAGGATATCATGCGTGGTTATGACAATGTTCAATATGACACAGGGATGACAATCACAAAGGGACCATCCTAGAGCACAACCTATAGCTGGAACAGAGGGGGGTAGATACAGGAGAGATATGGGCAGCAGAGCAGACCAAGTACCATTGTGCATACTACCATTTTCTCTAGAGGTCTTTGAGGGCAGAGTCCACATGTTACTCATTTTGGACGCCTTCACAACATCTAAATCACGCCTTCTGTTTCAGTCAGCTCGGGTTGCCATAGACTATAGACCTTAAATAACAGAAATTTATATGCTTAAAGGTCTGGAAACTGGGAGTCTAAGATCAGGGTGCCAGCATGGCTGGTTTCTATTCCATAGGGCTCTTCTCTTGGCTTATAGGTAGTCACCATCTTGCTATGTGCTCATGTGGCCTTTCCTTTGTGGTGTGGTGAGGGAAAAAGGGAGGCAGGGGGATGGGGGCTTGGGGGATGGGAGAGAGGCAGCAAAAGAGAGCAAGTGCACAAGTTCTCTGGTGTCTCTTCTAACAAGAGCACTAATCCCAAGGTTGGATCTCATTCTCATGATTTCATCTACCCCTAATCACCTCCCAAAAGTTCCAGCTCCAAATACCATCACATTGGGTGTTAGGGCTTCACAATACAAATTTGGGAGGGGGGCGGTTACACAAACATTCAGCTCATAATACCTTCTACATAATACTTTGTAAGGGATTTAAAAAATTAAGATGAAAGAATATACTCTTAGCATCGGGATTTAGGTTGCCACATTAAGGACAGGACACCCCACCCATTCAATAAGAATTTCAAATAAATTTTGAATAAATTTTAGTATATAAGAATGTCTAATAACTAAAAAGTTATTGGTTATTTATGCAATATTCAAATTTTACTGGGGATCCTATATTTTTATTTGCTAAATTTGACAACCCATAGGTATTTTTTTTTAAAGGCATACTTCCTAGTGCAATGAGACTTCTATACATTTGAGACATGCAACATTTGGAACACATTCATACTAAAAAACATTCATTGTTTATCTGAAATTGAAATGTAACTAGCCCTGTATTTTTATTTGCTAAATCTGACAACCTTCATTGAGATGATTTGCTGATCAGTAGGGTTGGAAGTAATAAAAAATAATAAAGAAAAATTCCAAAGGACATCAACAACAACAAAAAGAATTTACTTTCACATGCCAGTAAAACTGCAGGCTGTCTATCAGAGTTGCTATTGGTAGAAAGGGTATCTTGCCCTCTTCCCGTAGTATCCATAAACCCATTTGATAAATATCATCAAAAAACATTTATTGGTGTTCCACAGGACTCTCAATTATGAGAAGTTCCAACAGATAGGAAGAGAATCATACCACCACTCAACTCCAACTTTCCAGGTTCTGGCCAACTCAAGACCTGCAATCTGAATTTGATCCAAAGGACCTGGACTTTTGCAAATTAACACTGAAACATACACATCTTAAATCCTGGAGGCTCCCAGCCCAGCCAGACAGCCCACCGGGTCAGTGCTCTGAGGCACAGGCCTCTGGGGCACACTGTCTGCTGCTGGCACACATGGTTTGCAGAGGAGGACGTGGTCTGCTTTGGACTCTCCAGCTCTCCAAAGAGCCTGCTGCCCCATCTTGCTCTTGCCCCTGTTCTGGCCCCAGCCTCCTGCCACATATGCTCATGTTGCTGCCTACCTTGCACATGGGAAACTCCTTATGGGAAGCACCCCCAGGAAATTCTTTGCCTCCAGCTGGAGGACTGGGGCTGGGGCTGGCACCTGCTAATATCTGACATATGCATAATTGCTTTCTCTCCCTTCCCCAGGCTGACCCTCCTCCTCTATGTGCACTGCCACATTGTCACTTGACACATTTCTTACTATCACTTAAGCCTCTGAGATCCAGTCAGATCCTAATCCTGGAGCTTAATGCATTAGATGCAATGTTTGTTTTGGATGAGATTTGAGATTTGAGTTGGAACCGTGAAAAAGCCAACAGAAACCTTTCCTTGGCCATCACTTAAAGTGATCCTGCTCTGCATTGAGATTTCATATATTAAGATAAGTATTGATGAGGCTTTTAGGACTTAACTCTTAAATTAGGCTCATGACACAGGTCACAGGTCACAGGTGACCTAGATTTCTCATTTATCTACTTCCATGCCTACAAACACAGGATGGTGAGAAGGTTCTAAGAGTAAAAATGCCCACTCTGTCATTTGGTTTCTTGAATGCTACATTTTCACCCTTCTCCCTCTATTCCGGTATTTTTAAGCAGAGTACTTTCTGAATACCTGCCACACACTAGGTTTCCAGGTTTTGTTTCCACCCTGGAAAGTGGTCCCTGATGGATGCATATTCAGTTTCCAGATGGGTGTAAGTTGAGTTTCAAATGAGTTTCAAAATGGGGAGTCCCTGAGAAGGGGCTGGCAAGGATTCTCCTCATTCTAAGTTTCCCATAAGTTCTCGGAATTATTTTCTGAGGATAATGATATGACACCCCCAAAATGAGATCAGTGCCAGTCAAGATGATGTACTTTGTACTGACAGGACAGCCTAGCGATCAATACAATCATAGAATGTATATGGACAACATAGGTATACTTCCTACTACACTAAGAGTTGAGTCTTCAAAGCAGGATTATGAAAATATAATTTTCCTAATGGATTGTGGGGCGAGGTAACAGACTAAATCACTATGGGAACAATTATGGATTCCCTTCCTAGAGTTGGTGTCTTTTTCATTGAACTATTCCTCTAAATAGAAATCTGAAGGAGAGCTCTCCTTAAAACCAGAATAATACATCTGTTGACCTTTTGAGGACTTCTCCCAGGAACCCATGAAACTTTTCTATTTTCTATTCTTACATTCAATTCCTTCAGCTTGCTCCTTATCACTGAGAATTTTTTTTTTAATATCTCATCAGGCCCAAATCACCTCTATCTGTAAATTATTCATGTAAGGCAAAAGCTTCTAAACAGCTTTGACAAGACAATGTGTTTAACAAAGTCATTAAGATAAGACATCTCAGCAGGGTTGGATGTTGCTCAGATTAGACACCAAGCCTTGCTGCATGAGCCATAGTTTTTCGCTTCTTCTCTCCCTTTCCACCTCACCTTTTTTTTTTTTTTTTTTTTTTTTTTGGTGTGTGGGGGTATCTTCAACTAAATGTCATTCACTGTAACAAATCACCACTTTCTCACAAGTAACGTAGGTTTCCGGCAGTGTGCAAAACTGTTTTCATTTGCAGTATTATAAAACACTGAACATGGAAATGTGGCTTGAGGAGAAAAATTCATTCCAAGTTCAGAGGTGATGTTAGAGACAACACGTATTACACAGAATCTCTTTCTGGACATCCAGAGGACAGCAGTAATGGAAGGGTTAAGATGGGGTGCTGTATGTGTGTTTGCCCAAGATGAACACATGAATGACATCCTCTAAAAGCACATATGTGCTTATTTAGACAATATTTCGTGGCTGCAGAATTTTCATGTTAACCGAAGACATATGTTCAAACTTCACTTTACCAGTTGATGACCTCAAAACCCACTGTCAGTGTGAACACAGAAGCATCAACATCGTTTATCACGTGGGGTTTCCAGGCAATGAAGTTCCAGGAGCAATCTGAGTCAGGAGAAAAGTACATCAGCCAAATTCTGATATTATTTAGGAAGCAAAACACAAAAGGGAACCGAAAGCTTCCAAGTTTCTGCCCAGCTGTTCAGAGCTTCTTCTCCGTATATAATTTATTAATTCAACTCCACACATAATTAGAGGCAATTTGCATGAAACCTGGTGTTAATGATTCAACCAATGCTGACTGTACGATTTTCCACTCTCCATTTTTGTTTATTAAACTGGAAAAGTAATCCAGGTTTGAGAAAATACCTTCTTTGTTCAGGACTCATCCATCTTATTGTTACAGTCTCTGGAGTGCTTGAACGTGTCAAAAACCGTCTTCGTTCTCTTATGAAGAAAAAGATTCAGCTTGTGGAAAACTAAGAGAATTTTTCCTGGATGACATGGTTCCCCTGCTTCAGAAAGACTCCTTTCTGGGGTGACCTTGTACTGAGGATGAATGTTACAGACCCAGATCAGGGGCAAAGCATGTCCAGAAGGAGGAAGCAAGGACCCACGGAGGCAAACAGGGCGTTCCTCAGTGGATTCATTAAATGCTCTTCTGGTGGTTTCATATCACCATTGTTCACAAGGACAGGAGGCATTATGACACTTGAAAGATGGCATAACTGTTTTATTTTGGTTTGTTTTTTTTTTTTTGGTTTTTTTTTAACTGTTTTATTTTGTTTTGTTTTGTTTTGTTTTGTGACATTTTATACCTTGGAAGCATTTTAAGTGCTCTATATCCAAAGATCACAGAAAGTCAGTCCACAGCCAAATATAACTCCACATATATTTTATTGAGCTCATAAAACCATTTTTTTAGTAAGTATTCATTGTAAACTTGAAAAATGATGAGATTTTATGTATAAACACCTATGTCTGACTCCCTTGGACTATCTAGGGTAGGAGTAAATATTTGGAGTCCTTTATAATATCCCCTTTAGATCTAGTGCATCAGTTTGCTAAAAATTTTGATCCAGCCTGCAAACTATTTGACTTTCTCCACTTGAGCCCAGCCCAGTAATTTTTCAGAGGAGACTGCCAAGGCTCAGAGGTGACCTGTCTAAAAATCAATAGCTAATAGTAGAGCCAGGCCTAGAACCTAGTCATTTCCACTGTACCTCTGTACCTGTCCTTTTTCATAGCCTACCTGGTCCTGAGTCCAGAAAACTGATACAATGGCACACTGTAATTACAATATCCCTAACTATGATACACACCTTTTGCAATGCACAAATTCAAGGGGTTATAATAAGCTAAAAAATGTAGGATAGAAATAAGCCTCAAGATCGGGGACACTTATTGACTGGTGATTTTTAGGGTTTTTCACAATATTTTTAAGCAATGCAATATTCTTGTGAAAGCCTTATTTAAGCCTAACATAGGTAGAAAAATGTAGCCACCAAATTATGGTATTGTTTAGTAAGCAAGACTCAAAAGAAATTAAGAACTGCAATGTTTCTACCCAACTGTTCAGAGCTTCATCCTTCTATATATGTATGTTCGATAGAATTTGGAAAATATGGAAACTAGTTTTTGGTTTGAATCCAGTTTGCTTTTGGCAAAGAGGGCAGATCATACCCTTGTCACAGTTTTGGACTGGCTCCTGTGAACATGAAGTGTTAAACCAGGAGACTGAGGAATCTAAGATTCTTTGATTATTGGAATGTGATTAAATTTTTATTCAGACCACTATAGTTGTTAGATGGAGATCACTGCTTACAATGGACTGTTTAGGGATTCTTTATAAAGCTGTGAGTCCCTGGTTAAAACATCCCCAGCTGCAACTGCAACCTCAACACTTCCACAGCCTGAGGTAACCACAGATGGAATCATAGCATGCTGCTGGGTCTCTGAAGTCCAAGCCGATCGATGATCACTGAATCCTTCGAACTCTGAGAAGCCCCATTCTGCTTTTATTTCCACACAGAGCATCACCACAATGGGGTCGCCATAGGTACTGACTGACCAACAGATGGTACCATGGCTCTGAGGCTCTCCTAATTCAAAACCAACAACCTACATTAAGTAGGTGTCTCCTGTTCTCCTCTGTGACATAGTCCTAAAGTGTCAGGGATGTGATCAGATCACTGAAATGTTGCCATAAAATTCATATTTTACTGCTTGCTTCCTTTTGCCAAGACTTGGGGTCACACCCCCTTCTCTATGTGTTGTCAATAGGAAATAATGGAATGCCAGTGGAATTATGGGAACACAGGGTCAGAGATTCAGAGGGAAGCAGGAGGTTGGCACATAGGCACAGACTCCACAGTAAGAGTTAGCCCTCAGCAGATTTCTACTTTCCAGTCCCAACCATCACAACCACGTGAACCCAAACCCCATTTTTCTGTTAACTCAGAAATTACACTTCTGCTATGATAATCGTGTAGGTGCTACAGCCTCAGATGCTGTAATCAGAATATCATAGTTTTCTCATTTATAACATGAGGACCTTGGCCTAGTATCTAAGATCAAAAGCAAAAGTTTTGAGATCTTGTGACTCATTAGTTACTTAGCAAAATCCTACTAATTCAGAAACATCATGCCTTGACATTGTAGGGAAGATCCAGCTGCATGGATAATACTCCCCTGAAGAAAGGCTATAGATTCTTGTTTTGGAAGCAGGTTTCGGAGATCATGGCACTCTTTCAGATTAGTTCAACATTTCTTTAGTTCTGTTAGGCACTGAGGCCACAGATATGCAATCAACCATTCCACAAATATTTGAAGAGATAACATTAAATTGACATGCAAATATTGTGTTGAGGCAGAGAAAAGACCAAATGCAAGGACCCGAAGACCTAAGTTTGGCATGTTGCCAGAATGGGAAGACCATAAAGAAGACCAATATTTATAGGGAAGAGAGTGGGAGGCGAGGCCCACAGGAGACCAGGATCAGAGTATACAGCCCAGGGAAAGACCAGATTTCATTCTGAGTGCAACATAGATTTTATGCTATGTGCTGCTGGAAAGCTAAGAAGAGCAGCATCTTAACTCAACAAGATTGGTGGGCCAAGCAACCCGAATGCACTGCAAAGTTTACAGCTAAGCTGAATCTTAAACTTTGGATTAACAATTTTGGCAGGACAAAAGAGAGCAAGAAAAAAAGCTGCAAAGCCAAAAAAAAAAAAATAGGAAAGAGAAAAGACAGCTGAGGTTGAAGAAACACCATGAATAAAGACAGGCAGTTTTTACAGTGTTTTGGAGAAGTCCTAAGGGGTTGAGAGTAGCTAAAGCCTAAAACAGGAGAGAGGATAGGAAGTGTCTGAGACCGGGAAAATGGGCAAGTGGCAGAAATGCTGATATTACAATCATGACTACCAGATCTATAAAGTATATTTGCATTATGTACGTTAAGATTCTGTATTTTATTAGACTACGCTTGTGGCCAAGGGCTTTCAATCTCATGCAATTTGCTTTTCCTCTCAGCATCTAGACATCCAATAAATATTTGTGGCTTGAGGACCATTAGGTAAACCTCACTGACAGTTTCTGCTCATTGCTGCCAAAGCTATCACCGGGGTTTTCACCAAGTCAGGGAGATCAAGAATACTTGTATGCACTGATAATTGCTGCTTAGAATTCGTGGTGGAACAGTGTTCAAAGGGGCCCATCGCCTCCCATATTTCTGGCCTATGAAATTAACAAGGCATCCAATTTGTTAGGCTGACTTGTCCTGCTTGAGTGATGCTTTATTACCTTACCTGAAGTGTGAAGCACTTCCTTAGGGAAGAAGAGTTCATAGGAAATAATAATGCACATCTAGGAGCTTTATAGTTTTCAAAATGTTTATATATATATATAATGTTTTACCCCCATAGCGGCTCTCTGAGTTAGGCAAGATCAACATCATCAACTTTACTTAACTTTTACGAAAAGCGAGGCCTGGAGAGGTCACGCAGCTAAGGGACTGGTTAGAAATTAGGTCTTTGAAGTTCATATTTTTCCATCAACTGACAAACGCATCAGAATTTTATTATTTAAGTAGAAAATGGACAGTTTGCTGTAATCTTTTGTGTACAAAGATCTGCATCTGTTCTTTCCTGCATTCCTTTTCTAAACAAATATGAACCCAGTGCCTACTATGTGCCAGACATTTTTCTAGTCACTAGGGCTATAATAAAAACAACAATCTCTGGCCTCATGTAGTTTACAGTCTGGTGGGAGAAAGACAATAATCAATCACACAGAATGTTGAATCATAACAAGTGTCATGGGGACCAATAAAGTAGGGAAGGGAGATGGGAAAGGTAGGGTAAGTTTTTAATAGAATGGTTGTGAAAGGGATTGCTGAGCCAATGACATTTAAGTAAAGGTCTGTGGAAGGTAATGCAGGGAGCCAAGCAGATAGCTGGGGAAGGAGATTCCAGGCAGGTAAGACAGCAATTGCCAAAGCCCTGATGTGGCAGGATGCCTGGCTTGTGGAGAATAACAAGGGGTTCTGCAAGGGGGGAGGGGGCTGTCGGGGGTCGGGGGGAAGATTGCACAAAGATGCAGGGAGTGTCAATGATGCATGTGTTGGGGCTGAGTCCAGGGCAGTGGTAGCAGTGCAGGTGAGAAGTGGCTGGGTTGAGAACGTATTTTGAAAGGGGGCCATAAGGATTTGCAAAGGGATTAAATGCAGGTTATGGGAGACAAATGTTTTTGTTGAGTCCCCACTATGTGCCAAGACCTTGGTTAAGCAATGGGGATGCAATATGCACATCTGTAGACAGACGGGGTTCTTGTCTTGTTGAGGAGCCACCTCCTGATGTGGCAAGTGCCTGTACCAACCCAAACGGCCTCCGGTTTCAGTGTTTCCTGCTGACCATGTTCTTACTGTCACCCATCATGCCATATCTGAACAAGACAACTATTCATTGGGCCTCAATGTCCTCATAGGTAGTTAATAAAACAAGCAAACAAATCAACTGAAGTTTCAATACTCTCAGGTTGGGTGCATCAAAAAAAAGAGAAGAGGTGTCTGTTTCATTTTCTTCTATGAAAAATCACTGCATTTTGGGGGAACACAAGATCTCTCCCAAGATCGGAAATACTGGGACCGAGGGATATGAGTAAGCCTCCCCTAGGTCAGTGCCCTTCCCCTGACAGCATGTGATTGCCAACACATGTGTCACAGACTCTGAACCACAGTCAAGAACCTGCTATAGCACTACCTCCAGTGGATGGAAAAATGAGATTCAGGGAGGTCTACCTTTGGGGAAACCCCTGCCTGCTTTCTTCCGATGCCAAGGAGAGAACTGAAGCAGGATGCCTGGCTCTGCTATTTGCCAACCCATGCTTAGAGAGCCAGGCATACAGCCAAACCCCGAATTCAACCTATCTGTGTCCTAGCTTGATTTCTCCACGCTGGTGAAAGGCCTTGTTAATATCTAGAGGTCTCAATATTGACCACTTCTCCTTCTTTTCTTGTATCTCTAGTGGAGAAAGCTGTAAAGACTTTGGGTGGGGCACCTGGGTGGCTCAGTCGGTGAAGCGTCTGCCTTCGGCTCAGGTCATGATCCTGAGGTCCTGGGACGGAGCCCCACACCGGGCTCCCTGCTAAGCTCTCCCTCTGCTGCTCCCCCTGCTTGTGTGTGCTTGCCTACTCTCTCCCTCACTCCCTGTCAAATAAATAAAATCTTAAAAAGTAATCATAATAATTTTAAAAAGACTTTGGGTAATACACGGTACTCTCTAGCCCCCATTCCCTCTTGGTACCGCCACTGTCCAGGCGGGTAAACAAGAGTAGCACAATGACCCAGGCGGAGCCCAGGGGAAGGACAGTGACTCAGTGACTTCCAAAACCAGAGTGACTACCCCTCACAGATGTAGACCCTGCCCCAGGAGATGCGTGGGAACCCAACGGCTTCCTCCACCTCCTACATTGCTCCCGCTGATTGCGTCTCTCACTGCTTCACTTCTTACAGCTGGGACCCATCTGTCACTCAGGCCCCCACCTTCTCCCTCCAGAGTCACGGATGATTTCCTTCTCTGAGGTTGGAGCTAACCTTACTCAGCTAACCGTCTCAGCCACTGGAGCTTTTCCCTGCTCGTCGGCTCTCCCACTGGTGCTCGGACACAGGACCTAGGCCAGGGTCAGAGATAAAAATCAATCAATCCATCAATCAATCAAGCTTCAATTTCTGTATATAGAATCCTATGAGGTCACCCCACTTGGTTTCCAAGAAGATTCTTTGCTATGGGGAAAAAATTTGCCCCAGGGTGCAACAAATCCCAAGACCAATAGCGGGCTTGGTCCTGTGGCACCCTGGTCCACTGGACCTCCAGGAGGTGGTGTTTTTTAATCCCATGCCTTTGGCCTTTGTCTTATCTGTCCCCATTCTCAGGCAGCCGGCAGTATTTTCTTCTCTTTCCCCACCCTGCAAATTCATAACCGCTTTGAACCTCCACCTCTATGTCTTCCTGTAGGTTCTGTGCTTAAAATGTGAGGACGGGTAGATGGAGATCCCTGGTTACTTTCCCCACAGTTCTGCATTTTTTCCCATAGCTGGGAGGGTTTTTCTGGAGATGCTTATAAATGTTTGTTTGTGTGTGGGAGGAGGTTGTTATTACTTTAAAAGCAAAAATCTTCCGCAGCGCTCTGCAGCCCTTGCCAGAGGAAGTCACAATCTGGCCGCCTCTCTTCTAGAAAAAAAAAAAAAAAAAAAAATCCACCCCGCCATTCCTTGAGCCCTGGCCAGAGTCAGCATGTGGCAGTGGCCTGAGGCCAAGAGGGCTCTGCTACTGGCAGGGAGGCGGCGACAGGCTGAGGGGCTCAGAATCCTCTCCTCACACTTTCTCAGGGAACCTGGGCCAAGTTCATTTCCCTGGTTCATACATTCCATTATAGCCCCTGCCAGCAAACGCCACATAAAATGGAGATTTGTAAATACACTGAGACTACAGGGTTGGTTTCTCACACTCGCGTTCAGTAAATTACAGGGGAGGCGAGGTCCTGGGAGCTTTTCCCACGCGCAGAAACACGGTCCTGCCCCCGCCACGAGGGAAGCGGGTCCTGCCCCCGCCACGAGGGAAGCGGGTCCTACCTCAGCTACAAGGGAAGCGGGTCCTGCCCCCGCCACGAGGGAAGCGGGTCCTGCCTCCGCCATGAGGGAAGCGGGTCCTACCTCAGCCACGAGGGAAGCGGGTCCTGCCCCCGCCACGAGGGAAGCGGGTCCTGCCTCCGCCACGAGGGAAGCGGGTCCTGCCCCCGCCACGAGGGAAGCGGGTCCTGCCCCCGCCACGAGGGAAGCGGGTCCTGCCTCCGCCATGAGGGGCGGGTCCTACCTCAGCCACGAGGGAAGCGGGTCCTGCCTCCGCCACGAGGGAAGCGGGTCCTGCCTCCGCCACGAGGGAAGCGGGTCCTGCCCCCGCCACGAGGGAAGCGGGTCCTACCTCAGCCACGAGGGAAGCGGGTCCTGCCTCCGCCACGAGGGAAGCGGGTCCTGCCTCCGCCATGAGGGGCGGGTCCTACCTCAGCCACGAGGGAAGCGGGTCCTGCCTCCGCCATGAGGGAAGCGGGTCCTGCCCCCGCCATGAGGGAAGCGGCTCCTGCCCCCGCCACGAGGGAAGCGGGTCCTGCCTCCGCCATGAGGGGCGGGTCCTACCTCAGCCACGAGGGAAGCGGGTCCTGCCTCCGCCACGAGGGAAGCGGGTCCTGCCTCCGCCACGAGGGAAGCGGGTCCTGCCTCCGCCATGAGGGAAGCGGGTCCTGCCCCCGCCACGAGGGAAGCGGGTCCTAACCCCGCCACGAGGGAAGCGGGTCCTAACCCCGCCACGAGGGAAGCGGGTCCTACCTCAGCCACGAGGGAAGCGGGTCCTACCTCAGCCACGAGGGAAGCGGGTCCTGCCTCCGCCATGAGGGAAGCGGGTCCTGCCCCCGCCACGAGGGAAGCGGGTCCTGCCTCCGCCACGAGGGAAGCGGGTCCTGCCCCGCCACGAGGGAAGCCGCTGACGCTGGAGCCGCGCCGAGGGGCGCGGGGCGGGCGTGGCTGGGGCCTGCGCGCTCTCCCTAGCGGACGCGACGCCAGCCCGGGCCGCGCGGCACCGGCCAGACCCAGGCAGCCCCCAGCCTGCGCACAGCCCGTCCCGCGCTGTCCGGGGCTGGGAATGGGAGGGCGAGCCCACTGCCCGGTGCACACAAAGAGGCCCTTCTCTCCGCCCCGAGCTCCGCGGGTCGGCAGCTCCGGAAAGGCCTCCCTTTGATCTTGAGCTTGAAGGGATCAAACGAGCGGCTTTCGTGGGTGGGAATGCGGCTCAGAAAATTCTACCTTTTGTCAGTGTCAAGTGCGCCTCCTCCTCCTCCTGGGGCAGGTGCATGGCGGGATCCAGTCTGCTCTCCAGGCGCGGAGCCAGATGTTCCTTCTTGCAACAAGTAGAACAAAGAAGTGAAAGTGAGCTCGGGCGCGGCGGGCCTGACCAGGCCTCGCCCCGGTCGAGCGCTGCTGGCGTCGGGAGGGAGGTCTCCGAGGGCGCCTTCCTGAAACCCACGCTAAGGACGCGGCGCTTTACCAAGGCCAGAAACCAGCGACTCTGGTGGCAACTGGGCCTATCGCGACCTCCCAGAGCCTTTAGAGTCTGTTGGCAAGAGGGCTCACCCTGAAGCGCTGGGATTTGGGCTAACATCCTTTGATTTACGAGATATGTCTCAAACCCTTGGCAACCTAGGATTCCGGACTCCTTCCGAAAGCCAAAATGGCCTTGAAATAACCACTTTTATTCCCTCAGCCTATACTTCTATGACGACAGCAGAAACAGAAAAAGAAAAATGGGATCACCGCTTATTTCTGGAGGACCATTGCTGCATGACTCCAGGGAGACGCCGTTAAAATCTCACATCAGATAAATATTTAAAACAGTTCTCAAGCTCACCTGAAATGAGCAAAGGCAGCACATTCTCTAATTTCGGGATACATGTGTCACTGTTTCCTTATAAATGTTTTCCCAGAAACTGCCTTAAACCACCTTCGGGGAAGAGATACTGGCTAACTGTGCCCCCAGATGATTCCATACCTGTTCAAGTTGAAGTTTTTTGGGTGATGCTTTTATTTCATTAAGCTCCTCCGGACCTAGACCTCCCAGGGTATACTCTGCAAATCCCTAGTCCCGGGAGAGAGTCCATAAGGAAGAGAGATCCACAGTGAGAGGATTTAGGCAAGCATGTGACTACCAGTTTCTCCTCAAAATTCTAAGCATCAAATTTGAAGTCTTTTAGAAGAGATTCCTTAAACATCTTTTAATCCATATATCCCTAAATTATCTGAGCAGGGGAAGTATTTTCCATATAATGATTCAAATCTCATGAGACTAACTCCTAGGGGAATACACCATGAGATAGGCTGCCTTAGAGCATGGTCATAGCATATACCTGGCACGGGATCCCTGGGTGGCTCAGTGGTTTAGCGGGCCTGCTTCTCCCTCTGCCTGTGTCTCTGCCTCTCTCTGTGTGTCTTTCATGAATGAATAAATAAATAAAATCTTAAAAAAAAAAAAAAAAGGATATACCTGGCATGCTTTCTTGACAGTTTTCCTAGGCTTTCCTGAAGGATCTGAATAGGTAGATCTGGAATCAGGCCCTGGGAACCCAATTTTTAACAAGTACCCTAGGTGATTCATATGAAAGAGGTAAATTTCAGCAATTCTGGTTTTTTTATATATCTACCCTTTCAACTCCCTGCTACCCACGTGCACAAATACATGTGCATTATGGAAGCAAGCCCCTGATGGTAATAGAGTGATTCCTTTTTGGAATACGTAGGCAGAGCTAATGCAAGCAGTGGAGATAATGCAGGCAGTGATGTTGTAGCTCAAGTTGAGGCATATAACATAGGTCTACCTTTTTACTGCTAGACCTCTAAGAATTAGGAGCAATCACCTAAGAGCGCAGGAGGTGGTGGTATGGGACAGAAGTTAAGCAGGTAGACGTGGAAAGGAGTTTGCTCTATTGGTTTGGGATCCTTGCTCTACTGCCCTACCTGTTCCAAGACTCAAATTCCCCACCCATAAAATCAGAGATGATAAAAATTATAAAACTCCCCGATACAAAGTGTTACAGAGGAATTAATCAGACAACATAAATTGCTTAATATAATACCTGGCAGGCTTTCAGGGCTCGATAAATAGCTATTATTCTTAAGCAAAGATCTTAGGAGTCATGAAAACACCTGGAAGGAGGAAAAAGAGAGACTGGAGAGAAGAAGGCGTGTCTTCAGATCCCTGGAGAATCACCCCAGCGGAAGGCTCTTCTGAGCAAAACACAGAAACGGAAGAGGTGAGTCTGCTCCTCATCTTGGGGCTCTTGCAGAGACAGCAGGGTCCCTTTCCTGGATGCCTTCCCTGTTCTCTGGGCTTTGAAACCTTCCAAGCTCCCTTCCACGGGCGCCCAAGGCGCACACCTCCACTTCCTCAGCGAACAAATGCGAGGCAGCACCAAAAGGGTTACAGCCGTGTTTCTAAACAAATAAGAACTGCCAAGGCTTGGTGCTGATATGAAATTATAATCAACGCATTCACGGATTGGTAGTATTTATCATGTTGTTAGCATTGTAAATTTGTACTATTGTAGATAGGAGTCACACAGCTTGGGGCCCTGTACCTTCACCTATTGTTTCCCTGTGTTATGATAAATTTCCAGCAACACTTGATTAAAACTGCCAATTTGTTGGGAATAAAAAGAATCTCTCGACACCACCAGGACTAATTACGTTGTCCTTGCCAAAGGGGTAGTTGAATAATTGCATGCGATTATTGCACAGGCATGGCGCTTTTCACGTCAGTAGCAAAGCAATGAAGATTGATTCCCTTTAATTAATCATTCAGAAATAGCCCCCTTGTATCATTCCCCAAATAGGAGGGAGCATGTTCCTACATCCTTCTTCCAAAAGGCGCCTGGATGCAGTTGGTTCCCTGATGAGCTATCAAAATGTGTGTGCCTGTCCGAGATAGGAGGACCTTCTCTGTAATTGATTGTGGATCCTATTCTCCCGATTCTTTATCCCCAGCCCTGAACTCTCTTTGTAATCTTAACAGCCGGGAGCACATTTACATAGCTTTCATTAATTGTACTCTGGCTTCTCATTAGAAAGGGAGGCAACAGCTCTTATCTGATCCAATAGAGGCTTTATTTTGCATTTCTACTAACATGATATATTGGGCTGAAGTATTCCCAGTGTTTGTTTGGAGGATCAAAGTCTCCACTGGACAATACCTTATTAGAAGGCAGTGATAGACACTATCATATATTATTGGCATTATCTGTTCCTTGCTTTTTACAACAATATCCCAATTCAGCCTTATCTATGCTTTGACAATACTGATGTCTACTTTTTCAATTCAACCCTTTAAATTTTAAGATACAGCAAGCCAGTATCTTCCAAAGGTAGCTTGTTATTTTTTTTTTTTTTCCATTTACTCTTGTCATTAACGTGAGGAATGGTCTTTGCTCTGGAAAAAGATTCAATCAGCAATATTTGCTGATGATCTTCGCAAGAGTTGCACTGGATTTTTTCATGTGATGCCTCAGAAGGAGAAGTGAACTGCTTCCTAATTGGGAAGCACAATTGTGAAACAGGAAATGTCCAATTTGGGCACATCTCCACTTCCCATATCTTGTTCTCACCAACTGTTCCTTTCCCTTCCATTTTCAAAAGACACTCTATCAATGAGCTGTTTTTTTTTTTAATAATCTAGTTTTCAACTTTTGAAATCACTAGAAGACTAAGAAATGTACCCATGTTCTGTTTTTGTTCTGCACCTTCCTCTCTCAAGCTCCTCCTTTGCCACCTCCTTCCTGCCCATGCCCACTCTGTGCCCCAAAGCCCTCCCCTGCTTTCGTTCAAGGCTTAGCCCATGCAGCAGGGACAAAGAATGATGAGAAAAGGGAGATGCAGCACCTGGCTTTGTTCTATACGTACCAGGGTGCCCATCACGGTTATTTTTCTTTCTTTGCATTTAAAGATGTGCTATTGGAACTAACTTTAACACTTAAGTGGCTGAATGTGGGTTGTGCGGGGTTGCCTTTTGGGGGAGGGGGGTGGGAGAGAGCAAGTGGAGGGACAGAAGGAGAGAGACAGAAAAAATCTTAAGCAGGATCCACATTGAGCTTGAACTGATGACCCTGAGATCAAGGCCTGAGCCTAAACCAAGAATCAGACACTTAAATGACTGAGCCACCCAGGCACCTCATGGGTTACCTTTTGAGTAAATTACAGAAACTTGGAGTTTGACAGTATCTCAAAAAGCATCCTTTCCAACATGTAGGGATGGTAAAACCAGAGCTGTGAAAGAAGTGGCTGTCATAGTGGATGTGCTGCAGGACATTCTAAAAGGAAGAAGGGCAGGGATGTCTGGGTGGGTCAGTGGTTGAGCTTTTGCCTTCAGCTCAGGTCATGATCCTGGGGTCCTGGGATCAAGTCCCACATCAGGCTCGCTGCAGGGAGCCTACTTCTCCCTCTGCCTGTGTCTCTCCCTCTCCCTCTCTGTGTCTCTCATGAATAAATAAATAAAATATTTTTTAAAAATTAAAAATATAAAATATAAAAGGAAGGAGGACAGAGGAGGGAGAAAGAAGATCAGATGGTCAGAAATAGAGCTTAGGGAAGGCACTACAGTCTCTGGAATGTACCATTAGAATCCCAACTCTGGCACTGTACACGCCAGTCCTTGAACTTCAGTTTCCCCAGTGGACATGTCAAAATGGCAACAACTATAGGGTTGTTGTAAGAGTACAAAGTCATACAAACAAGCAACTGGACTCCAAAGAGATTCTCATTTAAAGATAGTTGAACAGGAAAATGGTGACACTCAAGTGCAGTGCCCACCACCATGTTTTCCAGTCCTCAGCATGTGGAGTTTTAGAAAGAAAACTTCATTAATCAAATGTTCTTCATTCTCCTCTAAGGAATTTATTTTTATTATGAGGTCAATCAGAAATGAAATAATGTAAGGAAAGCATCCTTTGAAGCTCCAAGTGTCTCCTCCATCACTCATCACACTCTCACATCCCGCTATGAGATCCAGAGAGCAGAGCTGGGCAAGAGATGTATACAGGCAACCCTTGAACAATGCAGGGTTAGGGTACCACCCTCCCACGCAGTCAAAAACCTGCATATCACTTTTGACATATCCCAAAACCTTAACTAGTAATAGCTTACTCTTGCCTGGAAGACTTATCAATAACAAAGAGTCAGTGAACATGTTGGTGTACTATATTCTTACAATAAAGTAAACTAGAGGAAAGATGTTAAGAAAATCATAAGGGAAAATACATTTACAGTAGTGTATTTATTGGAAAAAATCACTCATAATGGACCCATGCAGTTCGTATCTATGTTGTTCAACACTGTATATTAGGAATAGCTGGGAACTGGCAAATTTCAGTCCTTACGACTCTGACTCCATGGGAAGATGGATGGATCACTAGAACACTCAAGAAACTGCTGGAAGGAAGTTTCTATTGATCTGCCCCATTTTGGAGAAATATCTTAGTGACAAAAAGAAGCTTAAACTATGGGCCCCAGCTCTTGAACCCAGTACCTTAGATGGGACTTAGGTGTGCCAGTTGCCTTATGAGACCATCCTACTCATCATCTCCATACGATGGGGTCTCTCCCTTGATAGATGTTTCTTACCTAATACTATGCATTAATAATGATCAAATTTTAATCTGTATTACTTAGAGATGCTGTTAAAATGCAAATTCTGGTTCAGTAGTTCTAAGGTAGGACCCAAGATTGTGCATTTCAAAAGAATGTCAAAGGGATGCTGGTGCTGTTGATCTGTGGACCTTCATATGAGTGGCAAGGGTGTCTAGACATCATTGTCTTCTGGGCACGGTGTCAACATCCAACTTAAATCTCAATCTCATATCAGTTTTAGCTAAATTATTGCTCCATCTTCTTAATAGGTTTACAAGAGTTCTCTCACATACATAGTTACTGTACATTGTGATATGGTTATAATACCAATAGTCCACTATTTTCTCCCATAATCCAAACTCATAACCACCAGGTAATAGATGGGAAGGGTAGAGGGAAATGTGACTCCTAAGACAGTGAAATTTTTCTCCCAAACCTTTCCCCACCTTCCCTAGCAATCATTTGTATTGCGCTGCTGATAAGGCTCCTCCCATCCCTGAACCAGTGCCTTCTCCCCATTGCCTAATTGTATTCTAGACAAAAAATAAATTAAAAAATAAAATAAAAATGAAGGTGGTCTTTCAAAGTGCAATAACAATAGACACATAAAGGAGGGCTCAGATATCAGAATCACAGTAAAAGGTCAAACGTCATATAAAATAGTTTTAAATTAAGCTGATATAATCTTGAAACTCATTGTAATAGTTTGCTAGGGCTGCCATAATAACGTACCACAGACTAGGTGGACTAGCCGAAAGATATGTATTTTCTCAGAGTTCTGGAAGACAGAAGTCAGTGAGCAAGGGATCAGCAAGGCTGGTTTCTTCTGAGGCCTCTCTCCTTGGCTTGGAGATGGCTGTCTTCTCCCGGTGGTCCTTCCCCTATGCCTGTCTGTGTCCTAATTTCCCCTTAAATAAGGACATCAGTCATATTGGATTAGGGCCTACCATAGGACCTCCCTGTATCTTAATTACTTCTTTAAAGGCCTTATCTCCAAACACAGTCACCTTCTGAGGTGATGGGGGTTAGCACTTCAACACATGAATTTTGAGGGGATGCAAGTGAGCCCATGAAATTACTGTTTCAGTCCCCAGTGGTTCCACACCTGATGCAGGGATAACCAGGCAGCGAAAATGTGCTTCCAAATGCATATGCCAGGTTACAGCAGCTGAGTTAGGAACCCTGGAACCACTGATTCCATTAGGTCCCCCAAATTTAAAAAGGGGGACAAAATAAAGATGTAAATAAAAGCTTTCACATTTGTGCATTTCTGGAAGAGTAGCTCTTGTTTTTACAAGAGAGGCTTGGGTAAGACAGAGCAGATGCACACAGGCTGGACTGGAGACCTAACATGAGCACCTCCCCTGCAGTCTGAGAGGTAGGCAGGATCCCCATATCTATAGGTCAGAGCAAAATGGACAGCTGAAGACTCCCCTGCCTATGTTTTAGCTGTTCTTTTATAGACCAACCTCAACGAAAACCATTTTTACACTTGCTGGTGTTTTTACTAAAGAAATGCAAATCTCTCTCTCTCTCTCTCTCTCTCTCTCTCTCTCTCTCTCTCTTTCCACCTACCCACCCTGTCTCTCTCTCTCTCTCCCCCTCTATCTCAGACACAGACACACACCCCAACCACATATACTATCAGGAACCACCAGCTCTTTGCCTCCAAGTAATGTGCCAGCATGAAGGCACCTGACTGCATTACCATGTTTTTAAGTCCTAAGGTAGCGACAGCTGATAATCAATATTCTAGGTGTAATCTCAAATTCTGTGCTATTTTCCAAAACAGCGCCAGCCTCGAAGGTTTGCGTCAGGCAGTGTAAACTTCCTTTTGATTTGTCAGTCACTATCACCTCTAGGTCTCCTCCTGCCTTTCTGCTTGCGACGTCTCTCCCACCTACAAGGTCTGGACGATGCTATGTCATGCTATAAAGGAAAATAAAGTACTTTCCAGCTTCCCAAATTGTCTCTTCTGGGAGCCTACTTATCAGAAGGCACAATACAAAAGAGAGGAAGTGCTGTAGGTAGATATTATAAATTCCATTGGGGTTTCAGAAGTTGAACCATCTATTTTATTCTAGCAGGAGATGTTTTCTATATATCTGCTGATTGCACATTCATTCTTTAATCTTTATACATGAAAAGCTAAAAGCAGAAAGCCATGGACTAAAATTTTCTCTGTAAATTGTTGAACATTTGCAACAGATATAGAAAATCACAGTGTGAAAGCTGTTAAAGCTGTGGAAAAATAAATTGGAGCCACCACAGGAAATGAAGGTTTTACATAAGGACAAGGAGCCAGCCAGAGTTTTCAAGTCCATTTTGTAATAAAGGAAATTATGAGCCACATAAAGCCCTCTTTGGGAAATTTACATTTTGATGGATAATACGCTTATAACAATTAGTATGAAATGTTTCTGGTTTACCTACGATGTGTTTCTAATAGATAGTCCACATGCGTCTTTAGCAGAATATAACTGCTAATATTTGAAGTGCAGGTAATTCCTTGGTTCTCATTTAAAATACCATAATGCTCTCCTTGCTCCAGGCAGGCGAAAATAAAATCTCAATTAAAATAAAAGCAGGCATGGTTCCAGTTAAGCAATGATCATTTAGAGAATTAATGCAATAAAGCTTTTTCCATAAAGTGCACAGTCAGCATGACGTGGGAGCTATAACACCAGATTGGGATTCCAGTCCCCTAGATCCA
Source organism: Vulpes lagopus (assembly GCF_018345385.1). NCBI lineage: Eukaryota > Metazoa > Chordata > Mammalia > Carnivora > Canidae > Vulpes > Vulpes lagopus. The sequence continues at coordinate 118,313,128 of NC_054830.1, read as the reverse complement.
GAATTGTTTCACTTTTCCCAGGTTGTTTCATTTCAAATACTTCACTTAACCTCTCTGGGCAGCAGCTTCATCGTTCAAAAATGAGATGGTTGTGCCTATCATCTCTCAGGCCTCATCCAGCTTTGAAACACTGGGCTATATGATCTAAGCAACCTGTGGAAACCCTCATGACATTGAGAAATAAAGAGTACTCAAAGGGGCTTGGTTTTACCATAATCTAAATTCACGAATTACAAAAATACTACAGTGACCACGTACAGAGATCACAGAATGGCTGCTCTGTGCCAAATGTGGTCTTCAACACTTTGCCTAACATGGCATTTTAGTAAAATATAAAAGACAAGAAATAAATAACACATACATATAGGATTCTTGATGTCCAGAGCATCCTGCTACTCAGTCATTTTTCATCCTGCCTGAACCCCCTGGGGGAATCTGGCTTTATGACTTGGATCTGATATTCATTCATTCATTAAACAAATAATCTGCTGAGCTCCAACTCTGTGTGTCAAGGGCTGTTCTAAGTACTGGGTTTATGACACTAAATAAAATAGATAAAATTGCTACAGCATCAACATCTAGTTGGATTATTTACTTGGAATATTCATCTTATTTGGAAGTCAAAGTAGTCGGGTAAAACTTTTCTAAGACTACCTTTGTTTTTAATGTACAGAATGTAGATGATTCGAGACACCGTACCAGCTGTCACAGTGCCTTAGAAAATGTAGAAAATGTGCTATCATCATCAACTCTCTCAGCACTTGAGCTTCATAAATCAATGCCCCTGCCTCCCTCCGCTTCTGGCAAAGGCTTCCCTCCCCCCACATTTCAGGGTTTAAGAGGGCTTCACTACATTGGCAAGGAGCAAGAAACTCTAAGGCAGAAGGAAGTGGATCCTTCTGGTATATGCTCTAGCTCTGCTGTCGCCTTGTCCCCATGTCTTGTTCCGTTTCTTCCCTCATCCATCTGTTTCCCATCCCACGTCTCTTTTCAATCCACTGCCAATCTCTGAGAAAGAAAAGGAGGGCAGAGCTTCAAGAATCAATGAAAATGTACAATAAATATTTAGATTTCTAGGTCTGTCTGCTTATCTTTACATGTGGTGAGGATGTTGGCGGGGGGGGGGGGGGGACGGGATATTAAGGCAAAGCGTTGACAGGACAGTTATAGCAGGAAAGGAACTAGAAAAAGAATGAATGGAATCATGAAACCAACTGCTCACCAACATGAAGAGAAAAAGGTGGCCTTCAAAACCAGGGAAATGATCCTCAAGTCTTCCTGCCCATGATTCCATGAGAAAGCAAGCTAGGCCAACTATCAGGACGCCTGAGCATTTACCTAAGCTCTCAAGTTCAGAGTCATTGCCCAGGCTTAGTTTCTACTTCTAGAGATGAAAAAAAAAAAAAAAAAAGGATTAACTGGTTTTCAACTATGGCTGCACATTAGAAGTAACTAAGAAGTTGCTTTTGTTTTTGTTTTAATATTGATGCATATGCTTCACCCAGACCAGTTAAATCAAATTCCTTGGAAGGAGGGCCCAGACAACAGAAAAACGGACCGTTTCTCAAGAGACTCTAATGTCTAGCCAAAGCTGAAAACCACTGGCTTCGAAGATCCATCCAAAGACCATCTGTGTAGCAGTGAATTAACATTGGTTAAATCAAACTGAATGAACTCAAACTCCAAAATTTTACTATTCTTATCTTTTCTAGTAACTTCCATTTTGCTATAAAACCTCTTTCAGCTAAAATAGCTTTTCAGTTTTCACTAAAACCTCAGTTTTGGGACGCCTGGGTGGCTCAGCAGTGGAGCATCTGCCTTCGGCCCAGGGTGTGATCCCAGGATCCAGGATCGAGTCCCACATCTGGCTCCCCGCAGGGAGCCTGCTTCTCCCTCTGCCTGTGTCTCTGCCTCTCTCTGTGTCTCTTATGAATAAATACATAAATCTTTAAAAAATAAATAAATAAAACCTCAGTTTCAACAGAACTGAAACCAAACTCAACCCAATCAAAACAAAATGTATATTACTCTCTAATTTCAGGATACTGCAGTGTCATTGTACAGAAATTAATAAATAAAGCATAAGAGGAATTTAGAATAATTGCTCAGAGATTTGGATACAAAAAATACATAAAAATTCTGCATTCTGAAACTGGCAAAAATGTGTGTACATGCATGAGATGAAAAGGGGTGTTTTCCTTACTATATAAAGTGTTCTCACAAGCTAATAAATAAAATATAAATAACCTAAGAGACAAATAAAAGCAGAATGTGAACAAACCACACATGATACAAGAAGTAAAGAGTAGATAAACACTAAATAGTTTAAGCTGGGTAATCATTCTATTTTGTTAGAGAGTCTTTTCCAAAGAAATGTAATGTATATTAATAAGATAGTATTTTTATCTCACAAATATGATGGATTAATTTTTTTTTTATCTTCTCAGAAATAGTCAAACAACATATTATAGTGTCAGGGCTCCTGTCTTTGTCTTACGATCAGGACAATGTTCTTGCTAAAATAATCACTCCCCAAGTTTGCAAACATACAATGTGTGCATGCTCGCTTCTTAAATGTCTTTAAGAACCTGAAAAACTTGTTTCATGTGAACAGTAACCATGTCATCTTTTTTTTTTTTTTCAAACAATTAGGAAAATAAAGAATTGAAGGTTGAAGATTCCAGTGCAAGAGCAGATTGAGACCCACATCAGGCTCCCTGCTCAGCAAGGAATCTGCTTCTCCCTCTACCCTTCTCCTCATTCTTGTGCTCTCTCTTACTATCTCTCTCTCAAATTACTGTTTTTTTCTAAATGAAGCTACAAGGGAAAAGATGCATCCACTGAATTAAGTTTAAGTTAAAATTAATAACTCTGGGTTCTTGTGGTTTGTTGAACTGTCACTTTGTTTTGTTGGATACGTAAGCAATTTACTTACATTCTTTTTCCTCCTTGAAATGTTTTAGACTTGCCTGTCTGGGATTTTTTTCCTCAACAGGCTTTCTTTTATAGCCTGCAAGGCAGGCTTCTCCTGGAAGTTTACCAATCTCACACTGCTTCCAGATCCATTCCAAGCTTTGATTTCTGTAGTGAAGAGGAGACCCCTTCTGAATTTTCCAGAACTATCAACTCCCATTTATTCATGCTATATATTTTTCTCCTAACCACAAAATGATGCTAGCCACACTGAGACCTGTTTTCTACCTAGAGTACTGACTGAGAATCAAGTAGTATTACTAAATAGCATCACTAAAGGATCCTCTTCAATAACCATCCCCTTATTTAAGTTTGAAACTGTTGGCAGTTTTTGGTTTTAAAAAATGGTTTAACTGATAAAACGATAGAGAGGGAGATAGATAGATAGATAGATAGATAGATAGATAGATAATATAGAGAATGTTGAACATTGGCTCCCCAGTTATCACCCACAAAGAACACAGCTAAATGTATTGTTTACCACATTCTTTCAATGTGTATCCTCAATAGGATTGAGGAGAATCATGATAAAACAGTTTAGCATGAGTGTATAAGGAGGAAATATCTTTTCCTCTACTCTCTTAAACTTAGTGATGGGGTCCTATGAATTAAACTGAAAAGAGAGATTAACAGGAGAAAGATGTTTGTTTGCACATGGAAGCCAGCAACAGAAGGAGATGACTCACTACATAATTAAAGTTAAAGGCTTATGTACCTAACTTAGAGAAAAGGAAGAAAAGGCTTCTTTAAGGGAAAAACAGATATGTTTCTTTAAGAAAGACAAAGGGGTTTTTAGGAAAACAACCAAGAGATAAGAAAGTTTGGATAATGGCTATCTACACATTATGAGAGGTCTTTCTTTATCATTCAGGGTCATAAAATTCCCCCAGAGAAGGAATTTGGGTGAGTTTTGTTCGCATTCTCTTTTCTGGGAGTGAATCTACCCAAAAGAAGGAATTTATGGCAGCCTTATTTTCCAGAAGTTGCCGCTCTTAGTTAGATAAGAGAAGCTCTGAGATGGCTTCTCTCTGCTTCTGTTGAATCTCAATTATGTTCACTCAGAATAATCCTTATGCCAAAGTGGCATGTCTGGGGTGGCCTATTTTGATCTCCTTGAAGTGGAAATGGCAAGACAAGACTTTTTGAGGCAAGGAATTCAAAGAATTTGGGGACTCTGTAAACTGTTGATCCTTTCCACTGAAGAGTTGAAGTCTTTCTAGAAAGCTCCTATAATGAATAATCAAGTTATCTGCCTGTGCAAGATTCCCCTGGATTAGTAGACATGCTGTTAAAGACAACAGAAAAGTAAAGTCCTGTTGATATAAGCTCTGTGGGTTTAGTTAAAGTTGTGTGTGTGTGTAGCTGAGGCGCAAGGGACACTCAACAACTGTTTTTCTTTTCAAATCTGTAAACAGTGCAGAAAACATAATAATTGCCTCCTATTATACATTCGTCTGGATAAAGTTCAAATGTTGCACCTGCATTGAAGACTTTTCATCTTGCCCATGCTTCCGTCCACCAGATTCTTCTGCCAACCTGGAATACTCAAGTCCCACCTCCTCTCAGTTTTCTATCTTTCATTTTAAATTTTCCTTTTCCTCATATGTGTAACATATTTTTTTGTGGATTAATTATCACCCAAAATTTGTCATTAAACAAGTAGAGGAGAAGTTGAGTAAAGAAATGGTTAGCAAATTTCTTTATTAAAGGACTTCTCAGGGCCTTCTGTGATTTTTTTAAAAGTAAGTTTATAGAATGACATATTCACCAAATTTATTTGACCCTGAGACACTTTTTTGAAGCCCATGTGTTAGGACAAATGCTCTAAGAAATATCTGAAGAAACACTGCTCTACATCCAACCTTTCTATCAAGACCCAGTTCAAACATCTACCCAATGGGGTCTTCCTCCATCTTCTATGAGGCAGTGGCTGTGAGACAGACCAATGATTCACAGGGATTTCCCTCTAATGATAATTTAGTTTTTATTTCAAGTTTATGTCTTTATTAATATTAGGAAAACAAAATTATTCTTCTTGCTGCCTAATGAGTATTAATGGATATTCTAGACCAGACCAGAACATGAAGAGAACAATCAGAAAGGCCTGGGTGTTCCATGAGCTTTTGAATGAGTGTCTGGGAGCTACTAGAATAGTAGAATTACACAGTGGAGTCCAAGGACTGTTCTATACACCAACACTGACTGATCCTGCACACACAACAACCATAATAGCCATCAGATCAATATCAACTGTATTGAAAATGAAAGCATACTGACATAACAAGATATCAAGTGTCAACCACACCTCTTCCTATTCTCTTCATTTCTTTAAAAAAAAAAAAAGTGCTTCCTCCCTCTTTCTGTCTCTTCTTTCCTCAAAAAGGCATTAGGCAAGCTTGAACAAGGAGGTCACCAGACTAAGCAGGTCTGAGCCTGAACTGGGGTGGAGAGGGGGAGGGAGGAGCAGAGAATGGGAACAGAGAAGGTTTGACTGAAGAACTAAATACAGGAATGTTAAAATAAAGAGAGACAGGATTCTCCCCATCGGAAAAGATAGATACAAGCACAGAAAGGAGAAGGCTACAATGAATCTTGTGGTGTTGGCTTGGAATAGATGGCATTGATGTTAATTCAAGGTTTTCTATGAATAAAGATAGGTAAATATAAAATAGAACTGTACATGTACACTTATGTTCATATACGTGCGCAGACTTATATATAAACACCAACTCTTCACACTGAAAGGGGGAAGGAGCTGTGATAGTCTAGGCGCCCAAACCTTGGCTTCCAAAGACCACCCTAAATGTGCCAGAACCCCTGGGAAAACAGATGATTCCTGTAGCACAGATGGTTGTGGTACAAAGGAACCTGAAGTATCATGTGTTACCAAAAAGTAAGGAAATGCTCCTAGAATAATGAAGTCATATCAAGAAGACACAGAAGCAAACTTGAGGGAGCTTCCACTGGTCAAAGCTAGGAATCAAAGGGGATCCCTGGAAGGCTCAGTGGTTTGGCGCCTCCCTTCAGCCAGAGCATGATCCTGGAGTCCAGGGATCGAGTTCCACATCAGGCTTCCTGCATGGAGTCTGCTTCTCCCTCTGCCAGTGTCTCTGCCTCTCTCTCTCTCTCTCTTTCTCTCTCTCTCGAATAAATAAATAAAATCTTTTAAAAAAAAAAAAGCTGTGAATCAAGATAAACAATAGTGGGAATGGATTCTAATCTACTGAAGAACAGAAATAAAAAATAAGAGTCTATATGTTGACACTGACATAAATAAGTGAAAACATATTTAAATAAGAAGAGAGAGCTATTCCTCATAACACAAAGCCACCTAGTAAGGATACATACTAAATATAGAGGGAATAATGGCATTAGAAAACCATCTTTGGACAACCATTATAGTAAAAATTAACTGAAGCAGGAAACATCCAAAGATATTAAAACATGAGGGAACACGAGCAAGGAATAGATTTTTTTAAAAAGATTTTATTTATTTATTCATAAGAGACAGAGAGAGAGAGAGAGAGAGAGAGAGAGAGGCAGAGATACAGGCAGAGGGAGAAGCAGGCTCGATGTAGGGGGTACTCAATCCTAGGTCTCCAGGATCACACCCTGGGCTGAAGGCGGCACTAAACCGCTAAGCCACCGGGGCTGCCCAAGGAAAAGAATGTTACGTGGTCTCAAAATACCTGCCTATGAAATATTTATTAATCTGGATTTTCTTTAAAAAGTTAACTCACAGTGGAAAATCCTAGAGGATGATATATAAGTCAAATGCCAGTGTAACCACCACCACCAGTGGGAAGAAGAGACATCATGGCCCACCCAACAGGATATAATAAAAAGAGCCCAGTACCTGTAATATCACAGCTAAGAATGTATTATCAAGATCTAATAATCAGCACAAACATAGAACAATCCCAAATCAAGAGATAGCCTATAACATGACCAACCTATAATCTTAAAAAATGATTAACACCATGAAAAATTGAAGACATCATGAAGAATTGTTTCACATCAAAGAGACTCCAGGGAGGTGACAACTGGGACCAACCCATGATCCTGAAATGGATCTTTCGCTGCTACAAAGATGTTGCTGGAAGAAGTTGGCAGAATTTGAATCCGATCTCCGGGCACAGGGGATGCAGAAGTTCTATATACCATTCTTACAACTCTTCTGTCCTTAAAACATGTTCCTTTTCTTCCCTGGATTAGAGTTAGCTTATGTGTTGTCTTCTGGTCTGGTTCATCAGCTGCCTGACTTCCATTTCCACAGCTGTCTCAGTGTGCTAGCCCCTCACAGTACCTGGAGCATGGAAATCTTCATAAATGTTGGTGGAAGACAGGCAGGGAGGGTCCGGGAGAGAGAGAGAGAGAAGGAGGGAGGGAGAGAAGCCAAAAGTAGACATGTTACCTCCTCTGCCATACGGTTCAGTTGGGCTAAGTTCCTAGATGACACTGGGTTCCATAATGATGGTGGAAAATTCTATCCTTGCTTTACTTAAAGTGTCTCTGGAGGAAAGAAAAATCATTGAAGTGTGTTTTTGGACCAGCTTGTCATTAAGCTGGAAAAGGCTATTTTGTTGCCTTAATTAGTTTTATTGTTTTGACATTTTAGCTTTTTAAAGGCTTTGTGCTGGAATTCAAGTGCAGTATTTCATTGCCTCAGAGCCTATTTTAATGAATAATTATTATACAAATGAACCTGCTAATAGGATCCTTTTTTTTTTTACAGAAAACAAACAAAATCCACATAGAAATGCTCAAGGGCGCTTACTTTATATTTAACCTGTTTGTTGCTGTCTTCCTTAAAAACAAGACCCCCCTACACACACACACACAAATACTTGATTCTGCTAGAAAAATCTAAATGGAAGTTATGATAAACTGACACATTAGTAATGAAAAGCATTTAACGATGAGGCCTTCTCTACCTTATTGTGTTTTTTCTCAGATTTGGAAAAATAAGAAAATAATGCATTCATCGAGGATCCTCAGTTTGGCCAGAGCTCCCTTTTAAGGACATGAATCTTGGCTTCCCATCTGCAAACCTAGACTTTTCTGTGTGAATGTGTCATCTGCCCTTGGTGGCCATGCCCTGAATAAGCTGCCAGCCCCATAAAACACAAGATCTCACTCCTGACAGAGATGCCCCGCCTATTTGCTCATAAACAATGATAGCATTTATCAGAGCCAACCCTCCCCGGACTTCAGCAACGTGGCATTACCACTTCCTAAGGGATGCTGTGGCATATTACCCAGCAGGATTCCAGTTACAAGAGCATGGTAAACAATTAGACCGCATTTACATTTTACAATTAGGTTTCACTTACATTTTACTGTGATTTTTACACGCATCAAAGGCTTTATTCCACATCTTTACTGAATCCACAAACTGTGAATTTAAGCATCCCATATTTCTGACATGTTATTCCACATGCTAAATGTCGGTCGTCTACATTTGGTTGAACAAAGGCTAAGAATTATACAAGAGTGCGCCCAAATTGAAATGAAATGACTCTGAAATCTAAAAGCGAAGCTAAATCATTTACAGCAGCTTCGTAAAAGCCGGAGAGATGAAATGCAAATTTCCTCTCATGTTAAATAAAATATGGTGAACTCATGTCATGGATTCTAAAGGTCTTCCTGGATAGATTTCTGAAGGTCTGTCAGTTTATTAGGACACAGATGATATCCATCAATTGGAAATCAATACTTACTGCTGAGTTCTAATTATAAATTATTGGGAAAATGCAGGTGGTAAATAGGCAGGGCATTTCTTGCTAATAGTTGGAAATAAAATTGGTTTGATTTCTAGTATGCGAGTTGGGAAAGAATGTTTTTGTTCACACGTATTTGCTTTTAATCCCAGTTTTTTGTTTTTTGGGTTTTGTCTTTTTTTCCTTCAAGGTTTGGCTGCCAGAGGAATAGTTTCTGTCTGTGGATTGTTGCATTTTAAATTCCAGGAAGCAGTGCTCTACAAATCCAATATGATGATGTTCGCAGGGAAATAACAGACATTTACATTTTATTGGTACAAATAGGAAGGAGTTTTTCTGTCTCTTTTCTTTCCTTTTCATGGTCACTTTACTCCCAAATATACAACAGCGTGCATGCCCTCGCTTTTTAGAACATTTTCTATGCAGAATTTCAACTGCTTTTCTTTTTCAAAGTTCCTCATTCTGCATTCATGCCTCTATAATAAAGCCAGCCTCCTTCCTTCGATTTGAAGTATATAAAAGAATTTTACACTCAGCAAAATAAGCTGAAACTTCACATAGAAAAAAGAGGTTCTTTTTCACGTGGGCTGTCTCACTTCTCCACTAAATTCTGCCACTAATGTTATTTACCATGTAGTTATTTTGAAAATTGGCTTTGTTTGCCTCGTCAGCAGAGGAGAAGGATTCCACGTTCAGGACTAATTCTTTATATTCAGCATTTGCATGAGATCCTGGGAGCTTTCCCCATTACCTGCTGTTGATTCATCTGTGCCTTCAGGCCAGTATTTAGTGGGTGGCCAAGTACCATGCACCAAGTACAAATACAACAGCCTAGGTCCTTACCGTATCAGAGTCTAGCAGTGAAACAAGACAACAAAGAGTGACACTCATTGTGGCAAGCATTGGAAAAGAGGTATTTGGCAAGTACCATGGGAATGACATACAGGATGCACTCACTATATTGGGGGAAAGTCTTTCCATGACGCAAGTTGTGAAAGTCAAGGGAGGTGGGAAAAATACAGAGCATCTCCAATCCAATTTCCCTGCTGTTCTATTAAAAAGAGGTGAACACCAAACAAACAAATAAAAATGAGCAAACGAAGAAACCCAGAGCCTCCAGTTACAGGGGTGGTTATGCACAAACTCATGAGAATGGAAGACAAGTTGATTCAAGTTCTGCCAACCTATGATCCTCAAGTCAGAGATCAGGCCAGAGCTAGAATATCCTCAAATGCAAGCAAGTTACCTAAGATCCCACCTCTCCTCTTTGGCAAAGACTTCATAGAAGAGCATATGCCTCAGGAAGTTATTAATAATTTACTTTTAGTAATGTGCAAATGATAATACTACTCAAAAAGTCAAATATTACAAAGATGTCTCACATGCAAAAAATAAAAATACCAGGAGAACTATTCAGGCCATGAGTTCACAGCTCTAACCAATTTTCCGAACGTCCTATCATGTAATATACGATATCCACACATACTCTTACATGCGCTACATACATCTACATATGTCTACACATCAAACACACAGACATGTACACATAGGCACAATACACACAGAGACACTGGAAACACATCAAATGCAAGTACAAATATACCTACATAGAATATTATTTAAAAATAGTATCATGGTCATGGCACAACAAAAAATTATGCTCTCACTACTTGAACTTCAATACAGTTTCACAAATATTTTCCCAATAATCTTTAGCAACTTCCCTCTTGGTTGACGTCCTCAATAGTAGTGACAGCCCAAACACAGTACCTAGACCTGCAAAGTCCATATCGGCTCTCCGACTCTACTGTCTGCTCTGATATTGAGTGTCACTCACTAGGACCTGAACTAAATTAAGTAGGAAATAAAAGTTGAGGGATAGGCAAACAAATGCTAGAACATAAAGTACCAAAATGGTCAAAAAAACCAAATCACAAAATGCCTCTTGGAACCATTTTAGACACATGTATTCTGACCAAAAGCCCATGTAAGCCATCTTTGGCGAATGGACCGTCTCTGCCAGCTACCTCTGTAAGTCAGTCATGGAAGCTCTACCTTCAAAGCCCTTGTATGAGTGCCTTGAGGCTAAGTTTAGGATTTTGTCTGTGTACAAAAGTACAGTAGAAAGACAGGAAGTGAGAAAACCTGTTATCAATCTCAGACCCATTTCTTCCTGGCTATGAAATATTGTATGTGAATCTTATTTGAGTTTCCTCCTCTATAAATATTCATGTCTATCCACCTCTGAGTTTTGTAATGTGTGTGTGTGTGCACATCAAAATAATAATAATGATAATAGATGTGAGCACTTTGCAGGCCAGGGAAAAATCTTTTTCTTTTCCTGTTCTCTGGCCAGAGTCCCCATAAGTTAAAGTGATAAAAGAAAGATGAATAACAGACACCTGGGTGGCTCAGTGGTTGAGTATCTGCCTTTGGCTTGGGGCATGATCCCAGGGTCCTGGGATAGAGTCCCATATCGTGTTCCCTGCAGGGAGCCTACATCCCCCTATGCCTATGTCCCTGTGTCTCTCATGAATAAATAAATAAAATCTTAAAAAAATAACAGAGACACAAAGACAAGCATATAGACATGTGCATCTCTCTCTCTCTCTCTCTCTCTCTCTCACACACACACACACACACACACACACACACACACACACGGGAGTACCCAGTGATGAGTAGATCAAAGCGGGAGCCAAAACTTGGACTGATACAGCATCATGGCAAAAGAATAATAATGTTTTAGTGAATGAACAAGACAAAGGGAAAGAGCTTTGTGCTTTTAGAATGAGCAAATTATAGGAAGGCAAATATATAGGGGGGAACGGATGGTAGATGTTGGCTCATTTGAGCAATGTTTGTTATGTAGTTTCCTGGATTCTGTTCTGGACTGTCCTCGGTGAGTAACTGCTGTCCTTCCTGGTAAAAGGGAACCCTTGGATCAGTGGTTTAATGCCTGCCTTCAGCCTAGGGCATGATCCTGGAGTCCCAGGATTGAGTCCCACATCAGGCTCCCTGCATGGAGCCTGCTTCTCCCTCTGCCTGTGTCTCTGCCTCTCTCTCTCTCTCTCTCTCTCTCTCTCTCTCTCTCTCTCCCTGTCTGTGTCTCTCATGAGTAAATAAATAAAACCTTTTTGTAATAAAGGGAACCTTTGACAAATGCATACTCTGCTTTTAGTCAAATAGAGGGAGGGCAGAGAGCTTGACTTTTCTCTGCTTCTCCTCAATTGACTTCAGCTCCAAATAGTCATGCTAAAATGACATATTTTGGGTTGGCATACTGTACTACACTTCAACTCCATTGGCTATCAGGTCCTATAAAAATTCAAAATGTTATTATTGCTACCCCAATCATATTATCATCACACAGTAAAAACAGTGCCTAAATATGTATGATTCTATGCCAGATCTAAACAGATAGAAATGAGCAGAGTCCTACCCTGTGCAGATTTACATTCTAAAATATTTACACTTTGATCAGGGTAATTCCCTCATCCGTAGTATATTTTCCCTTCCTGTGACCCATTTGCAGCAGAGCCTTGGAGAGCTCACTTACCAAATGGTTGGGGGTATAGCAATTTTGCAGAGCTGAGAAGTACTTTCTAGAGCACACCAGTTTCATTAAAATATTGCTTTTATATGTTTACATGAATACTCATTAGCCATGTCTGGCAAGAGGTAGATTGTGTTGTTAGCTTACATGTCCTGCTTTTTTATTCTTCCTCCATAAGTTCACCATTCATAGATCATCACATGGTTCTTTCCATTCTTGATCACAAGAATTATGATTTTTTTCCTCCTCTGATCAGACACTCAAGCTTTCAAATTGGCTATGGTGGCAGTTTTCTTCCATCTGGCATGCAAGCAAGAGACTTGGCAAATGCAGGTTTTATATTATTCAGTGGTGAGATTGACAGTCTTGCCGAGTCAGAAATGGATACAGTAGATTCAGCTGCCATGTCGAATCAGATGGAAAGTCTATCATTGTTTGTGATCTGATGAGGACGGAGGAGTCAGCATTGTGGTATTATATTCTCCAGTTGAAATCAAGTGATAGAAATTTATAACTTTCCCAAGGTATCATTTATCTAGCTGTGGTAGTATCTGTGGAAAGAGTTACTCACCCTTAAAGCGTTGCATTTCTACAACGCCTGAAGCAATGAATCTCTAATCACAGCAACCACAACTCAACAGCACTTCACATGGGCCACCAGATCGGCTCTGTGTCTTACATGTGTGGCTGATGAGGTTGAAGGAAGAATGAGTTTTGTAAATTATGTAGTATGCATTTGATACACTCACTGGTGAATCATAGAATTAAAGTGAGAAATAAGGTCAAGAATTTGTCCATGGAGGGCTCCATCTTTGCAACACACTCATCTGATAGCTATGTTTTCCCCCAAAGAGACGCATCATTTTTTAAAAAAGATCTTTGGGATAATCATTAAAAAATAGTCAGAAATTTTAACCATGTTCTTAATTCAAGGATCTCTATCACAGATGAATAATAACAACCAAAAAAAGTCAATGTCCCACAACACAGGAATGAATAAATGCAGTATAGATAGGAATATGGTGAAATATAATGGTGCCATTACAAATGTTTTTTTTTTTTAAGAGTTTATTTATTTATTCATGGGAGACACAGAGATGAAGGCAGAGACATAGGAAGAGAGAGAAGCGTGGCTCCCTGTGAGAAGCTTGATGCAGGACTTGATCCCAGGACCCTGGGATCATGCCCTGAGCCTAAGGCAGACACTCAACCACTGAGCCACCCAGGGGCCCCACAAATGATTTTAATGACAAAAATGCCTATCACTAAATTAAATAAGTCAGTGTGTAAGACTGTATGTACACTATAGCTTTAATTCTGGAAGAAGTATGTATGTGTAGAAAAACAATGGACACAAAATACATCCAAGTATGATTTACAGTTATATTGGTAGCAGAAATATCAGTGGATACTTCTCTTCTTCCATTTTTCTTTTTCAATTTTTTCTTCAATGGAAATCAATTACTTCTATGTTCAGGAAAATAAACGAACAACAATAAAATAAAGTCCTTTATGCTGACATAGAATTGTGACTGGCTGGTGGGACCCTGTATCTAAACCTGCATGGCGATATTTACCCTTTAAAAAAAAAAAACTACTCTTCAGGGCACCTGGGTAGCTCGGTGGTTGAGAGTCTGCCTTCGGCTCAGGTCGTGATCCTGGGGTCCTGAGATGGAGTCTCGTGTTGGGCTCCCCATGGGGAGCCTGCTTCTCCCTCTGCCTATGTCTCTGCCTCTCTCTCTGTGGCTCTCAATAAATAAATAAAAGCTTTTAAAATAAATAAAAATAAAATATAAAAATATACTCTTCAATGAATCTTTAAAAGGTAACCTTCTCTTTGAGGGAGTTCTTAAAATTATAAAAATAAAGAGGACATGAACAGCAGATGTATACATTTCCACTTTTTCCAGTTTTAGGGCTGAAAAAGGACCATTTCCCTTGCAATGACCCGTTTTTTCCTCTTCACCATGTGTCTCTGGATGGTGGGCTCCAGGCTGGCCCCTAGGCAGCTGGCAATTCTGCTGTGCTCTGATTGACTCTACTATTCACTGACCTGAGGTAGCTAAGGGAATTTCTGACTTGTTCTATTCATTTTATTAATCATCAAAACTCTGGCCATAAGACACGTTGCTATTGAAATAATTTCACCTATGGGGTTCATTTGGCTTTAATCATTCACTTCAGCTTTCAATCTCTTCCCCTCTATCCCCATCAGAAAACTTCTCAAGCCTCCAGTCTGGCATGGAGATTAGCAGTGAGGGCTGTTGGTTCAATCAGGCTCTGTGCTTCATTATGATCCATGACATGATGACAGTATGTGATTTGCCCCAGTGCACTCTGAAGTGACTTGCTGTTGTGGTTCAGCAAGGCAGCAAGAATTTTTGAGAAGCTGCGTTCTTGTTGATAGCACACTTTTTAAAACACCAGATTTCTCACAGATTTTGTAGAGAACTCAGTTTATATATGACTAGCTCCACCACCAGACAAACATACACACTTGTTCATATAGTCACACTGGCTTAAATTGAAAATCTTAATTATCCTTTGATTTTGTAGGGATTGTTTAATAAATTTTCGGGTATCTTTTTGTCTGGTTCAATAGTGTGTGTGTGTGTGTGTGTGTGTGTGTGTGTGTATCTGTAGGTGCCAAAGATAAAGAAGGGGGATGGGAAAATAATTTTTCAAACTAATGCTGAACTATGTGAACCGTATTTATTGCTTTCTAGTTTTTGTTGTACATGTCTGGCTACCTGACACTGTGAATTCCTTTACAGGAATTAGAGATATGCCTTCAGCACTTAAGGTGAAACCACAGAATCTGACCTTAAGTTTTTGTTCCTATAGGTCACCTACAGCCAGTGAAAACACATTATATGTTCAGCCTATTTACCTTAGCTTCTCAGAGATCCACTCATGACCTCTAAACAGATCCTATGTGATCTCAAGGATATGCTGCCATTTATAGGACTTTCTCTTGGATCTAATGGCACCGAGCTCTCTTCAAACCCAGCTTCATATAGAGCAATATAGAGCAATAAAAATGATTGATATATACTTTTGCAGGACATCAGATCACTATTCCTTTGTTAATTGCCTTTTTTCTGTGCTTCAAACCTAAGCAGCTTTTCCTCAGTTGTTTTCATGACTTCACTGTGTATTTTTCATAAGCACTGGCCAGACACAGCCATACGAGCATACAGATTTATTACTCTTCTTTCTGTGGTTACTTGTTCTTTATTCCTCATCTTAATCTTGTAACTTAAAGCTGTGTCCTGTTGGAATTAAAATTATTGAAGAAACAGAAAATAATATGCCTACATCTTTTCTGCATTGGTAACATTTTTTACATTGAAAAATGTACTTTTAACATTGCAAAATGCTAGAAAATAAGAGTGCATGGGTGGGTCAGTTGGTTAAACATCTGCCTTATGATCCTGGGGTCCTAGGATGCAGATGAGAGTCTGCTTCTCCCTCTGCCCCTCACCCCATTTGTATTCTGTCTCTCTCTCAACCTAAATAAATAAAACCTTTTTTTAAAAAGGAAAATACTAGAAAATTGTCACCATTTTGGGCATCAAACTTTTCTGTAGACATATTAAGCATAGTATCCTTTATGAAATTGAATATATTGCTAGTATAGAACTTGGTTTTGGCCATTAGGAGGTTTCTTATGTCTTGTCCCATCTCAGTCACCAAGAAACCTTGTACACTTTTGTTTGCTACTGGACTTACTGCTGACAGTGAAGAAGGATAAAACTTGTGGACTGAGGGCCCATGGGGGCTCAGTCAGTTAAGTGTCCAACTCTTGATCTCAGCTCAGGTTTTGATCTCAGGGTCATGAATTCAAGCCCCACACTGGGCTCTACATGGAGCCTACTTTAGAAAAATAATGTGTGGACCAGCTTATCCCCTATTTACCCAACAACAGAGCCAACTTTTAGATAAAATAAATAATAGTAATAATTTATATTAGGTGGCGATGGACTACAACTCTATTGCGAAACTTAGACCAAATGCTGAGAAACAAATAAAGTTCATTATCTAAACTTTTCTGAAAGATGAACTACTTAATTCTAAATCAATTCAATTGTAAAGTTTCATGGAACTAGATGTAATGCATTTGAAATCGATACTAAGCAAAATGTGCCTTTGGAAAGTAACTAAGCTTGGAAAAGGAGAAAATCTGATGAAATGCTTAAGAATCAATGCCTAGCTCTTGAGAGCAGTCACACAGTTTAGTGTTTATGGGAGAGCTTTAGGCGGTGTCCTGGAGCCAAGTTGCTTGGATTCAAACCCTGTTTCTGTCTCCTACACCAAGAATCTGGATAACTGGTTTAATCTCTCTTAGCCTTAGGTCCTCCCTGGTAGAATGGGACCAATCATCTCTCTTACCTCCAAGGGCTGTGCAGATAAAATTAACACAAGTAGAGCAACTAGACAACTACCTAATACATGGTAAGTACCTCTAAATACCATTAACTATTCCAGATTGGGTAAAATTCCATGACTTAAACAGACAAATGGTTTCAATATGATGGGGGAAAAATAAATTCTATGGTTATTTTGATTTATAGCAAGTGTTGTTCTCTGCTTGACAAAATGGGAGAACCACTTGATGCTTAATAGACGTATTTTATGCTATTCAAAGACACAATCATGTTAACATTTGTAGTTGAAACCTCTCCCAAAGCAAGTAAGTTTTTAGATACTACTATGTGAAACCAAACATACAGGTGGTTCTAAATCTGTAACTTAAATTTTCACTGAGGGACAAACATCTCCCTCTAACTGGCAGACAAGAGAAGGCAGCTTTTATTTTTGGCTACCAGAACTAATTTGCTGATACACTGAGCTTTGTGCATCTCAAAAGGAAAATCTTGTGGGAAAGCAAAAAGAGAATATGACCAAGGAAATCATCAAAAGCAACCTAGAGAGAAAAATTTGGTGACTAGAGTCATTCAGCCCCAAAGCAAAGAAACACGATTATTGTGAATAAATGCATACAATAATAAAAGGACTTTCTTTTACCAGGAAAGGTACTAAGGAATAAGTTGAGGAGAAACTGCTCAGAATATAATGTGCCTCTAAAAAATTCAAGGTAAATTGTAGAGTGCCCACGTCATGGATATTCTTCAACCTGTGTAAGGTCATGAATACTCTTTGTGTAAAACTATGCAACCAAAAATAAATACTCTCAAGACAAATGACCCATGAGAAATAATCATGATGGAAGAGTGCCAAATGGTTTAAACCAACCTAGAAGACATGACAAAAGATGATAGCCTATATTCATGAAATGCTAGGTACATCTGAATACATAGCATGAATGTAGGGATTGTTGGAAGGCCAAGTGCTCAGAGGCAAAAGAACAGGAGAGTTACAAGATGACTGGCAGACATGGGAGATCAACCCCCTAAGACTTCTGTAGGTTAATGGCCCTCAACCTTTCCTTTCTCGGTAGAGAAAGGTAAGTCAACTATTTTAGATGGATCATCTTCTACCAGGGACTCTCACTGAGGATCAGGCAGGTAATACAACAAAAAGTAATTCTGCAGTTCACTGACCACAAATAAGTCACAGATGAGATACTTCCGAACAATGAGGATACTGAAGAACATTCAGTTCATTATCAATGTAGAAGGAACAAATTTCATCACCATACACTCTGGTAGGCAAAAGTGTACACTTCAGTGATTGTTGACAACTCAACTTCTCTTTGCTTCTTCTCTTCTACCCAAATAGTAAAAGACATAATATTGCCAATTCAAGGTCATCTTAGTCACTTCCCGGTTTTTTGGGGGGGGGAGGGCATACAGAACAATTCAGGAATTTCACTCCTCTTGTCCTCTTTCTTTTCTCTCCAAGAGAAAGTTACAGGAGGAGCTTCTAAGAGCATCTCACCAGCAGAAAGTTTTCCCTTCCATCATCACTGTCCATTGTCCACACTGGTTTTAACTGAGATACAAAGGCTCCAGTGGGGGTAGGGTGTTGCCATCCATTCTCATTGGGATATGTTGAGATGGCCCCAGGGGCAAAACTGAGAAGTATAAATACTCTGAATCTTCCTCATTCCAAATATTAACCTCTCTGGGTTCACCTGCCTCTTGAGAGAAAAATCTATACCCACCTGAAGGAATAAGGAGTTCAGATTCCTCTAACACAGCATTCCTTGGGGGCAATCCCTCTTACCACACTTCCTTTCAATACTGTAATATTGGTGTAACAAATACAAGTCTCCTCATTTAGACCTTACCATATTAAACAGTTATGTAGCCATGCATTAATTTTAGAAATAATCTGAAAGCATACAATACTCCAAGCACACATCTAGCCAACTGCATAAATCAGAAATTTCCTATAATTAGATATGCATACATATATACATCTCTACTCTACAATGCATGGCATCTATATATTTCTACTCATGAGTGTATAATAGACATATCTATAAATATATATATGTAAATTGTGCCATATATTATATTCTGTTACCACCTCCAAAGTGTTGTTCAACTTGCATTTAAATATTAAATATTTAAATAAGATGGTTTAATACCACAACCACATTTGTGTATAGAGTTGATTTTTGGAAATGGGTGCAAGTGGCAGTGTGGTCTGGTGGTATAGAGACTGCTGTGGAACCAGATTCCTGGATATTAAACCCAGCTCCACCACACTATCACTGCAATTTCAGGCATACTACTTAATTTCTCTGTGCATAGTCTCATTAATTAGAACTGAAGAATAATAATGTCTATCTTGTAAGCTTATTGTGTAAATTAAAGGGGCTAACATACATGAAGTGCTTGGAGTAGTGTCTGACACAAAGTAACCATAATCAAAATTTACTGTTAGTATTATTCTGGAAGCACAAAAGACACACTGTGACTCGGGAAAAGTATATATCCTTTAAGACTAAACACAGTCTTGTCCAGGTAAATATCATTTGAGGTCTAAACTGCAGGGGATGTCTTAAAGGCAAATCAGTCATCCCTTCTGGTAGGTTCATAAGCAACAATTCTGTGTATAGCACAGGTATAAGCAAGGATGAGGTCATCTTGACGTTCATGATCTTTGAGATCTTTTCCAACATAGCAACAAGGAAAAAAGGCTTTTGAAAGGATGGCAATCTTTCAAAGACTTATGCCATTTTCAATAGCAAACTTAGAAAGATATCCTAATAGTAATTGCTTATGTTCATATACATCTTTAAGTCCTATAAAGCACATACACCAGTTTCCTAGGGGTGCAATAACAAAGTACCACCAGCTGGGCAGATTAGAACAACACAAGTTTTTTCCATCATACTTCTGGAGGCCAGATGTCCAAAATCAAGGTGTTGGCAGGGTTAGTTCCTTCTGAGAACTGAAAGAGAATCTGTTGGTGCCCCCTCTCCTATCTTCTGGTGGTGATCTACAAGGCTTGGCATTTATCAGCTTGCAGATAAATCCCTCCAATCTCTGCCTCATGTTCACAAGCATTCTCTCTATATTTCCATGTATTCACATAGCCATCTTCTTCTAAGAAGGCCACTCATATCAGATCAGGGGTCCAGCTTACTCCAGTATGATGTCATCTGAACACTTCTATCTGTGGTGACCCTAATTCCAAATAAAGTCACATTCTGAGGTACTAAGGGCTCAGACATCAACCTATCTTTTTTGGGGAGAGACAATCCAACCCCTAAAAGTAGCTTAACAGCAATTTATAAAGTAAGAACTATTATCCCCACTTTATATATGAAATCTAGGGCTTCAGTAAGACATGTCATATGCCATGTGACACAGCGATTTCTTGGGTTAAACTCAGGTCTTAGGATTCCACAGGTATTATCTTTGCAAATACATCACCATCCCACAAGAGCTTTCATACATTGTTTACCTAATATTTATTGTGAACTTCATATATTGTTTAACAAGTTTTGGTTTGCGAGTAACAGCAGACACAAACAAACCAATCCCCATATTGAATGAAACTGCAAAGGTCAATTGGCTGTGACAACAAAAATCAACAGGTATGATGGCTGTTAAGGTTTGACTCTTCTTCCTATTCTTTTGCTTATCACCTTTGCTTTTTTTCTTGCTCCTTTCCTCTCCATTCCTATAGTCAGTCCTAAAGTGAGTAGGTGGGGCCTGGGACAAGTAGGCATTGGTGTGGGGAGGGGAAGGTGGGAGCTGTCGCAGGCCAGAGCTGAGTGTCAAAGCCCACGCAAGGTAAGAAGGGTTATTCTTGGGAGGGGATGGAGTGACCTGATGTGGAAAGTGAAATGTGGTCAAGGTGAGGGGAGCATCCATGCAGACATCATGAACCACTCACAAGATGCATCACATTCTTGCCAAAGATGCACAACCTAATCCTAATCATGAGCAGAGGATCCCTGGGTGGCTCAGCGGTTTAGTGCCTGCCTTTGGCCCAGGGCATGATCCTGGAGTCCCGGGATCAGGTCCCACGTCGGGCTCCCTGCATGGAGTCTGCTTCTCTCTCTCTACCTGTGTCTCTGCCTTTCTCTCTCTCTCTCTCTCTCTCTCTCCGTGTGTGTGTGTGTGTGTGTGTCTCGTGAATGAATAAATAAAATCTTAAAAAAAAAGGTCTGAATCATGAGCAAACACCAGACAAACTCAAATGGAGGTATATTCACATAACAATGACCATGTTATCTTCTAAAGTGTCAAGAAGATGGACATAAAGAAGGACTAGAGGACTGTTCAAGTTTGAGAGAGGCAGAAAGACATGAAAACTAGAAGCAAAGCAACATTCTGGGCTGTACTGTTTTGCTTAAAAGTCAGTAATTAGACAACTGACAAAATCTGAATGTGATTTGCAAATAAAATGAAAGTAATGAATAAATGTCAATATCCTAATTTTGAGAGTTTTGTTTTGCTTATCCAGGACAGTATTATCGTACACAGGAAATATGTCCTCATTTGCAGAAAGCAAATTCTAAAGTACAAAGTGGCTATGCATATACATTTCACATGAAGAAGGTTTAAATAACTGAAAAAAGATCTAGGTAGTTATCACAAGATGGGAACGGGGTGATGGGCAGGAAATTACGATACCCACATGGATGGTCAATAGACCACTGACACGAAGAGCCTGGGTTCCACTGCCAGACTGTTTAGGAAAAATCTCGGTTTTGTTCATTTCTAGCTATGTGACTTTGGGCAATTTCTTTAACTCTCTTTTTGCCCAAATGTGGGCATCTACACAATGAAGATAACCTTACCTCCCTCACAGGACAATTGGGAGAAATCAAAGATTAGCACGTGTAAAGCACTCAGAATAGTGCCTGGTCCACCGCAAGCATTCAAATACCATTAACTATTATTATTATTATTATTATTATTATTATTATTATCTCATTTAATTTTTACAAAGGCCAATTTTATAGATACACTGACTCGAGATAACTACTGCTTGCTTGCTATATACTTGCCATGCTCTGTTCTACACATCAAGAATATAGTAATGATCCAGACAGACCATATCCTTCCTAAGATACGGTTACATAAACAGCTTGTTTAAAATCAGCCAGCAATTATGAGAGCTTGGACCTGAGGTCAGGTTTCTTATATGCTCACTTCCCCTTCAAGAACCAACACTGGTTTAAGTGGACGAGGTCAGAGTACAATGAAACCAGGCAGAAAGTTCCAAAAATGATAATGCTTAAGGTGGCATTTTTTTTCTCCAAATTTCACAGGCTACAGCATATATTTGTCAGCTATGTGAACTGCTAAAACTCTGACTGACAGTAGTTTCAAAGGCCATATTGGAAACTGAGAGTTTGTTCTTGTTTTTAGCTAACACATATTGAGCACTTACTATCTATGGCATACTGTGTATCAACTCCTGTGGTCCTTGGTGCAATCCTTAGAGTCCCTGATATTATATTGCCCACATTCCAGAGGGGAAAAAGCAAGGATCTTAGAAAGAAAGTAATTTACCTAAAGTCACAGAGCAGTGGCTGATGGATGAACAGTTCAAATCCAACTGGTTTTTTTCTCCTCCAGCTAACTGTGGTATTGAAGCAGGAGCAAATGGTTAACACTTAATTCATTAGCATTTTTTGAGCAACCACTATTTCCAAGACACTATCTTCAATACTCTAGGTACAAGAAAGGTAGATGATTCCTACCTTCAAAGCAGTCCTCTGCTGGTCTAGTGTATGCCATATGCATATGAAGTCTTCCTTACAGCTAGTCATGAATTAAGAGTACAGCCATACTTGAGTACGGTACCTCTTGGTGTGCTTGCTGAGCAGGCTGGAAGAAAAAGCTGCAGCAAAAAGAAAGAAAAACACAAAAGCCAGAATTGCCAGGCCTCGTGGATTCTAAGCACAATCCCTAGGGCTCCCTTGGCTCTCCAAAGACTGATTTTAGTGTTTATCTTGCATTCAGTCAATACAGCTTCAACCAACAAGTGCTGTAAGTTTTACCATTGAGGTCTCAATGGTAAAGAAAATCTCCCAAGGCTGCTTTGTGCTGTAGCATCTGAGAACAGGTGCAGCCTATGTGCCAAGTATAGATGAATGTTGATTTTTTAAAATATAGCAAAATTCTATGTCTCTACTCCAAGGACAATGGCAAAAGGGGCAATCATTTAAATGAGGGCAGCGGACAATGTGAAACAGACACAAGTGGAATTATCTGGTTTTATCACATCTCCCCAGGAGGCTCTCAGCCACAGTAGAAAGCCAGTCTTTAGAGAGTATATGATGTATGTGAGCTCTGCATCCACTCCCACCTTATATACCTCCTCTCATTCTTTTTCTCTGTCTCAATTCCTCCTTTTGTATGCTCTTATACATCCTCTTCCTTCCTTTCCTTATCTTTCTGTACCTTTCAATTCTCCTCTGCCTTTGCCTTAAACCCAGCAGTGGTCCTTGAGAGCTCTGCCCATCCTGCTGCTGACATTTGGAGCAAAGTGTTTGCTAAACCTGTGTTCTGGGTGATAGGGCATCAAACAGAGTCCCTGATTTGTGGCAACTATTAAAGATCCTGTGGAACTTCTCACTGTGGTGTTAACTGGGTGATCTGGCCCTCTGCCCTCGGAGCTATTGCTTTGGACTCCTGCAGACTCTTGTCTGCAGTTTCAAGTCAAGAGTCATCTCTTACATCTTCAAAGACTCTTCCACTGATTTGCCACAGTCAAGGCCATCCCTGGGCACAAATTTCCCATTGGCTGTTGACCTCTGGAGTCTCTCTCCTTAACGTCAGCCATTTCAGCATTTCTCCAATGAACTCACGCCATCCCCTGGTTGCCTGAGTCCCTAACTTGAGAGGTGCACCCAAGCCTATCTTCTGAGTGACATCACATGCTCTTGACCTGTTCTTTGTTCTGTTCTCCTTTTTCTACCCAAACATGCTGGTCCTCCATCCTATTTTCCTGGGGTCTCCCTGTCTGTTGAGGAACAGCTATTTAGGCTGAGAAATGAATCCATGTTAAAAGGATAGTACTTGCAAATGATGGAAAGTTTTCTTCTCATCTCTCCAAAAATTCTCAATTCTCTCCCCACATTTTTACTTCTAAAGCATGGATAATAATCCTCTACTGGGCTATTAGCTTGTGTCCAGAACTTATGTAGGTGTTTTACATTTGAATTATTTAATATTGTTAACAAATCTGTAAGTGCTATTGGTGCTATTGATATCAGCCCCATTTAACAGACAAAGAAAGTGAGGCCAAAAGAGGTTAAAAAGTCATCGAAAGTTATCTAGAGAGTAAATGACTGAGCCAGAATTTGCTTCCAGGTATTTTGGTCCTTGAGCATCTGCTTTTCCCAACATGCCTCCTGGCAAGCCTGCCTCACCCCTACAGTGGGATCATGTTGCTCTGCTACTTACCCTCTAAATATCCTCTAAGACTACTAGATGATGAAACTGGAACCAAATGGATAGTAAACAGCCCCTATATAGTGTGGCCCCCACACTTCCTTTCAGGAATGAGTCTCTATTTCTCTGCCTTCCTTGCTGATATTTGGAATGTCTATTCTCTTCATATACTACACACTCTTATAAGTCTACCTTCAATCACACTACTACCCCTGCATAAAAGATTTTTCCCATGCTCTCTGACTGGGGAAACCTTTGCTCATTCTTCAAAACCCATCTCAAAAGTCTTGTCCTCTTTGAAGCTATCCTCCAGGCAGATAATTAAGTATTTATACTTTTTGCTCCCAACTACAATGTAATGTATGTGACAGTGTGCAAACTAGCTTGGGGGAAGAAAAGATGACTTTACATTTGGAGATGGCTCCAAATACATAAGCAGGGTTCCTGCTTGCTTGTTTGCTCTTTTTCTCTCTGTTTCACATACAGGCTCTCTGGGCATGACAGGCTGGTGGCTACAGGCAGCCAGAGACTCAAGCTTATTTTTTTTTAAGCAATTCTGGAGAAGAAAATGCTTTTTCTCTAATAGCGTTAACAGAAATGTCACAGAGAGGGCTCTGATTAGCCTGACTTAAGATACCTGTCCAATCCTTAACCTGTCACTGTAATGGGGAGGGAGGCAGGGAATTGAGTATTTAACACCTGTTTTATATGACCATTCCATTTGTAGAAAGGGTACCAGGAGAGGATACAATGGTCAGCCTATACAAAATAAATGAAAAGTTTACAGGAAACTGGGTTCTTTCTTTAGATGAGGGAGCAAAAGATGCTGGGAATATCAAAGATTTCCATTATATTACACCTATAATCTGGCTAACATTCATACTACTTTTTTTTATACATACTATTTCCAAAACACTTTCACTATGAACTCTTCCACTGATGATCAAAGGCCCATTATCCAAAACAAACAATCAGAAAGTCTGACTGATTATCACATCCACCTTCATGTTCAGGACCTCTGTTCTCAGTCCAAGCAAGTGAGGCTCTTAATAGAAGCCTGTGAATTTAACCACTCAACACACTCCACATAGAGTGGTGAAGTAAAACAAGTTAAATACACAAATAACTACTATTTAGAAACTAACTACGGTGGTTACTGCTCTCAAATCTGTATCTTATCCAGACAGGCAGGGATTGCAGATTCCCTACTCATCAGTAAAGTGGCTTCCTAGATCCATTAATTCAAATGCCCTTGTTCTATTACTGGGAAGATCATCCATGTCCATTACTCTTCAAAATCACATGAGAAAATATTCAAGAATATTTTTTTCCTGGGGACTTAACTGCTATAGTACTCTAATTTTTGTTCATGAAATTTTAAGAGATGAGAAATTACAGACCTAGATCTTACAAAATGAATACCTTAAAATTTCACTTGGCTACTGAACAATAAACTTTCAAAAAAAAAAAAAAGCCACAGATTAGTCACTCAAGTCAGAGGGTTTGTCAAGGCATGGTTTCTGAATCTGGGTTAAGGTTATGTGTTGTCTGTCTCTTAGTGAGAGGTCCCCTCAACCTCAACTTAAATTGTTCTCACAGGGGTGCCTGGCTGGCTCAGTTGGTTGAGCATCCAACTCTTGGTTTCAGTTCAGGTCATGATCTCTCAGTCATGAGATCGAACCCCCCATTGTGCTCTGCACTCAGCGAGTAATCTGCTTGAGATTCTCTCTCTCCGTCTCCCCTTGACAGTCCTCACCTCTCTCTTTCTAAAATAAGTAAATGAATCTTTAAAAAAAAATTTTTCTCAAAGCAGAGCTCTCTCCTCTGTGCTCTGAGATGATACAACTTATACCAAAGCCAGGACCTTTCTTACAACATCTTTCAAGAACTTTAAAAAGGGTTCAAGAGGGGGAGGTTGTAGGTGTGTAGAGATAAGGAGTGTATGCGGACTCTTTCTACCTTTCCTTCAATTTTGCTTTAAACCTAAAATTTCTTTAAGGACTAAATTAAGCTTACTGATTTTTTAAAACTCAAAAAAATTCCAAAATGCTCATGGTTTTCCATAAAACCTTCCAAATTACATTTTTTGTAGGCATATTCTCGTATCAAGAAACAACAAGCAATGACCTCATAAGAGCCTGCTCTGCGGTCACTTAACAAGTATTGTCAAGTTCTTGGTCAGAGGCGAGGGAATCTTCATTGTCCGATGTCCTACCAGGATTCAGCCAATCCCATCTTTTAGTTTTGTTTATCTGTTCCACCCCACTCCTGGCATCAATTTCTTTATCAGTTGGGGTCTTATGATTATAAGCAACAGGAGGAGACTCTAGCTAACAAAAACCAATAAAAAATAACAATAACAACAACTAAAGTCACAATTATACAAGAGAGATTCATTGATGAACTCAAAGTCAGCCACAGAATTATAAGAGGAACTGGATCATCAGGCCTCAGGAAGCAAAGAAACAGGATAGTTCTATGAAACTAGATGGTGGGGAGTAAGGGTCCATTTCTCCAGAGGGTTACCATCAGAAGTAAACAGCTTCTGTTATCTGTCCTGTACCATTTAGCTTATGACTCAAACCCCTGGCAAAGAATGTGATTGACTTGAATCACAGATTTGTTACTGAAGAAATCCAGGATGTGGCAAGATGTGGGGGAATGTGATACTTTCTCTCCGATTGCCTAAGTCTCATGCTTGAGCCTGAATTGGAGGGTGATAAAATGCAAGGTCATGGTCAGAATTGATTTCCTACCACAAAGAGAATTTGTGACACCAGAGAAGAGGGAGATGATGGCGGCAGAGCCAACTTAATAAATTCCCACTATAATATCAAGTATAGTCCTTATTTCTTTGCCTTTCATTTTGATATTTAAATGTCTAGCACTCTTACAGATTTGGTATTGTTTTAAACAGTGTCCCAATGTCTATTTGAAAATTAGACACATAGAGCTTTCTCCATACATGTTTTCTAATTGCTAGCTTAAAGTATTATTCATTAAAAGCATATTAGCAGGGATCTTCTAGTAACACTGTCACCCCCACACCTTTTAAGAGGTGATATAAATGGCAGATAATACTTTTGCATAAGTGGTTCATCTGAGCACGTCCATTCACACCAAATGGTAACTCTAAACAGAGTAGAAAGGAAACTCAAGAGTTTAGTTTCCAGGGGCACCTGGGTGGCTCAGTTGGTTAAGCGATCACCTCTTGATTTCGACTTAGGTCATGATCTCAGGTCCTGGGATCAAGCCCCACATCGGGCTCCATGCTCAACAGGAAGTCTGCTTGCCCCTCTGCCCCTCCCCCTGCTTGTACACTCTGTCAAATAAATAAATAAAATCTTTAAACAAGAAAGAGAGAGAGTTTAGCTTCCAGTCTCTTCCCTCATCTTCACATCTACCCTAGGCCGCCTTGTACATGTCACTTTGAGAAAAGGACTTTTCCACTGTCTAGAGAGGAAGAATAGCTGGATAGCATAGCCATTCAGAAAACGGGCTGTAGAGTCATAAACCCCAGGCCTACATATGGACTAAAGTCAGTTCATGAAATGGGAATAACATCATCTACTTCATGCTTGACATGAAGACTAAATTCAATAATGTTTATAATGTCTTAGCACAGTTTACCACGTATGGTAAAACCTAATAAATAGTATAGCTTTTATTAAATCTGACCTGCCACTAGATTTGATATGTGAATATTTCCAGGGGATTTTTTTTTTACAATAACCACAGATTATAAATAACCTAATAGAATAATCATGTTGGAATCTTTGCTACTTGGCTAGCTCTGATCCCATTAATGATACATTATCGGTCTTATTAATGATCATCAACCTATCCCTTACACAAATATTAAGTTTTTCCTTTTAGCCCTAAGCCCTTTATTCCTATGCTCATTAACACTGTACTGTTATACAGTCATTCTCTGTCACTCTTTATTCTTGCTCCTCTAGGTAATTTTATACTAATAAGAACTACTTGCATTTAGCAACCTTGCCATGAATGTCGCTTTATCTTTTGTCATAGGTTGGACGTGCTAGTCCCATTAGGCTTTGAATGAAAGCTCAAAATTGAAAACGTACAGTTTGCAGAACCCCTATGATCACTAAATTTATCTGCACTCCCTTTCTATTTTTCTCTCTCTTTTTTTTTTTTTCTCTCTTTCTGTTCTCACACACCTGAGGCAGTAGCTGGACATCATGCCCACATAAGGTCAATTCCCTGAGTCTTTAGATCCTAGTGTTGGAGAACAAGGAGGCTGGCATGTGCTGTGGACTAATTTGGGGTCCTCTGCAGACATTTGTAAGTATGCCAGGCCAACAATTTAATCTTACCTTTCTATTATGCTATGTTCTAAAACTCTGGAATGAAAGGATGAAATTTAAACATAAGTTCTCTTCACTCTTTGAGTGTTAGGTGCATGTCTTCTTCTTATTAGTTTAGCATACAGTGCACATTCTTTTTCAAACTTTAAAAGTATTCGCTCATCTATTCATTCAGTTATTACTGACTAAGCTTCTCCTTTGTCCTTAACAATAGAGACATAGAGTGAACAACACAGATAATGGTCTGTACCTTAATGTCAGACAATCTAGTGTCAAAGACTAGTAATTAAATAAATAGTTAAGAAAGAAAGCAGTAAGCACTGACATGGAATATATTCAAGGCACTCTAGAGTCATACAGCAGGAACCTTTAATATGAAGGATCAGAGAAAACTAGGCTAATGAAGGAGATTTAACTAGATTAAAAGGAGCATGGAAAAGAGTGAAGGCAGAGTCAACAGTGAAGGTACATACATGGACCTACAAGTGATTGTTTTACATGGTGCTTAGCACACAGTAAATGTTCAGTAAATGCTTGTTGACTGGAAGAGACAGAAAAATCAAAGCATACTGGTGGAAATGAAGTAAGTTTACTATACTAAAGAGTAGAAGTGGAGAAAACAAATGAGATAAAAAAGGACTAGATAGGTAGAGGGCAGACCATGTAACTCAAATAAAAGTAAAGTATTGTGGGGTTCTTTTACACACAAAAGACAGCAAGACTAAGAAACATGAAACAAGATTTTGTTTTAGGAATAGATTTTTTTTTAAATTTTTATTTATTTATGATAGTCACACAGAGAGAGAGAGAGAGAGAGAGGCAGAGACACAGGCAGAGGGAGAAGCAGGCTCCATGCACTGGGAGCCCAACGTGGGATTCCATCCGGGGTCTCCAGGATCGCGCCCTGGGCCAAAGGCAGGCGCTAAACCGCTGCGCCACCCAGGGATCCCTAGGAATAGATTTTGTTTTAAGAATATAATTTTGGGTGCAGTAGAGACTATACACTGGGAACAATACAGGACAAAAATAGACCATTTTTAGAAGTACATGGAGCAATCCAAGCAAGAGCCAACAGTGGCTAGAATTAGGGTATGTAGAAAACTGGAGAGATCTGAGAAATATTTAAGGCTGTGTCAAAATGTCTTTGAGACACTGGATGAGAAGGACTGACTAGGGGAAGGGATCAAGGAGGAATCTCAAGTTATTAGTCCAAACTATGGTGTCATTCACTGACATATGTAACATGTGAGAAAGAGCAGGTTTGGAACAAAAGACAATTTGCTCTGTACTGAGCTGGAAATTTCTGTATAACAACCAAACAAAGATGTCTAGTAGGCAACTCGACAAGTGGATGTGAAGTCCAGAAAAGACACATCTGTTGGAAATAAATATTTGGAAGGTGTGCAAGTATGGATGGAAAATTAAACACACTTGAAATGGATGGGATCATACATTTAGGGGGGAATCTAACCATGGCCAATTCTAAAGACCTAGGCAGATAAAAAATGAGAATGCAAAAAAATCCAAGAGGAAGTGGCCAGAGAATAACGGGGAAACCAGGAGTCTACAATGCCAGGTATGTCAGTGAGAAGAGTGCTTTGAGATAAACAAAGTTATCGTCAGTATCAAATGTTGCTCATGGGTTAAATATGATTATGCCTAGAAAGTATATATCCAGAGAATTTTGCAACAAGTCAATCTCTTCTGACCCACAAGAGTAGCATCAGAAAGGTAGTGGAAGTAAAACCCAGATTACTTTAAGTTGAAGAATATTGGAAAAAGAAGAGAGAGAGAGAGAGAGAGAGAGAGAGAGAGAGAGAGAGAACGAACAGCAATATACACTTATTTCAGGAAGATTTGCTGTTAAGAAAAAAGAAAAAGGTAAGTCAGTAGTCAAAGGGCAATATGGGGTCAGTGGGAGTGGTTCAAGCCTAGATTGGAAAGAAATCACCAAATGGAGCAAAGTGAAAGATGTGAAAAAGGCGTGGAATGAATAGATGGAGAGCTCTGGAAAAGTGAAAACTAAAGGAATAAAGGGAGGGAATATTTGTCTGGGAAATAGGAGGAGAACAAAATGGGCAGAGATCCAAGTGTGGGCTTAGGGGTAAGAGTTTATGGGTGATGTGGCTGATGGCTTCCAATTTTCTCTGTAGAAGACATGGGAGGCTCTTCTGACAAGAGTTAACAAGAAGGTGAGGAAGACAGAAGTTAAAGGAGAATGAAAGTTTGAGGAAAAAGAGCACATTAGGGGAACAGAGAAGGACGAGGTGACACTGGGAACCCAGAAGAAGTGGGGTATCTTAAAGACATGTTGTAATGGTTTTCATACTATCCAGCACTTTACCAATGCTGAGAGCATGAGCAGAGCGAGGCAACTAAGATAGAGCCACTTGGATTACTCTCCAAACTTCAGAAGTCGAACAGTCAGCTCTCTCCTGTGCTTGCAGGAAGGAGTCAACTCTATTCATTTAGAGAGATTCATGTAAAATGGATATATTACTTAAAATTACTATGGCCCTCAACAACATAAAAGAAGCAGTGGTGGGTAGGCTAACAGTGAAGACCTGAATTCTAACCGAAACTCTGCCCCAAACAGCTCTGCCTCCTTCATCCAATCACTGTGTCTCTGTTTCAAATGAAAGGACTATATGAGACATGATCCTCCAAGTCAGTGATCTAAGTTTCTGGGAAAACACTACAGCTCCTCCACATCAGGTGGAAGAAGGTCTCCCTCCAACATCACGATAAAAAGCCCATTTCACAAATAGCACAACTGAGGGGGAAACTTCTAGAAACCCTCTTATATTAGAGAATAGAGATCCCCTGACTATCTCTAAACCCATACCTCATCCGTAGTCAAAAACACCCTCAGATTAGGCTTGCAGAATGAAAGATCTATAGACTCTGTGGAACTGTCTAGAAAGCAGTTTGATTTGTCAGCATATCAGAGAACACAGCATCTCCTGAACAGTGTGATGTCACTTCCCAGATCCATAATAAAAATCCGCCGTGGACAGGGAAAGATGGGTTGGGAGGGACACAGTTACCAAACCTTTGTGTAAGTCCAAAATGGACACAGTTTCAAACCAAAAAAGAAACAACAAAAAGCAAAAACAAAAATACGCTTTTTAAAAAAGAACTTTCCTAAAAACTCAGAAAGTAGAAGTGGGGTTTTTTTTTTTCATTTTCTTTCTCTGCCAGATGAGTAATTTCAGAACAACTGCTGAGTGCTGAACAATAAGACATTCAAGGACCAAAACGAGAGAGTCATTTTTTTCACAACACCCTCGGGTAGCTGTTCACTGTCTCTGGCAGACAAAATTATTTTCCAGCCGGCTCCTGGAGGACCATCTATAAACAAATTAGAAATTTCAAAGGGTTTGTTTTCTGCCTTCTGGCTGCCAGTAGGGGCCGTTCCCTTTGTGTCCTTCATATGAAAAAGTAATTTAACAAAGAAAAAAGAGAGAGTGCACCTCAGTTCAAACAGACAAGCATGTACACTCCCTCCCCCTCCCTTCCGTCATCTCCCTCTGTCCATTGTCATGTTTGGTCAGTTTGCTGTCAAAACAACTTTTATTGTATGCAGCTTTCAGGGCTGCGGGGCTCCAGGAGCTTGAGAGATGGCTGTTTTCCTACAGCAATTTCATCAATAAGAAGAAAATGGAAAATGAGCACTGATTTATGGCTGATTCTCCTTAACACATAATAGCAGCAGGCAACGCCCACCCGAATTGGAAGTGTGTCTGTTCGTCACTGGGCTCGGATGCAGACCCAAGAAAGCACAGCCTCAAAATAAAGAGAGATCTCTGAACATGCTACGACAGCTTGTCAAGCAAGGCACAAAGCCATATTTCAACGGAAAGAAAAAAATATCAAGTCTGCCTCACACCAACTCTGAAGAGGAGTTAAGCTTGGTATCTGGTACTATGAAAAAGCCCTTCCCTACAAAATATCCTGGCCGACTACAAGGACCAGCTACTCAGAAAAAAAGCAGCACATTATATCCCACATGCAAAAGCTAACAAAATTGGCCCTCGGTTTACCAATAAGGGAACTGACCTAAGGAGTAGGGAAGTTCTAGGTACAGGGACCGAGCCAACTGTCCTGGAGAAGGGGCCAGGAGGCCAGGGTCTCCACTCCACATTTCCCGTGGCCCAAAGTCACCATATGGGGAAATATGATTCTTTCCTGAGTTTTGGCATGCAAAGTCCATTTTCTCATTATTATCTGAGTTCTGATTCTTTGGGATTGATTTGGGACTTGGCTGGTGATCAAGAGTTGAAGAACAGGAGGTTCAGAAAGGCAGCTATTTCTAGCGTACTGATATGCTCTACTAATCATGGTTTAAGTGGCATGCCGAATCTAGACTGCTTTCTAGAGTCCTATTCAGAGGTCTGCCCTCTAAGATGAAAATGTCTTAAAAGCCTTCCTAGCATGGTACATTTTGTTTAAGGAAATTCTTGGTTCAGGAAAGCCAATTTGAAACCAGGGAGTATGCCAAAAGTCAGAAAAATACTGTGGGGCTTAATGTGACTCTGTGTATTTTTTTTCTCTATACTTTGCATACCTCTATTTCCAATTCCCTGTCTATAGGGATTCTGCAGGTAGATTTCCAGCAGCAATTCTCATCTTGGGGTCAAAGGAGTAATGAAAATTGGCTCATAGGAGCCAAAGGGTAGGTGCAGTCTGAGCTCAAGGTTGAAGTGCTTGTGTGTGCATGTGTGTCTGGACATGCACACTTGCTGGTGGGGGAGACAGAGGGTGAGTGCAGGACACAAACATGATACTCCCACCTGGGCAGAAACTAAAGTACCACCCCATTGCCTTGACTAAGCAAAATTCTCAGAAAAATATTCAAGTTGTGAAAAACAACATCCTCTCACTACCCGCCGATAATGCTTTCCCTTACCCTCAAATATGATCTTCCGTATATACCCCCAAATGCACGAGTGGCTGACCATTAAGAAACAACCACCATTTTCAATTCATTTACTTTTAAAAATCCCTTCACATAAGGTGCATTCCTCATCTGGTACCCTCGAGTGAGAGGAAGGTCATCCCTTTCTGCACATGTTAAAGAAAAGCATAATCTTGGAAGTACAGAAAAGGAGTCAGATTTCAACAAGAGTATTTATAGTACTTGGGCTGAGATGGTTGACCTAGGTTCAAACGAGTAATAGAGAACAGACAAATACCCCTTCCTTTCCCCTAAGGACATAAAGGAACACAGTATTGTGCTGAAGACAAGATTAATAAGGGTAAACACACCCGTAATCTAAGGAAGATGAAATGTAAACCGCAGAGGGAGCCTAGGCAGTATATTCAATACCATACAGCAGTTTTACAAATTGTTTATTTCCTTTACCAGATGGGCCTTTGAAAATTTCCTCTCTGTGTGCCTTAGTTCTAATAGCAAACCCACCTGAATGGCTTTGGTGCCTGCATGGCCCATTCCTGGATCTTGGCCAGGCACAGTGTATGCAGGGTTAATGCCAGCCTCAAGCAGCCCTCTGCCCTGAGTCAGGTTATTAAACAGGAACATTTGACTCATAATTTGTTCTCCTCATGTTAAGTAGATTGCAATAACTCAACTGTCCAGGATCTGTTTATCAATGCTCTGTGGCTTTCAGCAGCAAATATTTTATAACCACTAAGTGGATGTTCAGACCACTCATCAAATGAAAATCTCCTGTACTCAGAGCTGGTTTTATCATCACAACCCACCAACTGGAAAGCCCTGGAGAGGTAGTAACCCTGCCCCAGAGCCTATCAGGCTTAGCCAGATCCTCATCCGTGGGAATTCTCTTCCACTAAATGACCTTAATAGAAACTGGCCCACTCCCACAAGAGGCTATAACATTTCAGGGATTCTTCACTGGCCTATCCTGTCCTAGTAAATTGTCATGTTATCTAGGTTTACTGTTTCCTTTATATACATTCAAAGAAATGTGAAATGATGTGTGTGTAATAAAGAGGCATAGAAATGAGTAAAGATGGGGATAAGAAGAAGGCAAAGGAAGGAATGGAATAAGGGAGAAAAAAAGAGATTAAGAGGGAGAAGTAAAAAAAAGATAAAGGCAGATAAACAGGTCCTACTACAGGCTACACTAAGTTGACGCAGTATCCATAAAACTACATTATTTGAAACAAATGGAAGAAGTTGGTATTGCCACCAATAGGCTTTATTCATAATAATCTGGTTTTTATTAATGAGCTGCAGTGGTTCTGGTATTTCTCACTTAGTATAAAAGATATTATCTCCAAAATGAAGGTATGTAACAGTTTAACTGTAGGATATTGATATTGACCAATTGTCAGAGAATTAGTAATGAAAGCAGATACATTGACTTATCATGCCCATAAGGAACCTGTGAGATAATATAATGTCTAAAATAATGCAAGAACTGAAAGTTAACATTCTTCCTTTCATTAGTAAATGAAATGAAGCATGGTAAAAAAAATGCTTGTAATTCAGTTTTTGAAACAAGCTCTTTAAATTTCTTGGTTGCATAAACAAATGAATTATCTGTACTGGTTAAGTGTCTTTAAGTTGTGATACTATCGCTTGTAACTGAGGAGTACTGAATGATATCGATATTGTACTAGGAGTAGGATACTGTGGTTGGCTCAGCCTAAATCACTTGCCCACCAAGAATAGGAGAGAGGTATAGCTCAGAATCTATAGAGTAACAGCCTCAGAGGTCCCACAACCTGAGAAAATCATTTCTCCAAAGAAATAGGGGTCACTGATAGAAAATAACAAAAGAAATCCAAGGCATATGAAACAGACAACTACTGTCCTGAAAAACCTTCTCCTTCACTCCAGCCCTATTTTCTGTGAGTTGTAATAGGCACATTAATTACAGAGTATTAATCTTAGCACTGACAACTATTGAGTCTCACAGAGAAAATGATTTGCAATTAGAAGATAAATAAAAAGATGATGAGAGGAAGTCTCTCATGAGCAAATGATTTTTAAGTTGAAACCTGAAGGATAAATAGGAGTAGGACAACTTGGAGGGCAAAAGCCTTTGAGGATGAAGGAATTCTAAGTGTGAAGTCTCTTAAATCTAAAGAATTTGGAAAAATGCTACTCTAATTCACATATAGAAAGAAATAAGAGGGTCACATAGTGGCTCCATCAGATAAGTATCCAACTCTTGGTTTCAGCTCAGGTCTTGATCTCATAGTTTATGGGATTGAGCACCATGTTAGGCTCAACACTCAATGAGGAGTCGCTTGAGATTTTCTCTCTCTCCTCTCCTTCTACCCCTCCTCCCACTCATACTAGGTCTCTCTCTCTCTCTCTCTCTCTCTCTCAAATAAATAGGAAAGGAAGAGAAAGAAAGAAAGAAAGAAAGAAAGAAAGAAAGAAGAAAGAAAGAAAGAAAGAAAGAAAGAAAGAAAGAAAGAAAGAGAAAGAGAAGCAGCTCCCCCGCTAAAAGCAACAAAAAGTTGAAAAAGCTCCAGAATCGGAGTTTAAAAAAAAAAAAAAAAACCCAAAGAAGAGTACACAAAGAAACCCAAATGGACTCAAACCCAAAGTAGGAGCCTTTGTAGGAGAAAAAAAGATTTAGCATTGCTCTTATATCTGGCAGAACCACAGTGGAAAGAGGAATTCACTTAAGACACTTAGTAGCCAAAATTCTAAAGACTTTTTAATAGCCTGATGTGAGAAGCAAGACAGATTACAAGCCAAAGGAGCCTCAAAAAGCCACAAAGCAGGTCTCTAATGACTTGTGATGTGTTTTCCATGTGTCTTCATCAAGTGCTCAAGAGTAGTGAACCTAAAGAACAGAGGCAGAGAAGTAGATGAGGAAGAGATACTCCTTGAGATGGTATCTATTTATCTATCCATCTAGCTACCTATCATAGATATATGTGTGTATACACACACACATATATATTTATTTTATATACTATGTACTATACACACACAAGATTATTTTTAAAGATTTTATTTATTTATTTACCAGAGAGAGAGAATGAGCACAAGCAGGGGAGTGGCAAAGGCAGAGGGAGAAGCAGGCTCCCCATTGAGCAGAGGACCTGACGCAGGGCTCAATTTCAGGATCCTGAGATCATGACCCAAATCGAAGGCAGACGCTTAACTGAGTGAGCCACCTAGGCACCCCTGATTTCTTTATATGAGATGATATTATATATTAATATCATGTACATATACACAAATATAAATACATGATTAAAAATTTTTTTCCATTTATTAGCAAAAACACTAACAACAATTATGGTACATGAAATGAGAAGAATACAGTGTGGCATAGGATCAAGGGAATTACTTTATTTTAAGGTTCTTTTTTTAAAAAATATTTTATTTACTTATTCATGAGAGACGCAGAGAGAGGTAGAGACAGGAGAAGCAGGCTCTATGCAGGGAGCCTGATATGGAACTTGATTCCGGGACTTTGAGATCACGCCTTGAACCAAAGGCAGATGCTCAACCACTGAGCCACCCGGGCATCCCTAAGGTTCTTATGCTGTTCATTGAAGTAGATGACAAATTAATAATTCATATTATACACTCTAAAGCAATTACTAAAAGCAAATTTAACATAAGAGATCATACAGACAACACATACTGCAAAATAGAATAAGATAAATGCAATTCACTCAGGAGAAGAGAGGAATGGAGGAAGAACAGAAAAAAAGAACAAATTGAATAAAGAGAAAACAAACATTCACATGAGAAATTTAAATCCAAGTATACCAATAATTATATTAAATGTAAATGAACTAAACATACGTCTTAAAGGGCAGAAATGATCAGTTTAGGTAAAAAAAAAAATCAAGACCCCACTTTATGTAGTTTATAAGAAACATTTTAATCACAAAGCACAGACAGGTTGGAAGTAAAACAGTGGGAAAAGGTGTAACACGTATGCTAGAAAGTCTCCAGAGACAGTTGCCATCAATCCTTCCTTGCCTAGAGAAGCACGCTGCTCCTCACATTAAAGATGCAATTTAATTTCCCTCCCCCTGGAACCTAGGATGGCTTTAGTGACTTAATGAATATAATATAACAGACATGACATACTGGGACCTCTGAGGCTATTTTATCATAAACCTTGCAGCTTCTGCCTGATGTTCTTGGAATACTTACTTTCTGGATGTTCCTTTTGAGAAATCAAGCACCATACAGTAGGAAACCTGGGTCCTCCTCTGTGGAGTGAGCAAAAGGAGTGAAAGAAGGTAGGATTTACAGTACAGGTGATATCCCCCCATGTGGACAGGCACATCTGGAATAGAAAAGAATGATTTCCCCATAAAATTCCTTATAATTGGGATTCTTCCTTAGTACATTGTGCTTAACTATGAAGTATATGGTCATTTGAAGGTAGAAGAGAGGGGTGGGGTACAATCACACTGGGATGAAAAAAGGTGTCCATCAAAACACCAGAATGAACTTCATGAGGTCATTCCCCCAATATCATTCACATTTAGGTCCCCTCCTGGGACCACTGGGGAGCAATAGTGATTCCCCCACAAGAAAGTTTTAAAATGAGTTTCATTAATGTGGTGATTAAATCATCTTCAAAGCCCTCTGTATCCAAAGCTGAAAACCTATTCACCATTCAATTTCTCACCCAAAATAATGTCCAAACACACTCTCTGACATAATGTATGAGAGAGTTAGTAATAACATTAAGCCCTAACAGGAAAATCTCCAATAAAAAATGCATAAAGATACTCCAATAATAAAATGTCAACAATGTGGAGATGATGCAGATTTTTTTTTAAAGATTTATTTATTCGTGAAAGACACATGGGGAGGGGAGAGAGAGAGAGAGAGGGAGAGGCAGGCTCCATGCAGGGAACCTGATGTGGGACTCGATCCCAGGACTCCAGGGTCACGCCCTGGGCTGAAGGCAGGCGCCAAACTGCTGAGCCACCCAGGGATCCCGATGATGCAGATTTTAAAATAAATACTCTCCCGCTATTACAATTCAAAAGCATTATACCACAAATACACTAAAGTCCAAATCCTTTGTCCTTGTGAGTAAAAATTTTTGGCAGGTTGAAGTCTAAAGGTATGAAGGTTAAAAACCAGGTTTTCCTGACCTACTTGAATTAATGGTACTGTGTCTGAAATTCTTAAAGTTTGAATTTCATCCTGATTCAGGATACTTTCATCTTTCAGGTATAGAAGATCTCGATGCCTCAGGAAAGTGGTTCCTTTAGCAGCTTCATCCTGGGATATTTTTCTTTGTATTGGATACCGTTTCTTATATACATCAAAAGTGGCATTAAGTTCAGTGCCTATTCTCTGACTTCATCTCATAGATTCTGAATCCAATTCTAATATATTCTAATATACAGAGAGTACCAGCCGGGCGTCTGGCAGTTCAACTCGGTTCTGACACTATCTACCAGAAGACAGCATCAGATTCCGTAGGTCTCTCAAGATCACCCTCCACTTTAGATGCCAGTAGCAAGTGTAGGTCATTACCCATACTTCTGCCTGACCAGCTATCAATCACAGGTTCCTATGACTTCTTTTTGGGTTCAATTAATTTACTAGAGCAGCTGAAAGAACTCAGGAAATTCATTTACTCACTAATTTACCAATTTATTGCAAAGGCTATTAAAGAGTATAACTCAGGAACAGTCAGATGGAACAGATGCATACAGTAAGGTAGGTGACAAGGACACAAAGCTTTCATGCCCTCTGTGAGCATGATACTCTCCCCAAATATCCACATGTTCACCAATGTAGAAGCACCCCCAACTCCATCCTTTTGGTGTTTTATGGAGGCTTCATTACATAGGCAGGATTGATTAAATCATTGCCCACTGCCAAATGACTCAACCTCTAGCCCCTCTTCCCTCCCCAGAGGTCAGGGGATACGACTTGAAGTTCCAATCTTATAATCATGTGGTTGGCTCCACTGGCATCCAGCCCCTAGACTTCTGTGCTTTCCAAAGTCATCTCATTAATATAACAAAAGACAACTTTATTGCTCTCATCAGTTAGGAAATTCCAAGAGTTTTATGAGCTCTATGCCAAAAATGGGGATGAAGGTCAGACATATATTTCTTATTATAAAGTGAAGGATCACAAAGCCTTTCCTAAGATCCTGAACATTTAATGTGATACACAAGATAATTATAGTCCTTGTTCCATAAGCATCAAATTGAGAAAACAAGATGATCTCTAGCTTCTTGAACAGTTACTGCAGGCAAAAGTAGAGTCATGCAACCCATCGTAAGAGTTACTGAAGGCCAGAGAGCAAAAATTCAATGGCATCTGAGAGAAGGAGAGTAGTCAGGTAAGTCTTGGTTCACCATCACCACATGTTATCAGTTGATCCCTACTATCTCAAACATATCAACTGTGAACTTAAAATCAATTCGGTACTATCTCCCAACAAAATATTTATTTGGCACTATTCATTTACCATCTCTGTGGTAATGTCTATCAATTTAATGTCTCATTTCTCAGAGTACATTTGAGATACTGTTGCTTATGTACAAAGGTTAGGAATTTGAAATGATGGGAACCCAATCATCAGGTATTATTTTAGATGTAACCATTGTATCTAATTACTTAGCTTCACTTGTCCTTTTGCCAGGTCTGTCTCGTCATACAGACTCCCCATTTTCTTATTAGAAAGCACTTCTGAGCTTGGGCTGCTACCTT
The DNA here is from genome assembly GCF_018345385.1 of Vulpes lagopus. NCBI lineage: Eukaryota > Metazoa > Chordata > Mammalia > Carnivora > Canidae > Vulpes > Vulpes lagopus. Next base: position 118,273,058 of record NC_054830.1, on the reverse strand, counting down.
TGCCTCTTGTACTAGAATTACATAGGGAAGGGGATCCCTGGGTGGCGCAGCGGTTTGGCGCCTGCCTTTGGCCCAGGGCACGATCCTGGAGACCGGGATCGAATCCCACGTCAGGCTCCCAGTGCATGGAGCCTGCTTCTCCCTCTGCCTGTGTCTCTGCCTCTCTCTCTCTCTCTCTCTCTCTCTCTGTATGACTACATAAATAAATAATAAAAAAAAAAATTAAAAAAAAAAAAAAAGAATTACATAGGGAAGAATTTCACCTCCCCACTGAATATATCCAGCCAGACAAGTACTCTCCTTTGGATATCTACTTGAGAAAGAATCAAATCAGACCCCCTACCTCACACCATACACAAATGTTAACTCAAAACAGATCAAAGACCTAAATGTAAGAGCTAAAACTATGTGCCAAAGAAAATAAGCCAAACACAGGAGGCCACATATTATATGGCCCCTTCATATGAAATGTTCAGAATACTCAAATTCATAGATAGCAGTAGCATATGAGTGGTTCCTAGAGGTTGAGGGGAGAGAGGGATAAGAGAGGTGACTGCAAATGGATATGGGGTTTTTTCAAGGGTGATTAAAATGCTGTGGAATTAGTGTTAGTGGTTGAAGAACCCTATGACTACACTAAAATCCACGGGATTGTATACCTCAAAAGGGTAAATTTTATGGTATCTGAATTATACCTCATTTAGAAAAAAACTTTCAACATATTTTTGAACCAAAGCTACTGCTCATACTTCAGAGTCTTTAGCTCCTAGGGCCTAGTTTGCACCAATACCATAACCATATACTAAGATGCTGTCTTTCTTCCTCCCATAAATTTACCTGACACCTTCTCCTGACACAGCTCTATCTGAATTTACAGAACAACTCCAAAACCAGTTGCTTGACATGGCCACTATTTATTTAGCTCAAGATTCTGCAGGTTGGCAAGGTGGACTAGGCTTAGCTATGTTATTCCGGTCCTGGATGGTTCCCTGTAGCTGTAGTCAATTTCTGGGTCATCTATAGACTTCACAGTCTAGAATAGCCTCAGCAAGGTGGGCCATCTTTGTCCACAGGGCTGCACATTCTCCAGCTAGGCTGGGGTTGTCATGTGGGTGGCAGGGCTCAACAGCAAGAGATAAAGTGTGCCTAGAGGAAGAAGCACACTGTCACTTCCACTGCATTCTTCTGGTCAAAGCAAGTCAAAATACTGCCAAGATTAAAGGGAAAGGACGTAAATATAGCTTCTGGATGGGAGAAGCTGCAAAGATACATTGCAAGAGGAGTGGATTCAGGAAAGGGTAAAGGATACTGGGCAGTTTTGTAAGTTATCACTTCCTAGAGCAAAAGTTCCAGGACAACAGTTGTGCAATGAAAGAGTCTAGAGAATAACCAATAGACATCAGAGAAAACTAACAGCTGGTTTCAGGAAAGAATTTCTAGGAGAAAAAAAGGAACTGAGAGACAACTTCATATGTGAGAGTAAGTTGAAAGGAGTTTTAGAGTTCTTTTAAAAAGTACAAGTATGGATTACAGGACTACAAAAAAAAAACAATTTCCTTAAGGATTAGGTGGGTAATATAATAGTGTGGAGTGGCCAAAGGTAAGTATGCAAAGAATGGGCTGCAGAGTACATGTCTAGCTTAAAACTTTCAAATGATTAGTTCACGAAAGATAAAAAGAATTTCAAAAATGTTAAATATAAAAATCATTGTATATATATATATATATATATATATATATAGTCATATTTACATATTTACCTACTTATAAGTAAGTAACTTACATGGATATAATACAATATAATATAACTTACATGATTATAATAACCCAAACATAACATTAATTTAACCACCAAAAAAGATAATGCAAGTACATTGAGAGAATAAGGTACAGAGAGGTATGTTTTAGAGTCAGGATATGGCATGAAAGTTGAGGAATCGAAATTGAAGGATCAAGAGAAAAGTCAGAACATCTCAAATACTGCTGGAAAAAATGGAGACTGGAGAAATGGAGTGTTTTTTATTGACTCAGAAAGTCCCAAGATGCAAGCTAAAAAGTTGGGATGTAAAGCTAAGCAGTAAATGTTACCCACTGAGATTGTCTTATAGATTAGTATACTATATATGTCTAAGAATAAGTTTCTTTGAAGAAATCTGGGCAAACTAATAGAAAGCTTAATTCAAAACATGTGCTAATTACATTTAAATAAACATAGGGAAAACAGTTTTAAGATTTCCAATTACGCATGGTCAATCCTTGTGGCTACCCTTAAAAATAGTAGTTAATGTAGCCACAGAATAATAAATGATGTTGAAACCTCAAAGTTTATTGGAAAGAGTTCCAACATTTATCAGTATTTGCTTGAAATGACTCTACCCGTGAGCATGAGGTTAAAATCATTATAGGACAATTATCCTTCTCCTCCTCTAAGAGAAATCTGGTAACTTCATATTAAGTAGGGCCTTCTAATTTAAAGACAACCTTGGACTTCATACTGAGAAAATTAGTGTGTATAAATTCATACACAGTCTAAAGCAGCAGAACATGAAGGCAAACAAATTCCTGAATGATGAAATAATCCTATAGTCTGAGTCCAGGAACTTATTTTTAGTTCAGAGGCTTCATGATTTTTTATAAAATAAGATCACCCATAAATCTTCCCTGTCAGAAAAGCAGCAGTAAGTGACAGAGCTTTTTGGATCTCGCCTTCCTCAGAGCAATTCCCTTTCATTTTCAGAAAACCACATAACAAAGTTGTTCCTCAAGGCCAAAGGAATTGATGTCTTGGCTGGTGGGGATGGGTAACCTACAGAATGAGGAACTGACCAGAACCATTGTTCCCATAGGCTTACTCATGAGGCACACATCTCACTTCCATACAAGGTTTCACTGTGTAACACCTTGACTTTACGCTTGTGGATAATAAACAAAATATGCATCAGTGGTAAAACCACTGTGTTCTGTTGAGCAGGCCCTAAATTCAAAGCCACTGAGAAACCAAACATTCCCTTTGTGACTTTTGAGGCCAAAAACAAGGAATCAACCCAATCTATAATTTCTGGCTTTGGTTTTTCAATGCTCACTTCAAAATTCTAGATGGGCAGTTGGGAGTTAGGGAGTGGGAACTAATTTTAACCAAACCTTTTAATAGCTTTAAATTACCTTGTATGGATGTACTTCTATAGAAACACAATTAGATGAACACAAATTTGAACATTAAAGGCCAGTTTTTAATTTCTTCATTTAACTGAGTGGATATCTACCATGTTTCTACTTTGTGAGGAGGCCTGGACAAGATTTTGAGAGTTTGCTAAAATGAGTACTTCATAAGTCTGGCCATAACAATCTTACTTTAGCCATGGAAGCAGGTGTGGAATTAGGATTTACAAACTCATTACCTGAAGGCAAATTTGGCCTACAGTACTGCTGTGTTTGCTTGTTTTGTCAAGTTCTAATTTGAATGCTTCAAGCTTAGCATTCTTTGCTGATTTACTTTTGGCCACTCCAAACAATTATACTACTCACCCTGACCCCTGAAGGACCTGACTTAGCAATTCTGAAGTAAAAAAGTAACCATACTATATAGGAAATGAAATTAGTAGGAAACCAATGTGTTGTAGAGAGAAACACAGGCTTTTCATCTGAAATAGACTTGTGTATTAATGTTGGTTCTGCTACTCAATACCTATGTGATCCTCAACAGGTTCTATTACATCTCTGAACCTTAGTTTTCTTACTTACAGATGGAGATAAAAAGACTGACAATGTGGCTGTGAGGATTAAACAAGGTAGTATTTCTTATTCTCACAAGATGTATCATGTTGTGAAGTCTTTGTATAATTTGGGACCCAACCTTTCCCTCCCCTGCAGTAGATGCCAACAGAAGCTCAGAATGATCTATCAGTTCTGGCTGTGTGTCAGGAAACACTTCATAAAATCAAGTGGTCATTTGAACCAGGCTGTGAAGGATGGAAAAATTATCCCCATAGGGTAAGAACAGACCAACTCTGGAATAGGAAGTGTTGCCCATCACTTATTATCACGTGTTTTTATCATGATACAAAGCATTGTTGCCTATATCTTTATAGCTCTGTCTGGGATGGAGCAGAAAGTAATTTCCAGGGCCCTGGAGCTGAGATCTGGAGTGTGAGAACTTAGCAGGCTTCTCATAACAGTCATGAAAGGGAGTATTAGGTCTATAGGATGAGTCCCTGGAGCCTAGGTATGTATGGATACTTCTAGAGAACAAACTCAGATGCCATATCATATTCAAATGATTTCTCCTAGGGCTCAGTGACAAGCAGACTATATTTTAGATGGTTCTTAGGATTACTAGGATATTTCATGTAAGTCCTGCTGAGTGTTCTGGAACTTCCACAGCCAATTACCTGAGATGAGAAAAGAGTTAGTTGCAAGACTGGTTGTATTGCAGGTGGATGAGTAGGGACTTTGTTCCATGCAGATTGCATAGTATCTGAAGAAGTCATGAACTGTACCGGTTGAGGAGGACCAGTGCATTCCTGAGGATGTTTCTCAGGAAATAACCACTGGGTGGTTATTTTTCCAGTGCCCTGCAAGGCTCTCAGACTGCTGATCCAAGCACTAGGCACCTGGCCTTACCACAGCACTGACACTTTTGCCCCTGCTTGGTGATCCATGCTGTTTTCAAGTACCCGTGAAAGACCCAGCAAGCAGCTCTTTGTATGTGCATATTGTACATCCCCACTCCACTATGAGGATTAGGTATTGTCGTGTGAGTTTGGGCCAAACTCTAGCCTTGTAGAAGTCTGTGAATTCCAAGGAACGAGAGGAAGTCTAATGCTCTGGACAACTCATCATACAGTTTGCAAAACCTACCCCTTCAAGAGTTGATTCACAGCACTGGAAACATCCCAGCTGATAATGTTGTCAAATAGGAGTATCCTGTGTTCAGGAATCTGGGGTCAGCCCTGCATCCAGGTCATCCTGTTAGAAGCTGCAAATCACCCACCACGCCACATCAGAAAAACAGCATTCCATTGCATTCTTCCCTGATCATGAGACCCTGGGTCTCCACAACGAGCTGTTTTTGCCATCCTGTGTTGGGAGAATTGATGCACTCTCCCAAATCTCTCAAGAGAAAAGAGCATGAGCAGTCCTCAGCTTCCAACATTTGAAAATCATCAGATGGTTCCCTTTTTTCCCCCCTTACTGTGAGGTGTATTTCCTGCGATGTGTGGCCATTGACTTCCACAGTATAATGAGCAGCTGGATCTGGAACCTTGTGTTAGCACATGGAATATCCAAATTGTTCTTTTCAAGGGATCCCTGATAGGCCTATCAAGGATTCTGTTGCACTAAAACTGTTAGAGAGGCTCTAACAGAAGTAGATCCTGGACACATGATCAACTCACACGGTTGTTAGTGGATTGCAGATACACCCATGGGAGCTTCATATAAAAATTCAAATTTTCAGGTAGTCTTAAAAAATAAACATCTGAAGACATAGGATCCACAGTCCCACATGACAACAATCCCCAGACCTGAATTAACAAACTACGTCCTTGACACTGGCATGTTTATACCAATCACAATCTTCCTCACTCCCTATGTGTTGTATGGGCTACTTCCCTCATTTACACTGACATCTGCAGATCTTGGAAGAGCAAAGACAGAGGGAGTAGCCTAATAAAAGGAAGGAAGGTATGAAACGCGAATTAGTTTAAAGGATATATACTAAGCTGTGAGGATAGAAATAGAGGTTGCGATTATGATGGAATGAGCTATGAAAATCATCCTGAGCTACTGAGCTTATTCTTCAGGTCATGTTAAGACACCAAAGGCTTTTACTTAAGAGTTTAACAAAATGAAAACTGCTTTAGAAAGATAACCTGAGAAGCAATGTGGAGGACATCATGTAAAAGTGAAAGAGGGGCAGCAAGGAAATATTTATGGAAGAGTACGCATAAGATGTAATTTATAGAATTAGGTAGCCAAAATGCCTGGGTAAGAGTGATGAAATAAAGACATGTATGATGATTTTAGCTAGCGTCTGGGAGGAGAACATTAACCCAGGATGGAGTTCAAGGAGAAGGCTAACTGGGAGAAAGAGGAGCTCCGTTAGACTTTGTTAAAACGTGAAGAGGAGGCAGGCAAGTCACGTGATCCAGACACATCCAGCAAATGGAGCTTGGGGGAAAAGAAGGGGAGATAGGACTCGGAGATTATCAACACTGTGACAATATTCGAAGCCAAGAACCAGATCAGATTGTCTAGGACAAGGAGAAGAGAGGGGCAAGCAGAGCCTTCAGGAACCTCATACTTAGCAGACGTGGTGACAGAAGAAGAGCCTAGAAGTGATCCAAAGAAGAAAACCTAAGAGAGATCTGGACGTCATCGATACTTTCTCTCGTCCTGCCAAATCCACTTTCCACCCTGCTCCGTGCCAGAACCGGCCTCTGTGAGCTGCCTCCACGGGCTCCCTGGTCCACCGGCCTCGGGGCTGATGTGGCCACTGGGAACACTGGCCGGTATCAGAGGAGGAAAGAGAGCGAAGTTGGAGTGTTTATCTCCCTCGCTCTCTCCCTGCTGGACTGCCCCAGGTTAGCTAGCTCTCTCCGAAGTCCACGGCTTCTGTCAGGGGTCCTCTCCCTCCCCATGTGGCCCTGCCAATGGTCCCTGCCTCTCAGCCCTGCGGTGCCCACAGCTCCCCTGTCTCTATTCCCAGCACACTGCCCCCACACTGCAGACTCCCCCTGCCGTGGTCAAGAGCCCCTCGATTCCGCTCCCTTCCGCTTCTCAGTATGGATGTGCCATCTGTTTCGTGCCAGTATCCAGCCTGAGGATTCAGGGGGGTAAACATGGGAGGAGGCAGTATCCTGCAAGCCATGATAGAGGAGTTTGCATAAATGCTACAGACCCGCTCAGGAGGGAAGACCTAAAGAGAAGCAGAGTTGGATGTTTGTTTTCTAGAGACCGAAACTGGGTGGGCAGGAGTCAGGAAGCAAGCTTTGGTAGAAGAAACGAATGGCGAGGGGAGAATGAAGCCTTAGAAACAGAAAACCCTGCTTCAAAACGGCTGATGGGCTAGGGAGGCTCAGGGAACGGGCCGCCCATCTGAAACAGAACTAGTCTACACCTTTGAAGTTAGGGAGAGACAGAAATAGCACCGTAACACTGTTTTTTGTTTTTTGTTTTTGTTTTTTTGGTTTTTTGGTCAATTACTTCATTGTCACCTGATTCTAATGGCCTCCTTAAATTAGCAAATCACCTTCTCTCTGGGCTGTTAATTTGACAGCCAGGTTTCAAATAGGACCAGGAGACAGGTACAGATGAAATGTCTAGTTCAGGCTTACCTCTCCGAGTCATTCTGGTAACTAATCATTTATAGGACACCCTAAGCCACCTCTAGGAAACTGATGCTTCTTTATTGCTTGTTAAAAATATTTACATTTCCTTCTACCAGCTGTATGTAAGGAATTGATATTTTCTGAATTGCTAAGTCAATAACATCTTCCTCGAGCCATCAGAGGATTTGACAAAGCAGCAAAACACGAGCGCCTCTGCGGCAAATAAGTGGGAGGCACTCGGTCTGTCAAGCAATTAAGTGGACCTGAAAAAGCTGATGTAATTAAGCCTCTTACTGCATAATTATCTTTATTTTAAATGTGTCTTTTGATAAAACATCTGTTCCCTGCTCCAGATATGAAAAGAGGGACCCGTGCTCATGAAGAAAACAGAGCTTGTGAGGCCCTCACACATGCTGCCTGGGCTGCTCAGATCCGAGGCAACAAATGTTGTCATTTGTTTCATCTTTGCATGCAAGAGGCAGGTGTCCCCACGTCCACAGCCTACATTCGCCTGACCTCCGAGCTCACAGCAGCTGCCTGGAGCTCTGTCTCACAAAGCAGTCCCTGGGTGCTGAGGGGACACTCGGAAGCGAGGAGGCAATTAGCCGGAAGGGCTACTGCTTCGACCATCTGCAAAGGAGAACAATCAGATGTGGTCACCAAGCGAAGGTGGGATGCTGGGCAGCAGGGTCCCCCCGGGTCCCTGTCTCCAGGCAGTGGGGCACGACCCCATTCCCCTAAATCAAAGGTGATTCTTGGAACCTGTCTAATGCAGGGCAGCAGTACATTGGCATGTTTCTGGAAAGCATCTTTGTCTGTTCTCCATCCTGCTAGTGCCAAACTCCAGCTTGTCCATTTCCTGCATTTGTCTGAATCAAGGATTTGGGATCACGCTAATAGATATTCAAGGGAGAAAGTCACAGGCTTTCACAGAAATAGACCCGGTTTTACACACTGGCCGTGCCTCTTGTGGGCCAGGTGATCAACCACTTACTCTCTTCCAGCCTTGAATTACTCCACTCCCAACTGGAAATAATAATACCTATCTGACCACATGACTTCGAGAATTACAAAGTAGGAGAGAGCCTAATGTAGTGGAACCAAATATGGTAGCTGATCTGAATCAACATTAGCTCTCTCTGCTTTGTCTGACCTGCCTTCTCTCTGTGCAGCCTGTGCAGAAGCCCAAATGTTTGCTCCCTCATGGTGAGAAGCCTCCTGTCAAGACCAATAAGCCTGGCTCCTGGTCAAGATGGTGACACAGAAGGATCCTGGACTCACCTCCTCTTATAAACACACTGAATCTACAGCTATATCTGGAGCAATTTCCTTAGGGAAAAACATCAAAAACTGACTAGGTAACTTCTATGCATCAGACAAATGTGAGAAGGCTCACAGCAAAGTGAGGAGAGAGAGAATTACACACAATCTCACTATAACCTCCCCCACTCCCTACCTGGTGCAGCCACCCACAGTTAGGACGAGACTCAAAACCCAGAGCTTCTCCCTCAGCAAAGGAGCTCAAGGTTTGAAACCCACATCAGATACCCCAACGTTTAAGGCTTGAACCTCAGAGACAAGCCTTTATAGCTATTATTTTCCTTGAACATCTTAATATTCATACTAGATCAGCTTTTGACCTGCTAATATATCTACCCAAAGCCATAGTCTCTCTTCTTAAGAGCTCTATTGAAATATAATTCAATACAATTTATCCCGTCTAATTCAAGGACTGTGACTATATTCACAGACTTGTGCCTCCATTGCCACTATCAACTGTAGAACATTTTTTATCATCCCCAATAGAAACCTGACAGCCTTTCATCATCACCTCCTCACCCACTCTGTTCCCCCTACAGTCCAACTCTCTCTGTAAATTTACCTATTCTGGACATTTCGTATAAATGGGATCATACAATAAATGGCCTTTACGTCTGTCTTCTTTCATTTCGCCTAATGTCTTCAATGTTCAACCATGTGGGAGCATGTATCTGCACTCCATTCTTGTTCACTCCTGAATAATATTCCATTGTATCAGCCCACCGCATTTTATTCCTCCATTCATCAGTTGATGGACATTTGGACTGCTTCCCTTTTTTTCACTAGTATGACAAACAGGGCTAGGAACATTCATGTACAAGATTTTGCATCAACACACAATTTCAATTCTAAAAGACAAATTGTTGGGTCATAGAGTAACTGTTTTTAGATTTTTGAACCACTGCCAGGTTTTTTTTTTTTTGAAGTGGCTACCCCATTTTACATTACCACCAGTGGGTTATGAGGGTGCTAATTTTTCCACATCTCACCAACATTTTTATCCTCTGTCCTTTCGATTATAGCCATCCTATAGGATGTGAAGTGGTATCTCCTTGAGGCTCCAATTTATACTTCCTTGATGGCTTACATCTTTTTTTGAAGAAAACATTTCAGTGATGCCCACTATAAGCCACTGCCTCTGGGAATATCTTGCCCTGACTCTTCTGTGCTTTCTAGAGGACCACCCATCAATATAGGCTTCACCACCATAAGACAGCTACACAAGAAAGTGCTCATACTGCCCAGGTCTTTGTGACGACACATACCACATCATTCTGCAATGGGTAAGAGTATGAGAAGTACATTAGTGCTAGCTCTTAATCATCTCAGGACATCAGAGAATCAGACATCATGCTAGTTAACAATACACTGAGAGAACATCACAAGGCCAAGTCAAGAGAGAAAGTTGAAATCGAATCATTAAGTCGCCATTTAAAACCAAGCTTTAGTACCCTATCACTAGTGATAGCTGTGATATATATTTACAGGTCTCATACAGAAGCAGGAGCAGAGAAATTTAAAATGGATCAAAAGAGCAATTTACAAGCCCTGATTCTAACTTCAGTTTCCAACGACTTTAAATAAGATACTAACTTCAGGTTAAATCATTTCATATTCTATAGAATGGAAAAAAATAATTTCCCCAGGGGGTTATTTTGACATTTAATTAAGATAAGGTTGTAGTGCCTGCTCTATAAACTATAAAACACTATGTGAATTATTATTAGCTGATAATTATTAATAGACTAATTTCCATTCACTGAAAATTTATTTTGTGATAGGGCTGTCCTTCAAAGGCACTAAGCAGGATGTCTTAATGGGACTTACAAAAGGGAACGTCAATCTTGTGTATCATTTTTTTCTTAATTCAGCGTATTATTACACCATCTGTATAACCATAGGTGGACAGCAGCTTTGGCTGAAGTCATAAGGGAGCTGAAACCCTCCCACATAATTCAGGTGCCATGTCACCCCCACTAGTAGCTCTCATACTTGGTGTCCCTAGTCATGTAGGTGGTAAAGGAGAGGTTTAGGGCCTCTGAGTGCAGTAGGCTGCCAAAATAGCTTCGAGAAAAACTCTAGGTGAGATGGGCGTACAACCTCACAAACATCTATGTGCCAAGAGAGCATGTGTATGCACTCTTAAGTGTGAGCATGGCCACGTAGCAAGTGTGAATTCATCACCTGGGTTTTCACATGTGGCATAATTTAGCTGGGGGTGGAGGGTGGTCAACCGGACTGGAAGAGCCGAGATGGCTTCACTCACATGTCTGGCGCCTTGCCAGCCGGTTGGCTGGGCAGATGATTTCTCCTTTGTTAGGCTTTGCTTTCTTCAATAAGCTCAATCAGCTTCCTTTGCAAGAAGGCAAAGACAGAAACTACATGGTCTCTGGAAGCCTATATCCCAGAACTCACATACGGCTCCCCCCACATTCAAAGTCAAAGCTGAGTCACAAGGCCAGCCCACAGCCAATGAGGTGAAGGAACAGGATGTACTTCTTGATTTGTATAACATCCCATTTCTTCACTTTTTTTCGACTCTATTCAAATCATACACTGATGATATATGGATACACTGAAAGGATTCCATTAACTATCAATTATCACATTCATCTCACATATTTACTGTGTGTGTGAGAGAGAGAGAGAGAAATATCACTAAAGCTCTACTCTCTTAGTATATTTCAATTGGACAACAGTATTATCAACTACAGGCACCATGTTATACATTAACTCCTCAGATCTTATAAATGCAAGCTTGTACTCTTTCCCCAGACTCCCCTTAATTCTCCTACCCCAGAGTTCTTGACAACCACATTTTACTGTTACTATAAGTAAAATTTTTTTTTTTTTTGAGATTCCACAAATAAGTGACACTATGCAGTACGTTTTTCTCTGTCTGGGTTATTTCATTTAACTTCATATCCTCCAGCTTCATCCATGTGGCCACAGAGGGCAGGATCTCCTTCTTTTGAAAGGCCAAATAATATTCCATTCTGTGTATGTGTATACACATGTACATTCTTTCTTTACCCACTCATTTGTTCATGGACACTTTGTTTTCATACCTTGGCTATTGTGAATATTGCTGAAATAAGTACAAGAATACAGACAGTGCTTCAAGATAGTAATTTTGTTTCCTCCTTATCTATACCTACAGGTTGAATTACTGGATCATAGAGTAGTTCTATTTTTAATTTTTTAAGGAGCCTCCATACTGTTTTCTCCATACAATTTACAGTCCTATGAACAGTACACAAGTGTTCCCTTCTTCCCACATCCTCAACAAGATTTATTTCTTTTTGATTATACACATTGTAATAGGAGTAGGTTAGCATCTCATTGTGGTTTTAATTTGTACTTCCCTGATGATTGGTGATATTCAGCACCATTCCATGTACCTGCTGGCCATTTCTATGTCTTCTTTGGAAAAATGTCTACTCAGTCCTTCTGCCTATTTTTAAGTTAGATTATTTGGGTTTGTGGGGGATTGGTTTTGGTTTTTTTGTTTGTGCTATTGAGTTATATGAATTTATTGTGTATTTTCGATATTAACCCCTAATTGAATATGAGGCTTACAAATATTTGCCCCCTTACCCTAGGTTGCCTTTTCATTTTCTTAATGGCTTCCTTTGCTGTGCTAAGGCTTGTTAGTTTGAAGGAGTCACATATGTTTATTTTTGCTTTTGTTGCTTTTGCCTTTGGTGTCAAATCCAAAAATCATTGCCAAGACCAATGTCAGGGAGCTTATCTCTGTTTTATTCTCGAGTTTCATGGTTTCAGGTTTTACATTGAAGGCTTTCATCCATTTTGAGTTGAATTTGTGTATGATGCAAGATAAAAGTCTAATTTCAGTGTTTTGCATGTGGCTCTTCAGCTTTCTCAATTCTATTTACTGAAAAGATGGCCCTTTTCTCCTTAGTATATTCTTGGCTCCTTTACCATCAATTAATTGACCATATATGTGGGGATTTATATCTGGGTTCTATTCTGTTCCATTGAGCCATGTAACTATTTTTATGCCAATATCATACTGTTTTGATTACTACAGCTTTGCAATATAGTTTGAAATCAGGGTGTGTTATGCCTTCAGCTTTATTCTTCTATTTCAAAACTCCTTTGGCTATTCAAGATCTTTTGGGGTTTCATACAAATTTTAGCATTGTTTTAGCTATTTCCATGAAAACTGTTATTGGAATTTTAATATGTACTGCCTTGAATCTATAGATCACTTTAGGTAGTGGATATTTTTACCATATGAACTTTTCCAATTCATGAGCACAAAGTATCCATTTATTTGTATCTTCTTCACTTTCTTTCATCAATGTTTTAGTTTTTCATATATAGATCTTTCACCACCTCAGTTAAATATATCCCTGAGTATTTTATTCTTTCTGATGCTCTTGTAAAAGGGATTGTTTGCTTAATTTTTCTCTCCAATAGTTCTTTGTTAGTGCATAAAACTGTAACTGATTTTTGCCATGAGTTTACTACAATGCCATGAGGTCAAGTATTGTTTCACCCATTTTTTTAGAGAAGGAAATTGAGACCTAAGATTAAGCACATGTTGTGTGACACATCCAGGTTTGAACCCAGGGGTGTGCGACACATATTAGTGACCTGAAGAAAGGTAATCTTGCTTGTTGTGACCAGAGCTTTTATGCCAAATGCTCTCTCCACCCCTCAGTGTCTCACAACTCAAAGAAATGGTTTTAAGTATTTTTACCCAAGAGATTCAGCTTCCTCTTTGGGAGAATCCTCATTCCTTGATCTTCAATTATGCCCTTCTCTTAATGTCCATTGCCTTGTTCCAGAAATGGGTTCTATGCTAGGCCAAATTCAATCCCTGAATCAGGATGTAAACTTCAGAGAAACCCGAATTTTTTCTACTTTACCTGAAGTTTTTTCTCTTTTCTAATGGAGGAAATACAGAAGTTCTATATACTGGGTAATAATTTGGTTATTAATAATTTGGTAATAATTTGGCCTTGATTTTAATTTTAGTCTTTCACTTGATATTTGGATAGAGTTTGGTCACCTCAATGGAAATATTTATCCAAAATCATCTTTTAAATGTGAGGACAAGGGCCATAGAGAGCATATCACCATCTTTTGGATGTGATAGAAGATAGAAGGAACAGGAGAGAGAGAGAGAGACTGTAAGATCAAATTCACCTGAACTCTGTAAATTACTAGTCATTTGATCTTGGGTAAACCATTTCATCAAGTTTGGTCCCCATTCTCTCATTATTTAAATGAGAATATTAAGCTGGATGTGCTCTCCACTCCGACATTATTTGAATCCAGTGCCAGAGCATAATTTCATGATATAGAGTGCACATTTTTACTCCAAAACACATTGACATCATGTTTAATTAAACTGACTCATGTTCCCCCATGTAAACAGTTGTGGCTATTGCCAAAATTTTGCTCACAAACAGAAAACAGGCACGGAGCACTTCAAATTCTTTTTCCTTTAATGCTCTGAGAATTTTCAATGTGCTGAGAAACAACAAGGTATTTCTGTATGCTGCTCTTTATTTGACTCATTAGATCACACCAGAAATATTTCACAGAGCCTCTTTCATATCTTTTCTGGAGCATCATCCAAAGTTGAGCAAAAACATTTGAACAAGATGTCTTGATTTAAAAGAAAAAATGCACCTATGTCAGAGAATAAAGCAAAGGCACAAACTAGATGTTAATCTGTTTGATAAACCAAAGTATATTGGTAAATACCAGCCAAAAAAGTTGATATATTAGAAATGAACATAACTTTTTGTTGGACAGCATGTTCACTGAGCTGCAGAACATAGCCTGAAGGCGTTTATAACTACATAGGGATGCCATAAGATATAGAGTTTTCAGGCAAAAACAACAACATGATTGAAATTGTAAAATGTTTGGGAAAGCAGGAATTTCAAATATCATCTTCCTAGCAGATGTGATTATTCTCATATGCTTCGATTTCACAGCAAACACTGATCCAATTGGCATCTGGGGAGGAAGTCTCCCAAACAAACCAATTGTGGCATCCTTGGAAATATGTCTGGATAGTTATGCATCATGGGAAGGCCTGCTATTGTCCTAAACTGAAGTTTCTGTCCATTGAGTTTTCTGATTAAAAGAACCTGTGAGGAAGGACACAAGCCCAGAATCCAATGTACACTGCTCGCTGGCCACCCATATTGGTAACTACTTGACCTTTACAAGAAGTCCTGACATGGGGCAGCTTAACCTAATGCACAGTGGGATAAAGCAGCTTTGGTCAGCTTCTTTTCTTCCTGAATGCCCCAGAGCTCATCTAATGCAGAACTCCCTTCTTCTTTGCCAGGGACTTGGTATTTGAGATCAGTGTAAAAGGCCAAGAAAGAGGAAACTAAATCAAATCTTCTATGTACTAACTTTGTCTCCACTCAAAAGCCACAATAGCTTCCCTTAGGATGGGAAAAGCAAAAGGACATAAATATATTTCTTCACTAGAATTTTCTGCTGGCCAGCGCCTCAGGTGCCATCCTGCACATGAGCTTTTCTTAATATCCACTGGTCTTTTAATTCAAATTCACATGTCTTTCCCCATACCTGTCCCTCTTACTGCCAACTTAGGCACTTTCATTTTTCTTTTTTTACCTGGGTATACTCACCTGGGTTCCTCCAGGGACCCTTGGAAAAATAGACTTTCCATCTCCAGTTGAGCCAAGCAGGTAAATCCAGTGAAAAGAAAGGAAAGTACTCAGATTGAGACAGAAGAAGAGCAAAAAGATACATTGCTCTTGCCTCAGTGAACTCACCCATCACACTTCCCTAGTTGCGTTTTGGTCCTTCTTTTAACTGCCCTAATTTTCTCTGACTTGATTTTCATTCAAACCATCTCCCATCTTAAGGAGTAGTTAAAAGTACCAGTTGAAGCACAAGCCTCTTGTACTTCTCTCTGAGTCTTTAAGAAAGATCATACAGGTGGCACATAGGAAATAGTGCCCTGATAGTATCCAAGATCTATAAAGAACTTATGAAACTCAACACCCAAGAAATAAACAATCCAATCATGAAATGGGCAGAAGACATGAACAGATATTTCACCAAAGAAGACATACACACAGCCAACAAGCACATGAGAAAATGCTCTGCATCACTTGCCATCAGGGAAATACAAATCAAAACCACAACAAGAGACAACCTCACACCAGTGAGAATGGTGAAAATCAACAAGACAGGAAACAACAAATGTTGGAGAGGATGTGGCGAAAGGGGAACCCTCTTGCATTGTTGGTGGGAATGTGAACTGGTGCAGCCACTCTGGAAAACTGTGTGGAGGTTCTCCAAAGAGTTAAAAATAGAGCTACTCTACAACCCATCAATTGCACTACTGGGCATTTACCCCAAAGATACAGATGTAGTGAAATGCCAGGATACCTGCACCTCAATGTTTATAGCAGCAATGTCACAATAGCCAAACTGTGGAAGGAGCCTTGGTGTCCATTGAAAGATGAATGGATAAAGAAGATGTGGTATATATATGAGATATTACTCAGCCATCAGAAAGGATGATGGTTCCATCCACCATTTGCTTCGACATGGATGGAACTGGAGGGTGTTATGTTTAGTGAAGTAAGTCAATTGGAGAAGGACAATCATCATATGGTTTCACTCAACCATGGAATATAAGAAATAGTGAAAGGGATTATAAGGGAAAGGAAAGGAACTGAGGGGGGGCGGGGATTAGAAGGGTGACAAACCATAAGAGACTCCTAACTCTGGGAAATGAACAAAGGGTTGCAGAAGGGGAGGGGGGGTGGTTGGAGTAACTGAGTGACAGGCACTGAGTAGGGCACTTGATGGCATGAGCACTGGGTGTTTTACTGTATGTTGGCAAATCGAACTTCAATAAAAACAAATTAAAAAAAAAAAAAAGGAAATAGTGCCCTGGGACAGGAAGGGGAGGGGGATTCCTTTAGCTCCAGGATAAGTGCTTACAGATCAGGAGAAAGGAGTCATCCAGGCACAACATGTGACTCAGACAAGAAATCCCCTAGATGCAGACATCAGATCCACAGCCACACCTTGAGAGATTTGGGGGACAGAAAGAGTCTCTCTTTGACCTGTACACGCAAACAAAAAACGATGGACAGGCCATCAGCTTGGCAATAGCTTTCAGTGAGGGATAATGGAAAGTGCATTTCTTCAGGGAAAGGCCCCCTGATTTACACTGGGTGTCCAGACAAGTCCCAATGTCAGATGGAGGACAAGGAGGCTGGATTCAGGTGAGTTGGATCACCTGGATTTCAACAGAGTTATGGTGGGCAGTAATATCAACATCTCCCAAAGATGATTCCTCTGTAGGCTAAGTCACATCTCAGATTTCCTCTGCTCTGACTGAGCTAGGGTAATCAGAACTCATTCTTTGGTCTGAGCCATCATTACTGTTCTTAGGAATTGTCAGGTAAAATCCCAGAAAGGGAAAAAAAAATGATCATCCCCTCAGCTGCAAAGAACAGGGGCTCAGAGTCATTGAATCTGAATGATAAAATTTATATCCCAAACGAGGGAATAATGACTGCCAACTTTTTACTATTGATTCATTCAATATGCATTCATTTTCAATCAGTACTCTGATTCTTTTTAAGAAACGATTTCTCCACTGGACATAGTCTTCTGGGACAAAACTCAGGCCAAGCCTTTTCCTAGCCAAGGGGTCAGACCAAGATACAGGCTGAGCCAACAGGATGCCCTTTCCTCAATATTTAAATCTGAGCATAGGGTCAAAGGGCCTGGAAGCAACTAAAGCTCTCCCCTCCATCCCCAAGCACAGTTCCTGTTGGGACTTCCAGAGTGTCCTGCCTCTTTGCCCCTAGGGATGCTTTATTTCCTGCCACATCCCAGCATGGTCGTCTAGGCTCCTGGTAATTCTGTGAGCCTCTGACAACTTTCCAATGCATTCCTTCTAACTTTAGTTAGCCAAGACTCATTTCTATGGCTTATAACCAAGCACAAGGAACTAGTATACATCAATATTTATACAAGAGTGACAGTATCGAACTCATTCACTTGTTTAGTACCCCATTTTACTCCCAGCAACACTGTGACATAGGTAGAGAAGATATTATTTATTCTCATTTGGTACATGAAAAAAAAAAAAAAAACACAGACTAGGGGCACCTGGGTGGCTCAGTGGTTGAATAGCTGCATTTGGCTCAGGTCGTGATCCTGGGGTCCTGGGATCTAGTCCTGCATGAGGCTTCCCACAGGGAGCCTGCTTCTCCCTCTGCCTATGTCTCTGCCTTTTTCTGTGTGTCCCTCATGAATAAATAGAATCTTAAAAAAAAAAAAAACACCACAGACTCAAAGGGCTTCAGTGACTTGCCCATGTACTCACAGCAAGGAAGTGTCCCCAGGCTCAAGTCTTTTGGCTTTATATCCAGTGCTCTTTACACTGCACTGAGGTCTAAGTTCCTCTTCTGTTCCCCATAAAGCAACAAAAGGAAAACAGATTTTTTTGGAAATACTCACATTCTTTTGTTAGCAGTTCATGCGACCACTATCATGGGCCTCTTTTTCAATTTCCCTTTTAATGAACAAGGATCTAGATGGAAACACATCCTTTAATATACTGCTGCAATGTTAATGGAGCCAGACCACAACAGGGTGTCTTATTTACCTTTGGAAAAATTGAAAATTATGGTGAATTGTCTCTAACGTTACCTGGAATTGTTGCCTTTTAGAAAAGAGGTACCTAAGTCCATCATCACAGCGTAGAATAAAATGTCTTTCCAGAAACCAAAACAAACTTGCCTATTTTCCAAAATGGTTTTGAAACCGATCAAAAAGGATCTGAAAATGAGCCATGCACTGGTAATAATTATGCCTCGAACTGTAGAGAATTTCCTAATTTTTTCTTTAGCCATAGGAATAAATTTTAAGTATCACTGAAACTTCACTCATCACTACAAAATTTGTCTGAAGCCAGTAACATTCTTCTGGAATTTAAAAATCACTGTGTAATTTGTCTAGTGACATTTCAGATCCTTGGCAATGTTGGTATAGTGGTAAATAAATCAGTCTAGCATTACAGCATTGAGAAATTATCCCAAAGGATTAGCCTGAGGCCCCTCCACCCAATACCATATCTAGGCTATAAATTTAGAGCTTCTACACCCAGCATCATGATTAGGTTCTCCCCCTTGAAATAAGTGTTTCTCTGGGAAAGGAATATTACAATCTTGTAATATTTCTCAATTTAGAAGACAGAACCCTTCAAAAAAATGCTTGCAATATAAACACTAAAGAAACAAAACATGACAGGAACAAGTTCATGAATGTGTTCAATTCATGCAGGCTCTAAAATTTTTTATTTATATTAAAAAATTCTGCTTGTCACCATCTGCTCCCTGTCACCATTTATTTAGACCCTTTTATTTTATAAGACAGTACCATCTAGATAAAATGCATTTTATAAATAATAACCATTTCATGACCTTATGTGGAAAATCTAGAAGACAAAATTTTTCTTCAAAGTCCCCAAGTGTAAAAATCAGATAGTCTTTTACAGCAGGGTTAATGTGAAAAAAAAAAACTATTCCCTCTTAATATGTATACATGCACAAATTAGAACACTTTACCCTACTGGTATCACTCAAGCTTGAGTTTATACTATATGACTCCATATTCATTCTCCTAGCTTGATTTGACTTGCTTCTTAATTTTTACAAAATTGCTTTATCCAACCAAAACTAAAATTTTTATAGCCTTAAAATATAAGTCAAAGTCTAAAACCCTATGAGTTAGCAAAAGAAATACATGGAGTAAAGTATGTCAAGAATAAAAGAATTTATACAATTTTCAATAACCATGTAATTATGCTATGCCAGTAAGAATGTCTCCAAACAACTATGGAAAGAGATTCATGAAACATATTTTCGTTTCCAGATGAAAGGCAGATCTAAAATGGCAAACACAATTCCTATAGTGATAGCTGGGTAGCACCAAGGTCAATGTCAGGGCTGTGAGTCAAATCTGGGTACTCCTCGCAGCTCTGTCTTTCTTTACTGACTTTTTTCTTCCAGCTTAGTGAGCTGTTACTCATTTTATTTATTTATTTATTAATATATTGCTCCCTGTTACAGGACAAGCACATGACCAATATCTCTATGACTAACAACTACTCTTGATAAATAGATCAACTAGGGCCAAAAACAAATCAAATGTTTTGGACAATCAAGAAATAATTTAGAAGGTGTGATTTTGGAAGGGGCAGAGATGAGAGTGATGTTTATATAGTTGTTTTTCTGTTTTTTTTTTTTACCCTGAGAGGAATAAAAATTTCTCCTGAAAGAAAAATGCTAGATTATTACAAAGAATAGATTCTTTTGTAGTCTTTCCATTCTCTCTTTGCTGTGTTTTTAAGATTTTTATGTAATTTCTTTTAGTTACATAAATGTCTTTAGAGTATAAGTGAACCCTACTTGATTTGGTGGGGGAGGGCAGGGAAGAGTTAGTGTCCACAATTTCCTTGCTTTCTTTGACCTCTTCCACAGCTGTCTGTTGTCTACACATATGACAGCCTCTATCTAAGATGCTGAAGAAGCATCAAATTTCCTTTTTTTCCTTCCCCAAGTTAATGACATTTGTGGTATAGGCCAGGGGTTTACTAGAGAATTTGGAATTGGCGACAAGGAGCCAGAAGGCTTATCTCAAGAATAATATCCTCCATTTATCTGATGAGAGTATTGTCAAATTTCCCTAGTTATTCATCTGTATAAATAACATCACCACCCACTATGTCATTTCCTGAGAGAGAGGAGCCTCTGGTGCCCATTCTCAACTTTCTACAGAGAGCAAATTTAAGTCCCATGTTGAGTGACACACATGCGCGCGCGCACGCACACACACACACACACACACACACATTTTAAGATAATCTGGTTTTTGTTACTTCTCTAAATACCCTATTTCTCAGATCTACCATCCATCTACTTATTTATCAGGCTAGGCTCCAAATACATTTTGATAGTCTTCCAAATCCAAATACCCTCAAAGGATGAAAAATCACTGATAACATTTCTTGCATGTTCAGAGACTGAGGAAATGTGCCTGATAAAGCCGCCCTAACAATGAGGGCTAGATGCTAGAGTCAGCTCTTGCCAGAATGATATTGATTATCCAAGGAGGACACTTCAAAGCTAATCAAGACACCTTCTCCTGTACACACACACACACACACACACACACACACACACACACATACAGACATACACATGGAGGCAAATAGTGTCCTAAGGTATAAACATAGAGAATAAATAATCTTTAAAAGCAATTCTTGCAGGAGAAATTATCAAAATCCCTGACTCATATTTCATAGTCACTACAATTCAGAGTATCACTAACGTTAAAAAGTGTGTGTCTTCTATTTGTGTTTTGTTCCTGAATCTTTATGCATATCTATTCATCCAAATAAAGAGAAACCCCTATCCATAGCCCTTTCCAATTTTCACTGTGTGTATGGTGTTATTGCAGGAACCAAAGTGTAAGCAATTCTCATGCTTCTTCAAAATAGGAAAGTTTCATGCCATCTTTCTTCTGGGTTCCATGACAGATAAACGAATTAATTCCAAATGGTTGGGTTTTCACTCTGCTTAAGTAACTCTAAGGCAATGCTCTGTGGATTCTTTAGCATGTGGAGTCACACAAGTCCAAAGGGAAAATAAAGGGCAGAATATATGATCCTTGACTCTTGAACGAGCTGAGGTGCCTGAAGTCACTGACATCCTGGAACGTGGATTGAAGAATGGTATTTCTTAAGTAATTATGATCTCAGCTGGTTCTAATGGAGTGATAATAGTTTGGCAGATCCAGTGGGTGGTGTGCATTTCAGAGCCCTCACAAGTTCCAGAGAAAGAAAGTTATTCTTTTACCTCAGGAAAAAAAGAATAATTGACCTATTGGGACAAAAGAGAAAATTGACTACAGTTCCTTTGGCACTAGGGTCCCTTGTCATTTAGAAAATGGTGATTGGATTACAGAGTGGATTAGCATAATTTAGTAGGAAAAGCACTTGTAACCATTTATCTTCTGGACAAATGGCTACTGAACCTTATTTCTGCAATTCCTTCTCTTCTACCTTTCAGTTTGATAGAAAAAAATGGGGATGGGGGACTGAAGGAGTATAATGTAACTCTAAAACACTAAAAACACAAAACCATATGACACAGTACATGTCACACTGTAAGGATGACAAGTATTGTGTATAGTATTATCAGAAACACTAAGTGGAAATGATAGTACTATCTGTAAGTTTCTATGGAAGCTAAGGGTGGTCATTTTGAATCATTATGATTCTGCATTGAACTAATTTAACAAATGATTTATCTTAGGATTTTCATGGGTCTTCTTTTAAAAACCACAGTAATTCATACACATTGTTTTAAAAAAAACATAAAATATGTCTATGGACAGATGAATGGATAAAAAAGATACAGAATGTGTGTGTGTATATATACACATATGTATATATATGTACGTATATATTCATACATACATACATAGGGATATTAGCCATCAGAAAGGATGAATACTTACCATTTACATCAACGTGGATGGAAGTGGAGGGTTATTATGCTGAGCAAACTAAGTCAATCAGAGAAAGATAATTATCATATGGTTTCACTTGTATGTGAAATAGTAGAAACAGTGCAGAGGATCATAGGGTAAGGGAGGGAATACTGAATGGGAAGTCATCAGATAGGGAGAAAAACCATGAGAGACTCTTAACTATAGGGAACAAATTGAGGGTTGCTGGAGAGGAAGTGGGTGGGGGGATGTGGTAATTGGGTGATGTGATGAGCACTGATAAATTGTTGAAAGCTACATCTGAGACTAATGATGCGCTGTATGTTGACTAACTGAATTTGAATTTAAAAAAGATCATACAGTAGTGCAGAAGTCATTTTAAATTCTCAAAAATCATCCTTGTCTAGATTGTTCTCCATCCTGCTTCCCCAAGATAACTAACTTAATCTTATCATTTTTAGTTATTGAGTTAATGCAATGTTAATGAAAATCGCTTTCTTGGAGTATTCTTTTTTAACTTGAGGATGAGTATTTAGCTAGGTGAAGACTGAACCAGTCTAAGTGTTTGGATTATTCTGACATGTAAAATAGCTCAGCATGGTGCTAGGATTACATTTCATAGGTCCAAAGTAATGATTTTGTACCATTTAAAAGAGAAACATCAAGAGAACTAAGCACTCAGTCAAATGAATGACTTTTTCTTAAAAATCATTAATTAGAAGAAAGCATTTCATATTTGAGTTTGTTCCGTATTTGGACCGTTATTCCTTTGTGTTTGTTTTATTCTTTATGGGTTTTATAATTGCTTTTTTTTTAGAGAAAGCAAAAAAACTTATATATTCGTTATCTATAAAACATTACCTTCAATGTTAAGTCTCTCTCAGTTCTTAAGGAGAGGTCAGTAATTCCCACCTTTAAGCTCCCATAAAACATCTTTTGTTTATAGTTCTAATTTAGTAAAAGACCAGCTAGAAACAGAGTATTTACTGTACTGCATTATAAGTACATAGTTAGGCCCACATCTACTGAAGTAGACTGTGAATTCTTTAAAGAGAAAAAAAAACTATTCTTCCATGTGCTACTGCACACACATTACCCAATATATAGTACACGTTCATTATTTCTGTTGTAGGAATCAACAAACACGGTCTGTAAACATGTATCCCTCGGAGGACTAAGGCTTACACATGCCATCCTCTCATCTCCACTCTGCTTCTTTCTAGGTTCACTTGGAAACATCAAAAATTAGAGAATATAAGTTCTAATCTGCTTTCTTAAAAATTCCAGGGATCTATATGTTATCTTCCGACCTTAAAAATAAAACAAATACCATCACAAAGATGTTGACGTTCTCCTGTTCCCCCTGCACGTATAAGTATATATTTCATTATGAACTTAAAGGAAATACCTGAAAAGCTTGAGTTCATTTAAACTGCTTTCTATTTCTTTAAAGCCCAATTTTAAAAGTCCAGAATATTAAATACACACATTTAAAAATCTAGAATATATAAAGACATAGATCAACCCTTAGGTTAGGCAAATGAAATCAACTGCCTCTATGCCACGATGATCAGATTTCTCTCAAATAACCTTTGACTACAATTTTTTTGTTTTGTTTTGTTGTTGCTTTAAAGATTTTATTTATTTATTCATGAGAGACACAGAGAGAGGCAGAGACACAGGCAGAGGGAGAAGGAGGCTCCAGGCAGGGAGCCCGATGTGAGACTCGATCCTGGGTCTCCAGGATCAGGTCCTGGGCTGAAGGCGACACTAAACCACTGAGCCACCCAGGCTGCCCAGACTACAAGTTTTTGAGGGAGTTTTGAAAGTCTGTTTTGTTTCATATTATCACAATATTCCTGTTAGAGCAGAGCATTTTAGGTAATATTTACAAAATTCATATGATAGAAACTTTAAAAATGTCCTCACATTTATTGGAAGTGGTTTAGTTTTAGTTTCAGGCTCAGTGTCTGTTTAGAGGGAAAAGATCTTTCTTGAGCTACTACCAGTCATCATAACTTCAGCTACCCATATATAAAGAAAAAAGTATCCTCTTAGCTGAAACATCATCTTGACAGTGAGGGTTACTTCATCCCCTATGACAGAATTCTCTACCCTCCCCATTTGGCCCCTCCACATCTTCTCCAGACCATCACAATATGTGCTACGCTTGGTCACACCTAATTTTTTGTGTCTTTATCATCCCCTTGAAGACATGACTATGTGTTTATATCCCAGAATCACCATATCTTAGGCATCAAATACATGTTTGCAGAATAAATGAAGAAATCTGGTTTTAAAAACAGTTACCAAAAAATTCCTTACAGAAGTATTTCAAAATTAGTACTATAAGCCTTAATCCTCTGCCTCTAATGAAACAGTTTTATCAAAAATTATCTTTTCTAAGAGTTGAAAGCATGAGATTTCAGGGAGCTGTGGAGAGGACAAGGCTTAAGAGCACACCACTGACTAATGCTGGCATTCAGGCATGTCGCAATCGTTTGATGAACTGGTCAACAAGCAAGTTTTAGGCAGAGCTGGGGTTACTCTGCCGGCAAAAAATGATCCCAAGAGAAAAACTTTGCCTCCTAGAAATGTGTTCCTTTTAAAAGATAGTGATTGTAGGTAAAAACTTAAAAAGAACTATTTTTCTAGACTTTTAGAGAAGCAGGATGTAGGAAACACTGCTATGAGAGTCCTCTAATAAATGGTGGAGATGGAATGAACCATTCCTCTTCTCCTGCTGCACTGGCTCAGAATACTGCACAGTACTGGCCACACAGGGCATCTACTAACGCAGTCCCCGTGGTTGATACTGCCACTGGGAAGGAAGCGCATGCTTGAGAGGAGCTGGAAACACCAAAGGGCCTGGAGTCGAGAGCAGCACCAAGTGGCCATGTGACCACCAAAAGTTACAACTCAACTAGCATGTTTGTGCTCATGTGTGATATGGACCTAGATGTACTTGGGGAGAGTTAATCTTAGGAAGTTCAAGGACCTAGAGAAGTCAATAAAATTTGATTATCTGTTCAATCGTTAATTATTCAGTACTGACTGTGTGCTAGTCATTGTGATGGACATAGGTAATTGCAGTTAAGACCTCATCAGCACCCCCAGATGGGATGGATGGGGAAAATCCTGGCCACAACAAAATTTAGAGCAGCTACTCATGACAGCAAAATATAAAGATAAAATTGAGTGGGGGGAATAAGACTAATGTGCATAGGAAGATAGCAGATTTAAACAATGGGACATCAAGTTTTCTCTCATCCAGTTGGCAAAAAATTTAAACATCAGTAACATCAAAAGTTGACAAAAGGGAAATATGTACTCTCACACAATACAGATTTGAAATGGAAATAAGTGCAATGTTTTGAAATCAGCTCAGCAATATATATCAAGGCAGAAATCCCCACTTTGCTTCTGTTGCTGAGACAACACCCATACATGTTCATGAAAATACTAGGGACCCCTGGGTGGTCAGTGGTTGAAAAGCTGCCTTTGGCTCAGGCCATTATCCCAGGGTCCTGGGATCCAGTCCCTCATGAGGCTCCCTATCGGGGAGCCTATGTCTCTGCTTCTCTCTGTGTGTGTTTCATGAGTAAATAAATAAAATCTTAAAAAAAAAAAAAAAAAAAGAAAGAAAAGAAAAGCCTAATACAAGGCTTTTCAGTAAGTATTTATGGTGAAAAATGAGTAACAACCAAAAAGTTGAGCAATAGGTAACAGCTAAATAGAATATGGCCCATTCCTAAAAGGAAAGACTATATAATAACTTAGAAGAATAAAGAAGTTTATAATGTATTGCTATAGAAGAAGCTCCCCATTTTGTTGTTTGTATAGAGTATAATTTCTACCTAAGACTATCATTAATGTCAGAGTAAAATTGAGCACAGAAGCTTCAAGTATTGACCTGGTCATGAATCCAGGCCTTGTCACTTGCTGACCGTACAACCCTAAGCAAGTTATTTAACCTCTCTGGGTTCCTAGTTTTCTCATGAGTAAAATGCAGATAGAAATAATACTTAAGGGATCCCTGGGTGGCGCAGAGGTTTGGTGCCTGCCTTTGGCCCAGGGCGCGATCCTGGAGAACCGGGATCGAATCCCACATCGGGCTCCCGGTGAATGGAGCCTGCTTCTCCCTCTGCCTGTGTCTCTGCCTCTCTCTCTCTCTCTCTGTGACTATCGTAAATAAATAAAAATTTAAAAAAATTAAAAAAAAAAAAAGAAATAATACTTAAGTTCATAGTGTTGTTGAGAGGATTAAATGTAGCACATTTATAGCAGTGCCTGGAATATACGTATTCCAAAAATGTTAGCTATTGTTTTTTTTAACTTACAAATTGAATATTCTTTTCATGCACACACTGTCACACATCTATACATCTATACACACATATATATGAAAAGAAAGTGATCCTGAAGAATATACAGCAATTTAGAAAGAGTGGTGATGAATTCAGAGGAAATATGGCTTAGAGACAACTCATGAGAATTATTACTTTACTAGTAATCTTACCATTAAAATGTACTTGCATTATTATGAATTTAAATGTTGAAATACACTGAACAAAGAGAAATAAACCATGTAATAAGGAGGAAGAGAAAGGAAAAGGAAAGAGAAAAAGTAAAAAAGACCCAGGTCCTGAGCAGAGGCAGCGTATTGAATGTTAGGGGCAGCAAAGCATACCACCCCAAAATAAGCCTCTCTGGTTTAAGGATTATTTTGAGGGGGTTATTTTGAGAAATAGGAGAAGCTCTGAAAACAGAGTAGAAATGACTGTTCTATAAAGGATATTTACATTTATAAGTGAAACACCCATTTACAAGGGGGAAAAAAGACTCTAAATCAGAAGAAAATCTTACTTATGGTGAATATATCTTAAATCTACATAACAAAACCTACCCTGGCCTTTCCTGGTATTTTTCATAACTACCGTTGTTTTTCAGAACACACACACACCCCTTTTGGGGGGTACTTTAACAATGAGATTGAATCTGGTGGCTTAGGCCACCTCAGAGAGTTATTCATTCTTCCCTGGCTATCTTCCATATATACATGATGTGCATGTATATTTTTCCCTTGTTAATCTGTCTTTTATTACAGAGGTCTCAGCCAAGAACTCAGAAGAACCAAAGAGAAATGCTTTTCCCTCCCCTACAAATAAAATAAAATCCACAGCCAAAACCCCAAAGTGTCGTTACCTGGACTCACTATAACATTACTGAATAATGTTACTTCTAGAAAAAGAGAAGTAATGATTTTTTAATAAAAAAAAAAAAAACAATAAGAAGGGCAGCCTGGGTGGCTCAGCGGTTTAGCGCCGTCTTCAACCCAGGGCCTGATCCTGGAGACCTGGGATCGAGTCCCACGTTGGGCTCCCTGCATGGAAACTGCTTCTCCCTCTGCCTGTGTCTCTGCCTCTCTCTCTCTCTCTCTCATGAATGAATAAATAAAATCTTTAAAAAAAAAAAAAGATAAGAAAATGCTTTGGGAATTTACCAGTGATTATCTAAAAAGTCCTTACCTCTTATTCAGAAAGAATGGAGGCTTCATCCATGCGTGTGTGTATATGTGTGTGTCATTTAGGTTTTATATGAATTCCTATCATTCCATGACCCTGTTCCAATGTTTCTGTTTTCTTTTGCTTACGTTTCCTTTTCTTTTTGTTACAAAGCTCTGTGTAAATATTAAACATTAAACACTAATTACAAGCTTATAAACTTAGTTTTTGTTGGAAGAGTGATAGTAACTCCATGCTGTCAACTCAGGGCTTGACAACAAAATGCCTCAGTAAAAAGAGCCAAGCTTCTATAAAGAAAAGCAGCTTTTAGTGCCAAGAAGTTAGCACCAACTGCAGCCTCAACCTCCACGAGGCTCAGGCAAGCCTCTCTTCTTCTGCATATAAGAAGAGATCATGGGGTTTCAAAACCCAAACTTAGGAAAATGTATCATTGAAAGAGCTGCAAGCAGAGTGAGTGATGGAGCCCGCTCAGTTAATAACCCTATCAGAGATGAGCAGAGGCAGGACCCCAGGGAAGGTAGAGAAGCTTCTAGAAATCAGTAAGCTCCCTTCCTCACCCTGCACTGCCTCACGCTCCAGCATCTAGATGGGCCTGTGTCCCATTCTGTTCACTCCTTCCCTTATGGCTGGTCCTTCCCTCCTCAGTGCACCTCTCAGCCCCTTGACCACTGTGAGAGAAAGAAAACAATCCTGCCAACCAAAGACCTCCCCATTCCAAAGCAGATGATAGAGAACACAATTTAGGCGTTGACATGTCAGACTTGCATGCAGGAAAATGTGGACAGTTTGGGCAGAATTTCACCCAGGTTTACATGCAAGAGGAGAAGAAACAACAATTATGATGTTGTTTCCTGAGATGACTTCCCGTACAACTACGTGCGACTTCCAAATCCATCTTAGAGGTATGTACTTATGGGTCTGAGCATCAGAAGACACCCCCCTGCCTTCCACCATAGAATCAAAAAGTCTGAACCTATATAAAAACAGGGCCTATTTTGTGTTCAGGGAGACACCCCAAGGAGGAGAGGGTGGGGAGAGGCAGATGCCTCCCTCCTCTGCGTGAAACACAGCTTGATCATCTTACAATTTGAAAGCTTACCTCGTAACACAAAGGGAAAATCTGATTCATGTGTCAAAACCTTAGATGATTCACTATTTGGGGCCTCTCTTGTCAAATGCAATTTCAGGGCTTTGTCTGTAATATCAAAAAATCTTGCCTTTGGGGCTGGGAAGATGAGAATTGTCTTCATTCTTCCTGTGGATTTGACTGAAGTGGGCAAAGAAATGAAGTTTCTATCAGGCTACCTTGGAGGGTGTGTTGGGGGGGGTCATCTGCCTCAAGGTCAAACCCCTGGCTACAGAGAGGCTCCCAAAAACCCTATCTGCCCACTGTCTTGTAGGGTTTGGAAGGGTGGGGGCTGGGACAGGCCCGGACTCGTGGGAGAATGTTCCCTCCCTCGACCCCTCCTCCCACTGTCCATCCTTCTTCACGTAAGGGCTGCCACAAAGCCCTCCTCTATTCTTTTCTCCGCTTCAACTTTCCACCCCTACGAAAACAAAGCAGAGGTTCTGGGTTTTCAAAGAAACAATCTTAAGGACAATCCCTAATAAAGCAGCTGATTCTTAGAGAAAGTGCTAATAACACAGTCAATTTAACCCTGGCATTCCTCACCATTTTTTCAAATCCCCATTTAGTAGCAACAAAGCTTTGCTGCCGAGCTCTGAGACTGCCAGAGAAAGCAGCTCCCAAATATTTAAGGTTTATAATGAGGCTTCAAAGCCACAACCCCGGTGCTTGGTCCACCACATCCTTCCCACGAACACATGCAGTATCCCTTTGTTCCGTTCTGTTGACAGCCGCGTTTTCACAATCTCACTTTTCCCAATCCAGACAGCATTATCCTTTGTGATTCAGGGCAGCCCCCTAACAACTGGACTTGTGACAAGCAGATCACAAAGCTGGTTTATCCAGGCATTGTGTCTCGGCAGCTCCTTCTGCAGCCAAAGCCTCCACAGCAGCAGGGAGCACTAATTGCTCATTTGCAGCAGTGACCTTTTCAACTGGACAGAGCCTCGGATCTGGTTCCATGGTGATGTCTCTCTTCTTTAATTACAGTGTGTGGGCATGGAAAGAGGCATCCAATGGCACCGACTACATGAGGATCTAGTGTCTGGGCCTGTCTCGCTCTACTTCTCCAAGCAAGAACTGAGGAGCAATGGCATCTGTTTGTATTCTCTTGTTTTTTTATACTTGGATTCGGACAGGAATTGAAGCCACCAGGATCAGAAGTGCATTCGGAAATAATGTCAAGACATTTAGCTGGCAATCATTTGTTCTCAAAAGAAAATCGGACAAGTTGCCATTGGGCAGCAGGTGGAAGAGATTCAGAGAGATCTATTCTCATATTGGATATCCAGACCTCATAGTTCTGGTCAGGTCCTCTTCTAGGCTGTATCCTACTTGGTGGCATCCCAGCCAACAATCTATGTTCATTTGCTCACTGCCTCTTGGGCAGGAAAATCCACTATGATATTTATCCAGAGCAGAGACGATGGAACCTATCATCTCAACAAAATTTTCTGGGGAGATTAGCAGATTGTTGGCACTTCTTCAAGAGACGTTGCAGGACCAGAATGAGCCTGATAGAGGGAAAGATAAAAATCTGCGTGGAACATCGAGATGAAGTGATGTCCAAATCCTGTGACACCACCTGCATATGGAGAATGAATGGAGACCACAGCAGTGCAACTCTGTGAAGGGACAGCAACAGGCCAGTGAAGGGACTACCTGATGTGGTTCATGTACACCAGCAGCTGGCACCCCAAATAGAGTGCTCAAGAATGTGGCAGAGTAAAGGGGAGACACTTACCTGTGTCTCATTCAACATCCAGTTGAATTTAATGCAAAATTCGCTGAATATTTAGTGATGGAGGAAGAAAATATACCAAGAGGAGAAGTAAAAGAGAGGTCTAAGAGGGAATTCTAAAACCTGAAGCATCCAGGGTGCCTGGAAGGCTCAGTTGATTAAGCATCTGCCTTTGGCTCAGGTCATGTTCTGGAGGTCTTGGGTTTAAGACCCCCCTGCTCAGCAGAGAGTCTGCTTCTTCCTCTCCCTTTGCCCCACCCTCCCCCCCACTCTGGTGCACTCTCTCTCAAATAAATACTATCTTTACATTGTAAATAAATAAAACTGGAAGCAATAAACTGTTCTTGCCTTTTTCCAACATCTCACCTATCCTGTACCAATCAATGCCACTGTCTCAAGGTGTAAAAATGTGTTCATTATAAGGTGTAAATGTATGGGACATTGTAGGGTGCGTGTGACATGTATGGAACATATGTAACACATGTATTACATATATAGTTATCTCATCTTAAATAACTACCAAAAGAAAACTTTGGAAATTTAAAGAGAAATTTAACTTTAAAAATTACTCTATTTTAAGGATAATCAACAATATGAAGCCGGCACCCTCACCATGTGGAGGCAGCTGTCATGCCTGTGTGTCACGGGAAGGAAGGAGGAGGAAGAGTTTTTCCTATCTTTAGATCACATATTAGGGGGCTGGGTCTGGCTCTGGATCTCTCCAATGACTTCCTGTGATTGTGCTAGTTTTCTCTTTTCTCCATTAGAATAACATTTGAGTTCCAGCTACCATGTTCATTGCCAGGTTAACTCTATGCAAAAATCCTCCAAGAATTAAGTAAAGGGTGTTATTTTTAAATCCCCATTGGGTACTTCACGCTGCTCTCAAATAGCCAGAACTCTGTGATAGAATGAGGTTCTTAATAGACTTTTGAAGAAGAAAAGAAAAGCAATTTTCCCTGTGGAATTCTGTGAATAAGCCAGTTAAATCCATCCTCAGAAACAAATTGGTGGCTACCATGATACCAAGTAATGTGATGATGCACTTATAAGAGAAATTGTGCAATTTCCATAATTTCTTATACATGTCACTAAAATGTGCTCTGAATTGCTCAGCTAATCATTAATTCCATTGTCTTTACTTAAAGGGGCACATTTTATGCCCATTCTCAGTCTAAAACCCCCCACTGACTTCAGAGAGAGATTTTCCTGAATAAAGATGACAGGATACAATTCCATGTAGGCTGAGTGACAGTCTGTCATTTTTATTACTTGGGACTGAAAATGTTTTCCAGCAGTACAAACCCCAAGGGACCGCATGGTGCCTAAATTATCCATCTGTACTGCTGTTTGGATCCTTGTCCATGTGCCTCCACAAGGGACCCGAGTCACTCACCTGCCACAAAGCACAAAAGCATACTTTTTGTGCCCTATATTACTGACCAAGGGATGCATTTTCCAGCTGTGACAAGTATAAACATGAAGGTCCTGTTTCGAAGCAGAAGAAACACTGGTGTCTAGGTAGAGCTAAGTCATCTTTACCAAGGTAGAGCGTATGTCTATACAACCCAAACTAAAGTGAGACACAACTCATTGTGTGGTGAACCCAAAAGATCTTTGCAGTGTCTATGTCAGTGAGTGGCTGGGGGTAGCAACAGGTGATAAAGGAAGATGGAGCATTGGACCTCGTTGTGTTGATATCTTGGTTCTTTATGAAATAAATAAGCAACTATTGCACATTTAGATTTTTACTAAACCAAGTACTTAGCATATTCTTGAATATTCCACATATAATTTCTGAGATGTTACTTTGACACTATATTGCAGCTATGGTACTTCAGAGAATCAGAGTAATAAAATAAGTCAACATATGTCAATAATTTGGATCTGGCTTCCTTCTCTAGAGTCCCCTCACCCAGAAACTTGAAATTTAGAAGAATAGACATTCTTTTGTCCCCGGTGAAATAGATGGGCAAAACATAGAAGCCCATTGTAAGAGAGAATGACTACCAAAAAGCCAACTAGGAGACAACCATAACATATTCTTTTTTTTCTTTTTTCCAAACATTGATTTGGTTCTTCATCTTTATGTACTGAAAGAAACATGACAGAGAAACAAATGTCCTTCTATTGTTTACAGTTGAGGTTTACAGAGAGAGCAATCAGCAGATTTTCTGTAAGATCCATCTATCTGTCACTGTGTTTTATTGGATACGGCTGCAGCTGAATCTAAAAGGGGAAAAAGGAAAGAAGTGAAAGTGACAAAGATGGTTATAAAAATAGAAAAAAGGAGTGAACTCTCTGGAGTGTAAGAGTGGCCCAAATACAGCTGTGAGCAATATTCCTTCTGCTTTTGTGAAATGTGAGCATGTGCCCTTGCCACATGAAAAACAAATTATGAAGACCAAGCATGAAAGAACAGATTCTGGTACTGTATTCAGATGGGAATCATGATGAAGTTTATCAGATCCATTTCACTTTATGTACAATCATAACTGTGCTACAGCAATTAGGTAAGTACCACCACCCTTCCTCCAATACATGCGCACATGCAAAATGAAGTGTCAGTTAGTTCTCCTTGTCCAGAGATGAAAATCAAAATTCAGTTTGCCTTGTAATAACCCCTATAATCTGGCCCCCAAATTCATTACCCAAATTCTGTTACCTAACTTCTCCTTGCCCTACAAATGCCCCAGCCACAGGCATTCTTGTACTAGTGATTTCCATTTTCTTCTGCCACTGTCCATGGGATGCCAACATCCTACCTCCACCATTTTTCCTTCAAAAATCTTCCTTACCCTTTAGACAACACCATTCCCAGTTCACCAACGTTATTTTTATCTCAGATTAAGATATCACTACCGAAAACTGGCATGAGAACACAAAATATTGTTAGCCAGGAAGCAATAAAATACTTGTAAGCAGTAACTTAGTGACTTCAAAGAAGAACAATTGTTTGATCTTTTCTCATGGGGTCTCTGGGTCAAGAATTCAACTGAATAGCTCTGACTCAAGGTCTCTCATTTGGTGGATTTGCAACAATGAAAGACAGGGCTACCCAGAGTCTCAGGGCCTCTCCATGAACTCTATCTGGCTGGTTTGGAATTCCTCATAGTAGCACTGCTTATATAGAGGCTAAAAGCTTAATGAGTAGGTAGTGTAGGGTGAAATATTCCAATATTCCAGCAAGGCAGAATTGAAAGGGCTTTTTACAATCCAGCCTCAGATTCATGTAGAACCACTTCCACCACACTCCACTGGTCCAGTCATCAAAGCCTGCCTGATGCCAAAGGGAAGCAATGCAGAGCTCAACTGTTGTTGGAAAGAATTTCAAAGTCACATTGCAGGAAAATGAGATGTGAAATGTATTTGTGGTCATCTTCAAAAAATACAATGGGTCAAAGGAGATTAATTTTTTTGAGGGGGAAAAGAACGAATTTCTAGATCTTGCCACTTCTCTACCAAACAAACCAGATTTCCAAATAGCTACTCATCTATTATTTTTTTTATACTTTTTAAAGTTAGGAATGCTCTTAAAAATTAGTATTTTTTAACTTCATATTTCTATACAGAAACCAACAAAACAAAAAGGTAACCTACTGAATGGAAGAAGATATTTGCAAATGATATATCCACTAAGGCTTTACTATCCAAAAATATATAAAGAACTTATAATGATCCAACACCAAAAAAAATAAATAATCCAATTAAAAATGGGCATGGGAACTGAATAGACATTTCTCCAAAGAAGACATCCAGATGGCCAACAGACACATGAAGAGATGCTCAATATCACTTATCATCAGGGAATGCAAACTCAAACCACAATGAGGTATCACCTCACACCTGTCAAAATGGCTAACATCAAAAACACAAGAAATAGCAAGTGTTGGCCAGGATGTGGAGAAAAAGGAAATCTTCGGTGCTATTGGTGGGAATGCAAACTAGTACAGCCACTATTGAAAACAGTATAGAGGTTCTTCAAAAAATTAAAAATGAAACTGCTATATGACTCAGTAATTCCACTACTGGATATTTACCCAAAGAAAACAAAAACACTACTTCAAAAAGATATATGCACCCCTATGTTTAGTGCTCTAGGATTTACCATACCTAAGATATAGAAGCAACCCAAGTGTTTAACAACAGATGATGGATAAAGAAGAGGTGGTGTGTGTGTGTGCACACACACACATATAAACATACATACATATATACCCAAGGCCTTGCACTTCCAACCAGCTGGCAAATCATAAATATATATCATGGAATACTACTCAACCATAAAAAAGAATGAAATCTTGCCATTTGCATCAATGTGAACAGAACCTGTGTATAGCACTATACAAAGACAAATACCATCTGATTTCATTCATATGTGGAATTTAAGAAACAAACAAGTGAACAAAGAGAGACAAACATCGAAACAAAAACAATCTCTTAAATACAGAGAACAGATTGAGGTGCCAGAGTAGAGGAGGATAGGGGATGGAGGAAATAAAGAGGATTAAGAGTATATTTATCTTGAGGAGCCTAGAGAAATGTAAAGAATCATTAAATCATTATGTTATACACTTCAAACTTATATAACACTGTATATTAATTACACTTAAATTTAAAAATTTAAAATGAAAAGGCACATTTTTAATCATGCATGTTTACAAGTTGGAAAACAATCTTTCAAAATATCTTAAAATATGCTTAGTGATAAAATTAAAAAGGTGAGTCCAGTTCTATACAGTAACATTATGTAACTTATAAAACACAAGAAAAATTGATGCTGTGATAAGGTATATTCAGCAGCAAATGACCAAAGTACAAACGCATTCTTCTTCAGACTGTAGCAAATACTAGGGCGAGGGTGATGCAGATAGTGCAAACATGGTCCTGGATCCCACCTACTATTTTCATCACTGTCTAGTTTGCTGTCAGTAGATCAGCATGACCTAAAACATAATGTTCCCTGGCGGAGTATTTCATAGGCTTTTATCAGTAACACAGTCTTAAATCTGATAATGGTGCATCTTCCTGTAATAAAATCCTTTGTAACTCTACTCAAGCCACTACCACTGTGGTCAGAACCAAATCGGGTGCCATCATTGAAAAACATGGTCCACAAATCAAAAGATCTTTTGAAATAACTCACATGAATAACCTGGACTTCTCCAACACCATGAAGAGGTTACATAGTCCAAGGCTGGATTTCTAAGTAATTCCTTTTCATTCATTCACTTTGTTTATAGCCCACAACACCTCCTGAAGCCCCTACCTCCCAACTGTGAAAATTCTTCTGACTATAAATCTATCTTACCCTCACATTAAAATCTGTTCCCTCCAAATTTACCACCATCTGATAAGAGCATACTCCTTCTCCATAGGCCAAAAATGCCCAGGTGAACAAAATCAGAACGTTCTTCAACCTGACTATTCAACGTTAATATTTCTTCCCTAAATCGTTCTTTGAAGGCTAAGTGGGAAAAGCAGTCTCCACGTCACCATGGCACTTTCCATTAGGAAGAAAGTGTCCGCGATTCCTACGTAGCTAGTGGGTAAGTACTGAGAGACAGGGCAGTACTTCGTAGACTTAGATAAGTATGCGAATAACCTGGAATCTCCGTGCATCCTGATCCAGTGGGTGGGGGCTGGGCCCAAGGCCTCGCATTTCCAACCAGCTGGCAAATCGTGTCAAGGCCGCAGCTCTGGAAAACACACTGGGAGCAGCCAGCTCTATTTTTACATTTTTGTTTTCAGTTATTTACATCCACAATTGCTAGTTTGAAATGCTTTCCAGCTTTCTGAGGATTTTGGAACATAGAGGTAAATGAAAGAAAGGAAAAAATCAGTGATCTCAGTTAGCAAACCCCACGTCTGCGGTGGCAACAAGAGAGAAAGGGGATAGGCCCGTGCCAGGCTGAGGAGGTGGCAGCAGGTGGATCGGCCTTCCCGAGAGTTCCCAACTCACCACTCACCTGCCCACTCCGCTAGAAGCTTCTATCTTGAACCTCACATCTCCATGGAGTCCCTCTGTGTGTCATTATCTGTTCAAAGGTGAATTATTACTTAATGACTGAGCAGGGTTGAAAGCAGCGAGTTGAGAAGAGAAACCGAGCAGATGCCAAGGGGTTGGATGAAACGTGTGCATGTTTATCTGGGAGGCAGGGAGCCAGGGGAGAGCAGAGCACGGATGGGATCGTGAGGAAGGAAAGTAAAAATGCCCACAGTGAAACCTGCAAGATGCCGAAAACAAACTTCCTTGATTTCCTGATTTGGCTCAGGGCTGGGCTCCTGGTACTCGTCTTTCTTTTCTCATTAACCATAGCTGGATGCACAGAAGACCTGTATTTAAATCTCAGTGGGCTGTTGAGGTCTGTTGATTTAGGTTTTATTTATATTACCAGATTAGATCATTTCCTCTTGAAAATGGTACGTGAACTCTAGAGGAGAAGAGCCTTTATCTGATTGCTATTGAGGACACAGGTGGAAGGAGAATTTTGTTTTTAAAAACTTACAAGGACTATTGAGTTTTCAAATCAAACAATGCGAACCTTCTAAAGTGACCAAAGAGAAACCCACATATTCACAATCAACCTCTAAAGCTACTGCGGTTTCTTGGTTTCTTTGTTAGAGCCTCAGAAAAACTCTGCATTCCTAAGCCACTTGAGATGTAAACAAAATAGAGGTGCTTATCAGATTTCACCAGTCCCACACTTTGCTTCATTTTTGTCTCCACTTGCCCTTCTGGGGAAAGGATTAATGGATTTCAACAGAACCTCTGCAGGCCTCGGAGGAGGTGGCTCCTGGCTTGATTTGCTCCCTGTGTGCGGTTGTAAAACACTGTGACCAAATGACTGAGCACTGCCAGTAACAGACCCTCCCCACACCATGCTGGGTCTCTAGCCAAGAGCATTGCCCCTCTACCTGGCTCTTGAGATTAGTGCAACAACAGTATTTTCTGGTGAAATGGGCTCAGTAACTCGTGGCTCAGAGCGCACAGTAAAATCATAGTAACCATTTATAAACATTAAAACATTAATCCTTTCCAAACAGGTCCTGATGAGAGCAAGGCTAATTGCAGCAATGACCTGAAGGGTAGACACTGTTTTGCATTCATTTCCCTCATGGTGGTGGGACCCATCTCAGGAAACCCTGCAGCTCTGCTGTGCACAGGTCTAATTGGAATTATAAGGCTCAACATGGGCATTCCTGCTAGATGAGCTGATTTTCATCGAAGAGCTAAAAGGTAAGTAATTCTTATTTTGGGTAGTTAGAGTCATTTAACCATTCTACAAAGACTACAGCTCCTTAAATATCCTTTTATGACTCCCATTCCTGCATTTATTTTTGTTTTTATTGTTTAATAGAAAACAAAGTAGATCAAATATTTTCATTTTTATTCATCAGTGATTTGTATATTTATGTAATATCCATGTTTACTACCATAGACACTTGGGCTATATGATTTCATTTTGGTAACTTCAAGATGTATGTAACAGAGTTTTCTTTAAAAAAAAGTTATTTGTAACAGGAATAAAAATTATCACTGTGGGAAGATTCATTCTATTTCCCTCTGCTTTCTGCTTTTCCATTACCACTCTACAAGTGGACTCTGGATTTGTTTGTTTGTTTAGATTTCACCCATTTACAAAAGAGAGAGAGAGAACGTGTACATGTACAAGAGAGAACATGAGCAGGGAGTGGTAGGAGGAGAGGGAGAAGCAGACTTCCTGATAAGCAGGGAGCCTGATGACATGGGGCCCGATCCCAGGACCCCAGGATTAAGCCTGAGCCAAAGGCAGACACTTAACCAACTGAGCCACCTAGCTGCCCCTGGAACCTGGATTTTTAAGAGTATGAATGTTTACATCATGGCTAACTAAACTAGTTCGTTTGGAAAAGCAAAGACTATGAATAAAATGCAAAGAAAATTTAAAACACCATAGTCAATGTTATTATTACAGCATTGCTTAGTGATCTACATTTATAGTGAGCATAGCATAACGCAGAGTTGCTGACTCACTATATTGTATATCTGAAACAGTATTAACTATACCTCTTTTAAAAATAAAGTGAAGTGATATGCTATGATTAAATTAAACTTTTATTAAAAAAAAAAAAACACACAGAGAGCCCTTTCATCACATCTTCATCACTATGACAAGATTTCAGTTTTCTGCTCTAACAGCGATGATGATTATCTTTGTTTTTTTATTGTTTACTAGAAAAGTAAGTTCCCTGGAGAATTTTGGGGTCTGCTCACCTCTGTACTCCAGCACCTAGAACAGTGGCCAGCCCAGAGTAGACAACCAACATTCTTAATGTAGGGATGTGCTAACTGGTCAGACAACCTCAGATCCTGTCTTAACCTCATCCCCTGTCTGTTCTTAGGCCAGCAGCTTCCTGGCCAGCTCTGAAACCATGGCCAAGAACCCAGCAGTGGGCAATTCACAAAGAAACTGAGTGTAGCTGGGCCTGATAGTCCATGCCATCAGATAAAGTGTGGAGTTAAGTACCACAATAACTTAACATAGTGCTACATTAGCATATCAGCTTATGAAGCATTTTAGCAGCTTCATTAAAAATGTGACAAGGACTTACATAAAATTAGTAAAGCACATCTGAAAATTATTTTTAAAGTAGAATTTAAGATTTTTTTAAACCAAAAGGATTTTTCCTGATATGTCTAAAAAAAATAAAATTTTAAGTCAAACAACATTTTTTCCCACTATCACGTAATTTTTTAGAAAAGCTGTCTAAACATACTTAAGCAGAGAGTAACTTTAAAACCTATGTAGCTGCAACCTACATTCAGCAATTATTAATTCTTTTTCCAAACTTTATTTAAAATTCAATAGGATGTCTTCATAATTGAAATTTAAAAAAGATTCAGCCACCAGAAAAAAAAGTTTGAATATTACTATAAAATAAAAGTCGGAAGAATTTTTGTTGTACATTTTTTCTTTCTTTTTTAAGTAATCTCTACTCCTGTTGTGGGACTCGAACTCATGACTCCATGATCAAGACTCATGATCT
Organism: Vulpes lagopus; assembly: GCF_018345385.1. Lineage (NCBI taxonomy): Eukaryota > Metazoa > Chordata > Mammalia > Carnivora > Canidae > Vulpes > Vulpes lagopus. The sequence goes on along the minus strand of NC_054830.1, from coordinate 118,233,425 downwards.
ACTGATGGAGCCACCCAGGAATCCCTCTGTTGAACAATTTTAAATGTTACTAAGACAAATGGGTAGGGGTTCCCTGGAAATAAATATAACCGAAATTCCTTCATTACAAATGCCTGAGTCTTTTCTGTTATTGTTAATAACATTAAAATATCATTGAGCTTTATATGTACCTAGAAACCATATATCCAGGCGGTGGATCAGAGGGCTACATGTCACCTTGGAGTGAATTTTGAAATTAAATGATGTCTTCTTTGCCCAAACAGTAATCCTCCCCTAAAATTCTCAAACTTCACATTTACATGTTTAATATATAGGTAGGTTGGGTATGCCTATCTAGGGTAGGGAAGGAGATAAAAGTAGGCTTTCCTAGTTGAAAGAAATAATAAAGTGGAGATTTGAATTTTTAAAAAGAAAAAAGAAAACCAAAGAGGATTCCTTTCTTAATTGAAGAACTAGGCAGTCAAAAAACTTTTGATCATCCTTCTTCTACAAGTTTGCAAATACATATGCAATCAAGTAATGACTTTCTGGTACTGGAAACAGGAAACACCTGATATACAAGATTCTCTTTTCTATAGATGTATTGTCAGGAACAGGGGCTAATTAAGGAAAGACCAGGCAGGCTTGCCTAGGGCACTATTCTCTAAGAGGGACTAAAAAAATCATGGAAATCACAAGATGGAGAAACTTGTGTTTACCATATTGCATCTTACAAATAAAATGTGTTTGGATGAAATGCTTGGGGAGGGTGTGCTGAGATTTCCTCCAACTGCCAAGAAGGGTGGGCCAGGCAGTGCAGACTCAGTTGTGTTAAGTGGATTATTCAAGGCTGGTAATGCTGACTGCCCTGTTATGGGAAATGAAACTTACTCCTCCACCTTTCTCCTACACAGAGCCCACACTCTTTTCAAAGTAATGTACAAGTCTTTAGAGAATATGATTCTTAAGGGACCAAATTATTAACAAGCCAAGACGTCCACAGTCCCTGTCTTCTTTCATTTGGGCTGCTGTAACACAGTAGCACACAAAGGGGGGGGGGGGGGCTAATTAACAACACAAATTTACCTCCCACAGCTCTAGAGGCTGGGAAGTCCAAGATCTAGGTGCCAGTAAGGTCACATGTGGTGAGGGCCCTCTTCCTGGGTCATGGCCAGCACATTCTCTCTGTGTTCTGACATGGTGGATGGGGCAGGGATCTCTCTGTGGAGTCTCTCTTTATAAGGCACTAATCCTGCTCATGAGAACTCCACCATCATGGCCTGAACAACCTCCTCCCAGGACCACACTTTCAAACACCATCACATAGGGCATTAGAATTTCTCAATAAATTTTAGGGGACACAAACATTCAGACTACGGCAGTCTCCATCTGGGCCTAGTCATAAAATCTTCATGACAGCAAAGCTGTGTTCTCGTGCCATCCGTTCTCGGAAACATCAGTCCTTCAGAGAGCTTTGTTTTAGTCATACGCATTCTAATGGAATGTTAAGTAAACATCCCATTCTTTGTAGATAAAAAGTATAATTAATAATTTTTTTCCAATGTGTCAACTGGATGTTAGCAAAAGACAAAAGGCTTTTAATTCAGTTGTTTCCCCCTTTCCACATCCATCCCATTTATTCTTGGAGGATCTTTTGTGGCAGGGCTAGTCTCAACTGCCCTGGGCATGAATGAGGGGACCTATCCAGTCCCCAGTCTCGAGGGGCTTGCCCCACCCTATACAACTTCCTCACTGGAAAAAAGGGAACTCACTCAATTGACTTAGAGAATACATATGAAGAATTTTTTTTTATTAGCTCCTGCTCAAAAAAAAAAAAAAAATGACCATCAAAACATTAGCTCCAGATAAAGAAGAGTTATTACTAAAACAGATGGCAGTCTGAGAAATCACCACTTATGAGGATTGCTTTTTTTTTTTTTTAAAGATTTTATGTATTTATTGATGAGAGATACAGAGAGAGGCAGAGATACAGGCAGAGAGAAAAGTAGGCTCCCTGCCGGGTTTCAATCCCAGGACCCTGGGATCACGCCCTGAGCTGAAAGCAGATGCTCAACCACTGAGCCACCCAAGTGTCCCAGGATTTCTTGTTGTCTTATTGCAAGTCCAGGACTCTATGAAACCACTCTTTTCTACCTGTTTCTGATAATTTCAGAATTGACCGTAACAGGAGCAAAGGGGAAAATGCAAGGAATTTCAAATGAGCCATTCCTGTTTCCTTGTTAGTGAAATGGAAGTAATGATAAAAACTAGAATTATGTTGAGTGTTGCATGAGGTAACATGAGATCTCATTCTTGTGAGCTATAAATCATTCTTGTAAGCTATTTTATTGGATGTGGATTGGCCCACTGGTGGTAATGAACAAAGCTACACACTTTTTTTTTCCTGTTTTAAAAGTAAGATTACTCATTCTGAGAGAAGGTGCTTCATGTTGCTGCAAACCCTCATTGTTTGCTTTTGGTTAGGACCTTACCAAAGCAAGTATGAATAATTGTAATCCCAAGAATGGTGTTGGATAAAGTTTAAGCCTAGAGATTAGCCCTTGACATTATTACTACCCCAGTGGCAGATGGGTTGGGGGTAATTCACAGAAATTCAGAATTCAGCCACAGCAGCAGTTCCTGTCATCTTTGCTCTCCTGGGATGTACCAGAACGACATCATTTCAGTCACCTTTACCAAATTAAATTGAGTAAGACAGAATTACAGCTATGACCGAAGAAATGGGTTAAATTCTTTTAAATTGCCTTCTTGGGTTGGAGGAGAAACACAAAGCTCCATGATAAAAGTCATGTATTTATAAGGATTGCTCTGATACAATCAAACATATTAAAATCACATATTTCATAATGTCTTTACGTTTGTTCTTTAATCTATCACGATGAGCTCATTGGGTCTAACGGTTCAGCTTGTTGAGTTTTGTGAATTAGAGCTATGCTTCTACTGACCCTAATTTTTTAGGTTAATAGTAGTTTCTATAAGAGCTGATCATCTGACACATGGTGGGGATAAATGAATGGGCTTATTTTAGATTCTGCGACTCAAGCACCAGTAACTCCTTGCAAACGATAATTTTCAGGATTTCTCCAACATGATACATGAGTCATAACTCTAAATCTGTGTGTATCTAATATGCATATATGCAGGTGTAATATATACACTTAATATGAAAATATATTTTCTGCCTTAGAAATCAGTACTTTCATCTTTGCAATAGGTACCTAAATGCTTATTATCCCAGCAGGTTGTTTTTTTTTTTTAAGAAACTGTGTGAATGTGAGGGGTAAGGGGACAGAGAGACTAAGAGAGAGAGAAAGAATCTTAAGCAGGTTCCATGCCCAGCACAGAATCCATCACAGGGCTTGATCTCACAACCCTGAGATCACAACCTGAGCCGTAATCAAGAGTCAGATGCTTAACTCACTGAACCACACATGCACCTCTAGCAGATTTCTTTTGTTGAGATGGCGAGTATGCTTTAATTAACCTCACCTGGATTATTTTTAAACCGCAAAATCACAAAACATTACAGGTTTCATTCCAACACCTTTAATGGTAAATGTCTGTCCTATGACTTTCATAAAACCCCTTCTCGTTTAATAAGAAAAGGTGAAGATATCCATTAGCTATAATTCCTAGGTGTGACTGCACCCAAAATTCTTCAAGATGCCACAGGCAAAATATTTGTTCATCAAATAAATGTTGGCATCATTCTTTTGTAACAAGCTCCACATTAGATTCTATAGAATAGTACATATTTATTTAAACACTAGTATAGACTTATAAAGGATTTTCACTAACAATAAACCTCTCAACATCATATTTTAATTTGGTCCAGCTTTATTTTGCACCATTCTCCTTCTAGTTATTTTCGCCTCTAGAATCATGATTCGATAGGCCAAACATAAATACTGAATAACAACCTATCCAAAATTCAAGTCACTCAATCCACTGGTAAAAAGCTATTGAGTACCTACAATGCACATGGCATATAAGGAATACTCTGAAATATAAAGCAATTCCTTTATAAAAGCATGCAGATATTTTTGTAATTCTTTGCCTGCCAAGAAATGATTAATATCCATGAAGTTTTATTAAATGGTCAACCCAACAAGAAATGAAGATATAGGGTGATCCAAAGTCCCTTTGGGCTCTAGGCAATTAGGCTTATTTTCATGCTTCTATCCACAAAGCTGGATAAACCAAGTCCCTCTGTAGATTCAAGTTTTTGGACAGTAAACCCATTGCCAAGGTCAGCCTGCCCAGCAAAGCACCAAGATTCTGCACAGGAGTGAACATGTTCTAATATAGAGGGGAATAAATCCGGAACGGTGACCAGATGAGGGGATGATGACAAGACTAACATGATTTTGTTAAGAAACAGGTACTTAGAAAATGTAAGATGCCATTCTTTCACTACAAAGCTGACTACAGGTTGTTTTAATTGCTTATTTCACATTGGTTCATCTAAAATCACTTCCTAGTAGTGTTAACAACCACTGAGGTGGCATTACTTATCAAGATGACATCATTAAGTCATCTTGATACTGAGGATGATGCCCAACCCTAGGCTAAAACTGGGAGCGATAAGGATAACTTATAGTAGAGGACTCAGAGCCAGACACCAGAATGACTGGATAATCGGTAGGGAAGGCCTAAGCTAGAAGCGATGGGAATTATCCAACTCAAAAAGGAGAAAGCCATACATCAAACATGAGAAAGCCAAACATGTGAGAAAGGCCTTGCATCAAAAATGCTGACAAGCTGGGGCACCTGGTTGGCCTAGTCAGTAGGGCATCCAACTATTGATCTCAGGGTTGTAAGCTTGAGCCCCACATGGGATGTAGAGATTACTTTTTTAAAAAATTTGCCTTTATTTTTCATTACAAAGCTGACTACAGGTTTCTTAAATTGCCTATTTCACATTGATTCATCCAAATCTCTCCCTAGCAGTGGTTAACAACCACTGAAGTGGCATTACCTATCAAGATGATATCACTAAGTCACCCCCGATGCCCAATCCAGTTCCTTCCCCTCCAGAGCCGTGAAGTGTGTGAGGGCCAGGTGGACAATCCAGAATGGAGCACTGAGCTCACTTATTAAGGGTTTCAGGGAAGCAGAATAATGGAGGGATGAAGATTAGGCAATCGTGACCTACTTTTAACATGCGCCATGAAGGCTCCTCAGTAGATTGTGAGTGCGGCACAGTAGAATGCTTTAGAACAAAGAGCGTGCAACATGAATCTTGCACACAGAGATGCATTTGAAGCTGTAAAAATACCCAAATATACAATGGCCTCTTGTTTAATTATAGTAATTATTCATCAGGCTCCAGATGTTAAGAAAAAAAAACTTTATCTTTTTATGATTAGAAGCATGAATCCTTTCAAATGTGTGTGTCACCGAAATGGAATGTATCTAATCATCAACTTGCTGCTGAGAGAGCACTGAATAACTGAAGCCAATCCAGAGCCTTATTAAAAGGATTTGTTTCCAAAGGGAGAGAGAAATACCTTCCATTCAGAAGACACGGGCCCTTAATTTCAGCCCTACCAACAAGTCAGCAATACGTGGGGGCATTCTGGCACTATCAGGACACATTTTACAATGTCTGGTCCAATTCTTGTCCAGAAGCCACTGATGACTGTGCACCTACAGTGAGCCTGCTGCATTCTTCCCTGAGTGGCCCAGGAAGCGAGGTGCCCCTTGCAAGGCCTGCTTGAGGCTTGGGGGAGGGGTGATACAAAAGGCAACCTCCGCCCGCCCGCCCCCCCCCCCCCTCCGCAAAGCCAAGCCTGGAATTCTACAGCTGACATTTAATCCCTCAGGCCCTGTCAAACCCCACAAAATTAAAACGAGGAGAACAAACTTCTTTCTCCAGGGCCACAAAGATGTATAGTAATTGGATGTTAATTACCAGAGTATGGGAGAGCCTCCAACATGGCCCCAGTAATTCTCACTTCCAGATATTCATGTTTCTATGGAGTCTCCTTCCACTCTGGACAGGGCCTACTGTGCAACCAATAGAATACTGCAGAAATGGGGTTATGTCCTCCCAGGCCAAGACATAAGAGGCATTCTGCCTTCTTGCACTTGCTCTTTCTCCAGGACCAAGGATTCTGCAGGAAGCCAGCAACAGTGTCAATAAACACTGGATGTGCTCAACAGAGAAGACCATGTAGTGAGGGACTAAAGACACTTGATCACAGACTGTGCTCATTTGCCACAAGCAAGGGTCCTTGCTTCAGTCATGCCAGTCTATGTCTCCTCTTCAGGAACTGTAACCTCAACCACTATCTTGACTGCAAGTTCCTGACAGACCCTGAGCCAGAACCACCCAGTTAGGCCACTCCCCAATTCCTGGCCCCCGATTCCCCATGATGACCGTTTTTAAGCCAGTGAGTTTGGGGTTAATTTGTTACACAGTAATAGGTAACTATTGTATTAGATGATCTTTGACTGCTTGACTCTTACCTTAAAGTATCTCCATAAATAAAGCCATGCATTTCATTTTAAGCATAATCAATTTACATGGAGTGTGTATGTGTGTGCATATGTCGGTGGCATCCATTTAGCTATTATCCTCTAACTCTCAATGCAGAATTCATCTCAAAGATGCCAGATATTTACCCACTTTATGGACTCTTGCATTATCATAAATACTTCATGTACTTTTTCTATCTGCATTTTGAAATAAAGTGATAGGTTCACAATTTAGAGGATTTAATTTCTAAGATATCTTTAGACTGTCATTGCGCTCAAGGTAATATGCCATTTTGAATAGTTCCATTTTTTAAAAATTGTTTTTAAGTAGCCTTCAAGCCCAATGTGGCACTCGAACTCCCAACTCTGAGATCTAGAGTCACATGCTCTACTGACTCGAGCCAACCAGGCACCCCCAAGGTAATGTACCAAACTGTAGGAGATATTCATATATATGGAGCACTCATAGTCCCTAACATCAAAAAACTTACACTACTGGAAATGAAAGTGCCAAGCGTTCGTAAAATTAAAATTTCATTAAAAACATATAAGAAATATGTATACAGGTAGCCAGCAACAAGCCAAGAGATATTATTTAAAATTTGTTTAAACAACAGGTGGGACCTCAGCTAGGCAAAAGAGGAACAGAGAATGCCAGCTCAGAAGGAGGGAGCTGCCCGAGGGCCTATGGAGAAGGAAACATCACCATGTACTACTAGGCATGGACAAAAGGCCTCAGATGTTGGAATGAGGCCCCGATATTTAGTGGAGTAACCAGCAAGAGATACTGAAGCTCTATGTGGATCTGAGTGACCACATATTAAAACTGCACTGCAGGAAAATAACTAAGGATACGAAGAACAATTTTTAAAAAGGAGAGGCTGAAAGTAGCAGAGCCGAGAGGGTCTAGCCAATGCATGAGGGAGGAGGGAGGTGGCATGAATTAGAAAGGGGCCATGAGAATGCCAAGGATGGGCTAGTGGGGTTCTCAAGTCCCTAGATTTAGTCACCAACAGGATAGGTGCCTCAGCCTGAGGTAGGGAGAGGGTTTTTGATAGAATCAGAGACTAACAGAAAGACTGTCAGGAGGGGAGAGCAAGGCAAGAGAGAAGATGGCCATTTACGTAGAGATATAAGGAGCACCTGGATGGCTCAGTTGGTTAAGTATAGATACACATCTGACCTCAGGCCTTCTAGTAGGCTGTCCTCAGACTGCAGGTGGGTCTCTTTTGCAAGTTCAAATACCCTGATTTGCACTGGAAACGGTCAACTGAACTTGCAAATAAATCATCAAACCGTTCTATTGACAGATGCAAATTATTTTATATCCATGGATAGAAATATTGAAAGGCCCCAGATTAGACATTGCACACCAAAAAACCCTGCTTTGCTTTGGTTTTTGTTATTTTGGCTTTTGTTTTGTTTTTTGACAAATGAGCTTTCTAAACAAACCCCATCTGACCTCCATCTTGCAGTGGGTTTCTAAACAAACTCTTCGCCTTGCCACACCTTTATGAAACAGCTCAAGAATATCATTACCTAACCTAGTATTCTAACCCCACCCTCCAGCAACCCAAATAGGAAAAATCAAAATCTATCTAACTCACTGGCAATCAGCTAACTGTGTGAAGTACCATGCTCCTGCTGATTTCAATGCACCGCTTCCCTCGTGTATCCACAAAGCTATGCTTAAACATTTTTCCACAGCTCAAAGACAGGGCTCCTTGTAGCAATGCCAAGGCTTTTATGCAAAGGTAGAGTTGGAATCCAGATCTTCCAGTCAAACAAATGGAAAACCCAGTAGCTTATGTAGACATGAGGCAAATGTTTACCAAGCATAACTTTGTTTGCAAATTACCACTGGTGCCAGCTCCGGTGGCATAGAAAAATAATGTTAATAGCAACAGCGTACCAGGGGGTGAGTGGCACTATTTTCAGCCCCATGGATAGAGTAAATGCCTTAATTCTTAACATAATGCTAGGAGGGGCTGAAATCAACACCTCAAGAGCCAAGATTTGACCTCAGGCAGCCTCAGAGCCTGGGCTCCTGAGCAGTGGGTCTACACAGTTCTCCACAGGTAACTTTGGCAGTCATCACTGTATCTGCTTCTACTGTTGCTGTAATAGATGACCCCAAAGTAACTCGTTACAATGCCACCAAACCCTATCTCTCTGAGTCTTCGTCCCTAGTGACATTTCCTTCTGACCCTGAGCAATTTGCCTCCCTCCTCTGCTTTTAAGGACCCTGGTGATATTGGGCCCACCAGGCAAATCCAGGATCATCTCCATTTTCAGGTCAGCTGCTCAGCAGCCCTAAATCCCCCTCTGCCTGTAACCTGATGTATACACAGGTCCCAGGGATGAGGATTCCAACAGTTTGGGGTGAGGATTATTCCGGCTGTCACACCCACTAACGCTACAAGTAAGGAACCTAAGAAACCAAGCCAATTTAAAATGCTGGAAAATCAGATTGATAAATCAAAGAGAGCTGAGTGGGCAGACGAGAAAGAATTGATGGAATTCTTCACGGGCGGAGGAGTCCAGGCCAACTCTGAGCTCCACCTCCGTATTCCCGAAATTCCCCCTACAGCTTCATCATCCCTTCGCTGAGAGGACACACTAACGAGCTTCCTCACACCACGTTCCGAGCACCTCAGGCAAGCAAAAATCAAAGTGTGTCTTACTCTTACTGCCCTGAGCAAGCCTGATTTTGGTCACCTGCACGCAGCACACTTCCCACCCTCTAAGGAGCTGATCTCCACCACCCCACACCCGCCCGCTCCGCCCTGCTGGGGCGAGGGGGCCCTCCGTGGCCTTCCAGCCCCTAGGGGAGGAGCGTGCACAGAGCACCCACTGCAGCCAGGGAGACAGTGATGTTGTCTGGGGGGTACAGCAGGTGGGGGCATCCAGGCCCAGAAGGAAGCAATGAGCGGATGGGAAACAGGCGGGGAGGTCTGAGGAGCCACGGGTGGAAATGAACACGGGCCAGTTTCTCTCAACAAGAGTGGCCAGAAGACAGGAGCAGGGGATGTAAGAATTCAGGCCCTAGGGGCTCTCAGGTCAAATCCCAAGGCCTGGTGGGGCATAGGAGGGGGTGGGGCTTAGGGGAGGGTGGCAAAATACTTGGAATTGAATGGTCAAGTCTCCAGGAGCCACTGAGGCTGTCAAGCAGGAGCCAATGTTCTGTTGACCAGCTGTAAATTCTCGGGTCAGGCTCCTTGACTGTAAAATGGAGGCAACAGTGTTCAGAAAATGAGAAAGATAGTAAATACATAACCAAGATCTAATGCATGCCACGGATCCAAAGTCCTAATGCTGCCAAGTCCACTGCCTGGAGTCCAGAGTCATCTCTTTGTCTTTTGCGAATGGCCACAGCGGACCGGTCTACCAGTAGCCTATGCTCCGTCCAGCGCACCTGCTTCCCAGCACTATGGTGTGTCCCTCCCACTGAGAAACTCAGGCCCCCTCTCCCAAAGCAGTGGTGAGCCTCTCAAGTGGGGATGAGTGCAAAGCCTTTGGGAAAGTTACAGATGGGGCAGGCAACAGGCTCCAAATGAAGTCCGGGCACCAGGGTTCTTGCACTGCCCTGCAGCCCCCACAGCTGCCCTCATTCTCTACTTTCCAAGGGGTTCTCTCCCCTTGTCCTCCCTCCTTTTCACTCACCCACTTCTCTCCCTGGAAGTAAAAATGAACAGTTCCTCCTCTTGTCGTTTGCACATGATCTCCCTTCCCATAATATCTTAGTACAGGCTCACCAAGGTGTTTCATAAAAGCCGTGAAGAGGGATCCTGACATCAGCCATGAACGTGGTTCAGTGTTTTTCATTATCTTGGCTGAGAGGTCAATGGCAGGTTTGGCTGCTCTTGGGAAACTAGACTCAGACCTTGTAGACCAAGGACAGAAGCACTGCAATGATGCTGGAGGAGTTAGCATCCCTCCACTGACAACTCTGCCCAGAAAAGGAGCTGGAGGCTTCTTGGGAGAAAAAGACTGGCATCTGTCCCATCTTCAGTGGAAATGCAAAGGTATTAATATGTACCATACCTGAAGTTGCCCTAACTGGTAAAGTAGAGGGTATGGTCTCCACCCAGTATCACCTTCATTCTAATACCAACTCCAAGATCAGGAGATTACCTGAACCACCCTCATGTTGGATAATTCACAAGAAGGAACCCACAAAACTCCCTGAGGCCTGCTATTGCCACAGTTAAAAAATTTATTACAGGGAAGGGAGACAGGTCAAAATCTGCCCAACGAGGCAGCTCACAGCACACAGCACACAGTCAGTGGAAGGGAGAGGGGTCTCAAACAAAGCTTCTGCTATCCCTTTCCTGTGGAGTCAGGAGACATGACCCTTCTGATATCAACATGTGGCAACTAGCAGAGTCAGGCCAACCAGGAAAAACCAGAAAAGCTCACCTAACCCTCAGTGTCCAGGGTTTTCACAGAGGCTCCATTATGCAAGCTAGATTGACTGACCAACTGCCCACATGATGGATCAGAGTCACCAGGCTGATGGCCAACTAATAGCACATGAGCCAGAGACCCCACCCTAAGCTACATGGTTGGCCTTGCTGCTGTGGCCCACCTCTGCCCTCTATCTCCTCCGAGGCTCGTCCCCACTCTGAGATCCAGTGAGGTTAATGCCTGGCCTGAATAAAGACACTCCTACCAGGTATGAAACAGATTACCTTCCAGAAACTAAGGGCAAAGGCCAGACTCCTCCTCAAAGTCAGGTTCTTCACCCTGCAGAGCCCATGAGACTCACAGGAGCCTCATTCGTAAGAATGAATGAGCTCCCTCCACCCTCCTCTCATCAATCCCAGGATGGATGATGTGGATGCTGGTGAACAAACTATTGAGATCCATGGAGAGTAAAAGTAAAATCATCAGAGAGCAGCCCTGAACAGCTCCCAGACCAAGCACCATACCAGCCTTTGGGTCAGGAAAGCCAACAAACAGCCAGAAGCCTGAGACACATGCTCTAGAGGCCTGTGGTGGAATGAATGCCAAAGAGCACAATGGAGAAACAAGGATTTAAAAAAAAGAGGGCTAATGTAGAAATTGGGAACGTGGCAGCATAAGAAATGTCAATAAGGATAGGGATAAAACACAAACCCTAGAGGATCCAAGATCAGGGAGGGTGAGTGTGGTCCTGCATCTTGGATGGGATGGTACTTCTGGATGTGCATGGAGATTCTATTTACAACAGTGCCAGAACAACACTCATAAATCAGAGTATCCTGGACAACCCAGCAGGTATGTTCACCAAATTTTGGGTGATGACTAAGGATGACAATTAGCAGAGGCTGGTGACTAACATCCCACATTTGGCACCATTCATTCTGGTTCCAAGCTGGCCCTGTACCCTGAGCTACATTTGGTCTCATCTTAGTAACAGATGCATTCAGCCTGGATTGGAAGACTCTGGTCCCAGGCAGCAGATGGGCAAGAATGTCACTGAGGGTTGACAATGGGCAAGAATGTCACTGAGGATTGGGGTGTCAAGAGGGGCTGACCAGAATGTGCAGACCAGTACAGAAGGCCTTGGGTGAAATCATTGAGGCCTGGCATGTGTGTGAGCCTGTCCAATGCCTGCAGACCTGTGCTAAGGGCTGGCTCTCAGCCACCTTCCTGCATAAAACCTTTCAGAATTACAAATTTAAGGTTACCCATTTTGAATGAGGTCCTCTGGGGAATCTAGATGGCTTGCTGTACCTTGCAAGTGTTTAACCAGGTTAAGGTATCTATCTCTGTAGTGCAGGCATCAAGTGGATTCAAAAGAGTAATAGACAATACAGCCAGAAAAATGCATATGGCACCGCATACATTGCACTGATAGAAAAAAAAATGCTTTGCAACCACGCTTACAGAATCTTACAGGAAATGCTGAAAAATTAAATAGACTTGGGAAAAGAGAGAGTTGTAGCAAGAACCTGGGATAGGAGTTGGATTTTAATCATGGTCAGGGCCCTAGATTTTATCTAGGTACTACCCCAGCTTCTAAGCTTAGTTAATTTGCCAGGAGATGCACAAAACTACAACAATATTAACAAACATTACTGAGCACTTATTAATAACCTATTTAATTCTCCACACAAACCTATGAAGCCAATACTTTCTTTGACTCCCATTTTACAAAAGAGGAAGCAGACACAAAAAGGTCCAAGTCCAATCATCTGTCCAAGGTGCCATAGCAGTCCTACAGCAGAAGGTAAACTCAGCTCATTAATTTATACTCTTAACTTTAGCATGTTTGTTTGTAAAATCAGGCAATTAGAGGAGATTATGTCTAGGCCCTTTTTGTCTGTTATAGTCTATGACTCTGTGGATGTAAGTTTAAGTTAAAAATTTAGATTATACATAAAGGATCTAGTTTCTATGGCCTTCTTTCCATGTAATATTTAACACAAAAACTGGATTTAGGACATATTGCTCAAAATTCATTTTAGAAGAGGTTTAAAAAGGCCAAGAATGTAATAACAAAATATGTATGGAACCACAGAAGACCCCCAAATAAACAAAACAACCTTGAGAAGAACGACAAAGCTGGAGGTATCACAATCCCAGATTTCAGGATATACTACAAAGCTATAGTCATCCAAAGAGTATGGTACTGGCCCAAAAATAGACACATAGATCAATGAAAGAGACTACAGACCAGAAAGAAATCCACATTTAAATAGTCAATGAATCTATGACAAAGGAGGCAAGAATGAACAATGGGAAAACAGTTTCTTCAACAAATAGTTGGAAAAACTAAACCGCTACAAGCAAAAGAATGAAACTGAACCACTTTCTTACATCATACACAAAAATAACCCCAAAATGGATTAAGACCTAAATGTGAGATCTGAAACTATAAAAATGCTAGAAGAAAGCACAGACAGTAATTTCTCTGACATCAGCCATTGCAACATTTTTCTAGATAGGTCTTTTGAGGCAAGGGAAACAAAAGTGAAAATAAACTATTGGGACCATATCAAAATAAAGATTTCTGCACAGCAAAAGAAACAATCAACAAAACAAAACAAAACAAAAAAAAAAACAAAAAACAAAACCCTACTGAATGGGAGGGGCTATTTGCAAGTGACCTGGGGTAAAGGGTTCATATCCAAAATATGTAAAGAACTTATACAACTCAATACCAAAAAAACAAATAATCTAATTTAAAAATGGGCAGAAGGCATGAATAAACATTTTTCCAAAGAAGACATCCAGATGGCCAACAGACACATGAAAAGATACTCAACATCACTCTTCATCAGGAAAATGCAAATAGAAACCACAATGAGATATCATCACCTCACTCATGTCAGAAATGGCTCAATGAAAATGACAAGAAATAGTGTTGGCAAGGATACGGGGGTGGGGGTGAGGGGAAGGAACTCTTATGCATTGTTGATTAATATGCAAATTGGGGTAGCCACTGTGACAGTTTAGAGTTTCCTCAAAAAGTTAAAAATAGAATTACTGAATGATTCAGTAATTCCATTACTGGTTATTTACCCCCCCCAAAACAAAACACTCATTTGAAAAGATCTATGCGCTCCTATGTTTATGGTAGCATCATCTATCACAGCCAAGATACGGAAGCAAACTGAGTGTCCATCTGTAGATAAATGGATAAAGAAAATGTGGTGTATATATACAATGGAATAGTACCCGGTCATAAGAATAAGATCGTGCCATTTACAACAACATGAGGGTACTAGCTAAGTAAAGTAGTCCAACAGAGAAAGACAAATACCATATGATTTCATTCATACGTGGAATTTAAGAAACAAAGCAAAGAAAAAAGACATGAACAAAAAATTAGACTTAAATACAGAGAACAACTGGTGGTTGCCGGAGGAGAGGCAGGTGGAGGGGGGAAATAAACAAAGCAGATTAAAGCACAGTTAGCATGATGAGCACTGAGTCGTGTACAGAATTGTTTGATCACTATATTGTACACCTGCAACTAACACTATATGTTTATTATGTCAATAATTATACTTCAATTGGATTCTTAAAATAAAAACAAAATTTAAAAAGCAAGAAGTTTACCTATTGAAAAGATGTACTTTGGGGACACCTAGGTGGCTCAGTGGTTGAGTGTCTGCCTTTGGCTCAGGTCATGATCCCAGGGTCCTGGGATCGAGTCCGACATCTGGCTCCCCACAGGAAGCCTGCTGCTCCCTCCACCTATGTCTCTGCCTCTATCTCTCATGAATAAATATTCTTTAAAAAAAGAAAAAAATGTACTTTTATTAGTCTTCAATGGCATCTCTAGAGTCAAGTGGACAAAGATAACATTTTAGTGGTATAGAGTTTTAACACACACATGCCTTCTGGAACGTTAAAAAAATTCAGTTTAATGTAAGCCTGTAGTTCAGGCAAGAATGCAATGTTTGCAACGCAAAGGTAACTGAATGTAATATCTCGGTTTCCATTTGCTCTCCTTCCTTCAAATGGAAGGGATAGAAAGAGATAGATACCTCGATACCTGCATAGAATAGGCCAAGTGGGTTTCCATCATGCCTGTCTGTAAAGTCCAGGGCCACTTTTGAGGGTGCCAGCTCCAGGACCCTTGGCACTCCCTCCTCACTTCTCCGGTCAGTGCTGCCTTTGCCTCTTGCAGGGAAAACCATGACCTAGGAAGCGCCAAGCATCATCTCCAGACCACGTTCCTGCCAGGACCACAGCCCTAAGCTAAGCTCGAAAGGAATTTGATCTATTGTGTCAATTGCATAGAGATACACAGAGTATGGAAGCAGAGGGGCTTCTCTAGGGAAGTAGAGATCCAGAAAAGGATCCAAGGATGAGGTGATCCCCACACTGAGACATACTAAGGGGGATTCTCCCTGTGGTGTTTCCGGGTGATACTGAAAGGAGACTCAGTTTACAGGTGGGGTGGAGACCACACAAGGGAATGTTTGCCTTTGTCCTGAGGGATGGGGAGCCACTGAGGGATTTTAAAGGGAACTGATGACATCAAATTTGTGTTTACAGATGTCATCTGGCTGATACGTGGACCTGAGGGTTCCTGGACCAGAAGCTAGTTAACTGGCAGTGGCTCAGAGGTCACAGATTCTATAAATGTTTAGGATATAAAATAAGGAGAATGTGTGATAAGGGAAGATGCAAATTGCAAAAACAAACCAACCAACTCAAAGATGCCCCTGGGGTTCCATCTTGGGTGAAGAGATTGTCAGACACTTACACAGACCTCCAGGCTTCTACAGGGTCCCCAGAGCCCCTGTTCATGACTCCCCAAAGTCCTCAGAGGCTCACGTGTGCTAAGATCCAACCCTATGGTAACCAGATGTGTATGCAGGTCTAGATTTCCGTTTCATTAGCCCGTAATTTTTATTGCTTTACAACAAAGGTGTACTACTTTGTGATTCAAAAAATTATACCAATGTTGAAAATGCGTTTACAGACATCATCTGAGGAGAATCCTAGCCTTTCATAGCTACTGCCATATCCACATATGGATTACACAAAGCGGTTACAAAAGGAAGAAGGTGCTTGACAGGTACTAGTCTACTTTAAGCAGAGTCTACATATTCAAGTAAATGTTGATGCCATTTCTCTCAGGATATCCTGAATAGAAAAAGTCAGTTTGGAGATGTTTGAATTATCCAACAAACGTTTCTGGACCACTGCAGAAAAGTAGGCAAATCCTCAGCACGAGGACCAGGCATTTGTCATACGGCCATGGGGAGATAAATGGCTTACAATAAAATAAACTGTATTTGGTAATTAAGATGATGTGCATTGATTCCCACTGCTTATCTCTTTTAAAACCTCCTTCTAAGAAAGATCAGAAAAATCACAGAGCTGAGCTGTCTAAAAGGTGTGTGGGGGCTGAGAGGGAGGACAGCAGGGAGCAAGGTGAGAGGGTTTTTTTTTTTAATGCTGCTAAAATTAATGGCGTTATTTTCACACTTGTAAGGTAGACAGTGCGATTATAGTACAAGAAGGTTTCTTCCTCTCCCCCGAGACCAGGACTTTGAACAAGGTATAAACAATCCCCATTTCCTCTTGTAGAAGAATAAGTAAACAGCCTTTTCCAGGATGACAGTGGTCTGGTGAATTAATGGAGGCATGCTCTATTTGTGAGAAATCTCACGTTCAGACAGGAGGCTGCCCACGCAGAGATGCACTCCCACGGGTCCTGAGTATGGCTTCGCCCCCAGGCAAGAGGTTTTGAGATGCCCCATGTGCAACGTTTGATGACAGTGGAGGCAGGGAGCCTGACTGATTCATTATTTCTTAAATCCCTAACATCTATATTATTTCATTGCTCAACTCACTGGAGGAAGAATTTGGGGTGCTGTATAAATCCAGGCTTTGGAAGAGATTTTTTAAAAACTGAGGTTCTCATCATATAAATATTGCTTTTAGCCCAAACACAGTTCCCAGACAAGGAGAAAGGGATTATATTTGATTTCTGAGTGTCCTATATATATCTGGGAGTCCAGAAATCCAAGCCCATTTATGGTTGCATTTCAAATATGGATGTGAAACATCTAGAAAACAAATGTTCTTCAGGGCACCTGGGTGGCTCAGTCAGTGAAGCACCTGCCTTCTGCTCAGGTCAGGATCCCAGGGTCTGGGGTTCAAGTCCCACATCAGGCTCCCTGCTCAATGGGGTATCTTTTTCTCCTTCTATTCATCACCTGGCTCACATTCTCTCTCTCAAATAAATAAATCTTAAAAAAAGAAAAATATTCTTTCATCTAAGGTCAAGCTAAGATGGAATTTATTTGAGAATAGCAGAAACACCCACTGCCAAAAGCGATGGACTAGTGTATCAAACCGGAAATGATCCAATAACTACCTCGCAAAGCAAATGCAGTGACCTGGATGCCCACAAATGTTGTGGCTCTCCAGCCTTAGCTACTCTTTAATTAATCTTTATATAGTGTTAAGTTCTTAAAGTAATTGAGAAAAATACATGAAGAAGCAAAGGCAACACAGTGGCAAAGGGTCAGATCAACAGAGCTGGTGGAGTCCTGTTTCCCCACTGGATTAAAATTAACTAGATTCAAAAATCAAGTTGAAATTCAGAGGAATACTTATTCCGCTCCCCGCTTCTGAATGCCTTCCTGTAAGCAGGTCAAGTTCTCATTCCTCTCACTAATCTATGACCAACAAATTCATAATTTCATCAATCGAAGGAGAACAAATCCATCTTTTTCATCCTTTTTCCTAAACAAAAGCTCCTCTTTGAATGATGTTTGCTGTGTGGGGTGGCTCCTGGATCAGAGAGGTAGAGCTGGGGTTGGAGGGAGGGTGTGGAATTTTAGGGATGGTGACTCCACCGCCAGCCACAATACCCCCTTGTCCTGCAGCATCTCAGCCCTGAAAGCCGTTACCCCTGAGCGGCTCATCAGATTAGAAGGCTCCAAGAAACTCCTTTGATTCCCTGTCAAACAAACATAGGCAATAAAAACAACAAATGAGAAGGAAGAGACCACTGTGCACCTGGGTTAGTCAGAGACACCAGAGTGACTGTTCTGTGTGCCCTGGCAGCTCAGAGACCGCCCTCTACCTGTCAGGGCCTCAAAGATTTCCTGCAGCCCCAGCAATCAAATGAAATGAAGGTTCGGGGCCCTCGTAAACACAGCACAGCTGAGGGGCTTTGGCCACAGACTTTGCATCCAAGGAAATAAAGGAAGGTAATGGGGAAGCTCTAACAGGGACGTAGCTGGCTCCCACCAGGCAGCCAAGCCACCGAAGGCTGGAGCAGCCAGGGCAACGGGGAAGCGGCGAGATGCCACCAGAGTCAGCTGGGTGTGCAAGACGGCGAACGGGGAACAGGGTCTGCCTATCACATGACCACAGAGGACACTGAGCCCAAAGCCTCACACAGATTCAAAAAGCCTCACACAGATTCAAAAAGAGGAGAGATTTTTATCTACCATGAATATTTAATTCTCCTGAAAGCTAACCATCTGCATATCACAATGCCCCAATGCAAGCGTGTGATTTTTCCTCTGTTGTCTTTCAAAAGAAAACAGACCATTTTGCTCTTCCTGTGATGCCTTGAAAGTTGCTTAAATGTGCATTGATCCCTTTGATCTCATGAGTGTATTTTAAGACAAAGTCAGCACTGCAGCTCTAATCTATTGGTGGGGGGCAGGGTGGAGGTGGGTGCAGAACAATGCGGGGAAACCAAGATGGTTTCCATTGTTTTCCTGTGGCCTGTATCACTATTCACTGACACTTTGAATACTGTTTAATTTGTGCTCATGTCTTTTTATCGTAGGCTTCATGTGAATTTAAAAACACTTCCATTGATAGACAACCTACTGTGCATTTGGATATCCTGCCCACCTGTTGTACCGTACAAGCCTATAGCTACCTGATGCTTCACTATGCATGCATGCATGCAAAGCCCAGATGCTTGGCCAAGGGTGCCTCAACTGAGGACGTTTTCTCACTTGCTTCCATGTGAATCATGACTGGGCTGGTCTCTACCTCTCAACTCATTTTGCAGCTCAAGCACACACCTCTCTGCCTCCCTTGCTACCTCCATTGGACTCAGCTTTTCAAGGACCCCCTTGCCTACCTCGAATGCCTCAGAGATCTGAGTGCCTTGGTTTGACAGATCTTTCGACCTCCAGGGCCATTTCCAAAGGTTTGAAAATGACCTTATGCCCCACCAGTGTTCCTCCAGATGGTCGGGAGCTTCAAATAAAGAAGATAAAGAAGATCAAGCAAGAATGGTGAAGCAGAAGCTGGCATCTGGGTGGAACCAAAGAAGGCTTCGAGCCGGGTGGGTAAAATGGAAAGGAGGATAAGGCATAAAGCTCCACACCTGCTGAAAGAAGGTAAGGGAGATGAGCAAAAGCAGGTTTGTTAAGCAGACACATCCTCTATTCAGAACCTTTGGTGGAAGCAGCCTACCTAAGGGATCTCAGTCGTGAAGAACAAAGCCTCATGTGAAAGCATGGAACTCAGTAGTGCAGTGCACTAGAAATAACGGAATTGGTATCAGCCTGAGTTGCCCTTCAAGAGATGGGGAGAGTAACCCTCTCCAACAGAATGGCAGCTGCTGGTTACACCTAAGTGGGAGGAGCTGTCACAGATACTGATATTGTTCCATAAATGGAACATATAATTAAATGCCCAGATTAATCTCATTAAAAGTCATAGGCTCTTTTGTGCTCCTAAAGCTTAAAACAAAAGGTATAGAAATGTACCGAAACTTCAAAAAGTAAGCAGGAGTCCATGATGGGATGACTTATTGTGACAATTTTAAGACATAAAAATCTCGGGACTTCTGGGGGGCTCAGTTGAGTGGATGACTCTTGGTTTCTGCTCCAGTCATGATCTCAGGGCTGTGAGGTCGAGCCCCGGGTCAGGCTCTGTGCTCAGCAGTGAGTCTACTTGAGATTCTCTCTCCCTCAGCCCCTCCCCATACATGCACATGCATGTGTACTCACTCTCTCACGCTCTCTTTCTCTGTCAAATAAATCTTAAAAAATATAAAAACCTTTGATGATGATTTGGCTTTTCAATTAGAGGATTTCTACTGGAAGAAAATTCTTAACTACTAACATTTGCATCAGAGACACCCTACTTAGCATGTACTAACTCTATTACTTGAGGTAGATCCTATTACTATTCCCATTTTACAGAAAATGACACTGAGACCTATGGATGCAGACTTTCCCTAGACCAACGGCTTCCATGTGGCAGAGCTGGGATTTAAACACAGTCGGCTCAGTTCAAAATCCATGCACCTGACAGCTACTATATTTTGCCCACTTAAGAACATGTGACTCACATATTCTCACCATTGTCTTATCTTTGTCTCTCAGACATACACCAAGTACCAAGCGCTGTTATAAGCTTTTTACAACTATCCTCTAAGGTAGGCTTATTTTTTATACCCCATTTTCCAGATAAGAGCTCCACACTTCCTTGCTCTGCCAAAGAGTTCTCAAATCTCAGCAAGCTTCGGAATCACCTGGAGGGCTTGTTCAAGCAGAAATTTCTAACTCCTACCCACAGTGTTTCCAGTTTAGAAGGTCTGGGCTGGAGCCAAGAATTTACCCTTCTAACATGTGGTGCTGATGCTGCTGGTCTGGGGACTACACTTTGAGAACCACTGCCCTGGGCAGTACTAGTGTTGCTTATAACAGGGAGAATTTATTATCCCAGATCCGTCACATGTATATTACACATTCCAAACCTTAGGAAGATGTTATCCCCCATTTTATAGCTGAAAAAATTTCTGATCTGAAAAATTAGGTAATCTGCACAGGATCTTGATCAGCAGCAGAGCCAGGTTCAAATCAAGAGCTGAATTTCAATGCTTAGGCTTTTCTAAATGAATGAAAACCTTCCAGACCAAGTGGTCTATCAAACCAGTTACCCCAGGATGTGCCTTATACCCAATGCCAGTGCTATATAATACACCTTAATAATTACGATTCCCTGGAATATGCCAAACAGTGGTACCATATTAATACATAGCTTCAAAAATAAAATCATCTTGTGTGTGTTAACAGTGTGAGAAATGAGTAGATGCATCCCATCAGTAAGGAAAGGATTTTCCTGATCAAAGATGCTGTCAGTATCAAGAAAAGGATTTAAGTCAAAATATTAGAAACATCATTTGTTCTACTCGTGAACAGTGACATGGAAAAGAGATGGGTGGGGACTCCTATTTATGAGTATATAGACTTGCCACTTTAATTCTCTAAATCAGATAGATCTAATAATTAGAATGGATTTAAAGATCACACGCTTGCTCACCTCTGAGCATCAAGTTAGCAGCTTTAAATTATTACTATTAATCCACCCAAAGATGAGTCTGCACCCTATAGCCCAAAGAGCACCACAAAGTCCATTTGCACAGTTCATTTCCTTGTGTTTTATGCTGAAGAAGAGAAAAAAAAAAGTCAAACTGCCTGGGAGAGATTTCTATCTACCATATCACTAATGTCTTTTCTTCCCTCAATTGGAAATTAAACTCATAAGCGTCACTTTTTATTTGCCTCAAGTGTATCAGTGTAACTCGAATGCTAACTCATGATCCACTAATATTTGAAGTAATTCTCTCAAACTACATCTTTGAAATTGCCATTTTATGCCACTTTGCAAAAAAAGAATGACCCAATGAACATTCAGTTCTTTGCAGTAATGCAGAGAGTCTGATTTTGGGCTTCAAACCAGTCTGCAATGGAATTCCCACTTTATGTCCACCTCCCTGAAGAGGTCATTTAGCCTCTTTGAAGGTCACTATCTCAATGGGTAAGATCTCAGAGATGCTAACATCTACCACACGAACTTGTCAGAATATCTGAGAAACGTCCTAGGAAATCATGATTGTGGACTTTTCCCATTACCATGAAAATTTACTTTGGGGATTTTTATCAGCACCCCTTTCCCTCCTTTGTCTATATTCTTCTATATGTATAAGGATGTGGGGTATAGATGCAGAATATGGATATAGAGTTATAACTTGTATTTCCTTATTGCATCAGGTTTCACATTTTTTGTCCTCGTACTTCTTCCCATACACATTTCTCTCTAGTTATTGGCCTTTTCAATAATCGTCTAATATAAGATTAGGCAACTAGAAAATCATATAATTTTAATATTCCCTACCTGGAATACTTAGGTTTTCCCTACAGGAAAACTGAAGATTGTGCTTTGTTTTTCTAGAGTACTTTTTTCTCATGCCTTTGCATCACTTTCTTGTCCAGGAAGTGGTGGAAGCAGAATACCACATCCAAGGGAAGCATGGAAAGGGGAAATCAAATTTCAAACCCAAGTACAAAACATTTGGGAGTATCAGAGCTTCTCAACAAGTTCTGGCATTGAGGATGATGTCCTGTGTTGTGAATTCATGGGTCATTGCCCTCCATCTACCTTTCCATTCTTTTCCAAGGAGGGCTTTTCCAAAACAGTCCCATGCTTGGCTCACATCAGATGCTGTTCTTTTTGAGGGCAGATGGTACTCCAGATCACCGGGAAGGAGGTCAGTCAGAAGTAACCAGGTCAGAAGCCAACCTGCCTGAAGGACAGTGCTCAAAGAGATACAGTCACTATCCTATTCCTTCTACTACACTTTGACCCCTATTTGTCCTCGCATGTCAGAAACTATCTATTAATAGAAGGTGTGGAACAGAACTTCAAATAAATATCATGTGCCAGGCTCCCTGGTGGTGGGAAGCTCACTGTTGGATGCCCTTGAAGTGCCAAAGGTCTACTTTTGTCAAAAACCAGATTCACTGCTCCTGGAATGAATATGTACCAGCAGATGTCCAAGATGAAGAAGGATGCCCAGGTAAGATGCACACATACGAGGACACCCACCCCCATGAGGAGATAAGCCCAGAATAAAGAACAACCATTGTTCGCTCATTCAGGGAGTAAGACATCATAAGCTGTTCTTTACTGGGAAGCCAGTGCGAATTAAAATATTAAAAAGTAGTAATTCATTCATTCAACAATGACTTGTTGGGGGCTTACTAGATGCTTCCACTGTTCTAGAAGCTGAGGAGAAAGAGCCATGAACAAAATACCAAGATACATACCTTCATGAAGCTGCTATTCTGCTGAGGTTTTAGTGGGCTTTGAAGGAAAAAGAAAAACATTTTCAATTCACCGGAATAAAATCACCAACGTTTTGATCCCTAATTAAGCCAATTGGCACTTCTCTAAATGTCAGACCTTGTCAGACACATCAGTGATGTCATCTCCAACTCTCACCTGATGCCAATCACCCAGCCGGTTCTAACAACCAGGAGCCCCCTACTTCCCAGAGCAGGCCACTGTCTTTTTGTACACACCAAAATATTTAGAAATTTCTTTTTGGGGGATGCCTGGCTGGCTCAGCGGTTGAGCGTCTACCTTTGGCTCAAGGCATGATCCCGGAGTCCCAGGATCGAGTCCCACATCAGGCTCCCTGCATGGAGCCTGGTTCTCCCTCTCCCTCTGCCTATGTCTCTACCTCTCTCTCTCTCTCTCTCTCTCTCTCTCTCTCATACATAAATAAAATCTTTTAAAAAAGAGAAATTTCTTTAAAAAAAAAAAAGATCAAAATTTCCTTCACTCTCTATTTCTCTCTGTAGCTACATAGTACCATCCAATGATGAGAGATGGAGGTGCCATGAGTTCCCCATCAGCGGTAAGACATTAACCCCACAAGAAGAGCTGGACTTAATTCCTAGAGCAGTGGAAGAGAAAAGCCCATCTTTATAGTTAGGTGGGCTGTACTGGGGGCCCCCAGGGCTGCTACATTCTATAGGCAATCCTCTTTCATTTTAAGTTTGATTTCTAAGAATCTTGCCAACAAAAGCACTTTTTGTCTTGCACCAATTCCAGAGACTAGAAAATCCTATGAAGAGCAATCGGGTGGATACCCTCTTCCTGTAGGTCGTTTCCACAGTGTCTTTTTATGGCATCTAAGAGAACCATTTTTTATTGTATAATGTACTTCATGACAGTTTTGAAATGCAACCATTCAGCGCTTGTATTTTAGGAGGGTGTGTGGTAACAATAAAGAAACACCCCCACACACATACACACACACACATCACACAGACAGGGTCGATCAAGATTGAATTTTCCCCTAGGATGAAAGGGAGAGATTTGTGTGGAAACAGGCAGGTCCCTGCCCCTAACGACTCCACAGCTTGAAGACTGAGCTTTATCTTTGCTTCAAAAGGCTGCAGTTCATTACAGCTTCCGTGTCAGAGACCAATAAAAAAAAAAAAAAGAAAAGAAAAAAAGCACCAGGGAGAGTGATTTTGGGCTCCTCCAACACCAGCAAATTTGTTTTCCGCAAAGGACGAACACAACGCTTTGTAGCCACTAAATTAACCACATTAACCACGACCCTTTTTCAGGCCCCATTGAAGAATAAAAGAATGAACAGGCAATTATATACACAACCTATGTATAATATATATATATATACATACACACAGATATATATATATTATATATATAATATATAATATATATATATTATTAGCCACCACACGGCAAGGTTAATCGTTGCCTCTCTGAACACTTAATCTGCAAGCAGTTGATAAATCCCACCCTGAACAGAAGTGGCTCGTATTTGGGTCACGCCAAGTCATTGCCATTTTTTAATTTAAACTGTGCACTAGATGAAAACACCAGAGTATTTCAGGAGGACAATTCTGAAGGAGCAGCCATAGGCAGTCATTTGGCGTAAAAAGTTTCCACAGCACACCCCAGGGACATGTTCATCAAAGCTTTTTAATGGATGTCGTCTGATCTGTGACAGGCTTTGTTCCAGAGATGGCATTTGCTGGCTGGAGCTCCAAGTTATCAATAAGACACAGTAATTGCAGGGAGTGATTGAGCCGCATTTCTGGGGGCCTGCGCCATCCCACCCCTGTTCAGGCTCATCTGAGGCAGGAGCATCTTGCAGCCGAAGGCAAAAGACAACTTGTTTCTTCCCGTCATCTTGCAACCCACGACAAAGGGAAGAGAAGCACCAAAAAAAACCCTGACGGTACTCTATTTAAAACAACAAAAAAGGGCACGTGGGTGGCTCAGCGATTAAGCATCTGCCTTTGACTCAGGTTGTGATCCCAGGGTCCAGGGATCGAGTCCTGCATCGGGCTCCCCAGAGGGAGCCTGCCTCTCTGTGTCTCTGGCTCTGTCTGTGTCTCTCATGAATAAATGAAATCTTTGTAAAAATGAAACAAACAACAATAACCCACACCACCTTGTCCTGTTCCTCCCCCTTGTGAAGTCTTTGTCTTAGTCTCTTCAGCCAGGGCTGGGCAGCAAATCTTTTCACCTGATCAAATAAATCCATTTTAACCAGAGGCAGGAACACGAAGCTCCTCTGGGCTCAGGCCGGTTCCACAGGAGCTTCTTCACTCAGTTCTTTATTACCGCTCCGAAATCAAAGCAGCCACAGGCTAAACTAATGACAGAGGCTCACACTGATCACCTACAGGGACAGCCAGCTTTTCAGCCACTTAAAGAAGGTTCACGCTCCCCCATCTGATGGAAAATGTCTTGATGCCTGTTCAAAACCAGTCGTTGTAAGAGGGACCTAACAGTTGTTTTCTTTAATAAGTCACAATCCTCACTCTGGAAGATCAAAATCATTCCCCTAGTAAGAGATGTCAAGGTGGGCAAGTCGAGGGGTGGGGGTGGGGGGAGAGTGTTCCAGAAGGAGCCAGCCTCATATAAAGAGCTTCTGCACAACCACATGGCTGTCCTCAGCTCCCACATCCCTGAGCTAATATGTCACCACTGAGGGGTCCCACACCTGGACAGTGTCAACACATTAGAAAGCAAAGGGGGAGAAAAACAATCGCACACTCGCAACTCACCCTAGCCAGTCTCATACGGTCCTGCACGTTAACGTGTCTGTACCTGTTACCGCAGCAGGAGCTCCGGGAGACTCATCAGCCTCATTCTGCTCAGCTCTGCATCTACCTAGATGCAAATTCCATGCCTTTCCGTGTCCTTGGCCAGGAAATAAAGTTGCTGAGAGACATGAGCAGGTGATACATTTCCTAACATTACGATTCTTGGAGCATCACCACTCTTTGTCCCTTACCTGTCTCCCAAATCGAGTCCAGACTCCTTGGGGGGCTCTGCAGGACTCACGACAAACTCTGTTTGCCATCTCCTTCCTCCTCCTTGGTAAACACTGCCCTCCTTTTGTTGGTCGTGTGACACCTCTTGTGATTTCATGCCTCGTCTTTGTTTCTAACACTCCTCCGGCCTCATCCAGTCTTCCCTCACTCTTCATTTACAGAGCTCCTGCTTCGCCCTCAGACCCCACTCAAATGCCATCGCCCCAGTGAGGTCAGAATGAGCTGAGACAAGGGTCAGAGCCAGAGAAGGTTGGGGCACAAGGGTCAAGGTACTGGGGCCTTCAGCTGTCACAAAGCTTTAGGGAGACAACTCAGCTCCAAGCCAACAGGTTATTCGTCTCAGGACCCTGAACGATGGCCTATGCTTCCAAGCAAGAATGACTCTCTAGGGCAGCCCTGGTGGCTCGGCGGTTTAGCGCCGCCTTCAGCCCAAGGTGTGATCCTGGAGACCCAGGATCGAGTCCCACGTTGGGCTTCCTGCATGGAGCCTGCTTTTCCTTCTCTCTCTCTAATAAATATTAATTTATTAATATAATTAATATAAATAAAACATTTTTAAAAAAGAATGAATCTCTAACAGTGATGGAAGAAGACTGAGGGGGCGCCTGGGTGGCTTGGTGGCTCAGTGGTTGAGCGTCTGCCTTCAGCTCAGGGTATGGCCCCTGGGTCCTGGAATCAAGTTCTGCATTGGGCTCCCGCAGGGAGCCTGCTTTTCCCTCTATGTCTCTCTCTGTGTCTCTCATGAATAAATAAAATCTTAAAAAAAAAAAAAAAACTAAGAAAGGAAAGAAATTCACCTGGACTCTACTGCTGTGATGGCCAAGCACAGAATACCTACAGGAAATCATCCAAGAAAACAAATGCCTCATTGCAGGCATCCTAACCACTAGGATGCAAAGTCACTGCAAAAACCAAGTCCTTGAGGAGCATGTGACAGAACAGAGCCCTGTGGCACACATGTCTGTGCCTCTGGCCCCCAACTCCCTTTCTTTGGTTATTTGCCCCTTGATTAAATTCGAGAACAGCAGTACTCAAATTTTAGATCATTAGAATCATCTGGAGGGTTTGCCAGATGGACTAAGGAGCACCTCCCACCACACACAGCTCTCCTATCCAATAGACCTGGAGTGGGTGAGATTATTTGCATTTTCAACAAGTCCCAGGTGAAGGCGATGCTGATGGTCTTGCCTGAAGATGGGCTGAGAACCATGGTCTTAAGAAGTCACCTGACTCCCACTTCTCTTCTCTCCGTTCTGGGGCTTATGGGTTGAAGGGCAACAGGAGAAGAGCTGAAAAGACTCTGAGAGATGATTGCTATGGTCCTAATGAGACACATCAAGGGCTCAAATCAGGGAAGTGGCCAGAGGAATGGAGAGAGGAAAGAGAAAGTAAGCATTTACTGATTAACTAGATTTGGAAATGAGAGATTAAAAATAATAATCAAATATGCTTCTACATCTCAGGCTTCAGAAACTAAGAGACATGTGTCCAAGAAAAGGTCTGTTTTATAAGCAGAAGGGACTTGGATTTAATAACTGGTGACAGGAAGGAGACCATGAAACTGAAAAGTTGGTACCAGAAGCAAGGGGGTAAATGGTGGAACAAGATCTATGAAGACTTGTGAGTGTATGTGTGAGGTGTAAGGGTCGGTTCACTACATCACAAGGGGGAAGCCCTGGCAGAAAGTGGGCAAAGGAGCAGAGCCAGGGAAGGTCATTTGTGGGCAGGAAGTTAGGAACCAGAGGAGTTCATACTTGTTATTTTCTTTGCAAATAAGATGACATTTTGGAATCTGAAAGAAACCAGTCAGGGAAACAGACAAGTCAAGTGACTAGGGATGAGGAATACTAGCTGAGTATTACTGACAGGCTGGTAGGACATCCCTCCAGTCTGGAAGGTTCATTTAAGCTGTGCAGCAACCCAGCAAGCTTCCAACTGAATGTGAGCTCAAGGTCTCACAGCTATTAAACGATAGATTCAAGTTCTGAAACCAGGCCTATTGATTTTCACAACAGGTAAATAGTTACCTTTCAAAGACAGAGCATGTCATTACTGAAGAAAAGAGAACATGCTTTTCGGAGAGGAAGACCGAGGATTTGGACTTTCTCCTGCCCTCTCTTCCCACAGGTGTTCAGAGGCTTCTATGGTGTAAATGTGTTGCCTGCCAATTCATACACTGAAATTCTAACTCACAAAGGTGGGAACTTTGGCCGGTGAATTGGTCATGGGGGTGGAACCCTGGTGAATGGGATTAATGCTCTTATAAAAGAGACCAGAGCACCGTCACAACCCTCCCTCCCCACCAGCCTGCTCCTCTCTGTCAGGATACAGTGGGAAATCTGTGACCAGGAGGAGGCCCTCACTCAACCATAGTGGCCCCCTGATTTTAGACTTCCAGCCTCCAGAATTGTGAAGAGTAAATTTCTTGTGTTCATAAACTACCCAGTCTGTGTTATTTTCTTAAAGCAGCCCAAATAGACTAAGACAGAGTCCCAATGAAGGAGCTTTTCCATGGACATTTCTTGTAGCCCTCTGTATGCAACCCCGTACTTCAGTAAGTCCATTAGCAATAGCCTCACAGTTTTAATAATTAACCACCCACTGCCAGGGTGCTTCCAATTCTGTCAACAGGTATCCTAAAAGTCTCCAAACAAAATGAATTTTAGCCTATATCTAAAGTCAAAGCAACAAAGTCCATGTATGAAACCCTGTCCTTTCACAGAGGAAGAAGTTAAACCTCCCAGAAGGTAAAAATCACTATTTTGCTAGTCCATTTCAGATTCATGTGGATCGCATTTCAAAGCTACTTCACATAAGGCACTGCTGTCTCGAATAAAGGCTCTTTCCCCGCGCACACATTCTTGGTAGCATGGATCTGCCTGCCGCAGTGGAAACAGCATATTAGAACAACTCAGAATAGGGTTACACAGCCTTGCTGTAGAAAAGCTTCCTGAACAGGTAACTTGAGAACATAACATATTTAGAAACTACTCCCCTGTTCTCAGAACCAACTGGATCGATCTGGTTTTATGCATCTGTGCAAAAGTACTGATCTGAAAAATAGATGCTTGAGACTCCCCAAAGTGGAAACCACCACCACCCCCACCCACCCACGCACACGTGCACACAGGTGGGGCCATAGGTATATACACCTCCACACACTTTTTCTCAAAACTCATCTAAGGGTGGTTAGCAAATTAAAGGCAATGTCATTTGGGTTGACACAACCAGATATGATCCTCAATCTGGAAAGAAACTAGTATAGAAATAAACCATTTGGGGTATTTTTCCTTGAGGTCTTTAATCCACTTTTGGAACATGCGGGCCACTTCCATAACTGCCGCTAGGAGCACATCTCCTCCCCCATGCTATTTTATTATGCCAAGAACTGTGAGCCCAGCTTTGTGGGTGCTCAGAGTGTCTCACAAATAGGCACTGGTCTCCCACCCCTGCCCAGGGTCTATTTCATTTTGCAAGCGGTTCTTAGGCAATCTCACATGATGAAAGGATAGTCAGCCCGTCTTAAATTTTATGAGTAACTTCCCTTAATGCAACTGCCACCATTAGACTAGCAGATTCCGCCTTCTAACTCAATTCCTGAGCTTCAAGTCCACAGGAATATCCTTAAATATAGCGGTCTAAGAAGATTTCCAGTGACCAAATACCGCAGGAGAAAATAATGCAATCAAGACCCCCTCTCACTAACAACTAGCCTCTTGACTCTGGTTGCCTACCTCATCACTTTGCAAGGATCTCACTCCTTCAGCCTCTGAAGGAGGCTCACTCTGCCTCTCTCCTGCATCCTCAAACTCCCAATATCTGATGGGAAATTTCCATTATAAATGTTCCCTGGTTGAGATTAAAAACAAACAAAATACACAACAAAAGATCTCCTCTCCGCATGTCAGCCCAGTCGCTTCAAGGCAAACCGTCTGTCGAAGAATCTCCACCTGCTGTCTCACTACTGCACCACCACTAGATTCTCAACACACCACTCTGTCCTCCTAGCTCCACGCCTGCTGCAACTGTCCTTGTCGGGTGGACACTGATCTCCAAGCCATCACACCCAAAGGACACCTGTCTAGACCTTTGGGCAGTGCTCCAAATACAGATATTTACTCCCTTACTCTTGCCTTCTCTCATCTTGAATTCTCTCAAGGTTTCCCTCCTTCCACACCAGATGCTCTGCTTTACTTCATTTTACTGGCTGCTTCTCCTCTGGCTGAGGCCAGGGTTTAGCCCCAGATCTTGCCTCTCTCCCTGTGCAGTGCTATCATCTTACATGTGTTTCAAAATCATCTTTACGCAGATGACTTGCAAATTTCTATCTTCAACCTAGACCTCCCTCCTGAGCTCCAGACTTGTCATTTCACCCTCTAATTGATGTCTCCACTTGCATTTCCAACGACAATGTCAACTGAGTCTGTCAACAATGGAACTCTTGATGGTTCCCCTCAAAATTGTACTTACTCCTCGAACCCCTACCCAGTCGGCCCATTTTAGTAGTATCACAGCTAGTATTTATTCAACATATACTATGTGCCAGTAAGCAAATCAGCTGCTAATAACCTCATGGAAAGCTCACATTCTTATGAAAGAGATATTTTTATTATCCCTATTTTAAAGAGGCAAAAAAATGTAATACAAAGAAATGTAAGTTGTTGAGAGAAGCTTAGCTTAGGAGAAAAAAAAGGGGGAGGGGGGGAATTTGTGGTCACCACATCTATCAGCGACCAGAGGGCATACAGGGCCCTCTTGACCTGCAAAGTAAATAAGAAATTGAATTTAATAAAAATATTCAATGTACTGGTTAAAAGAAACAAGATTACAAACTCTCTAATGTAGGAACAGTATGGACACGTAAGTACTGTAGGATGGGGAGAAAAAGACAAATGCATCACCTAAACTGTTTGGTCCTGCTGTTTCTGAGATTCTCACTGAAAACAAGAGCAAGTGTTGCCACCTATCAAGACGTCCAGCTGCTACTTCCCCACAGGCAGCAAGGACAGCACGGTGGACTCACTGAGTTCAACAACAGCTTTGTTCCATGGAATCCTGGGGCCTGTAAATTTGGCAAAGACAGCGTCAAGACCTAACTGCATGCTCTGTTAGGGAACACCACCTACCTGAGCCACGGCCCTGGGCTCCCTTCCCCCCATGCTGCCTTCCAGCTTCTTGCTTGTGACATTGGGCTTTATACTCATCACCCAAAACACTCATTCATTCATTCTTTCACTCACTCATTCAGGGATTCAGCAAATAAATCTCCAGAGTCTCCTCCATGCCAAGCACTGTTCTAGGAGTTGGGGTTGGAGCAGGGAAGGAAAGAGACAAGGTGGTGCTGTCTCAGAGCTTTCGATGTTCAGGGGACCCAAAAGGTAAGTATGGTAATGACCCAACAAACCAGGAGATACAGAAAGGAAAGAAAGAAAAGAGGCAAACAAAAGAAGAGAGTTAGTAGGGCCCCTTGAGATGTAGGGAGAAAATGGGTGGTGCCCAAGCAGGGGAGAGAGCCAAGGTCTCTCTGAAAAGGCAGTGTTTGGGGGGGCCTGGGTGGCATGGTCAGTATGCTCAGATCATGATCACAGGGTCTTGGGATTGAACCCTGCGTCAGGCTCCCTACTCAGCAGAGAGTCTGCTTCTCCCTCTCCCATTGTCCCTCTCTCCCCTGCTTGTGCTCTCTAATTAATCCATTAATTACAAGACAGTGTTTGACTTGAAGAAGACAATACCAGGCTATGCCACATAGCACCCACAGATTCAAATGTGAGGGGGCTCCTGACCCTTCTTCAAGGGCCACATGTCCACTTCCTTGGTAAATCCACTCTCAGCAAGAACCCTACTCAATATTTGACCACCCTCCATATCTTACCACATTCCTCTTTCTTCCACCACCCCCCAGGAGATATTTGACCACCTGGCCTGGTGGTGAAGGTGGCCTTGACCACCTTCAGCAAGAATCCTGTTAGGTCAGTTTAGCCAGGATCTTTCTCACCTGTGAGATTTCTTCCCAGTGATTTTTCCATCCATTGATCCCACTTGCTCCTCATCCACGAATTCCCACTTGCCCATGCCGATGGTATAATCCCATCGCAATGGGGCCTATACCTAATGCAATGGTTCTGTATCAATCTGCCTTACCACCTGTACCAAGTGTCACTAATGTTTTTCTTTTTTAACAGCAGGAATGGTCAATGGCCCAAGCTCAGTGTTGCTCAGCACAGTGAATGGTATATGAAGATACTAGGCCAGACCATGTGGCTCTGGGAGACCACAAAGGAGAAGGGTTCACCTGGATCCTATATCTACCCTCCTCCACCTTGGGTGTGCACATGAGGCCAAGCAGAAATCAGTACTCCCTTGCCCTTTGGCTTCTGCCAGGCTAAGCCACTACTCCCACCTCCTACTTTGTAGAGAGCAGAGGGTAATTGTAGAATAAGGCTCACTATGGACAGGCTATCACCCTCCAAAGAAGGTCAAAGCTCCCATAAGGAGACCACCACCTACCATTCTCTCTCTGGGTTCCTGTAACTCCTCCTTCCACAGTAGCCTTCATGCATGGGGTAGTAATAGCCCTGCACTCTTAACATTCCTTGGGGTACTGTGCCATCCTTCATTGCTTTTTCAAAACCCTATCCAGGGCCAACTAGAAAATTCCCATCAAACACTCCACCAGAGAGCAATGTTCTTGCCAGAACCCTGACTGATAGATTTTAATCTAAAAACTCTACACCAACCCACTTTCTCATTTCAGCAGTTACCTTTTGCTTTCTCCTTTAGTCTTGATAAGCCACTTGCTAGAAGCTGGTTCCTTTGAGTGGCACCTAACTCCACATAACATCACCTTTGGAGTTTTCAGAAGCTTTTGGGTCAATTAAATGTCATTCAGCTCTTCAGGTTCCCTTTCTTTGCACAAAGCCTCCCTGAGATCAGAGCACTCTTTGGGGTGATGCAAGTCATACCAATAAAATGATTCAAGACAGAATCTTGAAACTGAAAGGCAGTGTGGCATAGAAAAAAACACCAGGTGGATAGTTCAAGTTTAAATGTGTTACTCTTGGCCAGTCCATTTCTTCCTCTTGAAGAGTGTGATAACAATGTGCAGTGATAAACTAATTCATCAACAATTGCAGTAAGAATAGTAGATGGACTCATCAGGCCACAGTGAGCGACTCTGCTCCATTCTGGGGAACAACCACTCAATAACAGTGTTAATCAATCCAGCACTAATGCTTTACTTCCACGGATTCTGAGACACAGAATACATACAAAATCCATGAAGATTCTTATTTTGATCGCTCCTTAATATTACAATGCCCCTACAAATGTTAAAATACAGAGGTTATAGTAGCCGGCTCGGGTTGCCATAATGAAATATCAGAAACGTTTGTTTCTCACAGTTTGGGAGACTAAAAAGTCCAAGATGAAAATGGCAGCCAATTTGGTTCTTAGTGAATGTTCTCCTCCTAGCTTGCAGATGGCTGTCTTCTCATTGTGTCCTCACATGGTAAAGGGAGATGTCTCTATCTCTTTATATAAGGACACCACTCTGTCAGATTAGGGCACGATAGCATTGACCTCACTCAACCTTTAACATCTCTTCCCTGGCCCCGTCTCTAAATCTAGTCACACTGATTAGAGTTTTAATGTATGAATTTGGGAATGGACACAAACATTCAGTCCATAACAATTATCTACACCAACTTTATGTTAACCATTCCCTAAATATTATCTATTTCTTTCAGGAATAGGAACAGAGAGGTGACTTGGAATTCTATTGGATTCTATGTGCTTTTACTCTACGATACATAAGGATACATGCTGATAATTACTTAAAACACGAAGTTGATTTAGTATAACTTACATCAATAAATTGCTTGCTTAGAATATATGTGCAAAACTAAACCAAAAAGCTGGTCGCCAATGTATGCAACTGCACAGTATCTAAAACCTAAGCACAAAGAGTAATTGTGGCTTTGGTAAAATTTTAAGTAACAATTTTGACAAGCAAGAGAAATATTTTTACCTTGTTTTCTTCCAGATGCATTCAGACTTTAGTAAGGAATTAAAAATGTTTAACTACTATAAAGAAGGCAAGAACCTTGAGAATTTATTTATACAATAGAATACCTCACAACTGTTTTCAAGTTAACCATATTTCTATGTTTCAATATAAATAAACCTCAAAAATAAATATGGAATGAAAAATAAAAAGATTTCAAAAAGAGAGATCTGTTGTTCCTGTTGCCTTCTTTGTTTTCTACTTTTGGAGAGTATGAACTAAGACAAATGTTCCAACTTAACCTCTGTGGGACCTGAATAGCATCTTCACAGAGCTTGTTACATTATTTTCTGAACTTTTATGAATTTTGGAAATATTCAAAATTAAACACAGAACATTTTAAGAACAGCAAAAGTAATACAAGCCAAGATAATCATACATATTACAACAACAAAATAAAGAACCAAAAAGAATTATAATTGGGGAAGGCCTAATATATTTCCTTACTACATCATTTATTAAGGATTATAAATTAGAAGGCCAGTTCCTCACCTAATAAGTTTGGAAAGAGAAGGATGGGCAGACCGTAACAGGTTTCTTTCTTGAAGTCTTCAATATGTTCATGTGCTTGTAACTTCAAAGACACTGAGAAATTGAGGATGGATACTGGGCAAGATAAGATTATGACATTTCACAGTTCACATACATTCTAGAAGTAAATGACTTTGCCCAGGATGGATCAGACCATCAGGTAGAAATTATACCTGCAAAACTCAAATATTTCTGTTAACTTTTTCTACTCTTCATAGAAAGACTATCTAGCATAGCAATTTTAAATCTCTTTGGCCTCAGACTCCTTTACACTCTGAAAAAATTATTAAGGACCCTCTGGAAAACTTTTGCTAATGAGAGTTACGGCTGTTGACATATGCCTTATTAGAAAGGAAATAACTATTATTTTTAAATAAAAATTATATGCCCATTACATGTCAACCAATATTTTAAATGAAAATAATTAGGTTTTTCAAAAATAGAAGAGTGGCATTGTTTTATACTTTTGCAAATCTCTTTCATGCCTAGTTTGATGGACAACAAGGGAGTTTTGGGTTGAAGTATATGAAGAAAATCTGGCTTGTCCCAAATAAGAAATTAGAGAAGGGAAGAATATTTTATGGCCTTTTCAGATATTGTAAGTATTCTTTAATACTACACCAAAACTCAACAAATGGTAGTTCTTACTGATTAGTTGCAATAAGCAATTGAAAATTATATCAATCAACTTTCATACTTTGTTTCCTTAAAATCCATTGGTCTACCTTGTACTCTGAATGATCCTTAATCCATCCATCCATTTTTAATGTAAACTGATCCGCAAATGTTTTGTTTCCTAGCTTATAGAGATCTTCCAAAAGCTGACATATTTTGTTATGTCAACATTACAATATCAAGTGATCACATTTGTTAATATCACCACTGATCTCATCAAAAGCCCCCTTAAGTGTCTGAAAGTTGTCCAGCTTACCTTGGCAAATACACATCTTAAAGAGTTCTGATTTTTCTTAAAAGTTCAAATTTTATCATTGGCAACTAACACTATCACTTGTTTCTCCTGAAGTAACAAGATCCCTTTGTTTTTTAAAAAATGTCTGCCAAAAGCCCAACACTGAATGTTTGTCTGACAGTCATTGTCTCAAATGAAAACAGTGCTCCAGGAAAAAAGCAGATAGGTCAGCCCACAATGCAAACAATCAAACAAGTGTTTTTCCTCAAGACAACCATTGTACTTCCATTTGCAGTAGATGCACTTTATATATATTTTTTGACACACAGAACATTAAAAGGTGTGTGCTCACATCAAAATTTCATAAAATTAATAATTTTACTGCTTCATCAAGGATATTCTCAAGAGAAATTAAGAGGAAAAATAGAGAAATTGGAGTTTTTTGTTTTATTTTGTTAATTACAAGGGGTGGCAATGAAGAATAAGTACTAGTACAATTTGCTGAACTAGTTCTATGTACTTTGATTCATACTAAGGCACTTTTATCCACACCATTGCTTGTCCAGCACTGGGGCAAATATAACACAGTGCCAAAGGCAAATAAAGTACTCGTATTATTATTATAAATAGTATTATTATTAAAATAATTTTAAGGTATTATTATTTCAACACCAGGAAGCAGGCAAGTAAAGTATTAGCATCATTATAAAAATGGTTTTGACCTTACAATGTTCTAAAAGGGTCTTGGGGACTCCCAGCTATCTGAAGACCTCACATTGAGAACCACTGCTGTAGAACACTACAAAGATAAATAACTTAGGCTATTTTAAATTATTTGAAAAATTAAAATGAAACAAACAAAGGTCCATGCATTTGGCTACTGCTACTCCTTAAAAAAAAAAAAAAAAAAACTCATTTGTTTCTGCCTTTCCGAATTGAAAGGAAATTAAAAAAAAAAAAAAAAAAGACAGACTGCTTTGTCTGTCTGTGACCACAAAGCCTCATTTAGGCTTTTACATTTTGCCCTGCTCCTTTGATTTCAAAGGTCAAGACGGTAGATAACATTCAATATTTATAATGTTCATCCCAGAGAACCACCAGTCATAAAAACAGTATCACACAACTTTTACAAGAGAAAGTTCTCCCTTTTGGTAGTTCAATATCAAAATTGGTGTAATACCAATTATCAGATATGTACCAGACATTATAATGTGCACTTTTCTTTTCAGTTTATATGTGCCTTTTACCACAGCTCATCAGATATTGGCACATTTTAGAACCACATTTTTGCCACTGCCCTCAAACCCGGGGTGAAGGCCATAATTAATCCAGGTTCTTAGAAGAGCCTCATGAAACAGCCTCAGGGACACCTGGGTGACTCAGCGGTTGAGTGTTTGCCTTTGGCTGGGGGCATGATCCCGGGGGCCCTGGGACTCCATCCCACATCTGGCTGGCCACAGGGAGCCTGCTTCTCCCTCTGCCTATGGTTCTGCCTCTCTCTGTCTCTCACGAATGAATAAATAAAATCTTTAAAAAAAGAAAAGAGCCTTTCTGCTGTGCCCAACTTACCTTCCTGAGCTGAGTGCCACTGCCCATGAGGTGGAACGACCAATTAAACTAGAGCCTCAGGGTGATATTTAACCAGTGAACCAACAGTCTGAACAATTATTCTTCTGTGTCCAGAAACACTAGCTTGTCCAAGAGGATGGATTCCATATGAACACCATAATCATTAGTAAGGCAAAAAAATAAAAATAAAACCAACTTTGGATATTTGCCGGGGAATAACATCAACATTTAAAAATCACTGTAGTGGAGATCGTTCCATTATGCCATCAGAAGGGAAGATGGGTACAAACCTAGCCAACCAATATCCTACATCACTCCTGAATGAATGGCTCACCATTCATCATTGGCCTCATAAAAGGTCTTTGCCATCATAAAAATGTGACTCTTACAACTCAAATTCTATCTTCCCAAGACAAAAGATCAAAGGGCTTCCTGGCACAGTCAGCACTGGGAAATCTTTCTTCCATTTGAAGGTTTTGCATCAAAACACATGCAGCAAGGAAAGCCACGTCTCAATGCATTTGGGAGCTGATGAAGGTGGACAACTCCACGTGTGTGGAGATACTGCTGATGTGTCGTGTCCCCTGCACCCGCCTCCCATCCACATCATGGGCAATAACCTGCCTGCCCAGGTAGGTGGAGCCCGAGCCGGGTGGAGGATGACAGGAGGAAGGCATATTTCTGAAGGAGGGAGAGCTAATTCACCCTGTCACCTGTCCCCTGTTGAGAAAGGCTGGCAGTTTGAGAACCTATGTCTAGACCCATTTGCTATGTGAGAAGGAAGCCTTTTGCAATAAAACAGACATTCTGTCATCTTTTAACAAGATGTCCCTTTTATTTTTAGAAACACACAAAAGATAAGTGAGGACAGGAGAACTTTTAACAGGTCCTCTTCTGTTCAGTGAGGCCTGAAAATGAGGCTTAAGATTATATGAGACACATGGGTCCCCTGTAGTTAAAAATCTACCTGGCTGTTCCTGAGGATTTTTTAAAAAAAACAGCATCAAGCGGCCCTATTGCGAGTATTATCTCGTACACGACTTAGGGATAGGGAGATTCAGATATTTTTTTAATCCTCTGCTATTTAAAGAAGCATTTATGGTGATTGCTATATGCAACAGCTTGTTTTAATTCATTCACTCCATTTTAAAAGCCACAGGAATATATCAGAAATGGCCAAATCATGAATAAGTTATTTACTTTATTCTAAATGTAACTAGACCTAGGGAGACTTTGCTAATTACTGGTATCGCAGCGAAGCAGAAATATGTTCATGTCTCATTCAAGCACTGGATTAGATACAACATTAGTTCCGTGAAGCTGATCACTCTGGAGGTTTACTCATTTGCCTTGATGCAGTAAATGCTGGCACATTAGGCTCCCGCAATATCCTGAAGCTGGCCTAATAACACATCTGCTGTATTTATTTTTGAATGTAAATGGCACTCAGAAGTATGCTTTGAAAATTAATTTCAGCCAGAAAACAATAAACATTAATAAATACAGATTTTGTTTCTGCTAACAATTACTTCATGAAATTGTTAGATGTGGTGGAAAGCTCTCGTTTACAAATACAGTTTGCAGCAATTAAATCCCTTCTGAACCAAACCACGCCAAACCGGACAGATTCCTTCTTGGATGTCGTGAGGGACAGCAATACAGACTTGCACGATTTTTGCAACTTGGTGATATGCATGTAAAGGGCAAAGGCACCCTGTAGGTCAAGGTCATTGTTGTCTTGAGAACAAAGGAAATTCGTTTCTAACAATTGGATCCAGACAAAAGAAGAGTTGCACCACGATTTCATGAGAATGCATTCTCCGTTGACCCGGCAATGAAAACAACAAACACTCTCCTTACCCTTCCGTTCTTTTTTTTTTTTTTTCTACACCTCCGTTCTAAATTAGTTTGGGAATAGGGCCAAAAGGCAGAAGTGCGTTTCTCAGCAAGTCCCAGATCTAAAAAGATCAAGCTGCAGGGCCAGTGCTCTGGCCTGCAATCTAAATCAGAGATGGTCTCCTCCTCCTAAAGGTGGAAGGTGGACAGACGGAAGCATTCGGTTGGTTCCATGAACCACGGACCATCTGTTCATGTCGTGTACTGAAAATCAACACCGGGAGCTCTCCGGTACCCCGAGTGTGGCCTGCAAACAATCACTCCTGGAATGTTTGCTTCTGTCCCGTTCCTGAGGAGGGGGAAGGTGAAATCCTGGGCTGCGCCTCCAGAGACCTCGTTTGCATCCAGCCATCACCGCTGGACCTCTCGTCTGGGGCTCCCCGGACGCAGCTTCAGTGCTGGGTAATGGGGAGACTGCATAATCATCTCATTTCTCTCGGAGGTGCTCCTTATACCTCTTACAAGCTTCTACTCTTTTAAAGGGTGACTTTAACATCGAAATCGCCATAGGTGCCATAGGTGCAGAAAATGCAGAAACAACGCAAGACGGTTCTCCTTTAATACAAAACCCAAACCGAGTAACTTTAAGAAAATGCACTATGGAATGTTACAGAAGACACCGATCTAGAGAAAACCAGGGTTACCCCAGGTAGTTATATAGCTATGACGTCTGGATTACAAGCAAGTCGAAGGACCAGGGTGAGTGCTCAGCATCTCTGTGCATCTTGCTGGCACCCAAAGTAGGGAAGAGACACTCAGTGCACATTCGGTGACCAGAAAGTGGCTATGTTACACTTTGAAAGGCAAAGAGCAGGTGCACGCATGCAAATGATGATATCTGTGTGTTTACAAAGTTTGAAAGGGCTCAGGGGGCATCACACCCCTCTGGCCCTGCCCTGGTCAGAGTTAAAGCCACTCCTTGTGGACGGAAGGCACAGCACGGACACAGAAAACAGCTCTGAGGGGGTCCTCCTGGGGGAGCAAATGCAGGACCTGGAGACAAAGGACACCCCTTGGCCGTGCTACATTTCTATGCATCTTATTCACATTTCAGATAAACAGATATAAGGTTGTGTGGTAAGTGTTCTGCTTGAACTCCCTTTTCCCAAGAAAAATGAAATCTATTATGGGCTGGGGGAGGGTGCCCTGTAAAAACAACAACAACAAAGCAACAAAACAAAAAACAAAAAAGAGTTAAAGCAAGAAAGCCAGAAAAGCCACACGCCACCTTCTCGAATTTCATTCATATCACACGCCTAAAGAGTTTAAGGAGAAAAAAAAAAAAAAAAAACCCAGGTCCTCTCTTGCATTGTTTATAGTTCTCCAGCAGTCCGGCCTTGGGTGTAGATCCTAGAGCTGGGTCAAGCCCAAGACCAGAATGCCCGATACGGTGTCAGTTCTCATTTCAGAAATTGGCTGGTTAATGACATCCTAATGTCGATCATCATATAGCAGGAACTATATTAATATTTTTTTCTCTCAGGCACTGTTACACAGATGTCAGCTCTAATCCCTATAGAAAGCTGCTACAAGTCAATCTTCATGGAAATATATTAGTGAAGCCTGTGAAGTTTTGAGAAATATAAGAGCTGTGAAAATTATAATTGGAAATAAAGAAACCTTTAAAAAAAATCTATGCTTCGCTCAAGCTAGGTAAGAAGTATTCAGTTTTGACAACAACTGGCCTGTAAATCCTTCAAGACTACCTAAGCCGACTGAAACGAATAATACAGAGGTTAAACTTAGTCACATCATCTAAATATATCAACTGTTTACTACGAGTCGAGCACAGCCAAGCTCCCTTGTTTGGGCTGAGAAGTAATGCCCAGCACTAATATTTCACAATTATGAATTAAATGAACAAAAAGTCAGTTTGTAAAATGTTATTGATGTTTCTCTTTCAACATAACCTTTATGCGGTGTTCAGAGAGCAGCAAGACAGATGTTTCCCAACCTGTGGGGCTGGGGCAAGCCTGCCTTTTAAGAGCTCAATTGTAAACCGATGAAAGGTGTGTAAACAGATGACAGGGGCAATTAGAATGTGGAATTGATTAGGCTCTCAATTACTAAAAGCACACTGCCTGCATTATTCTTTTTATGCTGCTCTTTGATGACAAAAAAAAACATGAATAGCTCATCAGAACTACAATATGTTTGTATTTTCAGTTTCTCTCCATAAGGGAACACAACCTCCAACTGCCGTGGAGGCTATAGAAAGAGAACACGCTGGCAGGATCCTCCCAGGAAAGGGAATTACAATGATCCTTCGCCCTGCAGGTATGAGTCACTTCTTAATTTTTCTGAAGGCCAACGAAGAGTCAGTGAGGCCCCTCAACAATGGGGCTCCCTTGGCATGAGAGAGGAGGAGCTGGGGAAGAGTGAGGAGGAAAGCATCCTGGGGACTTAGCCATATTGAGTCAAGAGCAGAAGTGAGAATTAGAGCAGAGTCTGTACATGAACAACTATTCATCATAAAGGACTGATCAATTGTGGGTCTGCCTCGATACGACCACGTGATGCCTAGATCTTAGGGCCTTTCTCCCTATGCATTCTTAGACTTGGTAGCTTGTCATGGAGATGCTGGAGAATCTCCCCCAAATAGTAACAGTTGGGATTTGAGTAGTAAATATCCCATGGAGAGCTAAATTCGTTGGAGGCATCTCAGGACCCCCAGTCGGCCCCAGCATAGAATCAGATCTCTTGAGGTTCACTCCAAAATGATCCAGCCTCCGCAGCGGACCCCAGGATTCCCAAATATGCTGCCATTCTCAGGCTGTATGCCTCGGCCTGGTTGGAATCCAGAGGCTCAAAATGGAAAGCAGCCCATCTTTGAGGTTACAGGGAAAGGGTGTCACTCTTAAAGCTAAACACTCACCTTAAAAATATCTCTTATATCAGAGATGCTTTATGTGAGTGGCTTTCTGGTTTGGGGGGTTTTTTCGTCTTTCTTTTTCTTTTTTTCTTTTTTTTTTAAGGGCAACAAAAACATCGAGCTTGTGACCAATACCAGAGCTATTAAAACAGAAGGATTAATTCTATACTTGGCCTCAAGGGCTGGCAGATGTTTTTGAGAACAGAGTTGGGGGTGTGTTTAAGGACACTGAGAACTCAAGCTTGTCATGTGCAGATGTGGTAAAGCTGGATGGAGTTCAGAGAAGTGACAGAGATGATTACAGGGACAAAGGATGGTTTCTGAGGGAAGGCTAAAGGGATTCTTCTTGCCTTTATCCCAAGAAATGAGAAAATAATGATTATTAACTTCAAAGTCTGTTTGCTCTTCATGTCTGCAACAAACCCAATGAATGGAAATGGGCTTGAAATAAAAGCAGGGAGAGAATCTGGTGAAGGAAAAGGAGGAATTTCTTGCCCTCCTGAGGGAAAGACATGGTCATCTGGTCCCCAGAGAGGGCAACGAGTCCACGTGGGTGTGTAGTTTAAAAAAAAAAAAAAAGCCTCCAAATTAAAAAAAAAATCTAAATTCATGAACTGCTTAAATTTTTTTTTTCCTTGATAGTCTAGACTTTCAGGAGTAGATGCTGGAAATACGTAACCATTTCATTTCCACACCACGCTTGGGTTCTCCATACCCCCACAGCCCAGTCTTACAAATGCTTCGTAAGAGGAAATTCATGGCAGAATCTCTGTTCTCAGACCACAATATTTTTCTTGTTTTTTTTTTGTTTTTTTTTGTTTTTTGCCATTCTCACCACTTTGCAGAGCACATGTGGGGAAAAGGAAATGCAGGATTAGGGCTAGTCTGAGAGGCTTTAAGTAAAGAGAAATAGGCGTAGATCTGAAGGAGAGCATATGTCATTGATCTTGTCCACAAGCTAATTGAGAACATTCCCAGGCTTCACGAGGCAATACTCTTTCTAGACTCTCAGGATTTAAGAAGCACTCAATAGTTCGACACAAGGCAGTGTGCCTGCTGGATACCGAGTCCAGTTAAGCAATAACTTAATCTGTCTTCTGAGCCCCCCAATGCCTGAAGACCTCAGGACGGTGTTTCCTCCGTTCAAAGGCCCCTCTGCACCTACCACTCAAGAAATAACAGAAATAACGAAGAAAAAAAGTTGGGAACTTTGTTCCAAACGACTGGGTGCAAGCAGACTCCCGTAGCCCTACCCCTGGAGGCCAGATGAGACTCCAGCTATATGTAAAAAGAGCAAAAGCCTCTGTCGGTGACCTTGAAGCTGGCTAAAGACCCAGCCGAAAGCTGTCACCATATGGAGTTTCCATTTCCCTGTGAGAAACCACAGGGGTACATGTGTGGGGGCCCTGAATGGAGGTGCTCAGATGTAAAATGTTATTCACATGCAAGAGATCACTGTTATTGTTTCCTGTAATTATTCTGCCTAATAACAAAAGGAAAATAACTGATTTTGACACCAAGTTCTGCTGTAAATAGGCAGAATGTTGTCATGAATATGCAAAATATTATGATCATTGCCATACCTAACTAATTGCATTTGAAACATGCTGGCCATAAAATAATTAATTAGCAGTGCAGAAAGGCATCATGATACTAGCTATAAATACTAAACATAACTAATTATTTCCGTCATAAAACGGCCCTGCCAAGTAATTTATAACAAAACCCGGCATGGGCCGCCAAGCCTCAACTTCTCCTCCGGCACCGTGTTCGAGGGCTGTGTCACCGGAGACTTTGCATTTTGTGATATGGTTGGAATGCGAGGCTACCAATTTGAACATAAACTAAAATGAAACTAATCTAGGATTTTCAATGTTCTTTGAGCTGTTGAGTGATTGTTGTGGAAAATTCAGGCAGATCCTTTTGTTGTTGACATCAAAAGTGGTAGGTCACTCTGGACCTGCGGAGTACATTCTGAGCTCAAGCAAAAATTGATTCCCTCTTTTAAAAAGCAGCTGGCATCACAATGAATAGCCTTCTTTCGATTTTTCTTCTCCAGTGAAGCATTCAGTGAATGCAGCAGGCATAATAGGCTGAAGTAAACAGTGTCAGGTTCTGTTATATCAGGAGCTCTTTTAAACCAAGCAGACAAGCTATCATCAGGGCCTGAAACCCCTCAAATCACGGCAGAGTCGGAAAATGAGTTTGTTTCCTGACCAGTGTGTTGATGACATTTTGAAGAATGGAAGGAGGCGCTTTGCTAATCACTACGGCTGCCGCATGCTCCATTATGATGCCATCTCGTTAATGAGCAAAAATAATGTGCCTGGATGAGGCGGTAAAACAATTAGAGCCTCCAAGAGCTGGACTCAGGACTCTGATTTTGTGTGAGGCACGCGAGAGAATCTTGGGATTCGTCTCTTAGAATCGTGCATCAGAATCCTTTGGCCTCATTTTTTTTTTCCTGCTGGTTTGAAAATAGGAAATTGGCCTACATCTTAACAAAGTACCTTGCCCTAGTTTTTCGTCCTTAGGGTGAAGCCCTCATGACCGGCTGGAAGACAGCAAGTCTGTTTGTGGCTTTTTTTGTTCTTTCTTTCTTGTCTCCACCACAGTGACTGTGAGCAAAAAGTCTGTAAACAAGGATCTGGGTGATGGAAATGTTAAAATGCGTTCATTGCTGCCCTAACAGAATCAGGCTTGCTGGGATTCAGCTGCATACCAAAGGGCCTAAGGACACCAACGTTCCTCTTGTTCTGAAAAACATTTCTCTCCGAAGCACCTGGCCTTCTCACCTACATAAC
Source organism: Vulpes lagopus (assembly GCF_018345385.1). Taxonomy (NCBI): domain Eukaryota; kingdom Metazoa; phylum Chordata; class Mammalia; order Carnivora; family Canidae; genus Vulpes; species Vulpes lagopus. The sequence goes on along the minus strand of NC_054830.1, from coordinate 118,188,700 downwards.
TGTATTGGTAGGCACGCCTGGGTGGCTCAGTGGTTGAGCGTCTGCCTTTGGCTTCAGGCATGATCCCGGGGCCCTGAGATCGAGTCCCGCATTGGGGTCCCCGCAGGGAACCTGCTTCTCCCTCTACCTATGTCTCTGCCTCTCTCTGTGTGTCTCTCATGAATAAATAAATAAAATCTTAAAAAAAAAAATAACTGTATCGGTGATGCTAGGGCCCAATGAAAACTCACCTTCCTCTGCTAGGGGACAGGAGGAGAGCTAAGGGCCTTCAGTGAGCCCCTACAATTTGATGCAAGTGCCATTTCCATGCAGCCTAGGAAGCCTTCCCCTAAAAATGTCTCTCAAGTGACTTCCTCTGCCCACTGGTCTGTGGATGAGAGGCAGCCACTGGGAGAGGAGAGACCCCCAAGGCACCCCGATGGGTAAGTGCCCGAGGGCAAAGCAGAGAAAATAAATACCTGCTGCTGGTGCTGGGGACCCCTTCTTCCTCATCCCAGCTAGAATAAAAAAAAGCCCCCTCGCCAGGAGGGTGCTTCTAAGCAACCGCACCTCTAAATAGAATGTAATTACGGAGGAAATTAACTTCACAGCTAAAGATTGTGTTGTCATGATAATTTCGAAGAGTGGGAAGGATGTTTTCTGAGCAATCCCTGATCTTTTTTTTTTTTCTTCTCTCTTTTTGGTTATCACTTAATGGTATTCATTAAAACCGATAACAGAAATTGCTTCGCTTTAAATTTCCTACTGGGTCTCAATTGAGTTGAGTTAGACTTTTCTTGAAACAATACATTACTGTCATGCCCAATTGACTTCTGTTGTAAAAGAAATAAATCTCCCGTGTGCCTTTGTTGCTTGCATCTGGAAATGGTTAAAAAATATGCACTCTGTCAGCCCATTGTGTGAAGAACGAGACGACACGCCGGTTTCCTTGACCCCCCATCTCCGTGCCCCATCACCACTCTGTCCCCTGCTGTCGAGTCCTTCTTTTGGCTCAAAGCACCATTTACCTTTGGAGGGAACACCTGCTTAGAAGACAGTAAGGGTTTCCCTTCTGACATAAGCTCACATGTCACTGCTCTTTCGCTCAGGCTGTCCCCGTGTCCCGGCAGGCCAACATAGCAACTTCCTGCAGAGCCCTAGGCCATCCTAGAAATAGTCAGACTATAGTTTCAGGAGGCGCCAGTTGATTAAGAGCAAGCACTGATGTCGCTTAAAATTGCACTTCACTGGGACTCCTTGGTGGCTCAGCAGCTGATCATCTGCCTTCGGCTCAGGCCGTGCTCCCGGGCTCCTGAGATGGAGACTCTCATGAATAAATAAATAAATAATCTTTTTTTTTTTAATTGCGCTTCATCTTCAAGCAATTAATAGAGAAAACAGATCTTTCTTCACCCTTAGGATCCTCAGCATAATTTTTGGGTTCGCTAAGTAGAGCCACCCAGACATGTGACACGGTATATACCATTTACTCAGCCTGGAGGTCATATTCAAAACAGAATGGACATGAACTTGGAGGGAAAAATATGTTAATAAATGCTACCATTGGTCTGGGCCACATCTTTACCAATGCAACTAAACCGTGACTGAATCACTGGGTTTCAGTCTTTGCTCCTCAAGGCTACAGTCCAATGGAGTATCCTGGCCCAAAGGGAGCTTCTAGATATATTTGCTAGAAGGGAGTGTGTAGGTGCCTCTACCATGAGCAAGCCATTTCAAACACCTGATACTCACATTACCTTATTTCATCTTCATAACTCTTAGGAGTGTGGCTACTACCGTCTCCCTTGTTGTAATCTCTATTCTACAGACAAGTAAGTTAAGGCTGAGAGAGGTCAAAGTCAACCCAGCTAGGGTGTGGGAGGATCAGGACCTAAGTCCTGATCTTTTGGTCTCTCGGAGCCAACACATACTTCAAGATGCCTTGACCACTCTAAACTACCTTCAAGATGATCTGACCACCAAGTGGTCTGGCATTAACTGTGAAACAGACACTATCATTATTTTTCTACTACTTACAAATTTCAACAGACAACAGTGGAACTATCTCTACTTCATAGGTGTGAAAAACAAGACACAAAAAGTTATTTTATCCTAAGAGCAAAGGAATGTGGAAAGGGAAAGGACATTTACTGAGCCTCTGTTATATACACACACGCAGACAACAAGCTTTCCAAGTGAGCATTTTTATCTGTCTTTTGCATTTAATACATGAGGAAACTACTGTCCAGAGAGCATAATGACTTACTTCATACAATTCAGAAGGAGCTGAGCCTGACTCAGACCAAGATCTAGTTTGTCCCGAATCTCATGCTGAAACCTGGATGACGATGAGAACTTCAATTCTATGGAGTCTGGTGATGTGAATGAATGAGCAGAACTGTGTCAGATAAAATGGTTCAATTTAGAGATGTCGCCACTTAAAGGTTCAAATCCAAAGTCCTCCAAAGAAAAGAGAAGGAACTCACCTTAAAATCTCTGTTCTCCATTCCTTGTGTGCGAAAGCAAATATGTTGGGTTTCCCCATGTGGTCGTTGGGGGTTTCACATAAACCACTACATATCTCTGCTGGATAATAAGGAACTTAAAGTGAAAATACACAAGCAAACCAGGAAGTACAGTGATCAGATCTGGCAGTCAACTACGTTTAACACCTTTCGCGGAGGGATTTCTCGCTATTCAAGGTCAGTGTGCCCTCTCAAATCTCCCTACCTTTTCAGCAATTTAAGCAAATCTGAAAGGGTTAGATAGCTCCTCAGTGTAGCATTTTTCTTTTCCCCTCTGTCATTAGAATACTTCCCTAGAACAAAGTCAGTGCCAGATGCAAAAATGATACACTGTGCAGTTTTGCATAAACAAAAGGTGGCTGTGGAATACATATCAATACATATATGTACAATACTTACCAAAGTAAGCCAAAGAGCATTGCAGGGATGCATGAGATGAATAAATAGTGAATAGCATTTTGCATTTATAAGTTGTTTTTATTGAAGCTGAAGTCACATGACCTTGTATACAGCCCTTAGGAACACAAGAGAGCCAGCTTTGACAGCAGTTCAAAAACACTCCAGTTTTAGAGAGAGAGAAAAGGGTGCTAAAATTGACCAATGCCCCAGGTAGGGTTGATGAAAGTTTCACATAAGAGGAAGTAACCTTTTCAATCTGAGTATCAAATGTAAAAGTTCCTGCCCTGTCCAAACTAGCTGTATTACCAAATTGAGGAGTAGACTTAGTCATGAACAGTATGCTTTTATTTTGGGATTAGTTGCAAGATGTAACATCAAGCATTATTCTCCACGTAAAACTGAGGAAACAAACTCCCCAAAGCTAGAATGCCTAGAAGCAAGGAACAAGATTTTTACATGTACACTTGGGCTGTTCATAGCAAAGGATTTCACAAATGCCCTAGCTGTGAAAAATATATATATCACAGTCACCCCTAGTTTGCAAAGTGTGCAACATTTTAAATACATTATGCTGTTGTGGTCACATGGATGCCTGTCATATAGCCAACATGGCTGGAATTTGAATTCTTGAACCAATGTGACGTAAAAGTCTTCCAGCATTAGCAATCTCTGCCTTGTTCAAATAAATTTTATTAGCATAGATGCCCTCTAAAATGGCAGAAAAAATGTTACTGTGGTTGAACATTCTGTCTTGGATTAGCAACACCGAATGGTTGACATCTTACCACTTAAGGAATAAAATGTCACATTTACTTTCTTATGCAATCTGCTTTTTTATTCATTTGCGCTAACCTAAGACCGCATGTGAGAAAATATATTCACAAAGGACTTACATTAGCTCTTATTCAGAGAGCTGAGTAGAGCCAATTTCTAGGGCAGAGCTGCTGCCTCTTATAGAAAGCTCAATCTTATTTTAATTTTTAAAGAGTGGTCCTACTGGGCAGGAGGCTATTGAATCACTGTTGTGTGTGTGTGAATTTCATGCCTTCAAAGATACACACTAGAGCGTCTTCGGGACTGAAGTTTGTTTATTTGCAGAACAAGTACTGCCTAGACAGCAGTAAATGCATCCCCACTGGGTCCTCCAAGTACTTGCTCCTGGTCTCCCCTGTGCCTGACCTCTACAGAGAAGAAAGAGGGTGAACCCCTTGGGCATTGTCCTGATTCTCTAAACTCAACATCCCATTTGGAATGCAACACTACAAATTCCAATCCCTGGATGCCCACTCAGAAAAAAAAAAAAAAAAAAAAGCTTTTGAAATTCAACTTCATTTCTCTGGATTGAGGCTTCCCTGCCTTTTATGATAGAGGTGATGGATAATGCTGACCTACAGAAATTAATTAGCATAATTCACTTGAAGGCTTATTGCTAACATCATTATAATTCATTCCCATAGGAGTCATTTGATTATTGCCTTTCTTGCCAATAAGAATTAAAAGAGCTGGTTACTAGTTGCAGATCATTAACCCATTCCATCTTTGACATCACACAGGAATGCCGTATGGAGGACATCAGGATCTTGACATTCCCTTATGGTCCATCCCCTCTTCCCACATGGAAATGCATTCTATAGTATCTGTGAACCCAACCCCAAGAGATATACAGGTCACAGAAGGAGGCTCACCAGATGTTGTACAAAACTGTCAGAGCCATGGAGTATTCAGGAATTACTTCCCTTATAACGTCTCTAAGTAACTTGGGAGGGATGCCCAGAACTGGGTGGGAAGACTGAGAAAGCTGCCAAATCCAAAATACTCTCAACACACAGCAGGTGGGCTGTATGGGGAGCATAGCATGCTAGCAGCAGGTAGTTTATAAATAAACAGCTTAGGGGCACCTGGGGGACTCAGCCATTGGACTCTTGGTTTCAGCTCAGGTCATAATCTCAAGGTCCTAAGACTGAGCTCTGTGCTCAATGGGGAGCCTGCTCAAGATTCTCTCTCTCCCTCCCATTTGCCCCTTTCCTGGTTCATGCACAGACTCTCTGTCTAAATAAATAAATACAATATTTTTTTAAAAAAGATAAACAGCTTACTTAATTAATTAAACAATCAGTCTGACTTCCAAATACCTCCTTTCCAGAGGAAACAGCTTCACATCCACCATTGAACATGTTCTTCATGCAAAGTGAATTTCATAGTCTATGGCCAATGTCATACCAGTTTTTCCAAAGTATGTCATAATCACAACCTACAAGGCAATGTTTTTATAGGCTCAATCTTATCTGTACATGTGAGAAAGTCTTTTGTCTGTTGTGAATGAGAGTCAGAAGGGTGTTTTCCTGGATTAAACTGGATTTACTGACTCCACACATGCATGAACAGTGAAGGAGAAAAGCTGAATTCAAGTAGGTTTTTAAGTTGGAAAAAATAACACGTGATAACAGCATAAACCATTAAGGAGAGTTAATATTTAATGTTTATGTATTTGTCCTGACTCTAGTGGGCCCAGTTAGGGCATCGCTATTCATGTGGCTTTCTCTTCAGCTCAGCATTTCTCTAGAACCAGTTAGGGCAGAATTCATCTCCTCAACTTTACCAAATTCCTTTCTTTTGCTCTTCTTTAAGAAATTTCTCTACATTGATATACATCTCTCCTGAAGTATACATATCATAGCTGGACTTTCATGAAGACGTCTTTCACTGTGCATTTAATTGCACAGATCTTTCTTACACAAGAAATCCAATATAAACCACCTTTAGGATGACTCTCCAATTTGTTTTCAACCATTGGGTGTCAAAAATAATACATTCAAATGAGCTAATGAATGATGAATTGGGAAAAATGACACTAAAACAATTTTTCACTCCTGTAAATATCTGTTTACTAGCCCAGCAACTAATAGTTATGGATTCAGAGAATTACTTCACAGGGAAAAATAAAATAAAATCAAGGACTGTCCTAGCAGAAATGGCACAAGTTTGAAACTTATGTAGAGTTTTCTTCTAAAATTGCAATTAGCAGGATACCTGACTGGTTCAGTCAGTTGGACATACAACTCTTGATCTCAGTAAGTTCAGGCCCCATGTTGGGTATAGAGATAACTCAAAAATAAATTCCTTAATTTAAAAAATTGCACTTAATCTTCAACTAAAACAAAAAAGAGGTATTATTATTATTATTATTACTATTACTATGTGCTAGATCTAAGATACTTTAAAAGAAAGGCATGAGTGTGTTGCAAAATCACTAGTCTTGGTGCCTGGAAACTAGCATTCCAGGCCTGACTCTGCTATTTAGAAGACCCACGGCTCTATGTTCCTCATCTGACTGAGAACTAGTGGCCCACACTTGAAAAACAGGGAGGTGAGTAAAAGCCTGAGCTATATTCAGTGGCTGGAAAAATCTACATATCACAATGCTCTTTCACTTTTTAAAGTAAAGTAGAAGTGTGCTCTGAAACTCTTGGCATAAAAGAACTGGTTTTGTGTCTCTGGTTTGGTCATGGCCAAGTATGTACAATTTTATACTCTAACATGGAAATCCATCAACTCATCTATTACATCTGAATCCCAAAGCATTCACAGTGGGTTTCTATTCCATTTGACCATTTGGTTCTTGTATGTTCATTATATTTGTTAGTTCAGAATAAAGCAGGAACAGCAGTGGGAAAAAACAAAACAAAACAAAACAAAAAAAAACATGCTTGGCCAGAGAGAAACCTCTGAGCTACAGCCAGAGCCTGCAGGTGGTCCAGAGGAAGCCACCAGTGAGGGAGGCCATCCCACACTCCCTGAAGTTTCTGACAAGGAAGAAAGACCATTCCCTCAGACACGAAAAGCTAGGGTCTACAGAATCAGGCCTGGTCTTATCTCTTACCTTGCAGGGCACCGACAGCTGTTTGGCGGGGACCACAGGCTACATTTCTGACCTGCCTACACCAGCCTACCAGGCTCTGCTCGTCCCCCTCCTGCTCTTGGTTAAGGGCCAGGGACAGGTGCAAACCCCAAGTCTGCCACTTACATCACTTCACTGACTCATTTTTCTCATCTGTCAAGTGAGTATAATGTCAGTATTGCTTCGCAGGGATATGTATGAGGATTTTTTTTGAAGATTTATTTATTTATTTGAGAGAGAGAGAAAGTACAAGCAAGAGGGGCAGAGGGAGAGAGAGAATCTCAAGCAGACTCCACACTGAGTGTGAAGCCCAACTCAGGGCTCCATCTCACGACCCTATGATCATGACCTGAGCTGAAACCAAGAGTCACACACCCAACTGACTGTGTCACACAGGTGCCTCTGAATGAGGACTTTTAAAAAATTATATACTCGAGGCACATTTATACAACTCAGCTATGTAATGCTCAAAAGTGATAGCTACTATGAACAAAATAAGGCAAAGATTAAGTATGTATTTAGTAAATAAAGACCAAATCAATTGTTATGTTGATTTATGACACAGAAAGAATATGTGATGAATTCCACTTTCCAGGATCAAACAAAGGCTTTTTGACTGATAAAGTTTCCATGAATATATTGAAATTATAATATCTAGAAAACAGACTCTTTTACTAAGTATAAGCAAAGTTCTTTTAGGCAACTTAGCTAAGAAAGGAGGTAAGGATGAAAGGAAGGAAATGAGGAAGGAAGGAAAGAGGGAGGGAAGAGAAGAAAGAGAAGAGAAGAGAAGAGAAAAGAAGAAGAGAGAGAAGAGAAGAGAAGAGAAGAGAAGAGAAGAGAAGAGAAGAGAAGAGAAGAGAAAGAAGAGAAGAGAAAAGTATTCTGTTCCCTCCTCACTTGGCTTATTTTACTAGGAAAATGGTTGTATGCATGACAGATACAACTACTAAGATGTCCAATTTCACAGAAACCTAGCTTATTGTGCTGGGAGTTTCATAGGGGACAAGCGAAACTGCTCTGTGCCTGCGATTCACTTTGCATCTCATTTAGAGAAAAGTGAAAACAAATTAAAATCTCACACAAAATAGAAGATGAAATAACCAGGAAGGTAATGGAGTTAGACAGTGGTATAACATTAGAGGTTCAGATTGTGGGGCCTGTAGCCACTCAATCCTACCTAGGGGAACTTAAAATTTTCTGGACTCCAATTTCTTTATCTGTGAAATGTGGTCATAAAGCATATGACCTCAAAAAGCTGTATGTGAATTAACTGAGACAGTACATGGAGCGCGCCTGAAGCTTCTTGGAATCCCTTGTAACCACAATGGTTTTCGAACTGGGTGCTTTATTTTAAAAAAGGACCCAGTTGCCAAAGGGTCTCTGAAGGCCTTTGTGACTCTAATTGAATTCGTTACCCCAATGAGGCATAAAAGAAGGTCTCAGAACTTACTGGCAAAACGATAATCAGATTTTACCTCTCAGCTCTTGTGCATTATTAGGTCATTAATGATAGGCGGCTCCAGTTTAAGAGTTTCTGAGATTGGAAGGAAGATCAGCCAGGACTTTGGAAAGTTGGGACTAGGGCCATCCCAAGCTCCTACTAATGCTAGAGGAACTGCCTTCAAGACAGATCCTGGGACAGCTGGCAGATTGGCGCTGGTGGGTGGCTGGAGGTCTCAACATCCTGGGGCATTCATGTCCTTCATGGGTGTTTGAGTGTTGGCTGATCCTAAAGAAAGCAAGCAAAAGTGGCAACGTCTTTGATAACCTAGTCTCCTAAATCACATCCTGTCACTTCACCAATTGGTCATGTGGCACAGCCTGGCTACATTGTGGGAGGGGGCTAGTCAAGAGCATGGATAACAGGAATGGGAGGATCAGGGGCTGACCATCACACTAGTACTTTCTTGGAACTGAAGCCAAATCCCTCTTTTTAAGGAATTTGTAATAAATGCCCTTAAATGTCCTCACACTGAAACATACTATTTCTCCGGTGACATGACCTATGCAGTTGACTTGTATTGTATGGAAAATAGGTATCTTTAAAAGTACTAAAATCTTGCTTAGGGTAGTGAGGTGCTTACACTGCAAGAGGCCCTAGGGAAGTGAGTTCTTATCCTCCCACCTCCAGCTCTTGCTGGCATGGTCACTAACTGCATGGAAAGGCAGGTGGGTTGGTTCATGCAATGTAAAATGCTTTCCCTTCTCTGTCCATTTACACCTGCCACCCCATCTGTTTAAATCTGTAGGGGATACTAAAGGGTCAGAAAAAATACAACCCATGCTTAAAATGGAATTTGTTCTTAATGGCCAATCCAGCAACAGAACACAAACCTTTTGCCAATAGATTTCTATCCCTCCTCTGCTAAAAAAAAAAAAAAAAAAAAAAAAAAAAAAACGCAGGGAGAGGGCAAGTAAACATCAGTCTGATCATAACCATTTGAGAGCTTCCAGACACAAAAAGAGAGAAGCCAATGGATTACTGGGCAAACTTTTGATGCTCCGATGAGACTCCCTGCAGGGACATTTCCCACTGGGAAATGGAAGCTAGGGAATTCATTATTCAGGGCAGCTAAGGAAGGAATTTAATATGATTTTTAAATACCCAGCTTGTTGAAGTGTCATTTAGCTGTAATACACTTCATCCATTTTAACCATTTTAAGTATACAGTTGGATGACTTTGTCGAACACACACACACCCATCCCTAGCACCACCATAATCAATACTCAAGACATTTCTCTTATCCTCAAAATGTACCCTCAAACCCTGTGCAGTCAAGTCTCTCCCTCATTTCCACACCTAGACAACCACTGCTCTTTCTGTCTCCCCATAAGAGTTTGCATTTTCTACAATTTCATGTGAATGTCATTATTCAGGATTTACTCCTTGGTGCTTGGCTTCTTCCACTCAGCATAATACACCCGGTTTTTATCCATGTTGCCTTGTGCATCAGTAGCTCCTTCCTTTTTATAGCTGAGTAGTATCCCACTGTATGAGTGTACCACATTTACCAGTTGTTCTCAACTTGGAGCAATTGTGCATAAAGTTGCTGTGAATATTATTGTGTCAGGAACATACTTGTCCATTTCTTTTGATTAAATACCCATGAATGGAAATGATGCTTGATATGGTGCATAAACTTTTAATGTTTAAAACACTGCTGAAAGCATTTCCAAGGTGCTTCTACAATCTTACGCTGTCATTGGAAGAGTCTGATGATTTCATATCGACTGTAAGTTTTTGAACACTTTTTTGAGAACTACAGTATTCTGTAGTACAGGGTTCTGTCAGTGTTCAGTTGAGAAAGTCACCATGGGTAAGGACAACACCACTATCAGAAATTCTAAAAGTCACAAGATACATGAGCCTCATTTCCTGGGTTTTGAAGATGGCCCATCTATCCCAACACAACAGCACAGCTGCATCTTCTGTGTTCAGTGCAATGGCAGCAAAAACTGGGTCAGAGATGAGTTTCACTGCACTGTCAAGGTCTCTCGGCTCAAGAACTTCCAGGAAGGGAAATCGTATTAAGAATGGACCATCACTGGGACACCTGGGTGGCTCAGTGGTTGAGCGTCTTCCTTCAGCTCAGGGTGTGATCCCAGAGTCCTGGGATCGAGTCCCACATTGGGCTCCCAGCAGGGAGCCTGCTTCTGCCTCTGCCTATGTCTCTGCCTCTATCTCTGTGTCTCACATGAATAAATAAATAAAATCTTAAAAAAAAAAAAAAGAAGGGACTCTCAGACTGACACAAACAGCTAAGCTAAGTTCAACAGATCTTAACCAAGCCCTCTCCCTCTTTCTCGAGGTGATTGTGGAGGTTGTCTTTGAGCTGACGAGTTTCATGGCTCTCTAGGACAACCTCCTATGAAGGATTAGACAGTGTAGTTTAAAAATGCATTGACATCTTGGTCTGTGCTGGACATATACTGCAGGAAGGTAGAGTACCCATTCCTTCCAGCTCTCACTCATCCACAAGTTACAGCCATGATGGTGGCCTTAATAGAGGAAATGCTAATGGCACCAGAATCCTGAAAGTAATATAAGATACACCCTTGCCCTAGTTTCATAACAGGAGTTTGAAGTCACCTCCAAACAGATTCATCTGAGCCTGTTACCTGTCCTAGGGGCAGCTGTAAGCATGGAGAGCATGAGCCAGAGGATGTTGAGGGACTTGTTTTTACTTCTTAAGCACTTGTTACTATATTAAAAGTGAACAATGATAAGCCTGGTCATGAATAAGGAAAAGCTCCAGGGTTAGACAGATGTGAACTGTGTCAAAATCCTAGCTCCATGCTACCATTGCTATAGTGTTAGTAAGTCCCTGAACTCCTCTCAGTCTCAGCTTCTCCATGAATCAAACAGCAAGAACGAGATCTGTTCAGCAAATTGGTTGGGAAGATGAGCAAAGCTGTACCTAAGCCAACCAGCAAATTGCGAGGACAGAGCAAAAGCTCACCAACTGTGGCGAGGATTGCTCACAGCGTTTTTCCAAACATGAAATGATGTAGTTGTACCATATCTGCAAGGAAGGATATTTTGTGAATAATTGAGAGTTTGGCTCTGCACATGTTAGCAACAACTATTAGTAGGGAAGCTTGCCAGAGGGGCCCAAACCTTCCAATGGGCTCCAGTTACATTTAGATTAAGACTGCAAGTCTTGAACTTGGCCTCCCTGGTCTATCTGATGTAGCCCCTGGCCACCTCTTTCGCTGACATCCATTTGCTTCTGTGCTCCAGCCACAATGGCCTCTTTCATTCCTAAAGCACTCCAAGCCACATGACCTCACAGCCTTTGCATTTTTTATGCCCTCTTCGAGAGCCAACTCCTTCCCCAGTTAGCTCTATGGCACTCTCTGCCCAGATGCATCCATCAAAGTTGGCCTCTACGGGCCCCTACCTAAAAAAGCAGTCATCAAAAAAAATTTAAAAATTAAAAATTAAAAAAAATAAAAAAGCAGTCATCTATCCTCTAATGTTGCCTTCCCTTACATTATTTTTTCTTCATGTCATTTCTCACCATTTAACCTTAAATTCTGTCAATTAATTAACACAGGAATCTGTTTTTTTTTTTTTTTTTTTTTTTTTTTTAGATTTTTATTTATTTATTTGAGAAAGAGAGCAAGACTGGCCGGGTGCGGGGGATGGCCAGTGGCAGAGGGAAGAAGAGAAGCAGACTCCCTGCTGAGCAGGGAGTCCCCCTCAGGGCTCGATCCCAGGACCTTGAGATCATGACCTGAGCAAAAGGCAGACACTTAACCAACCAAGTCACCCAAATACCCCAAGAATGTATATTTCATGAAAGCAGCAAATTTATTTGCTCATGACTCCCCAGAACAAAGCCCGGCACATAATAAAACTGATTTGTGGGGATCTATTTTGGCAAATTTTCATGTAAATAGCAAAGCATGCTGTATGTCAGAATAAGGTCACCCCCAAGAGCATCAGTATCTGAGAGCTGTTTGATGATCATAAGGAATGTCAGAAATGCACTGGGTTTTGGTGGAAATTGTGATGTTTAAGAAAAACATGGGAATGGATGGGAGTCACTTGAGGACCCACAGCTCTTAAATGATCACAGGATGAATCAACCACCCTCAGGGTGGCTGGACGAGAGGTCAGACTCTGCCTCTTCCCTCACTTCTCCATGGAGGAGCCACAATTTTGCCGGACAGAGGCCAGCCAATGGCCCTGGAAAAAGATCCTGTCCACTTCACAGTGAGCCTCTTTCATGCAATGTGTTGATCTGGGTATCTAAGTGCATACAGAGAGACAGAGAAAGAGAGGGCATGGGGTGGGGGGAGAGGGAGGGAGGGAGGAGGGAGGGAGGGAGGGAGAGACAGAGAGAGAGAGAGAGAGAGAATGAACTCTGGAGGACTATACGCTGGGCCTGCTAGCTAATAAATGTCTATATGATTGGTGGGCCCTGCTCAGAAACACACTGTCATTGCAATGTACCACCTGGTAGCGAGTCACCAGGATGGATATGCACAGGCCTCGCTGGCTTCCAGCCTTGAAGGCTGCAGCTAATCCTTAGGAGAAAGTGACATTCACTAATGTTTATGCACATCAAGCAAATCAAAGTAAGTTCAGCTCTGACAGTAACAGCACCCAATAGAGATAAAAGGGGGGGCGGTGGATAAAAAGAATGAATGACTATTCTTTCTTCAATCGTCCAGGGTAAATTACAGTGAAGATTTGACACCATGGTCTTTAACTTATGTTGTGTACTCAAAAACAGGCCTTTTTTTTTTTTTTTTTTTTTAAGGGAAACCACAGTGACCTCATTTTGCTTCTGTGTGTTCATTGTTGCTCTGTTCTTTCTTCTGTGAAATAAAACTCAGTCACATTTGTCTGGCAGTTCTCCTAATCAGTCCTCAGCTGGAATGAGGCCTTGGCTTTGGTTGTGTTGTGAACCTACTGTCAGTTCTCTCCTTAACAGTCTCATCATGTCTTGGGAGAAAAAAATGCATTTCAATTCTTTATGTCGGGAGGCAGTAACTTTCTGCTCTGCTCTGACCCATCACAGAAACCACAGTAAGTGACTTCTGCAACTTTTGCCAAATTTACCTGCCATTGATCCAGGGACACAGGAGAGAATATCCAGAAACAAATCTGTCAATGGTGGGTCATAAGGAACAGTCTCTCTCCTGATTTTATTTTTCATGGACCAAATTAGAAATCGTGCTTTATGCACAGAACCCCCTGACTTTAATAGGATCTACATTTTTCATATGAGCCTCTTCCTTGTTATACACTTATTCACTGTCATTGGGCTATGTGAGCCTCAAAAAGCCACATCAGCAGCTTCACAGTTTGGGGACACACCCGGTGGTCACAAATCATACCCACTGCGCAGGGGCCTCAGTGAACCACTCACGGGGTGGGGGACACAGGCTTCCTTGGCAACCACAGGCCAGTTTCCAAATGTCTTAAGCATGTAAACATTGTCACCAGGCTGGTAAAATGACGGACACTTACAGAAAGCTCTCATTATCAACATTCTAGCTTCGTACAGAGTGGTATCACAACCCATGAACCCATCACTGATAAGCAAGTCCACGACCTGCCTTTATATCCTATCACATTAACAAAACCATATCCCCAGATTTCCATGAGAATGAAGGTCATTTCTAGGGAAAAAAAAATCTACAGAGAGGCAAAAGCCAGGCATTCCTTCCAGAATATGTTTGGAGCGGATGATACTCACTAAATTTGCCTATTCAGGTGACTCCTATTCGGATCCTCTCCATCATTAGATAAGGAGGGTTGGTGGCCATAATCTCCATTTATGCAACAAGCATTATAATGATAATCCAACAAAATCTGTTATATATGAACAATCTATGCTGTGTGTTAAATTGCTTCTGAGAACCAGGTATGATATCTGCACAACCTTCATTAACAGAATGACCACCTATACTCGGCCAAAACGGTGTGTTTTAAGGCCAAGCACTAATTCATGCCTGAATATGCACAACATATAAAAAGAAACGAAAACTTCTACATGCTTCAGAAATTTTAAAAATAATCTCCACATGGAGATAGTGAATAAGTATCCAATGACCTCCCTATTCAACCATGCAAAGTACTTACATTTCTTTTAAAATAAATTATTTCTAAAACCTTTTAAATTAGCATCAAAAAGTTTGTCAGGATGCCTGGACAGTTCAATGGTTGAGCATCTGCCTTCAGCTCAGGTCATGATCCTGGGGTCCTGGGATCAAGTTCCGCATCAGGCTCCCTCTGCAGGGAGCCTGCTTCTCCCTCTGCATATGTCTCTGACTCTCACTCTGTGTGTCTCATGAAGAAATAAAATCTTGAAAAAATAAAATAGTTTGTCATTCTTCCTCCGCATGCTGTAATTTCTCATGGCTGAGAAGGATTAGAACATTTGTTTACCATTATCTCTGTACGATGTGGGCAAGTAGCTCTTGAAAATCATGACTAAAGCTCTAGATTTGAATTAGATCTAAAATCCTGACACCGCATTCTATTTCTCTTTAAGAATGTTTTCAAGTCCAGAGGGACTTGTTGTTTTAAGATGCATATATAACAATGATCTGTCTATAGATTCTTTGAATTATCAGAGAGAGCCCCAATTCAGAATGTGCACATTTTATTGGAGATCCCTTGCTCAATACCAGTCTCTTTTGCAGCCTGAACAAATGTCCCAGCAACTAATTCTTTCTGTTACCCTCTTCTCCCCAGTAACTATAACACAAAATAATTTTTTTATCAATAACTAGGCTCAGTGAAGTATATTGGGCATTCAACATAACATTTTTTAGCACTTAAGATACATTTGGAACTACTGTCAGCATCTTAAAAGCACTGATTTTTTTTTAATCCTTGTGACAACTCTGTAGATTATACTCTTACCTCACTATCTTCATTAACTGACTAGGAACTTGAGGCATAGAGAGGTTAAAGGACTTGCTGCCCAGGTCTCATTAGAGGATGACACAGAGCCAAGGGCTGAATGGAACTAGTCTGGCACCCAAACCTGATCCCATGGTCACTTTTTCAAACTGACTTTCTTCAACTGAGTTGCATACAGAGATCTACCAATGAAATAAGTATCCTAAGCATTTTATTAAAAAATGACTTTGAAAGATACATCAACAGTAGAATGAGTAAATAAATATATCCATACCATAGAATACTACACAGTAACAAATATGGACACACTACTGATGCACACAGTAACATGGATAAGTCTCATAAACAAAGGTTGAGTCAGATGCAAAGAATGCATACTTTATGATTTTATATATTTCCTACTTTTTAGACTCAGCACTGTTGACTTTTTGAGCCAGATAATTCTTTGATGTGGGGCATTGCCCTATGCATTATAGGATGTCTAACAGCATGCCCTGTCTCCACCTATCAGATGTCACTAGCAGCACCACCACATTCTCCCATCCACCACCCCTTGCCTGTTATGAAAACCAAAAATGTTTCCACATATTGCCAAATACCCTCTGGGGGACAAAAAAAAATCACCCTCTGGTAAGAGCCATTCGTTTCTAAGTAGATTAAAACCAGGCAAAACTAGTCTGTGGCATCAAAGGTTAGAATAGTGTTTGCTCTGGGAGAAACCCCACCAACTTGAGCAGGGGTATGAGGAAGCCTGGTGGGAATATTCCAGATCTTGATCTGAGGTATGATGGTTAAATGTAAAATTTATCAAACTATACACCTAAGATATGTGAGTTTTATTATATGTAAGTCATACAACACTATAAAAAAAATTGTTGGCTTGGGTAGGGCAGGAAGAAAGGGACTTCAGGAACTGGGAGGAAGAAACCATTCTCATGACACATAAAAGCTCCATGAATGCTGCCAGGAGGGCATGGTCCTCAGCAGTAAGAACACGAAGAACGGAACTGGCTGAAGCAGGGAGGGCATTCCTGTCACAGGAACCAGCAAAGGACAAAGGCAGAGAGGTGGGATCCTTTTTCACTAAGAACATTTCACCAGGTGCTGTTTCCCTGTGAATATGACCAAGGGATATTCAACTGCATGCTGACACGATACCCTTCTAAGTGGTAGTGCTTAGGCCAGGGCTGTGCTCACCTGGGGATGTCAGAATCGCCATTTGATGATGGTGAAAATTAAACCTTTAAATTGAATAGGATCAAAAAGCTATTGGGCCTTTCAGCTCATTAGCTCACTCCTGGAGAATCTTCCAGCATCATCTATTCTTGCTCTTTGTCCAGCCTTGTTCTACCCAAGGTGGATGGTGCTTCTGCTACATATTCCATAGAGCAAGTCAAAACTGGGATACAGTTCTCCTGGGGAGCTCCCCACTGTTTTTTTTTCAGCTGTGATCTTCTTTCAGGCTACTAATTACTGTTAGCTGCATTACTCACCATCATCCTTAATTGAGCATGCACAACAGCTCAAGACTGTAAAGTTTAGAAGAGAGTCATTTTACTGAAACCGCAGGATTCAGAGCTGACTTGAACACAGAGAATAACGAGAAATAGATATTCTACCAAAGACAAGGTGGCCTCTATATTAGAGCTCTTTGGAATGGGCGTCTTCTCTACTCAGGGGAGAAAAAGCTCAAAAGCTCATTATGTGCCACGCAATCCTGAACGCAGAAGGCTACAAGGCTCACCCCTGGCCAGACACCACTCATGCCAATAGAGACAGTCTTGGACATCATGGGTATGGGAGGAGGCGGGGTTGGGAGGGGTGACCTAGAATGTGGAAGACAGAGCAGCACTACTTTATATCCTGTTGCGTGGTCTTTTATATTTTATAGAAACATCTAAAGCCAGTAAAGAAGCTGGAAGGCAAGATCATCACTCTTGAGACCCTAAATGATCCTAGGCTTCCTTCTCCAGAACAGCTATGTGTTCATTTTCCCTGAGGAAAGGGTTACAACTGAGGTCTCTTGAATCATCACCACATCTCCCTTTCTCGAGTCCGCTGAATCAGGATAATTTTAGCTGCAATTTAAAAAATAACAAAGAAGAGTGCTTAAGGCACTAAACACACTTATCATCTCCCTTATCAGGAACTACGGGCAGGTGGTTCTGAGGTTGGCAACTGTCCACATTGTCCCACAAGGATGTCAACTACTCCCGTGTTTCTGCTAGGGCATCCTCAGAAGTTGGCAATAGTTTCTTTGTGGTTTCAAGTGGGCTGTTCCAGCTCCAAGAATCAAATCCCCAATAAGCAATATCCAAAGCTAGAAGGAGGGCAAATAAAAAGCTTTTTGCTGCACCACCCACTATTTTATGAATGTAGAAAAATTTTCCCTGAAGCCTTTTTATATCACTGACTAGAACTGCCCTGGTTCAGTCACTGGGCGAAGAAGAATGAGATTTGCATGACTGCCTTAAATTAATCATAATCCATTCAGGAGCTGGACAGGATTCATTATAGCATCATAAAATCAGAGATCTTTCACCAAGGAAGAGAGGCAAATGGCTGATGGGTGAGCAATCTGTCTTGCCCAGATCCCAACTTTCTACTTACTTTCCTTGAATAGCCTCCTTTCCACCTACAGTGATGATGTGTTCCACTATATAAACCTTGGTCCTAATTTTAGATTATTAATTCAACTAGTCACAAAGTTCAGACCTCATCATAGAATGCACACTAAGTCTCTGAAATATTCAAGGTGATCTCAGGACCATTTGTACACTTAGTCATACATCCAACAAATGCCATGTTCTACAGGTCAAGCACTTCTCTGGGTGCTGAGGATCCAGGGTGTCCGATTGTGACACATGCCATAGAAAAGAGCAAGGAAAGAAAAGGCAGTTGAGGAGTGGGGAGTGCAATTTAAATTGAGTGATCAGAGAAGACATTTTGAGTAATGGGAAATAGCCATGTGGGTATCTGGGAGAGGAATCATCAAGGCCAACAGTGCAAAGGTGCATGCTTGGATGACTGCAAGGAGGCTGCAGCTGAAGAATAGTCTGAGAAGAAGAATAAGGGTAGGGATGCATGGGTGGCTCAGCGGTTGAGTATCTACCTTTGGCTCAGGGCGTGATCCTGGGGTCCCGGGATTGAGTCCCACATCGGGCTTCCAGCAGGGAGCCTGCTTCTCTCTCTGCCTATGTCTCTGCCTTTCTCTGTGTATCTCTCATGAATAAATAAAATTTAAAAATAAGAAAGTTCAGTAAGTCAATGAGATCATTAGTACATGAAGCTACAGAAAGAATAAGTGATCCCAGGACTAAGCCTCAACAGTCCAATGCTGAGATGCAACCAGAAAAGGAGATGGAAAAGAAGCAGTCACCAAGGACTAAGAATTGTAGAAGAGTATGGTGTCCTTGGACTATATCAAGAGGAATGAATGTAAGTGCCAAAAAAAAATACAATAGAGAAGTCAAACTATGAGTTGGCAATCTAAAAGGTGTAGCTTAAACAGGAGAGAAATATGGGCCACCTGGCTGGCTTAGTCAGTAGAGTATATGACTCTTGATCTCAGGGTAATGAGTTTGAGGCTCATGTAGAGAGCCTTTTTCTTTTTTTACAAAAAAGAAAATCATAAAAAACGTAAAAATAAATAAATAAAACCTAGCAAGGAGAGAGAAATGCAAGGTGGTTGCCAGTTGTCGCAAAGATCAAACACCCTTAAGATGTTTAGATTTTATTGACTATGATGTGAACCATTCATGATTCCCTCTAATTACCTTTTTTCCTGGTCATTCTAGTATTTTCACAGACATTTAAATTGCTTTCAGCATTATTTTCCTGCTTTACTCAAATAAAATCTGATTCAGGAAATCAAATTCATTGGGTATTGGAGACCAAATTATTGACATTACAAATGGACTCTTGGTTTCACAAAATGACGTACCACAAATAACAGGCACACTGATTTAATTTACAAAATTTTTACTTATCTTTTGTCTTTCAAAACCCACCTGGTTCATAACTGAGGCACAGAGGTCTTCCTGACAGATGACTTCAAAGTTGTAATGGGAGCCTCTGCAAACAAATTCAACAAATTCATCGCATGCCCTCATGATTCTTTGTTTTGTTACTGGTTCCATTTTTCTAAGCTCAGTGATGCTCTCAAAAGTAAATGGGTACCATTTTGCCTGAATCAAGAGCTTTGTTTCCAAAGAATAAAGAGAATGTTAAATGCCTGTTTCAAATTATTCACCAAAACCTATCGATTTTTAGTTCCAATTGGTACTTTTTAATATTATTGATTATTTCTTTTTTCCTAAAATATTCAACTTAGTTTAAGTAACTATATACATCACTTAAAATTAAACTAATATCATATCGTGATCAATATATATATATATATATATATATATATATATATACATACATACATACATGTTTGCCATGACATGCTCTGGAATTATGTGAAATAATCTTCTTTTTTACGTTACCCTCTTTTTCAAGTCTGATCTCTGTGATGTAGCTATTTTTCTTCTGCAGCTGATATAACATTTATGTGGGGGGAGATTTCTAATTTTACTTTGCTGGTATATAAATGTGTCATTTCATACAACTAGCTGTTTTTCTTTGTTGTAACTTCTTTCTTTCTGTTTTAGCCTGAGGCTCTCCTCTTTATTTGATCAGTAGAGTTTATATCATATTCCAGGCAGCACTTCTTCCCAAGAGAAAAACAGGGTTTCAAATTGCTACTCATGATTCCTAAGGCAAACTGAAAGGGCGCTGCCTGAATTAATGTTTTCTTTACTGTTTTCAGTGCTTATTGGTTTTATTTCCATTACCTGATGGATACATTTAGTTTCCACCTTTTAATATCATTCTTTCCCTATGACTGCCAATTATTTCTTTTGTCTTGATTATTTATTGTGAGTAGTTGGACTGAAAAAATAATCCATGTGATAACTTGGTGGCAAATTTTGAATTAAATTCCCAATAAATAACTGAAAGGTTCTTGAGGTGTGCCGAGCTCAATTTTCTTTTGGTTGGCTTCTAAGATGAATGCTTCATTTAAGGAAAGAGAGTTGGCATCTTTGCTTTCTACCATTATTCACAGCGTACATGGATTATATTTACCATTAAAATATAGCGCCTATTTTTAAGAATGCTCCTGCACATGGCTGCCTGACAAAACAATGTATTAGCTAGACTTCAATATTCCCTATGCACGTTCCTCCCCAAATTTAAAAGAAAGTTTGTACCATTACAGAACACAGTGGAAAATATTCGACTACTTCTAATAAGACATTAGTTTCCCTTATGCCAAAAGCAAAAGAAGTACGCTAAAATATACGCCCATGATAATAATCTCTCCAACAGAAAGCATTTTAAAAATAAAACACTAAGTTCTTATCAAATGTGAATGGAAGCTGAGAGAAAGAGAAGCAATGTGAACATCCTTAGAGTCAAGAGTAGAGCCAAGAACTGGGGTCGGGATCCAGGACTCCCTTCACAAGAAACAGACAAATCTCCTGCAGCCCCTATCCTGGGGAGATGGCAAATCCAGGTGGAATCATTTCCAAAATGAGGATAAAGTACAAGGCCCATTTTCACGCCAGCCTTTGTTCATCTATATTTTTAATAGCAATAATTTTTTTAATGTTTTCAAGTCATTTCATGATTTTACTTTTATGTCACTCATCTACTATTGGATAAAAAGATGCCAAAGTTCCCCCTGTTATGCTTGAGCAATTGTTTCTAGAATATTCTAGAATAATAACTAAACCACTACAGTTCAAGCAAGGCCTATTTATCATAGCTATAAATTGCCATCACTGTGTAAGGATATCTTGTGTTGAAATGCTAAGCTCACAATAACCCATTTTTGCAATATGGATTTGAATGTAACTTGTCTCAGGATCAAATACCACCCATCCACAGGTTAGAAGGTCAGATGGATACCTGTTTCAAAAGAATCCATTTAACCCTACCGCCCATGTCAATTTAAGGCTATATTTGGATGATGGATGAATCGGTCTTAACCTTTTCTCCTTAATACACCATAATTCATAACTACTCTGAGGATGTGAGTACATTTATTCTTCTTCCGCTACCTTAGAATGAAGTACATTGGTAGGGAAGTGCCATTGTGTTTCAGCAATTATAAATTAAAATAATAAAATTAATGTCAAATGTCATTTCAGCATATGCTTTATTACTATGGTAACCCATAGGTAACTGAGTTGGTAAGAGTGCAAATTACATATTCAGCGATTTAAAGACATCAATGAAAGTCATTTAATCAAGCTTCTCATTGCTTGTGCTGTGTAATCAAGGCGACCCGATTAAAGTCAAAGTCAGAAAGCCACAAGCTCCCCTCTGCTGTCTGGCATGTCTACTCTCAAGTTCAGCCTGGCTCACGGCTATAGGTTATATTTTGTAAGCATATTAATAGAAATTTGTTTCCTCGAGGAGATGGTACAGAATTAATTTTACTCACAAAATGCAAAACAGAGAAGGTTGATTTCTTCATTTAGACCTCATATGCAAACATCATAAGAACCAGAACAAATCTGCATCCCCCGAAGAGAGACTAGGAGTCTTTTGACTGTATATCCCAGCCCCTGCCCCAAGTCTGTATTGCAGACTACTCCATGGGCAGCTGGACCCAGGTTAGAATTGGATTCCTGTGCCTTATTCCCTACCAGTCTGGGGACAGGGCACAGGGTAGCCTCCACCTCCTCCCTCCCCCCATTCCCTCACCCAGTCCTCCATCCTGATGCGAGGGCAGCTTCCTGACATCAACCGCAAGGTCCCTTGGGGCCTGTCCAACCATATATATGCCCTTTCATGACCGCAACTATCAGTCTATACACAGCTAGGTACACAGGACGCTCTCTCCACCGAATCCCAGATGGATCCATGCTTCTCCAGACCATCTTCAACAGCCACTTAAACCAAACTGGACTGTATTTTCAGATGACAGGAAGCAAGTGAAGTGAATTAACCTATTTGTCTTTTGAGAGTGAGCTGTGGTAACGTAGGGGCACCAAGATAGAGAATTCTGTGTTTGGAAACACAGAAGCGCAAGCCCGAGAATTAGTTTGCCTGTGAGATTTACATGAGTAATGCTTATTAATGTGATCTTAATAAGAAACAAATTGACATAAAGCCTCTCTCTTATTCCCAAGCAGCTTCGCCAGCAGATGGGGAGAGCTCTTCAGTCAGTCCTGAAATACCTGGAAAAGCCACAGGCGGTGTTGCCCTGGCAACATTCTAGAAGAACAAATCTTGACCCAGATGAGAGGGAAAGGCAGGTAATGTAGAATTTGCAAAGCAGAATGAAGCCTGTCCAGGAAAAGATGGTATAACTGCGTGCAATTGTTAGACCCCTCGTCCTTCACTCTGGCCAGCACTGAGAGCAATTCTCAATCCCAGGCTGATTTGCTATATACTATTTTCATAAGGCTGAGCTGCCTCCACCCACCCTCCAGGGGCACAGAGATACAAGCCAATTCAGCAAGATTTCCAGTATGGGGGGAGCAGAGCTCCTGACTCCCCAGGGTCCATGCAGGTAGCACAAGGGAGCCTGCATTAGTGATGATGAAACACGAGGAGGGGTGAGAAGTATCGGGGGGGCTGTGAGAGCTACAGTCTGTATACACCTCCTTCCACAGTGAGCAAATGGGCCCAGAGGTGGTGGCCAGGCATGACCTGAAAATGCCACCTACGAACTATGACACCTCAGAGACCACCAACACAATGAGTAGGACCTTCTGGCAAGGATGCAGAGACCCTTCTTCCAAAAGCCATGAGGTCCTGCACACCCTCCAGACAGCTTCTAGGAGAAAAGTGAAAAGGAGATCGGCCAGCCCAGATTGTACCCGGATCAAAATTACCTAAACTCAGGTTATTCAGAGAAAATCTATCTTCTATTTTCTCTAACCAATCTCATCTTCCTCTTGAGACCTTACACATGGCCTGTGAGAACAAAACCTCAATTTTAGTCGAGTCGGATAAAAGTAGTCTCATTGCTGATGCTGACATTTACAAATTCTCTTTGGATAACTCCATCATGAATCCAGCTTTAGGTAATTTTGTGATCTTGCTCTGAGTGTGTCTGTGTGCATACAAGTATCTCTCTCTCTCTAATACACACACACACACACACACACACACACACATTAGAATACAAAGAAAGAGAAAGGCAGATCTGACTACAAGGATACTAAAATTGGAAGTAATTCTTTCCAGAAAATGGGTTTCTAGAAATGTTATTCCTTTTTTTCTTTCTGCTGATTCAGATTTTCTAAATTTAGTATAATAAACCTACTTTTTAATACTCTATAATTCATCTAAAAAGAGAAACATTTTTTAAAAATAAGTTAATGAGACTGCACTGTTTCTCAAGGGGGAATCCCTCTTTATAGTCTAGATAGTTTTGCAGTCTCTGGCCTGACACATTCTGTAAAGTGTGCTAAGGATAGAAGGTTAATTCCTCTGGTTTGCCTGAACCCCTGACCTGCAACTGACCACAAGTGACCAAATGAAAATAGGGTTCCTAAACTAGCACTGGTTCAGCTCATCCACGTGTGACAATGACAGATATCTCCATTTACCACACCGGAGATTATTATCACCCAAATTTTCAAACCCTGTAGGTGCAGTCTCCCAATGGGTACAATATGGCTGTGCATCTTCTAGAAATTCTCTTTACCCAAAGAAATACCTGGAGAGAGATGATTGCATTCTGACCATTATCAAAAAGATTCCCCCTTCCACCCCAGACACAACTGGCCCTAATGCTACTAGTCCTTAATATAGACAGTTAGTACCATTTTGGAGCTCAAGAACACAGCAATCAAGATCATTTTGCACTATTTCTGCCATACCACATGACCTAGGGCTTCACCAAGCTCTCATCCTTTCCCAGATGCAGCCTTAGAATCTGATCAACCAAGAGACTGACATTCGTATTTCTGACATCCACAACTACACGTTGGTGACATAATCATGACTGTCACTGCCTGTGTAGAGATTTCACCTGAGCAGAATGAGTGACGCAGAACATGTAGGAAAAAGCACATTTTTTTTAATATGATGGTCTTACTTTCATTTGTTCTGTCAATAGTGCCATAGCCCAAAAGACTGCAGAAAATACATATTTAAGATGAAATTCAAGCCAAGTGCTATCAATCCCTGAACATACAAACACTCTGAAAGATAACATGCAACACCTCATTCCACATAATTAAAGCTTATTGGAGCCTGCCTTGATTCTAGCAGTGGAGAATCCAATGCTCTTATCTGACAGGTTAATGAGGATGTGAAATGAATAGTATTCCTAATGAGGGCCTTTAGAAATTAATCATATCACATTATTATTAACAACTGCAAAAGCTAAACTTCCAGAGATTAGATTACATAGGATAATTTTAAAATGTGAGCAAGCCAATATTAAAGTGACAGAAGGCTATTTCCAAGTGGGAATAATAAGAAGTAAAGCATAGAATAAAAAATAAGAATGGGTAAAGCAATTAAGATGTTCCTTCATCTCAATGTCTCCATGTATTTGAAAATGTAATATTTCATTTAACAATCGTTTGTGCTGTTGTTTTTATCTTCTGCCTTATAGACTACAAGAAAGAAAAAAAAACATAAGTTGGGAGAATGTTGTGATGCTGTGAAAAAGGAAGTACAAAATGGAACAATCCTACTTACTCAGGAAATATCCCTCTAACACAAGGCATCATGTACCTTTCCAAATTCTTCAACTGGCTCCTTTTTCTTGGGTTCTCAAAACTGATAATGCCAGTTGAGAACAAGGGCTGGCAAGTTTTCAAAGGCAAAGCACCTACACAGTCACCACCTTTGTCCGAGTGCATGATCAAGGTCCAGCCACCAAGCACTTACCATCAATCCCTTACAGAGTTTTGAAATACCCTCTTCCTGGGGCACCTGGGGGTTGCAGCCAGTGAGGTGTCCAACTCTTGATTTCAGCTCAGGTCATGATCTCAGGATTGTGAGATTGAGCCCCACATCAGGCTCCACACTCTGTGCTGAGTCTGCTTGAAATTCTCTCTCTCCCCCCTCCTTCTGCCCCTCCCACTCATGCTCCCATACTCTCTTTCTCCCTAAAATAAATAAATCTTAAAAAAAAAAAAAAGAAGGAGGAATAGGTTCTTCCTTCCCAGCAGGGAACAAGGAAGCAGATTTTATTAAATACACATTGTCATGCAGTTGGAATCAGTGAATGAGTGCCCAGTGTATATCTGAACTGCTAGTGATAGGAACAATATTAACAAAGATAAAAAATGAGTTTCAAAGAAGTGAAAGAAGGCAAAGAGCAGTGAGACAGTCTTTACATGATGGTCACATTTAATCATCATCCTAAGATCACTGTGAAGCTATCTAAGAATTGAGAGCACAGGGTGATGTGTAACACAACCAAGAGTGCATTTTGAAAATATCCCTGCCTGCGACATGAACAGTGTGCAGCCCAGGGAGGACCAGGTATAGGTACAGAACATTTAAGAGGCTCTATCAGAAGTTTAAGAAGAAGGGCCTGGTACTCAGTACCTAGAACTAGAAGAGAAGAGGGAAATTGGAAAAAACTAATGAAATCCAAGAGATCTTGAAAAGGTGAACAAACAGGGCATGATGGTGAATTGAAAATGATACAAGAATGAGAGCTTTCATACCTACCCTGTAAAAAAATGTCCTGGACAGCCCTGTAAGCTAAGATTCATATCTTTGAGCCCAGATGTCCACTGGCAGATGAATGGATAAAGAAGATGCACCATCCATATATCGTGGAATATTACTCAGCCATCAAAAAAGATGAGGTCTTACCATTTACATCAACATGTTTGGAACTGGAGGGTATTATGCTGAGAAAAATAAGTCAATCATAGAAAGACAATTAAATGGTTTCACTCATGTGGAATAGAAGAAATAGTACAGAGGATCATGGGAGGGGAGGGAAAACTGAATGGAAAGAAATCAGGGAGACAAACCACCAGAGACTCTTAGCTCTAGGAAACATGTGATGGGCATGAAGGAGGGCACATGATGAGCACTGGGTGTCATATGCAACTGATGAATTACTAAATTCTTCCTCTGAAACCAATGATGTACTATATGTTGGTTAACTGAATTTAAATTAAAAAAAAAAGATTATCTTTCAAGTATAAAAGCAAAGGCTCACAAAGGCAGAAAGCCAGTAGAGGACAAAAGTCAGATCTTCTGAGTTGGAAGCCCCTGTATCTCTCCAGGGAACATGCTTCACATGAAGCAGAACATGACTTTCACCACTGTCACTCACATATATGGGAATATTCTCTTGCTATGTCGGTTCTTCTTCTCTGCTTCTAGTTTCACTCACATAACTAACCCTTATTATTACACTTCCTACTCCATCAGGCAACATAAACCCTGTGACATTCAGGTTCCCATACCACTACTTAAAAAAAAAAAAAAAAAAAAAAAAAAAAGATCCCTCCATTGGCTTTGTAAAGGATAATCAGGATTTTTTTCCCATTGTGCTTTATACACATACCTTACTCTTCTTCCTCCCACATGAGCTAAATTTTTTTTGTAGTAACCATCCACTGGTTTGCTTTTTATACACAAACAAAATTAAATGTCTCCCTTACTCTCTTGCTTTAGTCTTTTATGTTTTCTCCTCTCTTCTACTAATAACTGTTTCAGCAATCTGTTTCAGTTCTTTGGCATATTTCAAACCATATACAAAATCAGGACAGCCAGTTAATTATGTGGTTTTTCCCACACACTTCACTTCTCTTCCTTTTATGATTACCTGTTCTTATGTTCCCGAGATTTACTGATCTCATTCCTTGATCAGTAATGTCACATGTAATATTTTTGTGTCTCTTTTAAATTTATGACCCAGCCAAATTTCTTCAGGGATTGAAATGATTTTTTTGAAGCAATGGAGCATGTTTCCAACTGTATAGCAAGTTGTGGCAGCTATTCTCAAGTCACCAAATACAGCCAAATGACCTCCTGGATGATCATCCATCTTTCCGTGCCACGCTGACACATTAAATGTGCTAGGGTGAATGAGGGTTGGCATCAAAGGTAGTTCAGGACGGGAACAAACCATGGCCCAGCCTCTGGGAGTCTGCCCATTGTGTAAATCACATGTCTTTCTGACCTAACCACATTTTTCAGGTTTTTAAAAATGCAAATTCAAAGCCTATAAGACTATTTTTCTCATTCTCCCTTTGCATAACTGTTCCACAAGTTCTTAACTGGCAAAACAAAACACCTCATGTAATCACGTCACCCATTTCTCCAGGAGACAATTCATAGGCTCCCCACTGAAGGTCATAGGGATAACTCCTTCCTTGGAAGTTTTTGGGCATTTACATTCTAGATTAAGGTTTCTCACACTTCAGTTTGTGCTTCAATCACCTGGGGATCTTGTTAAAACACAACCTGATTCAGGAAGTCTAAGATGAAGGCCAAGAGCCAGCACTTCTAACAAGTTCTCAGGGGATGCTGATATTGCTGATCTAGGGACCAACCACACTTTGAGTGGCAAAGTATCCAAAGCACAGAGCATGTTCTGATTCCCACACAGGAAGGTAACATGTATTAGAGCACATATGGCAACACTGTGTACTACTAACCACTTACCATCACCACTCAACCAGCTAATGACCTTGCCCAAGTTATTCAAGCTCTCCTCCCCAATTTTTCTCATCTATAATCTCAAAGTAAAAATATGACTTAGTTGGGGCACTAGGTGGCTCAGTGGGTCAAGCATCTGCCTTCAGCTCAGGTCATGATCTTGGGGTCCTGGAATTGAGCCCAGAGTTGGGCTCCCCACTCCATAGGGACCCTGCTTCTCCCTCTCCCTCTGCCCCTCCCAGACTCGTATTCTCTAGCTCTCTCAAACAGTAAAATCTTCTTTTTAGAAAATGACCTACTTGGGGCACTTGGGTGGCTCAGTCAGCTTTCGGCTCAGGTCATGATTCTGGGGGTTGGGGGGAGGGTCCCTGGTCAGCAGGGAGTCTGCTTCTCCCTCTTCCTTTCTTTCTGTTCTCTCCCCCTCTCTCTCTCAAAAAAAAATAAATAAAATCTTTTTAAAAATTATCTACTTGAGGGGAACCTGGGTGGCTCAGTGGTTGAACATTTGCCTTCGGCTTAGGGCGTGATCCCAGGGTTCTGGGATTGAATCTTGCAACAGGCACCCCACCGGGAATCTGTTTCTCCTTCTGCCTATGTCTCTGCCTCTGTCTGTCTGTCTGTCTCTCTCTCTCTCTTTCATGATAAATAAATAAAATACTTTTTTTTAAATGACCTACTTGACAAATTATGAGGATTAAGTGTATAAATAGATGTAGGGTGTGTATCTTAGTGTAAGGTACATAATAAATCCTCAGCAAATAGCAGTTGCTACCATCATCATCACTGTCTCCACTTATTAAGGTCTGAGGTTATGTTTTGTATCTCACTGAATCCTCAGAACTTGCCATATAATATCTCTTTATAGTGATGATAAGGTATAGAGGGGTTGATGTCAACTCTGTTGGGTGACTTTTGAATTTCTTTTAATGTGAACAGTATTCTTCTATAAAGCCCTTCAACAGATAATACCCTGTCTCTGAGAACATTCTCCCCCTATTTTGGCCACCTAGAAAAGAGTGAAATATTGGGATGAGTGCATATTATTATATGTAAAAATAAAAACAACGAATCCCTTTACATTGCTTAAAAAATACATGTATAGCTTAAGTTCACCTCTGTTAACAGTACTAGGTGTTAAGTAAACAGAGTAAGGATAAATTGGAGTCAGAGACAGCCCCCAGAGGAAATCTATTTGTGATAGTAAGTAATGAATAGCTGTGGAAACAAAGATCCCAGAGTTATGGAGAAGATGAGTGGAGTGGTCCCAGGACAGGGAGAAGATCTTCACCCTGGTCAGAGTGTCCAACAGATGAAAGAGAGAGTCCAATGCTCAGGTCATCATTTCATTCTTGACAGCCATAACCAAGTGAACAGATTCAAGTCTCTCCCACCTTCACTGAGCACTTCAGCCCCATGGAACCAGCCATCCACCAGTTTATAAGCCCCGTTTCACTCATCTACTGCTACACACAAGCTATCCTCAAACTCAGCAGCTTTGAGCAACAGTTCATTATTATGTCTCCGAGGTCTCAAGTTGAGTGGATTCTGCCAAACAATTTCCCACTTGGATTCCCTCATGCAGATGCAGTCAGGTAGCAGATGGGGCCAGAGTCATCAAAAGTCGATACTGGCAATGGCCACCTTGTCTCTCACGTGCCTGGTGCCTCTGATGGCCTAGAATAACTAGGATGGCTAGAATAACTCAGACACCTCCCTCTCTCTTCCCACAGCTTCTCCACATAGGACACCCAAGGTGTGGGTGGCCCCAAGGTAGTGCAGCTTCTTGTGTGGCTGCTCACTCCCCCTAGAGCAACCATTCCAAGAGACCAAGGCATAACCTACAAGCCTTCTTAGTGTACTTCGAAAGTCAGGCAGTGGCACTTCCACCTCCTTCAATTAGCCAGCCCCAATTCAAAGGATGGGGGCTACCCAAGGGCTCGATTCTAGGAGGTTATGCTTCATCAGGGAGGAAGCTATCTTGTGAGAGTTGCTACCACAAGCCCATTAGCTTCTGAGGTACATCCCAGCCACATGTACGGGAAGGAGCAGGGCATACCATCTTTTGCCAACACTGACTCCTGCCAAAATCAGATGGGAAAAGAACTGATAAAAAAAAATTCATTTTGTGGAGCACCTCTGTGGTTTTCAGTTGGTTAAACAGTTAAATATCTCCCTTCGGCTCATGTCAGGATCCCAGGGTCCTGGGATCAAGCCCCACATTAGGCTTCCTGCTCCACAGGGTGTCTGTTTCTCCCTCTCCCTGCCTGCCCCCACTTGTTTTCTCTCTCTCTCCCTCTCTCTCTCTCTCTCTCTCTCTCTCTTTCTCTCTCTGTCAAACAATAAAATCTTTTTAAAAAATACATTTTGTGAACGCTTCTGCATGTGTTCAGCCTTCAAAATCTTTGGACAAAACTCTCTGTTAAGAAGGAAGAAAGTTACAACTTCTTGTTAGGATATGGATGGATATTTTCAACCAAAACAAAAGACATTCTCAGGCCAGAGAGGGTATAAGACAACAATGACATGTAAGAAGTTAAAATAAGCTATCACGTCACCTGCTTTCCCTGGTCTTAGCTGAATGGAGTCTGGACACTAGAATGTCCATTTCCTCCTAAATGTTTTCCCTTAAAAAGCTATGAATAAATATTGTGCAGAAGTATGTTATCTGTTTCCTGAATAATAAAGTAAAACCAAGATACAAGCCTGACAGTTACTGGTGCCCTTCTTTATTTTTTTTTTTTTTTTTTATTTATTTATGATAGTCACAGAGAGAGAGAGAGAGAGAGAGAGAGGCAGAGACACAGGCGGAGGGAGAAGCAGGCTCCATGCACCGGGAGCCTGATGTGGGATTCGATCCCGGGTCTCCAGGATCGCGCCCTGGGCCAAAGGCAGGCGCCAAACCGCTGCGCCACTCAGGGATCCCTGGTGCCCTTCTTTAAAAGAAAAAAAAAAAAAGCTGTATTAAACTATCTGTAAAAAGAGTCACATAGAAAAGGAGAAAACAGGGC
Source organism: Vulpes lagopus (assembly GCF_018345385.1). NCBI lineage: Eukaryota > Metazoa > Chordata > Mammalia > Carnivora > Canidae > Vulpes > Vulpes lagopus. Next base: position 118,157,856 of record NC_054830.1, on the reverse strand, counting down.
TGTTCCTCCCTTTCTCTTCCAGACTGTCTCCCCACCCCCATCCCTCCCACCATTTCCCAGAGAAACAAACCAAGAGCCACAGATTTTCAGGTGTACACCCAAGGGCTCCCAGTTAAAGCCTGGACTGGATCTGGGGCTCTGAGTCACATTGCCAAGCCAGATGTTTTCTTTTTCAGCAATGATTTTGCATCCCTTATCTTTCTCTCCCATTCATAAGTAGGATAATTAAAATTGACTAAGCACCCACTGGACATAAAGTAATATATTCACTGCTCTTTCCAAAAACCTCTTATCTTCTTTTTACCATAAAGCAAAAACTAGAAATAGAGAGTCATCTCCACTGTTATTTATTTATAAGCCCTAAGTAGGTGTCAAAGGTGGGTAGGAAGGTCAAAAATGTGTTTAGTATAGACTGCTCATATGTTTCTTCTGTCTCCAGCACACATGGCCCTAGTGTATCAGTTCTGCATACAGTGGCAAAAATACTTCTGGGAATGGTTTAGAATTCATTAAGTGGGCATCTATTAGTTCACTTACCTCTTTCTGTCCAGTAGTATTGCATCCTTTGAGAAATGACCTTTTTTTGGATTTAGTGGAACTGCACTTACCCTCTGCTCAGGCATAAGCACATGACCCAGGCAAATCAAAGACAGCATTCTATCCCGTAGCCTTCAAGATGCTACCTTCAAATCAAGCTCAAAGAGTGAGGGTTTTTTTTCCAGAATCAAAAGAGAGGAAAGGGGGAAGGAAACTCTGCCTCTTTAGGGCAGTGGAAGCTGGGCACTCGCAGGTACATCTCTGACACATGTACAAGAGTCCAGCCAAAGAAAGAAGCCAACACAGAGGAGAGAGCTGTGGTGATGAAGAGGGATAGAATGACACAGAGTTTGGTGACATCATCTGAACCTCTAGATCTAGCCATGTCTAACCCACTATAGGCCTAGGCTCTAATTTCATGAACCAGTAAATTCCCCCTTCCACGCCTATTTTTAGCTGTTTTCGATTGCGTTTCTATCATTTGCAGCTATAAAGTCCTGATGAATAGACCACTGCTCTAGGTCAAATCGGATCAAAGCATTTGACTTATGTAACAATACGATTGGCAAAGATCTAGAAGAATCCATCATTTGGGCAGGAGCAATGGGATGAGTATGGCAAATGCGTAGAGTCAGTAAAGCTGGTGGAGCATGGCTGCCACCACGTGAGTCAAGTGGCTTGGTCATTTAGGACTCTCTTTGTTCTTCCTCTTCCCGCACATGATCCATCAGAGTTGCAGGGTCCTAGGACCCAGGAGCCACATCATAGGGTTTCCAGAAATGTATTTTAATAAGGGGATTACTCACAGAAGGGTGAGCAGGATTAACAAGGGATAGGGTAACCCAGAGACTAGTTAACAATTAGGAAGGCTTTACCGCCCCTGGGTCACCGATGCCCAGAGAGCTAGAGTCCTGGAGGGACCACTCACAGGAGCTGTGACCAGAGAGGGACGCAGCACCAGGGCAGAACCAGCCCCAGGCCCCTCTCCTTTGGCCTCTGACCTCCTGCCAGTGCCTCTCACTGGCCAAACTCACCTGAAGGCCACCTGAAGGCCAGCTCCAGGGCCCAAGGATGCAGACACAGCCAGCCAGCTCCCTGGGGGCACAGAGCCGTACAGAGAAAGAACTTGAAAGAAGACAAAAGAGAATAACTAGGAAACCGAGCCACCTTTATTTTGATTGTGTTCTAGAACACCCGTAAGAAATCATAAGGAAAAGAGGTCAAAGTACTTTGTGACCTTCCCCGAATGACCACGTTTCACTTTCCAGAGTTTCTTTCCTACCTTTGTTCGCGCGAATCCGTAGCATCCCCTTTTGAGATGATTTTAAAATTTAAAGTACCCCATTCTCTCTCTTACCATTCCCGCACGAACCTTTTTTGCTCAGAATTTTCTCGCTTGTTCCCCAGATAGCCTTATATGCTAAAAACACAGAAGGAAAAAAGAAAAGGACCGTGGTAGCTCTGAAGGCGGGTGAGAATGACAAAGGCCTCCCAGTGTTTGATGTTCCTCACACTCTCTGAAGAACAAATGCACCCAAGTGTACGGTTTTTAACAAGATAAACGCACACGCTAGGAGGTTTTGCTTTGTTTTCGCGCCTTCTCCACATAAATCTGCAGGCAGACATCTCTCCTTAATGCACACAGTATACAGGAAATTGTTTTTTGGCTATAAAAATGTATTAACAGCTCCAAAGGAGCAATTAGACCACGTATGGTAAATGCACATTAAGGCTAATACACCAACCACCCTTCTCGAAACCTCAACGAGTCCAGGGCTGCAGGGACTCGAGTCCAGAGGTGAGGCAGATTAGTTCCAGAAATAAGACCCCAGGGGGAGAGGGCTTTCCTCTGTCACGTCGGTTACAGCGATACAGGTCTAAAGCGAGAGCCTGATCCCGTGCTGTTGCTTTTTCAAGCCTCGGTGTCTAGAACGAGGCCGTGCACAAAGGAGCGTTTAGGCCAGGTCGTTGCCACCGTGAATTTCTGCGGCCCGAGGGGCAGGCGGCCTCCCCCGTTCAGGGATCCTTGTGTCTCACGCAGACAGCAAGGCAATGACTGAGGCTCCACGCCCGGCTTCCGGGTAGACTTTATTTATCACCCTTGTTATGGCCCGGCTGTGGAGGACCCTAACCATGGTGTGTGAAATCAGATTCTTCTACTGTTGCATTACAAATCTCATCGGCCACAGTGAATTTGCTTTATTCAGGTCCATTCTGGATTAAGGGGAAGGGAAATATGGATTTTTTTTTTCCATCCGTATAAACAATGAAGACTTGTTAGAGACTTGTTTCTGATGTTTATGGATTTCTCTTTAGTGCATACTGCCTATGGAAAATTGTTTTTAAGCAATAAACAATAATTGTATTTGGGGACACAGAGGTACCAGTGCCATATTGCATTCAGCCTGCTGATAAATTTCTCTGGTCTACTTTTTTTTTCTTATGCAGACATAAAAATACAAAGACAAATGATAAAATTTTCTCCCTCCACAGCAACCTTTTCCTCTTCCACTTTATTTTCCACTACATTTCTCGATTGATATTACCTTTTTAAATTGCTAAATATAAATATTCCACAATGAATGTCTGTAATTAGGATGTCTGCTCCTCTTCAAGGACTTGTTAGAAAGAGAAAGGGCTTTCATCTAAAGCAAACGAACAGAGCTAGAAGTTAATTAGAAATTAACCATATATCCTGGCTAAATCATTTATGCTAAGCCATGTGTTACTGTAAAAATAATATACATTTACACTGACTATTGTAAACATAAAATAATTAACAATAAAAGGGAAGATATTATCCCTTAATAGAATCCTTTGGCAAAGACCAGTTTAATTTTCTCTCTCATAATACTGAATGATAACCCGGGGTTCTCTGCTTTATATATAAAGCCCAGAGGTTCTTTTACAGCACCCCTCCCCCCCCCCCCGAACGCCCCCGATCATTCTTGCCTTCTTCTTGCTCTCAACTTCTCCTTCTTCTGCACACAGTCTTGTTCCCTGGTTTACCTATCTGTTTAACATGATTTTTCCTGCTCCTTCCATTTTTCTCCTGTTCTTATCTTTTTCCCTCTCTTCCCCTTCTAAGTTTTTTCTTTTAATAGGAAAAAAATTGGATCAAAATCTAAATCTCACAAAACGTTTTTCGTTTCTCCCACCCCCAGCCTGGTGTCTGGCCTCCCTCTCCTTTTATTCCTTTACCAGGCTTTTTACAAAATCTTGCTTGCACTGCTCGAGAAAAAAGCCCTGAAACATACACAGAAAACGCACAGTATTCTAATTTTTCCTCACTCCCCTCCCTGTCCTATTAGCAAGGACATAAAGGTCAAAATGGGCCAAGCTTGGAGCACTCTCTCAACCTACTCAGGGCTTAGGGACCCCTGGACTCAACTTGAACGCTGAAACATTAGGTTTGGTTTCTGTGGTGAACACATATATGTAGTAGAATTTGACAACATCCCTTTCGGGACTAGGATATTTGTATTCATATACTTCTGTCTGCATAATCAGTATTAAATATAATCTAATGAAGTGTCTTTTGTGTCTAAAACGCAGTTACCTGAGGACTCTCCTTACAAAACATTCATTGAATTTTTTTCCCATTCATGTCTGCCAGCCACAAACACTGTGCAGCTTTTACACGGTTGGTGTAGGTGTTGTTAATGTACTCTTCACATCCATTTAAATGCAAATCTCCATGCAAATAATCACTCGGAGGAGGGAAAAAAAAGGAGAATGTGTTTAGCTGAAGACAAAGCCTGAGGGATAATTGAAAGCATGAATAGGGTGTCATTGGAGGGCTACACAATAAAAACCTCCTCTGCACGCAAATGAAAACACATTAACGACAGCGCAGAGGATTTCTCAATAGGTTCTTACAGTATTGTTGTATGTAAACATGATTCCCAGCAGGTGAAACAAAATGAATGACTCTGGAAGAAATGCGCACATGTGTCTAGGAGAAGTCAAAGGTCAAACGGGTGGTACAGAGTAGGCATGTGATGGATGCCCAAAATACCAACTGTCGTCGAAAAGTCAGGCTTCCTCCAGCAATGTACAATTTGGAAGCAAACAGCTCACTGTCCAAATGACTTGATTATTAAATAATGCTGTGGGGCTAATGTTTCAACAGAAAAGTAGGAAATGAGCTGGGACTGAATAAATATCATTCTACTAGAGAACAGTAACCTTTGAGGCTGAGTTTGGCTCTGGGGAGGGCCGGATTGTGATCCCAGGGAAATTTCCAATTTGCACTATTTGCAAAGAAAACGTTACATCAACAAAGGTTAAGTGCTGGCATTAAGAAACACAGAATGGCCTAGAGCTTCCCAGTTATTTCTATTTTAAGTACTCCTCCAAGTTTCCCTTGGACGCAATCAAAGGAGTTGACAAGAAACCAAGGAAGTTGCAAAATAACAAGGCCAGAGGGCTGGTAATGGTGTATGAAGGGAAAAAATGATCTGCTCCTGTCATGTATTTCCAAATGAATAAACCTATTTGTGACACATGTTGTTATATTTGAAAAAAACACTCCAGTTTCCTTATAAGTCCCATGATTTGCAATTGCTCTGTTTGACAGCGCCAATAGAGCAATGGAACTTGGATCACTTAATTTGGGCATATTCTGGAAGGGTTTCAATAGACTTCAGGCAGTATTATGTGCTCTTTAACTTGGAGTGATTTCACATTTCTTGGAGAGTACAACTGGCTAGAATTATCACTTTTGATTTCCTTGGCTGTATATAGTCCAACAATCTCCCCATCGCCACATTGCCAGAAGGAAAAAAAGGAGTAAAAGGAAATAAAAAAAACCTTGCAAAAGCTAACTCTGTGAACTTTCATCTTCCCATAATGAAAATGTTTTATCATTTAAGTGAATATTCTTTTCAACAGCAGTTTCTTCATTGTTTTCATTTGCTCATTCTTCATTCATTCATTCAGACATTTCTTGTTCTCTGATGCAGCGCTAAGAATCCTGAAACTATTCCCTAATTCTCCACTCACTCAACCTGAACTTCTTGTATTTGCATGCTTTGTACCCATTGATTTCAAACTCTTAAACTATAAACAGAGTTGGGTGAATTCTGTAAAAGGCTCAGCTCTGTGCAAGAATATCAGGTGGTATTAGAAATGGGAAAAATTGTACAGATATTTTTCCTGAATGTATAGAAACAGGTAAGGTTACCTGAAGGAGAGAAACAGAAACAACTTGGACTTTGAACAGATTCTTGTTTTCTCAGCATTAAATTGCTCACTGTAATAAATAATACATGGCTATAATACATATATGCAAATATATATGTGTATGCATATAAAGATATATATATATTTAAACTGACTTGTATTTAAACCATTATATATATTTAAATTATTTATTATAATAATTAATAAAATACTGTTTATATCATTAAATGTATTCGTCATTAGATATATAATTATTTATATTTATATATTTGTATACATGGCATATTTTCCATAAAGAATAGGCCAGGATGAAGTTACATTAGTTGATATAAACTAGATGATACCACTACAAAAAAGTCCAAAATTCTCAGCGATACAACCCAACAAAGGTTTATTCTTGCTCATAAAAATATCCACTGTGGGTCTGGGAGAGTTTCTGGGGCAAACAACCCCCATATACCGACTTAGTCACCCAGACCCTTGAATTCACTTACAGCTGTACCATCTGAGGCTGCTGGCCTCTCTGTTAACACAGTGGGAAAAGAGCTATAACTACAGTTAAATGCTTTGCCTTGGTAATGGCACACACGATTTTGACTCATAGCCCATTGGCCAGAATGAGACCCATGGCTCCAAGGACAAGATGTGAGTTCCCCCATGCTCAGAGAGTCTAGAGAACCAGATATGGGTAAGTAGAAGTCTCCAGCACAAAAGAATATAGTGATATTAGGTGTAATTGTTCTTCTTAGAAAATTCATAGCTTATAATTAGCATATTGCCTATCATATTCAAAATCCATTTTGTATTATATTTGTAGACTTGTCTATTTTACTCAATGGCTTGTGCAATCTTCAAGATTAGGAAACACATTTTGCTCATTTTAATACCCAACTGACGTTGCAAGTAGTGGGTATGCGAGAAGTACTGATCTAATTAAATGAAACCATTCTTCCTAAAATAATCATGAAAGTTTCCTTGCAATTTCTTGGTCCAGATATCAGGCCACAATGCTTGAAAAATTATCCAATGCCTAGACACACAGAAGTCATGGGCAAGTGTCAAATTAAGTACCCATCTAGAATGGATCAGTAAAAAGTGCTGGGTGTATTATTTGCTATTTAAGATATTTTATATTTCTGTTTCCACCAGAAAAAAAAAAAAGAAAAAAGTCAGCTTTAAATAAGAGATGCTATGTGGTGCTATGAAAATAATATTAAACTCAAGCCTGGAAAACTGAGTTCTTGTCCTAAATCTTCCCTTAACTTGTTTATTCATATCAGCTCACTCAGTCCTGGCTTCTTCATATGCAGAGTGACAGATTTAGACACATGCCATAATCTAAGAATTGTGCAACCCAAAGGAAGTTCTAGATAATGTTTTCAGAAATTGTCCAGTATTTGTGAAATAGATACAGTAATCTTTAGCATCCTCTTACCCCTCCTTCCTGAGCATTCTGTCAGCTGTTCACTGTGACCCCTGATTATTCAGCATCTCTTCCTCCCCCATTAGTACTTAGCTAATATTTCATTATCCTGAATTCACACTAAAGTTTTTTGTTCCTATTTTCTCTTGATGCAGGAATGAGCTAAGTTCTAAGAAAACAGATTTGACTAAAAAGCGGTGATCCCTAGCATATGGAGCCCTTATGACAGCAGTTCCTCCAGCATCCTTTTGTAGAAGCTAAAGGTACCAGATATTCCTCTCACTGAACAGGGGAAGCTAGCCTACTGAGTATGTAACCTAGAGACAGCAAATAAGATGCTCCTACCCAAGGCTTTGAATTCCAGCCTTGTAGCACCAAATCACAAGAACTGCACGGACTCATTGATAGCAGCAGATATCATAGAACATCCTCATTAATGGCAGAGGATAGGTCACTTGTCATTTCAGTAGCAGAGTCTCTGTCCCTTTGTACTAGTGATAGCTACATCCGACCAGGCTGCCTCTGTCAAAACATGGATGCAATGCCTTCCTGACCTTCTTGATTTATGTCCATTTTCCTGAGCCTATTCTCCTCAATCTTGTATCATTTCTGAAACCTCAAGGAACTCTGAAAGAAAATCTGTTTGCTTAAGACCACAGGAGATGACTTTTGTTCTAACAGTGAAGATTCCAAGCTGACTCAGGGAAATCAGGAACTAAGTAAAGATGTTCCCTCTCCCTACTCCTTTTCCACATCATGCTAGAAGTCTGCAAATACAACTAAACAAGAAAAGGAAATAAAAGGTATACAGCAATAAAAATGTCTTTGTTCACAGATGATATGTCTACATAGAAAATCCAGAAGAGTCAACAATAAAAACAAAAACAACAAAAAACTCCTGGAATTACTAAGCAACTATAACAAGATTGCAAGATACAAGATTAATTTACAGAAGTTGAGTGCTTGCCTATCACCAATGAACAAGTAAAATTTCAAATTAAAAACACAATACCATTTATATTAGCACCAAAAAAAAGCGGGGGGGGGGGAAGAAATACCTAGGTACTTTATACTTAGGTAAAAATCTAACAAAATATCTATAAGATAAGGAAAACCACAAAACTATGATAGATAATGCACCTCTGATGAAGAGGTGGTCATGTTCATGGATAGGGTAAGTCAATATTGTCAAGATGTCAGTTCCTTCCATCTCAAGTAATCCAATCCCAGTCAAAATCCCAGTAAGCTATTTTGTGGATATTGACAAAAGATTCTAAAATTTATATGGAGGGATCCCTGGGTGGCGCAGTGGTTTGGCGCCTGCCTTTGGCCCAGGGCGCGATCCTGGAGACCCGGGATCGAATCCCATGTCGGGCTCCCGGTGCATGGAGCCTGCTTCTCCCTCTGCCTGTGTCTTTGCCTCTCTCTCTCTCTGTGACTATCATAAATAAATAAAAATTAAAAAAAATAAAATAAAATAAAATTTATATGGAGAGGTTAAAGACCTAGAATAGCCAACACAATATTAGAGGGAAAAAACAGAGTCAGAAGACTGACGTTACACAATTTCAAGACTTACTGAAAAGCTAACTGATTCAGAGATTATAGTTGAAAAGGAGTTTGTTACTCTCACCGGAAAATATTGTTGTTTTTTAACCAAGATTGTTCGATTTGACCACCATATGTTAAAGTACCTTGTTATTTACATAGTGTCAACAAATATACTGCTAGGTCATTTGATCCTCCCATTAACCCTAGAAAGTCACTATATATAAAATATAATTATTTCCAACTTAAGAGTAGTGAATCAAAGTTCTAAGAGAGTAACTAATTTAACCAAGATCAACACACTATTAAGTAATAGACCAGGATTCATCAACAGAAGTAATCACTCCAAAGCCATGCCCTTTTTTAAAAAAAATAAAAAACTGTACCACCCTGTGCTCCTTCAAAAGAGTCACTTTAATTGCCATAGCCCAACATAAAGAGGTATTTTATTTTTATCATGAAGTATAAGGTGATGGTCCTGAAATTTCCCTCAAAGTATAGTTCCTTGCTTGCACAGATATAAGTAACTATGAGCATTATGTAATCCTGGCTCTGCCACATTGCCAATGGTTCTCTGGTAGTGTATAGATAGAAGAAAAATAAGTCTGTGATTATTAGCAGAGTCTATGTGGTGTAGTTTCAGCAACCAAACAGATACACTGATTTTGTCTGCTAAAAAAGATATAAAACCTCCTCTTCTATTTTAACCTGTAACCTCTCCTTTGACAATGTGCTACCCCCTCCCTTTTCCCACTGTTTGGACTTCCATTGAATCTATATGAACTATGAATTCTAGGAGTCTAAAGACTTCAAAAGGAAAAGAAAGAGTCTTAATCTGTTTTCTAAATTCCCATGGGTCCAAAGTCTGCATGCACACCCTCTTCATTTCTAAACACTTGTTTGAAACTTTGCTTCCTAAAAGATTGAACAGGTCTTGAGAACTCCAGAATCTTAGAAAAGAGAGGGTACACAAAAAGTTATCTAAATAACACACCTCTGAGGGATGAGCTCAAAAGCCCATACCCTAATTGCAAGCAGCTTGTGAGGAGCAGATCAAATGTGGGACCAGAAGTCTGGTTAAGCTAGTCAGTGAGTATCAGAGTGACTGGAGGTGACTGTGTCATAAGGTGGGATGAAGGAGGCAAAGGTGACAACAACCACACCAGGATTACATGCATATTCCTCTACCTCTTTTTTTTTTAATTAATTTATTTTTTCATGAGAGAGAGAGAGAGAGGTAGAGACGTGGGCAGAGACACCAGAAGGAGAAGCAGGCTCTGTGCAGGGAGCCCAATGTGGGACTCAATCCAGGGACTCCAGGATCATGCCCTGGGCCAAAGGCAGGCGCCAAACCACTGACCCACCCAGGCGTCCCCCTCTACCTCTTTATATGTAACTGAACCTCTAGAATCCAAAGGCACAGGTGTAACTGCTGGGGCACTTCATTTGTTAGCAGAGGTAATCTTAAGGAAGATCATCCTCAGGAATTAAAGAGGACATAAGAACTAAGTGGAGCTCACCTAAGAAGTATGTGAAAAAAGAGACAAGCGTTGTATACCTCTAGTTCTTATGACCAATTCATTGCGGCCAGAGAACAGCTCCTGCAAAATCTCATGAAGGAAACCTAACATCTGTCACCCATGTGGTTTCACAAGCAGCACCACTTTGCTGTCTATCATGGCTAGCGACAAGAAACTTAAAATGGATATGAGTTGAGTGGGTCAAAGGGGTGTAAACATTCACATTCTTTTCTCAAAGATGATATCATGAGAGTGAGATCCCAGAATTCAAAGGAAAGATAATGACAGCCACAGAGAAAAGGTGTACGGGCCAGCTGTATGAATGGAAGAGAGACAGAGGTAAGAACTTGAAGTGTGACTCTGTAAGAAGCCTGGAAGGATTCTTCCATTAAGACTTTCCAAAAAGATTGCCTCTCTATCAACTAATGTGTCCTGTTGCAGACAACAGAATCCATTATAGATAGTAGAAAGAGAAAGAGGATTATTACAGGATGTAAGAGAGTTCACAAAATCATTGGGGGATTTGAAAACACAGGCTCTAAATGGAACTTTCAAGGAGCAGCTTCCAGAACTACTTCAGTGAAGTGATATGTAACAGGATTTGGTTACAGCATGGGCCTCCGTTTTTATCAGAAAACACTGACCCAAGGATCTGTCTTTGCAGCCACCTGCCCTAGAACTGCACTGCTTTGTCCTACCTGGTTAGATCTCCATGCATGGAGCCCCCAACTCTTTCTCTTTTCCTCCTTCCCAATCTCACACCAGTGAGTGTTCCCTGGCAGAATGGAGGACAGAGGCACACCTAACTGAAAAGGAATGTGTCGGGTGTCGTTTCCAGCTTTCCAGGTGAACACTTCTGGAGGAGCACACTCTAGAAGGAGGAGGTGTCAAGGGAATAGTCAACAGGACCTGCCATATTGACCTCTGTTCCTCATGGTCACTGGGCTCTAAACCGAAGGCAAGGCTGCAAGGGTATGTGCTCGTCACAAAGTAATGTGCTTGTTCTTGGGAAACTGCAAGCCAGATTTTATCTTAAATACATCAGTCATGCTCCCAATGGAACTCCCTTCCTCTTCAGGCAAAGATCATCAGGAACACTGGCAAGAAATTTGTCTCTGGAAGACAACAGGAAGCCTTACCCAGGAAGTGCCCTTCTCCTGAATTTTCTGGAGATGTGGACTGGCGTAAAGGAAGGAACAGAAGAATCTCTCATGTTCATAAAATTTTGTTAAATATTCAAGGCAGAGCCAAAGCCTTGATCCCAGAGGCAGGACTTTTAACTAAGTGCTATGAGAGTTTAGGAACAAAGCCACCTGATTGGCAAGATTCCTTTTAAATCCCTAAAAATGCACGTGGAATATGCCAGGTTTGCAAATGGGAGGAAAGCTTTGTGTCAGGAGACCAAGAAGAGGAGGAAGGAAAGAAGCTGAGCTTATGCGATTTGTTCCTAATCTCGACTGGGGTATCTGTCTTCCACTTTGAGATACTCTTCAAGATACAAAACTGTCACAACATTATACCTACGCACAGCTAACCGGTTATGTGACTCTTCCTGCCCCACCTCACATGCTCCAGTTTTCCCGTGATTAACAGGATGTGATAAACTTAAGAGTTTTCCCACATGAAGCTTCAAGAGCTATTTGTTTGCTTGCTTATGTTACTTCAATCCTCAAAAACCTTCAGCAAAGACACAAATCCCAGCATTAATTCTCATGAAAATTCATAACAAGAGTGGATATTGTTATCTCTAAGGGAAGCAGGACACGTGACTCTGAGCATCGCCCTGCCCTTTCAAATACAGTTGACCCTCTGCTAATCATAGTTGTTAGTCATTAAGCCAGAGTTATCGTAAAGTAATATGTTTGTTAATTGGAAATTAGAATCCTAAACTAAAGCTGCCTTCATCTTCAAAATCACGAGAATCCGGATGTAAATCAAGTTTCCACCGAAGCTGCTGCGGGTAACCATGAAATTCAAAATGACATTGCCATGCTAGAGACATCTTTGGCCTACTTTCTGCTAAGAGTGATCAGAAGAGGGCTAATTTCCCATTTGAAAGGGCGAGCTCTCCTGCTCACAGGAAGATTCCAGGAACCTAACTGCAGTTTGGAAATGAGAATCATCTACCGTACATTGTAATCATCTCTTCCTGGAATGCAATTCATCTAGAAATTCAAGGAACTTGAGAAAAACAGTCTAGGTGGGTCCCCCAAGGGCTGTCAAGGGTCACTTGCATTGTTACATGTTTCTTTTCATTTAACCTCAGCGTGACTTCTGTGTTTCGAAAAAGCATCGGACTTTGGATGTGGGCTGACGCTGAAGGGCCCTTGGGTCCTGAAAGCCACACACCATTACTACTGTGCTCATAAGATAGCACACGCCTTCCTTATTGTAGGAATGCTGGGGGGATCACCTTCCCTTATGGCCTCCCATCAGCCATCATCTTCTCTGGTGACCAGCTCCGTGACCAGGACTGTTGACTGGGCCACCATTCTACCTTCATGTTGGTTTCCCTTCTCAGCGGCCCTCATGAGTGTCCGTCTTTCTGGTTCTTGGATGGATCAATGGGAATGGGGTTTATTCTGTGCCTTATGCTTCTTTCACCTTGACTCTTGTTTCTAAGGACCTGTCACGATAGTGCCCAGAGATGGGCTCACCTATCTCTGCATTGGTCATGTAGACACCACAGTGCATGTGTAGGACTCGCCACACATACCTAGGTCTATGCCCTTGGGAAGGGGAAGAAGAGGGAGAGGATGGAGCAACTATTTTCTGGTACATTCTCACAAGTGTAAAAGGGATAAGAACAAAATGAATTTTTTTCCTTAAAAAAAAAACAAAAAACGGAGAACTCTTGGAGCTTCACTCCTGCCATAATTCCTTCCACAGGAGAAGACAAAGGCAGGAGAGATGCAACAGCCAAGGTGACTCCCTTGGCAAGGCTGGAACTGCCCTAGCTGAAGGGGGCTGCCTCCAGCTGAGCCTCTCCTGTCAGTCTTGCCTGGGCATCACTCTTGGGTTCTTCATCTTAGCTCTTTCGTTTTCATGGCCCTCTGTGCTGCTGACCACCTGCTCTGACTCTGCAGCCACCTGCGTTGCTTTGCCTTTGACATCTACTTCCTCCAAGTGCCAATCTGCTAGATTCTTCCCAAAGACCTCTGTTCTAAGCCCTGTTGCCTATTGATACTGATCTTTGCACCTGTAACTCTGGCCTTCCAGTTCTTTTTTGACTATAAGCCTTCTCCTGTCTATGTCCAGGTCACCTCTGACTATTCCACCACCATGCCAACCCTCCAACCCATGCCAGGGAGACATGTCCTGACCTTGGTCGTTCGCTATCAATTAAAATCTCCGACTATCTGCACTATTTCTCAGAGTGGTTTCTCACCTACCTTAACTCATACATTTTTCAGTGACTTAAGGATATGATCATTCCTTAAAAAGAGTTTCTACTATTCTGGATTGAGTACCTGGTGTAAATATAAGTAAAATAAAATATAGTTTTAAGCTGGATGTTCACCCCATCCACACATGCTGTTACATTTTGATAGATAAGATGTCTTTCTAAGAATACCTGTGTTTTAAAGATTTCATGATTCAAGGAAATGATAAAACTTCAGATTGCTTTTCCTTGTTTATATTAGTACCAAAATAGAAAATCCATTCTGAGGTCCTGGCATGAGACTAAACACTACCACTTTTATGTTACCTGGCCTCATCTTACAGCAAGGAGAGCTAGGAAAGAGAATGCATCTGGACAGCCATTGGCCAGCTTCCAGATCTAGGAAAGAGACAGAAAAGTGATTTCAATGGGCGGCTGCAAGTGTTCTCCACAACTTCTTAAGTAGGTGGTACCAGATGTGTCAGTAATACTGATTTCCCATATGCCTTCCACAGGGCTACAAATTAGAAATCTTCTTGAATGAAATCAACTCCTTTCTTGTGCAATTGTTAGGATTTTAAAATTTTCTGATACTTATTCATTATTTTTTCCTCAACGAATTTGTCCATGGGATTTGTATAGTCTCACATCTTCCCTACACCACCTCACATTTTCTATGGAGAAATGGCTTTTGAAACCAGTGTGATTTCAGAGTGGCCTACAGGTGGTAAGGCTTTTAAAAAGCCTTCCCGTCAAAAAAAAAAAAAAAAAAAAAAAAAAAAAAGCCTTCCCGTCTATGATGACACACAAGCAGGCAGCTTCCAAGATGGCGACCCAAACTCACCACAAGTGATGATTACATTCAACACCTAAAGCTCTGCTGAGTCTCAGCAGGCTAGACTTCAAAGTTTACCTTTTGCATAAACTTCAATCTGTTTATCTCTAACTCTAAAAATAAAGTCTTCTGAAAGGAAATCTAGAGAATCAGGAAGGCTTTTTTGTCTTTCTAGCTCAGACCAGCCCAAGTGTTTTATGGCATCCCATGTGCTAACTCAGCCATCCAAGTATTGGAACAAGCTAAGGATTAAGAAATCAGGTTGGAGGCAATCTGTAGCACCATGCAGTATTTACTGCCAGGCAGCTTATATTAAATGTGCCAGTAAAAAAAGAGCCAGCACATCTATTATAGAAAACAAATCCTGGAAGAGAGATGTGGGGGGCAGGGAGGAACTGTGATATTGCCAATATTTTAAATAGCTCTGCATGATACACAGTGCCTTGTACCAAGAGAAAAGGAGAAATCATGAGGCTAGGTAAGAGCAGCAACATTCCAAAATGAGTCAGAAATGAAGGAACCACTGAGGCAAAAATGGTCTCATGATGCTTTGGTCAAAACCCCAAGCACCCATTACAGAAGGTCTCATCATTTAGTAGAGGATGCCTATAGCCATCCCCGGGGAACCTTGGAGTGGTAGCATCATCAACTCCCTGAAAACCCACCCTGAGTTGGATAAACCCTAGGAACATGCAGCATTCTTGCCTCCAGAAAGTTGTAGAAGCAGCACTACAAATTCCATAGATTTTGAAATTCAGTCCTAGAACATTAGCAATTCACCTATAACCAGGACAACTGTACCACATGATCTGTTCACCCCAAAACTCTTGGAACTTTCCCATGACCCTGGGACAGCAGTGAATTAGAATTCAGGCAACAGCTGTACTGAATTGTCTGCTTGTCCAATGAGATATGACCTCAGAGATACATTTAATTTAGAAGAGCAAGGTAGGGTGACATTTCTGTTTAGAAATAAGATTCATACCCACTAAGACAGAAGCCCAACAGTAGAATCTCACTGGTGCCTCTATGAATTCCCTCTGCTTTGAATTTATTTAACCCGTTTACATTTTCAGAATAAGGCAATTTTTCCATGTGACTTTGGCACAAGAATTTGCCTGAATGTGCCAAGCTAGACCTAAGAAGAACCATGGCTGGCCTGAGAGAGCACACCACCTTTTAAGGTGAACAAAGGCAACTTTTAAAACCTACATCCAGACAAATATTACCATGAGAATTGCCAATTCCAGATTGAAATTGTACCTTCTATGATGTGGAAGATCATGGCCATCTTTTCTCTTCTTCATCAATGGTTTTCAAAATATTCTCTGAGTAGTCCTATACATTCCATTAGTCTCCTTGGGAAAGGTACTGGGGGCTTGGATGGGGGCCCAGAGCTTGACTCTCCTTCCCCACCCAGGCTCTAAGTGCCACAGTCTACTCTCCTCTGTTGGATTCTGGATATAACTCATGGTTTGTGTGGTTTTATTTCAAAAAACAGTCCTGCTGCTCTAACAGTATTGAAAACCACTTTTAGTGACTGTTATTTTTTTTTCTAAGTTTCTTCCAAACCTCTTCATCTCTGGTGGCCCATAGTGCAATAAATCAAGTCACTAGACAATCACTTCTGAGCCTGCCAAGTAAGTGTGTTTATACTAAATGGTGTTAACACTTTCAGCTTAACTCGGTTCATTTTTACCTGCCTTTCTATTCAGATTTCCATTCTAGTTTCATACCCAAATGTCAAACAGTAATAAGGATTTCATCTGAAAGGATATATGGTTTGTTTGAAAATCCATACAATGCTTTGACAGCACGAGAATGCAGCATATACCAATTTAGTGAGAATCTAATGTGTTCTATACATTTACCTTTAGCATGTGCCTAAGCTTTGAAAAGAAGAGAATCCCATCTGCCTGTTGAGCAGAGATTAGAGGAGATAAATTTAAATGCTGGTGTTCATCATTTTATTTAATAAGCAAGAACACACCGTAGAAACATCTAAGGCACTTTCTATATTACAGAGAGGTCAGTGGTCTCTCTTTTAGCCACAAGGCCCTCTGCTTTCAATATGTCGTCAAACAAATCCACTCAAATATAGTCACCTACCTCTAAATGTAGTACTTGTTCATTTTTGCCAAAATGTCAGGCTATTCTGCAAGGTTTCATTTAAACACCAGTGGAGAACACAGTCTATAAAAACTCCAGTTTAGAAGAGCCGGAGCTTCCTAATTTTCTCAAAATAAAAACTAAACAGAAAGGTAGTAAGCTGTTTAGACTCTAGCAGTAGCTGAGAGCCAAAAGGTTGTGCTGGAAAGTAGCAGTCCCTTTCTGGACATAATGGCATCAGGCATAACAGGAAAGCATTATCCTCAATTTATGGACTTCCTCAGCGCCCTCTTGGGACACATACGGCTCCTTCTTCCTCTATCTATCTTGTGGCCTGAGAAATGGCTCCATCAGACCCCTGATTTCTCAAACTATGGAACTCAGCATGCCTCATACTCCTGCTCTTCTCACCCCACTCCTTCATTCAACTAGTCACCAAGCCCTATTCCATTCTCCTGCCTAAATGTCTCCCCAATCATCTTATGTCCCAGGTTACCTCCTGCCCAGGGCTACTGCCCTCATTGGGGCTTGTGTCACATATTAAACAAACCACTAGGACAGTTCCTAATGGGTCTTTCTACTTCTCAGCTCCATTCCTTTTAATTCACTGGCCACATTTACCAAAATATGATCTTTCTAAATCACAAATCCAATCAGGCCTCTACTTATAATCTTTTCCTGGTTTTCCACTGCCTTCAGAATAAGAGCCAAATTCCTTAACAATGCATACAAAGTAGGGTGACTCTTTCCTGCCTTTCCAGTCTAACCTTCCATAACCTCTAGATATATTCCCTGTGGCCAGTCTGCCACCTGGCTCCATGATTATGCCTCACCTTTCATACATCTGGGCATGCTCACTTCTCTCCCATGAGGAAAGACTTCAGCTGCTCTTCCACTGAGCAGAAAGTTTACTTACCCGGCAAGACTCACTTCAAATTTCACCTCCCCTAAGAAATCCCTTTACATTTTGGCATATACTTCTTTTTGGATGTTTGTCTCTCTATATTTGAATTGTTCGTTAACATGCCCATCTTCCCACTACCACATGATTTTCTCCAGGACAGGCACTATGACATCACCAGTACTTCCTGTGTAGTATGGTGTCTGGCATAAAACAAAGATCCCCCAAATGCTGACATACTGACAGCTTGTCTACAGAAAATTTCATTAGTTTAGGTGCCAGGAGTCCAGCCTCCTAGTCTCACCCTTGCAACATTCAACTCAACCTCACTGAGGTCCAGAATCTTTAAAAAATAAAACTATGACACTAAATGGTTAGGTGGGTGAGTCTCTTCCCAGCTTTAAAAAAATTCTACAATTCTATGGACTCTAGAGCTGTGGTGATAACCATTCCTACCTTCAAGGACTCCTGTGCAACAAAAGTGGTTGTTAGAGGCAAGTTCAGAGTGATATACCTCAAGAAACAAGAAAAATCTCAAATAAACAACCTAACTTTGCACCTCAAGGAACTTTGCACCCAGAGATAGTAGAAGAAAAAAAGTAACAAAGATCAAAGCAGACATAAATAAAAGAGAAACTGAGCAGACAGCAGAAAAAAAAAATCAATGAAACCAAGAGCTGAAATAGAACAAACAATTCTAAAATCTGTATGGAACCATGAAAGACTTTCAATAGCAAATGCAGTTTTGCTACTGCATGATGCGGGGAGGCATCATACTCCCTGAATTCCAGCTATATTACAAAGCTTTAATTATCAAAAGAGTATGGTAATGGTGTAGAAACAAACACATACATCAATGGAATGGAATAGAGGGCCAAGAAATAAACCCGTGCACAAGGGTCAATTAATTTATGACAAAGGAGCCAAGAACATACAAAGAGGAAATGACAGTCTCTTCAATAAATGGTGTTGAGAGAACTAGATAGTCACATGCAAAAGAATCTTACATCTTGGGGTACCTGGGTGACTCAGTCAGTTGGTTCAACTCTTGATTTTGGCTCAGGTCACGATCTCAGGGTCATGGGAACAGGCGGGCTCCACGCTCTGCAGAGAGTCTGATTGTCACTCTCCCTCTGCTTCCTGCCCCTACTCTCACACACACTCTCTCTGTCAAATAAATAATTAAAATCTTTAAAAAAAATCATATATCTTACAACATATACAAAATTGACTCAAAGGGATTAAAGACTTGAATGTAAGACTCAACACCTTGAAATTTCCAGTAGAAAACAAACATCATAGGCTCCTTCTTGATTTCAATCCTGGTGATGATATTTTGGACCTGAGTCCAGAAAGCAAAGGCAACAAAAGCAAAAAATAAACAAGTAAGACCACATCAAACTAAAAAGCTTCTGCATATCGCTTCTCAGCTTTTTGGCTAAGATCAAGTGTAGAAAGCTTCTGCATGGTAAAGAAAACCATCACCAAAATGAAAATCAGCCTCCAGGTGGAAGAAAGTATTTGTAAATCATATTATCTGATAAAGGGTTAATATCATACATATAAAAAATCACCAAAAAAATCTAATGTAATAGCAAAAAACAAATCAGCAAACAAATCATTCAATTAAAAAATGGGCAGAGAATCTGATTTTAGTCATTTTTCTAGAGAATACAGAGAGGGCAAACAGGTATGGAGAAAAAATACTTAACATCATTCATCATCAGGGAAACACAAATTAATACCACAAGAAGATAATACCTCACACCTGTCAGAATGGGTAAAATGAAAAACTCAAGAAAAAACAAGTGTTGGTGAGGTTGCCAAGAAAGGGGAACCCTCGTGTACTATTGATGGGAGTGCAAATAGTGCAGCCACTGCAGAAAACAGCATGTAGTTTCCTCAAGAAACTGAAAATTAGAAACATTGTCCAGCAATGTCATTTCTGGATATTTGTCCAAAAAAATGAAAATATTAAATATATATATATATATACACTACATATTCACTGCAAAATTATTTATAATAAATATGTAAACAACCTAAGTGTCCATCAATTGATGAAAGGATCAAAAATGCAATATGTATATACATAAAGTGTGTGTATTAAAAAATACATGTATGCATACTGTACACACACGCATGCATGTATAGAATAGAATATTATTCAGCCATAAAAAAAGAATAAATCTTGCCATGAGTGAACCTTGAGGACAGTATTCTCAGTGACATAAATCAGACAGGAAAAGACAAATACCACTTACACGTGCAATCTTAAAAAGAAAAAATCACGCTCACAGATACCAAGAACAGATTGGTGCTCACCAAAGACAGGGTGGGCAAAATGGGTGGAGGGGGTCAAAAGGTATAAACTTTCAGTTACAAAATAAATGTCACAGGGATATAATACATAGTATGGCAACCATGATTAAAAATACCGTATTGCATATTTGAAAGTCGCTAAAGAGTAGATTTTAACATTTCTCCTAACAAGAGAAAATCTGTTAACTAAAGTGACAGCTATTAACTAGACTTAACGTGAGAATCATTTTTGTATTCAAAAATGTATTCAAAAATCATTTGTATATTTGTAAAATATACAAATATGGAATCATTGTTATCTGCCTAAAACTGATATAATAGTCAATTTTCAATTATATCTCAATTTTAAAAAGAAACAAAATTTCAATTTAAAAAAAAAGGACTCCTAAAGTTGTAAACATGAGAACACACACCTAAAACCAGTTGGAACCTCTAAGTTCCCTAGATGTCAGGTTATCAAGGCCATCCCATGCTGACAAAAATGAGATCCCTTAAGGAATGAACTTATCAGTGAATGGAATCTTTTTTTCATACATTCTACTTTGGTTTATAAGTCTAGATTTTGGGATTGCTTCTCAATTTCTAATGGCCTTTTTTTCCCATCAAAGTAGACTGATTTAATGGGGAGAAGCTATTGTTAATTACACACACATCTACATCTCCCAGGAACAGAGCAGAAATTATATAGCAATATTGGAATCGGTCCAAGGCATTCTTATTTTGACAATAGGAGAGGATTAGTTTCTAAAGACTCCAAAGCCAATGACACCTTCCTAATTTGACAGTTTCCGTTTTACTGAGAGAAGAAAAACATGTCATTGGCACCATGTTTTTAATGCTTAATCATGTACAACAGGTGACATGCAAAGCTAAAAGAGATCCTAGTTAGCCTCTTTCAAAGTCAAATGTCTAATGGAACAGTACTGTCAGAGCAGAGGGAAAAATTAACATTAATTAGCCAGTCTAGAGGAAATATCTTGAAGCACAATGAAATAATACCCATACAAGCATCAAACTTTTCTGTTATAGCTTTAAAATGTGTACCCACACATTTCCAACTGGCTGTTTTTGCCAGAGATACGAAAGAAAGCTTGACAGTAATGAAGTTGTAGAGGTACTTGATGCAATTTTTCCCAGGCAGACCAATTAGTAATTGTAGCCTTGAAAAGAATCATTTTGTAACTTTCTGTCAAGGGAAATACAGGCAAACTTAGCAGGAAAGGGGGAAAAAGGCATTTCACTTGCCTCTGCTGTGACAGCTTTCCTTTCTCTGGAGAAGATACTGGCCTTCCTCACACCACGGCCCCGAAAGCTTGGTTTGAGGTTCTTTTCCTCAATACATAATCCTGTGTGTGCTGACGTGCAGCATTTTCACTGCTCAAGAAATCCACTCTGGCCCCAGCAGCTAGCGGAGAGCTATATATTACTGGTGTGTTAATCAGTACCCTTTTCAGTCGCAAAAGAAATGCTACCTCATACTGGCTTCAGGCAAAAGGAGATTGGGAGGCTCAAAGCCATCAGGAACCTCCCTGTTCATCTCTCAGATCTGCTCTCTTCTGTATCCCCTTCAATCTCTGGAAAGATCTCCTGTGTCATGGCTCAGATGCCCTCCTACACCTCCAGTTACATGCTACCAGCTGAACAGCGCACCTACTACATGGATCTCTTTCATGCTAACTCCAGGAAAATGCCCCAGCCAGAACTGTCACTGCCTTATCTCAGGTCACATGACCTTCACAAACTAGTCACTGTAGCCAGCAAGTTTCCAATGCTCTGATTGACAGACTGTGGTGATCCTGGGGCTCCTGGCATGGGGTGATAGGGGGTGAGAAGAGACCAAGTAATTCTACAACAAAAAATTGGGGTGCTGTGGTCAGAGAAAGTGAAGAGAGGCTAAGAAGGCAAAAGTAACCAATGCTGCCTACAAAACGGAGTCATACTTTTCCCCCCAAGGTATGTGCTTGTTTCCTACACAATTAAAAGTAGAATGAAAAGCAAAAGAAAAACGAGAAGCACATTGCTTTTCTCAACAGAAATACACCCCAGGCTAATGGCTCATCCACCCTTCCCGTATCACCTTAGAGCCTTTCCTCTGATAGCCTTTCAAAATCTCCAAGGAAGATGGATGGATGGATGGATGGATGGATGGATGGATGGATGGATGGATGGGTGGATGGATGAATGGGTGGATGGGTGGATGGATGGGTGGATAGATGAAAGGAAGAAAGAAAGAGCAGGCTTACTAGTCCTGTGTGTGCCTATGGCCCACTGTCACTTCAAGGTCAATATGTCAACAATGGACCCTCTCATATTTCTTCCTGAACCTACTTCTCCTACAGTTTCTGTTTCTGAAGGTGTGACTGCCATTGCCATAATCCCAGAGAGGCTAACATCACAGATCTTGGCCTTCTTCTGCTCTCTCACCACCTTCCACCCTCAGTGGCACCCATCACAGAGTCGTCACCAAGCCCTGCCAATATTTCCTCCTACACATAAGGCTCTATCTCTGGTGGCACCGTCAGGGACCACACCAACTCTCATCTGGACTCCCATGGTGACTCCCATGGTGACTGCCTGCTTCCTTCCAGAATAGCAGCTGAAGGGATGGCACCTCCAGTTTAGCCCATCTCTCCCTACTCCACAACCTTCCTATGCTTCTCCCTCACCTACCACTGCAGTTTCCCAAGGAATCTTATATGAAAGCCCAGTGTGTGGTGGCTTGAACAACCTGATGGTTTAACCAACAGAGACGTGTCTCTCACTGTCCTGCAGGCCAGAAGTCAAGGTGTTGCCTCACTTCTGGTGGCTCCAGAAGTCCTAGGTGTTCCCCAGCTTGTAGGGAGTTCACCTGATTCTCTGCTCAGCCTTCTCCCCTCTGTTTCTCTTTAGGGTGTGTATGTCTCCATTCTCCCATTCTTGTCTCTTATAAGGACATTAGTCATTGGATTCAAGACCCACCTAGTCAAGCCAAGATGATCTCATTTTGAGACTCTTAATTAAATTTCATCTGCAAAGACCTTGTTTCCAAATAAGATCACATTCACAGGTACCAGGGGTTAGGATTTAGACGTCTGTTTGTGAAGGGCACAGTCCAAGCCTCTATGCCAACTATATGCAACCATGCTCCTAAGATACAGCCCAAGGTCTTACATGACATGATCCTAAGATTATCATGACTTGGGCCCCATCCTCCCTTGGGTGGTGTTCTCACCATCTGACACCTCTGCTGTCACCAGCTCCCATGCCTCCTCTGTGCTTCTGTCCTGCCTGGGGTTCCTTCCGGTCTTTGGCAGTGCTGATGCCCCTAACTGGGAGCTCCCTCCCTCGTTCCTGTGTCACCTGAGACCTTGCCAGAGCTAAGCCACCAAGGCACAGGCACCAGCGATAATCACAAGTAAAACTGAACTCCACCGCTTTACTTGGCTTTAGCAACATTTAAGAAAACTTTTAACCAACTGCTGACTTTCAGTGATCAAGAGACTGACATAAAAATCCTCACCTGCAGCTGGCGCGCGGCAGCAAAGCCTGCCTTCCGGTACAACAGGAGCCTGGCACTGAGTGGTGGCGGAAAACACTTTCAGTCCTATGGTGTTTCTCTGTTCATCCACAAGCTGTGGCACTCACCTCCATTTCTGCTAGACCCTGGAGATCATTCCCTGCCCTAAGGCCTAGCTCCCAAACTGAGCTCTCTGCTCTCCAGGGAAATCCATGTCCTCCTTCCCAATGTCCTGTTCCTGTCCCACCGCCTGCCCCTGAGGAGGGAGTCACCTCATGCAGACACTCGCAGTCTTTGCTTGAGATGGGAGGCTTCAACAAGTGAAATGTGTTTCTCCCAGTTTTGGAGATTGACAAGTTAAAGATCAAGGTGCCAGCTGATTCAGACTCTAGGACTCTCTTCCTGGCTTGCACATAGGAATGTGTCCTCACATGGCAGAGAGGGATCACTCCAGAGCCCCTCCTTACTAGGGCACCCATCTCACCACACGCCCTCATGACTCTTCAAAATCTAATCACCTCCCATAAGCCCTACTTCCACACCCCATCACATTGGGGGGATAGTGTTTCAACATATGGATTTGGAGATGGGGGATGCCTTTAGACCATAACACATACACACACACACCCTCACTAGCTGGCACTCTTCTTTGTTCTCCACTCCTTTCACGATAGATTGTACATTTTATATATGCATTTAATGTTATAAGCCACAACACCTAGGTGAAAGCAGAGCACCATTGCCCATATCCAAATGCCTTCCTAACCTGCAAGCCATTAGCCGTTGCCATTTTATGCTTACTTTTCCATTTCAAGAGTATCTCAGCTATTCATTTTAACCTAGTGTTACTAATATTAAAATGCCATTGACACTGAAAAAATGGTGGGATGCGTCCTACTCCACGTATCTCAAGATGTGGTTCTTTTCTTTCTTTTTTTTTTAAAGATTTATTTGAGAAAGAGAGAGAGAGCACATGTGCACAGAGTGGGGAGGGGGGCAGAGGTAGAGAGAGACCACACACCCCCCAAACCCCTCACTGAGCATGGAGCCTATCGAAGGGCTCGATCCCAGGATCCCGAGATCACGACATGAGCCTAAATCAAGAGTAGACTGCTTAGCTGACTGAGCCACCCAGGTGCCCCTCCTAAGAAGCATTTTTAACAGACACCACTGGTGTTCAGGACCCACTGACCCAGGCTTAGTACATATGGCCCATCTGCAGCAATGTGATGTCCATGCCAAACTGTAGGAGTGAAGGTTTAAAGTGAAACACTACTGTAAGCTGAGAACTGCTAACAGCATGTGGCTGACTACATGGACATCTCCTTCCCCTGAGATGACTAATGGTGCAGTCTCTGGACGTGTGAGCTGGGCAAAGTTACTTCATGTACCTTGGCCTCCATTTCTTTATCAGTGAAATGCGGGTGGTGGTGGGAGCTACCTCATGAGACTGTTGTGAAGGTCAAATGAGTTCCTGTGTATCATGAAATTAGCACAAGGCCTGGCATCAATAAATATCAGCTATTTTTTCCTGCTAAGGGAGGAAGCAGTTTTGAAAAGGCAGGACTCCAAACCTCAGATGCAAAGACCTAGGGAGAATAGGCCCCCTCATCTGAAAGGAGCAATGCTTACCAAGTCTCTGCTCCCACCACTGCCCCATGTGCTCTTACCTCCCAGCATTTCTAGATAATCAGAAGGCAGGTTTTTATGTGAAAGGTCTGATTTGTCAAGTCCCAAATTAACATTTAAAATATTACATGGCCTGAGCCTCCTGGGTAGCTCAGTGGTTGAGCTTCTGCTTTCAACTCAGGGTATGATTCTGAGGCCCTGGGATCGAGTCTTACGTCAGGCTCTCTGCAGAGAGCCTCCTTCTCCCTCTGCTTCTCTCTGTGTCTCCCATGAATAAAGAAATAAAAATCTTTAAAAAAAAAATCATATGGCCCAATCAGAACGAAGCAATGGGCCTGCAGTGTGGGTCCTGTGTCCAAAGCAGGAGAGGGACAGAACCTCCCCGCATTAATTCATTTACCCACCAGCACATCCCAGGGCCCTCCTGGCACTCCCCACTTACTGCTCCTGTATTGCCTCGATCCATCGAACCATCTACCCATTCTTCATTGTGTCTCTCAGTGACTGAAAAAAAAGATTGAAACCAGCAGCCAGCCACCCAAGCAAATTTTAATTGAAAGGGTAAATTGCTATAATTACTCCTTGGCCCTGCAAACTGGTTCTCTGGAAGCTTCAGAGACCTCTAAACCCTCTAGAGGATGTTCACCAATGCACGCTGCTGGACTCACATGCTGAGGGAAGCCCTCCCACCTCACCCCCTTCCCTAGGCTCACCCAGATCTGTCCTGTGCTTAAAAATGGCCAAATGGGAGCTCACCTGACAAGGAATAAGTGCTAAAATGCCACAGTAGAATAATTTGTTTTTTCCCAGCTTCCTAGCCTGCTCTCATGTGCAATACATCAGGTATCTAAGAATCCCATTCATTTTTCCAGAATCAAGTCTCACCCATTCACAGAACCACTCAAACTTCTGGTCCCCACCAGAGTGATCTTTACAGCCACACAGACAAGAGGGTATTGTCGGAAAGCCATCTCGCACTCAGAGTTCATGTCAACAAAGGGCCTTACGATGAGGAAGTTAGTGTTATTTAACTGTACAACAGGTCCTCTTTAAAACAATGGTGCCCAGAAAATAACTCGCCTCTCATTATTTTATTACTTTACTGTTGTGCTTCTATTTTTTAAATGACTGTGTTGTGCCTTTTGCACCTATATTGCACTTTATTATACCCTCAAGGTGTCATTTAAGTGTATCTGTATTCTCATTTTAGGGCATATGGTTTGCAGTTTTGCAACAATTGGAACAAGTGGAGTTGTAGTAAAGCAATTTGAGGAGAGGCCAGTCTTTGAAGCTTGTACTTTTAAGGGCTTTGAATTGGGAGGGGAAAATTTTTTTTTTGTTTTACTTATTTACTGTGGTTTAAAGGACCATTACATTTGCTTGTAAATCATTCATAATTTGAGAACGGACAGTTTCTTTAGAGCCTCAGAAAATAGCCCACTTGCCACCAGCATATTTTCCATTTTGGCGTGGTAATAAAACAGCATTCAGTAAATGAAAGACCTTGGAATTTGTTTGGATTTCGTGTTTGAACTTTTTATATAAAACACTTCTGTTCCATTAGGATAATCCTATTTGACTTGCTTCTCTCAGTCAAAGAAAAGGAAAAAGCTATTATGAGAGCGCCAGGAACAAAGGATTTCCCACCCCTGGTCGGGCTTTTGATCCCCACATGGTCATAACAGGCCTCTGGCAGTAGCCAATAACTTCCGGCTTCAAAGGAAGGGAAACAGGCTTACAATGAAAGCACCTCCCAATGATGCCATGAGGTTTGTGGCCAACAGATTGCTCTCCTGACCCTGTATACAATCTCTTTCTGCCCTCAAGTGATGGATACAATTACCACTGTTTTACCTACAGAGAAGCCCCCACTATTATTTTTATGGCCACCAATTTTCAACTGCTTGCACCTAACAGTCATGGTGTTGAACTCCACCCTCACACACTACATTTGTGTTAAGAAATCAAAGAATGTGATCCTCAGAGTCCCTTTCATTTTCTGTAAAAACACCAGAGAAGAAACCAAGTTTTACAAACTCACCACAGCAAGATTTCTTTTTTTTTTTTTTTGAGTCTTCTTTGCTGACGTAGCAACTGCTTTACATAAAAGAAAGAGGACATAAATCTGCTGCTGTCCTGGATCTACACAAACAAGAAAAAAAAGCACTCATAATTTTGGAAATGATCGAGCTCAGCAACTCTATCAACTTAAAATTAATCTCAGAATGTCAGTCCACCACTGTTGCCAGATTAGCTCGAAAGCTCTCCGGGACCCTAGAATTCTGTGAACCAGACCTTTTCCTTATTTATCTATCTATTTATTTTCTCTCTCCCATATCCTCATTCTCGCCTCTGTCCCTTCCCATTCCTCTTCATTCTTCCCTATCTGCCACAACTTGGTAGTGATGGTGGGCAGAAGTCATGGACACCACTGTGGTATCAGCAGGACCCAAGAGCCAACCACAGAGGTCAGGCAAAGGGAGACAGCCTCCACCAAATATGGAAAAGACAAATGGGTTCTAGGCCATCAAGCTCCACCTCCCGCACCCCATCCACATTCTTCTCCTTGTGGGCTCTTCTACTCACTTCCCCCCATATACATTTTTGTAGCTCTCTCTTTCTAAACCTCCACACAGAACATTCTTTCTAAAGAAAGAATACCTTCCCTGAGTGTATTTATATAAATCTATTCTTCATTTCAAAATAGAGCTCAATTCTTTCTCTTTCTTCAAGCATTCAAAGACCAAAAGGACAGGCTATGAACATTCCTATCTTTGAACGTGTAGTAGTTACTGTCCACAGCTAGCATTTCATTCATTCAATAAAGCACACTTGAACACCTTAATATATCCTTACCACAATGCTAAACCCTGCACAGCAGGATATTTTTTTAAATGACCAAAATTTACTCTAGCAAGGAAGAAAAGATAACATATGACACACATATCTGTATGACAATGCAGAATGACAATGCAGAATGTGATGAGTATCAAGAAAGATAGATAAACTAATTTTATAATTCAAAAGAAAGAAGACAGATGACTTTTCTCAGGGGAAATTGCTTCAAGAATTGGCTTGTTCCACAGCAAATATCATTCTCAATGGGGAAACACTGGGAGCCTTTTCCCTAAGATCAGGAACAAGACAGGGATGTCCACTCTCACCACTGCTACTCATCATAGTACTAGAAGTCTTAGCCTCAGCAATCAGGCAACAAAAAGAAATAAAAGGCATTCAAATTGGCAAAGAAGAAGTCAAACTCTCCCTTTTTGCAGACGACATGATACTGTACATAGAAAACACCAAAGACTCCACCCCAAGATTGCTAGAACTCATATAGCAATTCGGCAGTGTAGCAGGATACAAAACCAATGCCCAGAAATCAGTGGCATTTCTATACACTAACAATGAGACTGAAGAAAGAGAAATTAAGGAGTCAATCCCATTAACAATTGCACCCAAAAGCATAAGATACCTAGGAATAAACCTAACCAAAGAGGTAAAGGATCTCTACCCTAAAAACTACGGAATACTTCTGAAAGAAATTGAGGAAGACACAAAGAGATGGAAAAATATTCCATGCTCATGGATTGGAAGAATTAATATTATGAAAATGTCCATGCTACCCAGGGCAATTTACACATTTAATGCAATCCCTATCAAAATACCATGGACTTTCTTCAGAGAGTTGGAACAAATCATCTTAAGATTTGTGTGAAATCAGAAAAGACCCCAAATAAGCAGGCAAGTATTGAAAAAGAAAACCAGATTTGGGGGCATTGCAATGCCAGATTTCAAGTTGTACTACAAAGCTGTGATCATCAAGATCACATGTGTATCTATGAACACATAGATCAATGGAACAGAACAGAGAACCCAGAAATGGGCCCTCAATTCTATGGTCAACTCATATTCAACAAAGCAGGAAAGACTATCCACTGGAAAAAGGACAGTCTCTTCAATAGATGGCGCTGGGAAAATTGGACAGCCACGTGCAGAAGAATGAAACTAGACCCTTCTCTTACACCATACAGAAAGATAAACTCAAAAGGGATGAAAGATCTAAATGTGAGACAAGAATCCAGCAAAATCCTAGAGGAGAACACAGGCAACACCTTTTTTGAACTTGGCCACAGCAACTTCTTGCAAGATACATCTATGAAGGCAAGAGAAACAAAAGCAAAAATGAACTATTGGGACTTAAGATAAACAGCATCTGCACAGCAAAAGAAACAGTCAATAAAACTAAAAGACAACCTACAGAATGGGAGAAGATATTTGCAAATGACCTATCAGATAAAGGGCTAGTATCCAAGATCTATAAAGAACCTATTAAACTCAACAGCAAAGAAACAAACAATCCAATCATGAAATAAGCAAAAGACATGAACAGAAATTTCACAGAGGAAGACATAGACATGGCCAACAAGCACATGAGAAGATGCTCCACATCACTTGCCATCAGGGAAATACACATCAAAACCACAATGAGATACCACCTCACACCAGTGAGAATGGGGAAAATTAACAAGGCAGGAAACCACAAATGTTGGAGAGGATGTGGAGAATGTGAACTGGTTGCACTGTTGTTGGGAATGTGAACTGGTGCAATCACTCTGGAAAACTGTGTGAAGGTTCCTTAAAAAGTTAAAAATAGATCTGCCCTATGACCCAGCAATTGCACTACTGGGATTTATGCCAAAGATACAGATGCAGTGAAACGCATCTGCACCCCAATGTTCATAGCAGCAATGTCCACAATAGCCAAACTGTGGAAGGAGTCTCGGTGTCCATTGAAAGACGAATGGATAAAGAAGCTATGGTCTATGTATACAATGGAATATTCCTCAGCCATTAGAAATGATGAATATCCACCATTTGCTTCAGCATGGATGGAACTGGAGGGTATTATGTTGAGTGAAATAAGTCAATCGGAGAAGGACAAACAGTATATGGTCTCACTCATTCGGGGAATATAAAAATAGTGAAAGGGAATAAAGGGGAAAGGAGAGAAAATGAGTGGGAAAAATCAGAGAGGTTGACAGGACATGAAAGACTCCTAACTCTGGGAAACGAACAAGGGGTAGTGGAAGGGGAGGTGGGAGGGGGGTTGGAGTGACTGGGTGATGGGCACCAACGGGGGCACCTGACGGGATGAGCACTGGTGTTATTATAGTACATGTTGGCAAATCAAACTCCAATAAAAAATATACATACATACATAAATAATAAAAAATTTAAAAATTTTTAAAAAGGATTGGCTTGTTATGCCAGCCTCGGAGGAATGCCAGTCTCTGTCACATAAGTATTTGTGGCCCGGACGTCATCCCTCTTGCCTTCTACCACTTGTGGCCTTGCATTGTTCACTCACGTTTTCAAATGGCTTCTGAGCTGCCACTCTAGACTCTGAGCTCAAAATGGACTGAGATTCTACCTAATATTTTACACAGTTCCCTCTCTGCCTCATATATAATAGTTATGTGGTAAATGTCTGTTTATTTCCACCCCCACCCCCCAAAAAAAAATCTTTTACGGCACTCTTAGCAGTTTCTAGATTCTGTGCTGTGTTGCACAGTAGTTATACAAAAAGCATATAATCATAAAATCCAGTTCCCACTTAAGTGGAATACATAGTCAAATACTCGATATTTGATTTCCACTAGCAGGTGTACACTACATCAGCACAGAGGCACCCTGAGGGCCAAAACAATAGCAGCCAACCTCTGTAGAGAAGATCCTGGCCAGGGAGTGGTTCCACGAAGGACATGAAAAATGAGCAAAGCTTCACAGGGTGAGTGAAGGTTTACCAGATGGACAAGGAGAGAAGCGGTGTTCCTGAGACAGCAAGGCAACGTGCAAAGGGCCAAGCCCCCAAAGGAATGGTAAAGGGGGTGGGAAGTGGGGTCCCACTTGACAGTTGGGGGTGGGAGTGGGGTCTGTATTGGCCACGTTGAGATCTTACTCTGGTACCTCTCATATGCACAGTGAAGAATTAGCTCAACCACTCTTTTTATTCCTTATGCTAAAAGTTGGATTTATAAAAAGTTGGATTTTGTCTATTTTAAGACAAAAAAAAATTTTTTTTTGTTTTAGGCTTGTGATTTTCCCTTATTTTCAGTCTGATAGGAAATTCTGAATCTGCATCCTCCTGAAATAAACAACTCAGTCCACTGGCCCATTGTTTCTTCACTACTTCCCCAGATTAAGGAAAAATTAATTTTAGCATGCATATAATTTCCCTTCAAATCCACAGTGGGCCCAGGATGCCTAGGTGGCTCAGCAGTTGAGCATCTGCTTTTGGCTCAGGGCATGATCCCTGGTCCAGGGACGGAGTCCCACATCAGGCTCCCCTTGGGGAGCCTGCTACTCCCTCTGCCTGTGTCTCTGTGTCTCTCATGAATAAATTTTTTTTAAAAATCCACTGTGGTCCCTTCCCCCCCAAAAAAAAAAAAAACATTCCATGCAAGATTCCTTCTGAGCAACTATGTAAGTCAGCAATGATATTTGCCTAAAGCAGGCAGCCCTGGGGATTATACCAGAAATTGTGGGTAAATCAAGAGGTCTTTTTGGTAAGGGATCTAGACAATGGCCAATTCCATGTGGCTTCTCTGAGATTTACCAGGATTCCCAGCAGGGAGCAAGCAACCACAAGAAATTTGGTCTGCGCAGTACTTTCCACAGTTGGATTTCATCACCACTGGCCACTCTTTCCCCTCTGCCTCACCCCCTCTCTCTCCTGAAAAATCAAAAATAATTTCCTCATCCCCAATCCTTCTGGGGATTCCTGACCTTGGAATTATAAAAGTTTAATGTTATCGGACAAGTAGGCATTTCATTTAAAATCCGCATCTCTGTTTTAATAAAGGTATCATTCCTAAGATAAATGCTCCATTTTCTGAACATGTGCATGGATCTGAGCTTATTTTTTCCCATAGGTTCTATGCGGAGACACATTTAAAATATCTGTAGGCTACATTTCAGAAGATCAAGGGAATTTTGTTCTAAAAGATGACTAAGAAAGCTGTTAGTAGGACAATTCCAAAAATAGCTCCTTGGTAGAGATTTCTATATTATTATTGGGTAGAAATTGGACATAGGAAAGCATTTCATTGACAAGTTGGGGACGAAAAATAAATGTGAATTTCATGCTCAGCTGATAAGCATAAAAAATACATTATGTGGAAGTTCAGTTAAAGAGAAGAATGGAAATTAAGTTCAAGAGATTTGAGGATAAAGGGATGCCTAAGTGGCTCAGCGGTTGAGTGTCTGTCTTTGGCTCACATCATATTCCTGGGGTCCTGGGATCAAGTCCAACACCAGGCTCCCACAGGGAGCCTGCTTCTCCCTCTGCCTGTGTCTCTGCCTCTCTCTCTCTCTCTCTCTCTCTCTCTCTCTCTCTCTGTGACTATCATAAATAAATAAAAATTTTAAAAAATTCTAAAGCAATACTATTTGACACTATCTTAGGGTGATTTGCTGGAAAAGAAACAATTAAGGGCCTCTCTTGGGGTCCACTGGCCCTTCAACTCACCAGCACCTCTGTGATCTAATCCAGACAATTAAAACCACCCTTGACTCTTCTGTCCCTATTCTTAGTACCTCCCATTCAATTTATTACAAAATCCTACCAAAAATCACCTCCTATAAAACTCTTGACTCCATCCACATCTCTCCTAACCAATGTCACCTCCCGGCTGAGCCCCCCCGCCCCATTATCTCCAGTCTTTTCTCCATGAGCTAGAGAGAGAGATTCTGAAATGTCAGCCTTTCACAGGTTAGAAGCCATCACCTCCTCAGTGACCACCCATAGGATACTCTCCTAACTCTTTCCAGCAAAGTCTTCATGGTCCAGCTCGAGCCTTATCTGGTTCATTCCTCCCTACTTCCACTTGCCCCTCTACTACACGTGCACACACACTCACATACACGTATACTCTACACATACTCTTCCTCTTACTCATTTTTCAGTACTTACAAGTTAGCTCCTCTGGGAAACTTTCCCTGAGCAATCTAGTTTGGAAGAGCCACTAATGTCCAATGTTTCCCAATTTATACATTGTTATCTATCTACCTACATGCAGACCTGTGCCTAATAGATATAAGGTCAGGGTAGAAAGACAAATGGAAATCCCTGGACTAGGGTTTGCTCTCTACTTTCTTTCCATTCATGGTTCTATCATAACTGAGAGGGCCCACACATACCTTTGGACACCAGAGCCCATAGAGCCAAGTTCTACCCCAACCCTCTTTCCTAATCACCCCCAACCAATCCATGGGCCTGACAGAGCTTATGGAGTCAATGTTGTCTAATCTTGGAGGCTGGACCTGGACGAAGGCAATTCGTGCCCGAGAAGATGTTCCAACTGTTGAGGCAGGAATTCCCAGCTTGGGCTTCTGGAGAAAGCATGGGAGCAGTAAGCTTAAAGTGGGAATTGTTTCCCTGGCCCTGGGAATCCCTGCCCTTGTGTAGAGTGCGGCCTCAACTAGTGCAAAGCCTAGTGCAGGGACCAGCATGCCTGGATCAGGGTTGGGAGGGTGTGCCTCCCTCCCTCCACGTGAACTTAAATTCCTAAGGAAAATGCACAATGACAGCTTGATCACCACATATATCATGCAGACCTTGTCAGAGCATTTAGTAGCTGCTTAGCAAGTACTGGCTACATAAATTAATGACAGACTTTGGGGGAGATAAGGAAGATGGCATGAGAATTAATTACAAAATATGTTCAGATCAGCAACTATTTACTGATCCCTTATGAGTAAAGCACCATGAAAGATTAAAAAATGAACCAGTTGTGTCTCTTGTACTTGGTTACAATCTACTATATATAATGACACGTGTTTATAACTATAGTGCCAGGCAATTAGCTGTATAAGCTCATGGTGAAATATGATTATGGACACTTGTTTCTTAAAGGAAAATATTTCAAGAAAGATACTGATCAAAAGGAAGCTAATGTAGCTGCCTACTTATTAGAGAATTTTGGTGCAAATTTTACTTATTATAGCTGATTGCACCACAAGTAGACTTTCTATACATTTTGGACACATTTTATTTTGGTAGCACCTCCCATATGTTTGCATTTTTGCCTGGTTAGAAACTGTGGAATGCAAATGACCTTTTTTTCCTTCTCTTTTGTCCTCAGCATAATAACCTCTTTAAATAATTCTACCTTCCTGGGCAAGGCAGTGTCCTGTGAGCTACCACAGACAGAGCTTCTTCCCACAGAGAGGACAAGAACAGTCTGCGCGGCGTGCTCTGACGCAATGCCCATTACTATTCCTGTACACAACACTTCACCGACTCCAACTATAGAACAGCAAAGATGTGTATTTGCCGGCAACTACTTACAAAAAAGAGCAATACTTCTGCCAGATAATCAAAACTGCACTCCTCAAACCTGGCAGATTTTTTTATTATATATTTTTGTTATTTCTAAAAGCTTCTTTGGTAAAGACACCCCTGGCCCTGAGGTCCTCTGTAGCAAGTTCCGTTTGATTGCAATTGTTCATCTTCATTAGGAGTTGCACCTATAAATGAGTGTATTCAAGAGAAAGCTTGGTGGGAGTTTCAAATTAGTTGCTTTCATGCTTCAAATCAGAGATTCTATCCTGTTGTGATTGTGCTCATTTCTGAGTGTTTTCTTTGGTTTGGGTACTTGGATTAATTGTTAGACTTGGATCCCTTGTAAATGGAAGTTTCCGAGGTATTGTTTGATCAATATCTTAGTGCTTTAATGATCACCATGTGTCCTCCCCTCCATTTCGGCATTACAGGTCACACCTTAACAAACTTCAAAGGCCTCCCAAGTAACAGAGATATACCATAACCTATCACATTACCTGAAATAGATTGCCCACTTTCTGCAGTGTGGAAACTTTTTGCTCTATAGAGACTCAAAGAACGTTGGACTCTTTGAAGATGCACAAAAGAGACATGTGCTCAGGTTACCCCAAAAGGTCGTGGGATTTGTTGCCTGTGTTAATTAACCAGAGTTCTTTCATCCTTTCTTCATTACGGTATAGGTTCCCCCATCAGCCTTGCTCTCCTGACTCGTCCCTCATTGAGCTGCTAGGCCCATGGCATTCACTGTCTCCAGGAAGAGTTACTGTAGCAAAAAGAGAAGAAAAGTGAAGTCTCTGACTGGATCATATCTTGAGGTTCTAGTGCTCTAAAGGAAGAGGAATAGACATGTCTCAAAATATACCAAAAACACAAGGAATGTGAGTTAGCACCTGTTCCTTGATGGCTAACTATACTGAGATAATCAGCCGTGAGGGAGAAGGATAGTGAGCCAAAGGAAGGGGACATATGCGGGCCTCCAGTTAGGCAGAGCTTGGAGTCACCCTGAGGCAGTACGTTTCCCTGGCCTTCCTGATCTTTCCTCCTTTATTAGGCCCTCTGTCACCAGCATCCTCCAGAGGTGGTCTGGTCCCCACCATGAACAATGCACCTCCCTGCTCCAGAGAGCTGTGCCACCTCTCCTTCCCAAGGCTTCCAACACAAGCATTGCTGTGACAGCAGACAGCACATCTTCAGGAACCCTGGGCTCAACCTTCCTCAAGCCCCACGCCCACCCCAGCACTGAGCCAAGCAGTGATAAAACACAGCATTGCATAAGAATTCCCCAGAAAGCTAGGAAGGTAGGAAACATTCAGAGTCTGCCCAGCCAGTTCTGAGACTGGAATATCGGCTCCAACTCAGTGCAGCACCAGCTTTCAAGCCATCGTATCCCCTCCGCAGGTGACTTCTGCTGTTCCCCACTCCAGGGCCCAGAGCGGGTGGATGACACAGACACTCTTCCTGTTGCTGGTTTCTGAGTTCCCCTGCTCCTGCTGCCGCCAACTAATTCTGAGTGCCTGGAGTCCACATGATAGAGCTGACTGGTTAGCTCATGTAGAAGAGCTAGATAAAGCCATCAGGCCACAGCCCTGATCGGCCACAGGCCAGCCTCTGAGTTGGCTGCCATTGGATAGGGGGCCAATCACTGGCCAGATCAATAATGCCAAAAACAGTAGAGGACTTAGAAATGGCAGTTATTCTGAGACTTCACAACCAGGGACATGGGGACTGACAAGTACTTCACAGGCCATTGGGTTGGAAAGACTATTATCACATGCAGTTTCCAGCAACCAAACTCCAGGGCAGGGAGTAATCAGACCAATGTCACACAACTCATTACTGACTGAAGTGGAACTAGAAACTGGTTCTCTTTATATTGTAGAAGGCGAGATACAGAATATAAATACCAATTGAGGGGCATGCACGCCACTTTCCATGTCACCAAAATTTCAACATCTTTTCTTTCTGATGTGTCCACGTAGACCCGGAGCAGCAGTAACAATGGAGGAGGCACAATGTTGTAGAGACAACTTGGATGTCAAACAAAGCAGAAAGCGCACTGAGGAAGAAAGGCTACCTCTCCCAGATTGGAAGATTCCTAAATCAGCTTAAACACAGCCAGCAGCATCTCTGTCCCCGGGACAGGAAGGAGAATAGCGAGGCACTAAGATTACATTTGCAGCTCCACGGGCCAAGTGCCAGGGGCCCGTGGACTCACTGCAACCTCTCCTATGCAGTGCTTAGGTCGCCTTTTCTGTGCTGGTCACAGGCTGGTTACATTCATGCCCAAGAATATTAATTTGAATTATTCAAGATGCTTTACAAGTATTTCTGCAATAACTGCATGTCCACGTACCCCATAACCAGGGGTTATTCTGTAAAGCGCACACCAAAAGTAACAGGACTTTGAGGGGAAAATAGTGTTGAGGAAATTGAGACAAAACTTATGGAACTTTGTCACTGGAGACATAATGAATGAAAAGACTAACAACCCTCATAGATATATGGCCATAATTATCCTGTCACTGCCATTAGCACCCAGCGCCACAATAAGTTGATTATTTGGGGGTTTGGAACCTGAGACCCTGGCTTCCTGCCTTCAGATGTAAGTCCTTAAAGGCATGTGCTGCTAGTGGAGGCCGGTTTCATCAAAACTAAAAATCAGACCCTTTGTTTTAATACAGTAGGAGAAGTTTTTTTAGCTTCTTTCTCTGTACTGCTGGCTTCCTCAGATAGCTTTAGGTGTTAAAAAGTGTAGTCATTTTTTTAAGGTATCATTTTTTAAATTAATTAATTAATTAATTTATTTATTTATTTATTTATTTTTTGAGAGAGAGAGAGCACAGAGGGAGAATGAGAAGCAGACTTCTCACTTAGTGGAGAGCCAGATGTAAGGCTCAGTCCCAGGATGCCAAGATTGTGATCTGAGCTGAAGGCAGTTGCTTAACCAACTGAGCCACCCAGGCACCTCAAGTGTAGCCACTCTTGAACTCTTTAACCCAGACATTATTGGCACCAAAGGAGGTCAGTTCTATAAGAGTTTTAGAGATTTTCATGTCTGGTCAAAGCTTTCTCTTTGTAAGAAGACTTGCTTCTAATTATTTCCAAACATTAATGTACCTTGGGAAATTCTATGCAAATCCACATGACTTCTGCATTTTACTGACATCATTCCCTGGCATTTCAGCCAGTTTACATTAAATAAACATGCATTGTCACAGAAGAGTCTGTAGTGCTTTAATTGTCCTGTTTTTAGGACAGAGGAAGCTATTAGAACAACACCATTGTCCCTGGCATGTTGGCATTTCTGTTATCAGCTGGAAATAGAAACCACAAATTAGAGATAAGCCATAATAGCTGAAAGCACATTTAAGAAAGCCAAACTTACCCTGAATTTCTGTGAGCTGAGTTTGGTATTACAGAGCTGAATGGTTCAAGTGAAGGAAATGGTAAATGGTGGTGTCAAAAAGAGAACAAAGAGTAGAACTGAATTATTCTTTCATGCTCTTTCTCAGGGAATGCATCAGGTCTCTCAAATGAAAACCAGAGCCAAAATTCTTGAAAGCTAACAATCAGGCATGCAGGTAAAATTTAGAACAAGGAATAAGCATACCTAGAACCTTCATCTCCTTAAAATAAAGAGACAAAAGAGGAAAGAGTTGGAAGGAGATGAGATCACCTGGGTTCTCAGAGACATATGAACACTGATGATAAGTACTCGAGATGAGATC
Source organism: Vulpes lagopus (assembly GCF_018345385.1). Taxonomy (NCBI): domain Eukaryota; kingdom Metazoa; phylum Chordata; class Mammalia; order Carnivora; family Canidae; genus Vulpes; species Vulpes lagopus. The sequence goes on along the minus strand of NC_054830.1, from coordinate 118,119,896 downwards.
TCTCAAAAGGAATAATGTTCTCATCATGAATTCAAACTTACTCAATGTCATGTCCTTGTTCCTCATAAAATAATCTCCTGCACCTTCATGGTACACAACCCAGCATGGGAATTCCTGCTCTAGGGCAACCGGTCGACACTTAGCTACTCAACAGTGGGGAACATTCCCTCAGGTACTATCTCAGCACCAAGGAGAGTTCCAGATCAATCTGGAGATAGGGCCATTTTTCTATGCTTCGCTTCTGAGCAACCAAGGGAAGTCTGGTCCAGCTGACTCCTTCATCCTTTTGGTGTATGTGTGCTCCAGGTAGATTCCAACTGCACATTCCAATAAGTTCTTTTGTTCCCCTCCCGGCTGAGACAGGCCCATTCCTATTTTTTTCTTCACCAGAACCCTGTTCTAGAATTCATTCCAGAACCAGCATAGGCTGGTTCCTATGGGGGCTCCTGGGTGGCTCAGTCAGTTGGGTGTTTGACTCTTGGTTTCAGCTCAGGTCATGATCTCAGGATCATGAGATGAAGTCCCACACTGAGTTCTGCACTCAGCTTGGAGACTGCTTGAGATTCACTGCTACTCCCTCTGCCCCTCCCTCCACTCATGCATGCTTCCATGTGCTCACACACTCTCCTCTCCCCCACTTCAAATATATAGAGAAAGAAAGAAAATCTTTTTTAAAAATTTAGGGAACAATGAAAATGTGAATGTTTATGTGAGAATGGAAGGAATGGTGACCCACTCTGGTGACACGCAGGTGCCCTGTGTGTGTGTGTTTGTGTGAGTGAACATGCATATATAAAGTCAAAGTCAATCTTCCACTCATTATACCCATCCTACGGGTATAAAACCATTTCTCCTCTAACAACTTGGAAACTGAGATATTAAATGACCAGGTGCATTTTGTTCCTCAGGTAAAAACCTGAGTGATGGAATAATAATACAAACACACTGACATTAGCCTTTCACTGTACTTGTATCTGCTCCTATCTTTTCCTCCATGAGACTTGTTTTTTCCTCCTCTCAAAAAGGGCAGAAGAAGAAATAAAATAAGGGCATAAGAGAAAATGAGCTATGATTTAGGTTGCCCTTTTTTCTTCTTTTATTTCAAAAGAATGATCTGGAACAAGGAATACTTTTGTGAGGTAAAACAGATGATCCTCTAAGAGGGCTGCACAATATGTGAGCATTATTGATTTTTCTTCCTAAGTCATTTCAGCGATACAATCTTGAGCTGAGTGACCATCGATAGTAAATGATTTCCAGCCAGACACTCAATCGTCAGACCTGCTTCTCTCAAAGGTTTAGCACTTCTGGTGAAAATACGTACATGGATTTTGAAGTACTAGTAGTATGTGATAGAAGATATAAACTTCAGAGGATTTTTACTTATTATAATAAGCCCTATGGCTGGAATCACAAAGGAGCAGGTGAAAGGGAGACAAAATTCCTGCTAGGTCTTTTTATTAATATTTTTTATTCAAGGCTTGAGAAGTTACATGGACTAGATCTATTGCTTCCTAAACCTTTAAGCCAAAATGAGACAACATTAAATCACCCAGTATGCAGATTGCTCATGTCAAAGGACCCTAAATAAGTTAAATCTTTAATGTCTTAAGTAGAAGCCTACCACCTTCAAAGGTCAGCAGTATCATGATGCATAGGCAATAAGGTCTAAGGGACTTTTTTTTAAATAATCTCTGATGATCCCCCTCTAAAGCTCTGACTTGAGCTATATTCAAACCAAAGTCCTAGGAAAATTCTAGATAACTGGTTCTCTTGAAGTGTACAAAATATTGTTGACTTAACCACAAAATTCACATTTCAAAATGGCTTTTAAATCAAACAACAACCCAAAACTTTAGGTTCAATTCATAATCTTTCTACCATACATATATTGTCTCCTCTGCACACACCCCCCATTGTTACCTCCATACTTAGGGCCCAGATGATTCTGGACAAGCTCATGTAAGTCCTTGGAAAATCAGAATGATGCTGGACTGCACTGAATCAACCTAATGAGGAAGGACACTCAAGAAAGTTAAAAATGTGGACACTCTAAGACTACCCTATAAGGTTCTAGTAGGTTCTCCCAAGATTATCTGGGCAAAGAGTAGCATGTTAATATTCAAAGTAGCAGAAATTTAGTGGCAGGAGTGCGCATGGGGGAAGCAAGTGACAACTTACCACAATGTACCTCCAAGGTTATTCTCCCTGAAAAACCCACAGCTTTGTGTCATCTGCATAAATAGCATTTCCATAAGTTCATGGGCTCATGGGTTTGGCCAACGCGGTAGCTAGGTTCTATCTTTATTTATTGAAAGGTAAGTCTGCTCAACAAATAGATATTCATTAGATTTGCCAATTCAGCACTTACCATAGTGTTAACCACCCAAATGCCAATTGCGAGAATCTGTTCCCCACAAAGAGAGGCCTATGGAAAATAAAGAGGGAGGAGAAGCAATGAAATGGGATGACTTTTCTAAACTCAAGGATTAGTGTTGTTTGGAAGATCTATTTCTCTCATGTCTGAAATGAAGAAGAGTCAAAACCAGGGTGGGTAATTCATCGTGTCCTAGAGGTGTTGCAGGAAGGACAAAGGTGCTTGACTAGAATGAGGGACAAAATAAGAAGAAGGGTGCTTGGGGCCCCAGGCCATAGGTGACCTCCTGCTCCCATGTGTGCTAATTGTCACATAATAACTTGTTGAACTGTCCTTGCCAGTCTTAATAGCAGGTTGGGTTCTCACTTATGAACTATATCAGCTCCTAGTTGTAATTACATACAATAAATTGTCTCTCAAATTCTTTTATTTTTCTTTGCTTCTGTTTCTCAAATGGAATCTCCATCAGCTTGACATGGAGCAGAAACTATGGTGGTAAGAAGGAGAGAAACCAGCACGGACCTTGTAAGTCACCTCTGAGCTGGACTGCAAGGCATGGGACATAAGGGGCAGGCAGGTCTAGAAAACCTGCCACTGATAAACAGCAGCTAGTTCACCTACCCCTTGGGACCAAGTTTTCTGTGACCTGGCTTTACTTCTCCCCTCTCCTCCTCCTACAGAAAGTCCTCTGATGGAAGGCGGTCTCACCATTTGAATGGTTAGTTTTCCAGAATTTGTGCCAGACATTTCTTTCTAATTGCTTATGGGCCTCAAAAAACAAATTTCAGAACCACTGAGGTCCTTCGACTTGTTTTAATATGAATCAAGAGCCTATCTCTCAATCCACCAGGTAACATTCCCATCTACTCCTTTGAATATCATGCAAGCCCATAAATCACACCAGCAGCGGCTCCTTCTCATAGGAGATGTAAGGAAATGATAATGTTTTATGCGAGTAATTAATCCTGTGGCAGATGTAGAGTCTCCAAGACTACTACCATTAGCACATTGACAGGCTTCCGAACACATATTCCAACACTGGTTAGTAATGATTTTAATATGCTAATACTATGTTACTCATAAACAAGAAACATTCAGGCCGTAAGTTCTATATAAGTGCTATTATTTGCAGAGGCTGTTCAGAGAAGACTAGTGATGAGGTTTTTATATTCTTAATGCTGCTGTTGAATAAACAGTGTCCAATTAACATACCAGCTGGAAGTACACCATTCCTCAGTTCTATTTCTTCCTATAATATCCAACATTTGTAAAGTGAATAAAATAATTCAGATTGAAACTAATGGCCGTTTGGGGAGGAGAAAACAGGAGTTCTGTGTTGGATGATTTTCTCAGCGATGTGGCTTTTGGTCCTGGAAATTACCAAACTGACAAATAGAGCTAGCAAAGAAGATGGGAAATATATATATATGTATGTATGTATATATATATATATATGTGTGTGTGTGTATATATATATATATATATATATATATATATATATATATACTGCGTTTAATAATTTAAAAAGATTTCCTAAAAACACAGAACTGGAGCAGGCCTCAGCCTGGCCTCGCCTGGTGGCTGCTGTGGGGGGGTTGTCACAGGATGAGCTTGTAGCTACACATTGGGAGCCCACACAGTCAACAGTCTGAAATTTGCTTTCTTATTTTCCCCTAGTTCAGGTAAGGTAATAATCCTTAGATAGCCACAGTACCTTCTGTCTACTTTTCTTGTTGTCACATTTCCGCCTTAAATTGTTCTCGTACAATAATAAATTGCTATCCATGGTAAACGTGCTTCATCATAATTTTGCTACATTCTGAATTCAGAAAATGGCCACTGTCGCTGACAGGCAGTCCGTAAAAGGAACAGCAGCTACTGTCTTGCTGCAGGAACTAACTCAAGGTCAAAGCCTCTGTGCTGGAAAGGATAAAACCCAGCCTCTCTGAGAATAGTGTTTCTTAGTGTGATGTGTTCAATTTGATAAGAGGAAAGGACTCTTGTCACCATAAAGATTCAGTAAACAAGTTCTTTCCTAAAGAAAACATTCTGATCAGGCAATGTAGGCAACCACTGGCCTGTGGATTGAAACAGAAGGCCAGGGGTGCCTGGGTGGCTCAGTGGTTGAGCGTCTGCCTTCAGCTCAGGTCATGATCCTGGGGTCCTAGGATCGAGTCCGGTATCAGGTTTCCCACAGGGAGCCTGTTTCTCCCTCTGCCTGTGTCTCTGCCTCTCTCTCTCTCTCTCTCTCTCTCTCTCTGTGTGTGTGTGTGTGTGTGTGTGTGTGTGTGTCTGTCATGAATAAATAAATAAGATCTTTAAAAAAAAAAAAAAAGAAAGAAAGAAACAGAAGGCCAAAAACAGTGGGGGGCAGGGAACGCATTGAGTAACTAAAGGAATGGATTCCAGCACATTCAGCAGGCTTTGGTTGGCCATCAGTCTTCATGGTCTCTAGGTCTCTAGGTTATGTGACTCAATCCTTCGGACCCATCATTTCAACAGACTGCCCAACCGTGCTCAGGCTTGAGACAAATAACCTTGGTCATATCTCCCAGGGAAGCAGCCAGAAGGTAGTGTTGCTCAGGGGACAGAATCCCTCTCTGCAGTCACCTGAAAGGCCCTCCTTTCTCCCATGTCTATGTCTTTCATGATTTGGTCCAAGGAAATGGTGTGAGCGCTGAACAGGTGTCTGAGTTCATACCTTGTCCTAAGCAGTCTCTAGCCACCTTGCTTAATCCTCAGAATGTCCCTATGAGACAGAAATCATTTTCTCATTTCAGATGAGCCAAAGCAAAGATAATTCAATTGTTCCTGGCCCTGAGATTCAAATCCAGTTTTGTGTGGCTTCAGACTCTGCTTTCATCACTTCTGCTTCTCATCCTCCCAATCCTGACCAAAGTCCCTGGAAATTATTCTTGAAACTCTAGAATGATAAAATCATCCCTCTCTTAGAGAATGGCAAATTTCCACTAACAATTTACAGGCTTAGATTACCAATGGACGTTTTCACCTTACAGAATATATCCTAAAGAGTCCATTTAATTTGAAAGCTTCATTGGTAGAATCAAGATTTCAAAACCACAGCCAACTTAAGTGCTTGCATTTTCTCATTCCGTTTTTCATTTTGTCTCGTGAACCAGGGTGATGTCAGTATAATGAGCTAACAAGGTGCCTTCTCCATAAATAGATGTAAATCTTCAATCAAATTCATCAGTTTTAGTGCTTTAACTATAAGCAGACCTCAAAGACTAAACTACTGCTACATGTTATGCACCTAAAAGGAAATAATATGCCTGAATAATGGTGAATTAGAACTGCATTAGACTCTATATGCAGTTACTTCATGCGTTTTAAAACTCTTTCCATTTCATTGGTCTCATGTAGATACCGGGGGTTTATGTGAGCCCTGCAGTCCTCTTCCTTTATCAGCCTGGAAAAAGCAGGCATCACTGTCTTTCAATTCCCTGGCCTTTGCAAAATGTAGTCATGATCCCACAGTGGTGTTTTAAATTCTCCCAATCATTCTCTCCATAGCAAACTCACATTTTCATAATATGTTGCTTCCATAATTCAGCAAATCATTCTTTTGCATTTGCAACATGAGAGGCAGTGTGTCCGGCATACAGTCATAAACAAGTGGACAAAATGCTTTCCTTGCTCTTATAGAGTTTACATTCTAGATCAGGGGTCAATATATATATTTTTTTACATGGCAAGATAGTAAATATTCTAGCTTTGTGAGTCATATAGTCCCCGATGCAACGACTCATTTTTGTCATTGCAGTACAAAAACATAGCCAAAGACATCAGGTCAGTTAATGAGCATACCTGTGTTTCAGTAAAAGGTTACTTAAAAAAATAAGCCATGGGCCAGACTTGGCCTGTCAGTCATAATTTACCAGTGTCTGTTCCACAACGTGCCATGCTGTTACCATTCTTGCTTCTTATTACACGTACTATTCAAATAAACATGATATTATTTTTAACTAGACTTCTTGTTTTTGTATAATTACAGATTCACATGAAGTTGTAAGAAATAATACAAAGTGGGGGATGAGACAAATGGGTAAAGGTAAATAAACGGCACATACCTTCACTTATAAGATAAATAAGGGGCACAAGGGTGATTCAGCCTGCTGAGTGTCCAGCTCTTGTTTTTTGGTCAGGTCATGATCTCATGGGTGATGAGATCGAGCCCCATGTGGGCCTCCGTGCTCAGCTGGGAGTCTGCCTGAAGATTTTTATCCTTTGCCTCTCCCCCACTCTCAAGCCCATGCGCGTGCTCTCTCAAATAAATAAATAAATCTTTAAAAATTAAAAATAAGGGGATCCCTGGGTGGTGCAGAGGTTTAGTGCCTGCCTTTGGCCCAGGGCACGATCCTGGAGACCAGGGATCGAGTCCCACGTCGGGCTTCCTGCATGGAGCCTGCTTCTCCCTCTGCCTGTGTCTCTGCCTCTGTGTGTGCGTGTGTCTATCATGAATAAATAAATAAAATCTTTAAAAAATTTAAAATAAGATAAATAAGATATAGGGACATAATACACAGCATGATGATTACACCTAACGATATTGTATTGTATATTTGAAAGTCACTAAGAGAGTAGAAATGAGAAGCTTTCCCCCTGCACATACAATATTGTAACTATGTAAGGTGATATGTTAACTCACCTTATTGTGGTAATTGTTTAGCCAGATATACAGGTATCAAATCATCAAATTATACAAAATTTATACAGGGTTGTATGTTAGAAGATAAACTGGGACATAGTAAACTTTTTAAAATTTATTTGAGCAAAAATCTATTTCAATTGGGCAGCACCAAACCAGAAGTGGTCAGGAACTCTCCACCAGCAGGAGCCGGGAGAGAGACTTCTAGAGAGTAGAGGTTGAAGCAAAGCCAGAGAATTATTTGATTGGCTATAGTTTAAATGGTGGCATTATTTGGGAAAACCTGGTTGGCTTTCTGTGATTAGCTGTCTTTAAATTTCAATTTCTTTATCTTGAGGCATTACAGGCTTAGGTTTTAGTTTGCTTAGGTAAGCTTCTAAGGCATTAAAGCCATCTCAGTCTAATGGCCTTCTTTGATTAATTTAATAGTAATATGTCTGTTTTGTTTTATTAAAGCCAAAAAATAATTGCTTTTTTGTGGCACCTGCCTGGCTCAATCAGAAAAGTATGTGACTCTTGATCTCAGGGTCATGAGTTCAAGTCTCGTGCTGGGGCAAAGATTACTTAAATAAATAAAACTTTTAAGAAAATAATTGCTTTAAAAAAAAAAAAAGAAACAATACAGAGAAATCTCATTCACCCTTTACTCAGTTTCCTCCCAATGATGATAACATCTTCAAAAACTAGAGTACAATGTTACAACCAAAATATTGACAGTAATGTAGTCAAAATACAGAACATTTCCAACACTTCATGAAACCCTCATCTTGCCCTTACATAGCTTATGCCCCAAGCTGCCTCCTTACACCCTAGCAACCACTGATCTGCTCTCCATTTATCGCCAGTCCTTCTCACCTTCTTCACTTTCAAGGTTAGGAATAAAATGTTCTTCTCCTATTGCTGTTATCATAACACAGAGAGTCATATCCTACTCAGTATTTAGATTCTAAAGCTAGTAAACAAGTTGAAAGTTAATTGCATATAATCAAATTTATCCTTCAGAGTTTTTAGAAAGGCGCCCCTTTGTAGATACACACACTTACTCAAAGTACAATAGAACCAACGTGTCCTTCAGGGGTAGACCAGATGGTTTTCTCTTTGCTTAGGCATTGAAAGAGGCTGTTTCTGTATATTCAGGATTATGTAGCTGAATCACTAGAATTTCATTCAATACTACCAGAAAAGAATCATGGGGAAACTGAAGTTACCAAGAAAACATTTCAGCTTCTTATCTCACATGCCTTATGTGGCAGGTGGTTGTCCTTTGAATGAAACATCCTTCTCTGTCCCTCTCTGCATCTCCCTTTTGTTCCCTAATGCCAAGTATATATTGATTTGTAGCATATATAGCGATTCTTCTGATTATCACTGGGGGTTTTACAGTGCAATTCAGTCTTGGTAGAGTTCATCTAACTTGGTAGAAATAGCAAAACTACTGCCTGCTTCTGTTCTAGTTTCACACACTGGTACATTTCAGCTAGATGGTTTCTTAGAACTGCATCAGTTCTTAAAAAAATAAAAATACTCTTTTTCCTCTAGTAGACATTATATAGCTTCAGTACTATAATTTTGAACACAGTGTATAAAGACTCCTTATCTAAAATTGGGTATTTGTTTTATACATTAAGGAGAGCATTAAGGTTTGATTTTTTTTTTTTTTAGCTTTCATGCAGAAAAGATTGCAAACATCTATAGAAAGAATCAATTTTCTCCAATACTTAAGGGCTTTGCTGTCTTCTTGTGACTTTCAAAGAGCTTGGCTAATGTAAACCAAATCAGATTTTTTAAAAAAGGCATTATTCAAAGGGAGTGCTCTGGTATGCCAGGTTTTCACCTACAGAGAATTTTTACAGTCAAGTTACAACCACCTTAAAATAGGGTTAAAATGGAAAACACCAGAAGACAAACAGTAGTCACTTCAGAAGTTCCTTTTAATAGCAGCATAAGCACTGGCTGCTTTTTCCTGAGAAATATTTGAAAGAGCTAACTGTGTTCACCTTTTTTCAGCCAGGCACCTTCTAAATAATTTCCTAGTACAAGTGGAGGTTTGTGACTAGAAGAGCAGCATGGGCTGTCTGGAATGTTCCCTCAGATTTCTGCAGTAAGCGTGTGCCCTCCACATCAGTCACTCTTAACATGAAAGAGACTTGATTTAACTCCTGCCCAGCTGCATGCCCTTGGACGGTTATGAAACGGAAGCTTATATTCAATGCATGAGCTTGATCCTGAGAGCCTCACGATTCAGAGCTCTCCCCAGAGGGAGTGAAGCCCTCGCTCCTTAGCCTTTGCCGTGTACCATGGCTGTGCCTCTATTTGAGCACATATTTCATGCTGCCTTGCAGAATAATTTGTGGTGTGCATGTTCATTTTTCCAACCAGATTCCAAGCTCTCAAGACTATTATTCCCCACAGCATCTAGTGCAGAGTCTGGCACATGGTGAGTACTCTCAAAGTATGTTCGAGACTAAATGTGTACGAAAAAGCTGTATGTACTGCTGTAAGTGAACTAGATCTGGGGTATCAGAGTTGGCAATACAGAGGACTAAGGACACATGAATTCCAGTTAAACAATAACATCATTTTAATGCAGTGTGGGAAACCTGTAAGGGAATCCCAAAAGAGGAAAGAAAAAGAAAGAGAAGAGATCAAAATGAAGCCAGAGGGGTGAACAATAAGAACACAAATCTGTAGTTTACCTAAGAGTAAATTTCAACAGTAGTACAGGGCTTGGGTGGCTAAAACGCCGTGAATGTTGCAATCTCGGGGAGCTGAATCTGGGAGCCATGCACTAGTGTACATCTTCCAAAGATGCCAGCGAGATGCCAGGTAAGTAGTACTTCATCCCCAACTGCAAGAAGAACGAAACACAAATCCTCTCTGCAAAAATATATCCCTAATTTAGGCTCACACAATTCTTGGAGATTCAGTTGAACCAAAAAGGACCTCATAACAACTACAACAACAATAAAAGTCACCAGACACAAGGAAATAAGAAGCTACAAATGAATTCAGCAGAAACAAAAATCCAAGATTCAAATGGCTTGATAATTTCAATATTAGAATGATACTGAGAATATAAAATACATATGAAATTAGTATGTGATTTTTTAACTAGCCAGCAACGAGACCACAGAATTATCAGAAAAATTAATAAGAATCAAACCAAACTTTCAGAAACAAAAAAGAGAAACATTTAAATTTAAAATTCAACTGAAATATCGTGTGACAGAGTAAACAGAACTGAAAAAAATTAGAGAACTGCGATCAATATTAAAAAGTCACAAAGCAGCACATCAAGGGTGACACAGGAAAGTCAAATCAGAAGGTTACAAATTCACCATTCTCAAGAGGACTCAAGAGGACAATGTCTGATGGCTTTCCATAACTGATAAAAGGCAAAAATCTTCAGAGAGAGGATGCAAAACTCCTATCAGACAGCACAGATACAAACTCACACCTAGACACATCCTAGTAAAAAAGCAAAACACCAAACACAAAATAAAAAGATCACAAAGTGTACAGAATATAAGACGAATCACCTACAGAGAAATGATTAGATGTGTAACAAGATTCTCAAGGGGCGGAATGAAGGCTAGAAGACAGTGGAAGAATTCCATCAAAACACAAAGGGATACAAAGGTCAAGCTAAACCAGTAGAACCAGAAGAATATCTTTTATAAATAAGGATGAAATAAGGATGTGTTTATTTATTTTTTTTTAATTTTTATTTATTTATGATAGCCATACAGAGAGAGAGAGAGAGAGAGGCAGAGACATAGGCAGAGGGAGAAGCAGGCTCCATGCACAGGGAGCCCGACGTGGGATTCGATCTGGGGTCTCCAGGATCGTGCCCTGGGCCAAAGGCAGGTGCCAAACCGCTGCGCCACCCAGGGATCCCATAAGGATGTGTTTAAATAAGCAAGTACTAAGAGAATATGCTCAGGAGCGCTTCACTAATGGAAGATGTATTTTAGGAAATGAAAAAAGCTGCCCAATACAGAAGATCTAAGACACGAAAAAAGAAAAAAAAAGAAAAAGAAAATTGGAAAACATGCATGTAAACCTAAATAAATATTGTATAAAATGATAATGATGCTCATATCTGAAATAATGGACAAAAATAGAAGGTAATTAGGAGGTGGGTTATCTAGATAACTAGAATTTCTAAGTTCCTGTAGTGTTCAGAAAAGCATTTACCTAAGATTGAGGTTGGACTCTGTTAAGATAAACACATGTAGTAAAATTTCACGTGTAACCTCTAAAAAAAAATGCACAGTCTTATCCTCCAAGCAAGTGAAAGGAGAAAATAGATATGAAAATAAGTAAACTGAATCTGGAGAAAGAGAGAAAAGCACAAAAGAGTTAAGATACAGAAAAACAACAAAGTAATATGCTAGATGTAGACTCAATTGATTAGAAAAACTAATTGTAAATAAATTTGATTTTTCAACAAGGAATAGAGATCATCAAATTGAAAAAAGCAGTCTGCCTATATGCTATTCACAAAATAGAGTTTTAAAATGAAGAGATGGGGGGCACCTGGATGTCTCAGTCCATTAATCAACCAGCTCTTGGTTGCAGCTCAGGTTATAATCTCATGTGTCATGGGACCAGGCCCCCTCATCAGGCTTGTGCTCAGTAGGGAGTCTGCTTCTGAGACTCCCTCTACCCCTCCCCATATTCTCCCACACTCTTTCTCTCTCTCAAACAAATAAATCTTTTAAAAATGTTTTTAAATAAAATGAGGACATGGTAAGGTTGGAATAAAAGAATGAAAGTAGGGGCACCTGGGTGGCTCAGTCAGTTGAGTGTCCAGCTCCTGGTTTAGGCTCAGGTCATGATCTCAGGGTGGTGGGATAAGCCTCACATTGGGCTCTGCGTTCATCTAGAGTCTGCTTCAGAAACTATCTATCCCTCTCCCTCTGTCTCTCTTCCCTTTATTTCTCACTGTCAATCTCTCTAAAATAAATAAATCTTCTAAAAAATTAAAATTTAAAATATTTTTTAAAAAGAATGAAAGTTGATAAAATTGAAAGTAAAAGGAGGAAAAAATATAGTCATCATGAACCAAAGAAGGCAGACTTAGATATATTAATTCAGAAAGAAAAGTTTAAGAAATATATATTTTGAAACAAAGGGTGTCATTGTGGGAAAAAGTTTTATGTCAACAGAAATAGGTAAAACTTAAAAATCACCTATACCAAACAGAAACTCAAAATACATCAAACAACAGAATGATTAAACCACAGGTGAAAATTAACACATCCACCATTACAAGGGAATGTTTCAGTATGTCTCACTTATCGAAAGCTTAAGCTGACAAAAACTTGGTAAATATATAAACTTTAAATTCACAACCAAATACTTAAAAGACATAAGTAAAATGTGTACCCAACAATTTGAGAATATACAGTTCTCTCAGGCACACATGGAACATTTACAAAAAAATGACCACCCAGAAACCATAAATATGGTAAGTACCAACAAATTTCCAATTTTAACCATAACATAGTCTCATTAGAAATGACTAAGTTAGGAATGTTAGACTTCTCTCTAAACTCATAGAAACGTAAAACAGACTTCCAAATAACTCATGGTTCAAACCAACTCTAATGGATATTTTTAAATACTTGCAAATAAGTTAGAACTTCTAGAAAGCATGCACAAGAAAAACAAAAACACAAACTAGAAATTTGGAGAACGTATTTGCCACATATATGAGAAAAAATGGATTCATAGTCAGAATATATAAAGAAGTGCTGCTAAATAATAAAACAAGCACCCAAATGGAAAAAAATCAACAAAGATACCAAGAAGTATTTTAAGGAAGAGGAAACAAGATTCTCAAAAAAACTTATGCAGAGGTTCAGGCAAATGTTGAAATGCAATGAGTAGCCATTTTGAATCATTAGACTAGCAGAAATTAAGAGACTTGATAATACCAAATGTTGGCAACAGTATGGAAAAAGAATCTACCACTCAACTAGTCAAAGTATGAATTATCACTACTTTGGAATAAAATCCTACATTATTTTGTAAAATTGAACTTGCAACCAAACTTGACAGTGCAAGGTACAAATTGAAGAACCTCATGCATATGAGACATGTACAGGATCACTTAGAACAGAAAGTTTGTAGCAAAAACTGAGAACCAGACCAAAAGTATATGAAGGATGTGGATAAATAAAATTTTATCTCAACAGTGGAATTATACGACTACAATAATGAATGAACTCTATGCGCAAAAGAATAAATGAGTTTTAGAAACATGCTGAGTGAAAAAGCACATAAATCTGAAAAGAAAATTATGAAGTTCAAATAAAATCAAAGCTAATTGTATATTGTAGTAAAAGCTTATATATAGTACCCTCTGTGGTTAAAAGCTACATTTAAAAACAAGGGGAGCACCTGGCGGGCTCAGTTGGTAAAGCATGTAACACTTGATCTCAAGATCATGAGTTCAAATCCCACATTGGGTATAGAGCTTACTTAACACACACACACACACACACGCGCACACACATGCACGCACCAAAGAGGTCTGGAATTGAGAAAGAAAAGCTAGTAATGTCAATGGATACTGTGTTTCTTTGGGGGTAATGAAAATGTTCCAAAATTGATTGCAGTGATGACAGCACTACTGTGAATATTCTAAAAACACTAAAATCAAAAAAAATAAAAAATAAAAAAAAAAAAAAAAATAAAAAAAAAATGAAAAAAAAATAAAATAAATAAATAAAAAAAAAATAAAAACACTAATATCATACACTTTAAACAGTGAATTGTATGATATGTCAATTATATTTCAATAAAGATGTTTAAAGAAAGAAAAGCAAAGCAATGATTAAACACAAAAATTCAGGAGAGCAGTTGCCTTTGATAACAGAGCATCTCATTCTGGAGATAGAGACAGGTAATATCATGGATGCTTCCTATGTTTTTATTCAAGTTTATACATATCTATGTGGGTACCAAATATTATTTAAATAAAAATGCTATGAAAAACAAACCAACAAATCTATGTAATCTCTCTAAGGAGATCTTACTTTAAGCTTGCAGAAATAGACCTGACATGAAGTTCTAACTGCAGAAGGGACCCACACCTCGTCTCTGGAATACTCATTTTTGGGATATGTGAGTTTATATGAACAAAGTGAAATAAATTCCAAACACTAGAAGCTTGTGGTATAAAAGTTTTCCCACTATAATTAAAAAGTCTAAATATACTTTAGGAATATAACAGAACACAGGACATTTATATCACCACTTTTCTCTTAGAAGCATTTTCAAAGTGAAGCTGACTTATATAAAACCTCTCTACAAATGTTTCCACTGATCTTGAAAAAGTAAGTACATGGCTAGTTTAACTTATATTTAAGATTTTTGCTGGCAGCCTAAAGGCATGAAAAACAGGACTGTACTAATGTGGCCAGAGTTCATCTATAAATTCTACAGTGTTTCAGTCTTTGCTTTCCTACTTTCTCAAAGAGTATCAATTGTTTCACAGAAAGAATAAAATTACAAATGTGAGAATTATATCTAAACTGTATTAGACCAAAATTAGTTTAAAAAATTATGTCATTCTTGGTGTCCTTGATTTATATATGCAGACACTACAGGAAATGTTGCTTCTAAAGAGTGCATATGAGGATCCCATGGATCTCAACCACATCCATTTAGAAGAGCACTGTACCTGTGGTATAGCTCTTTCAGATACATACAGTGAGGGGGGCGGGAGGGAGAGAAAGGGATGGATGACCTGGTTATGTGAACAAAATCACACACTATTCCATCTCTGGGGGCAGGAAGAAAATATCTTTGTGTGTGTGTGTGTGTGTGTGTCTATAATATATATCTCTACCCACCCACCTACCTACCTACCTGTAGCTCAAACCTCATCCCAGGCCTCCAAAATTAAACAAAACACCCCCTACCCCACCCCCACACACCTTCAGCAATAGCAAAGGTAAAGGAATAAAAACCCCTGAGACAAATCACCAGGTCCCATACTTTCATTGCCACTGCCATGCCATATTTAAAGCCTTAACCTATCTGGTCCATCTTCTAAAATAATTCCTTAATGGTACTTCATGTCTATATAAATAAAATACAAAAGCTATTTCAGATACTGTTGATATGCATCATTCCGTCTGATACTTACCATTGCCCTAGAAGGTATGAGGGGACATTTGATTATGTCCATTTATAGATGATGACACAGAGTCACAGAGATCTTAATGACCTCGCAAGGACCTATTTTAATCACATCTATAAAGCTGTGAGATTTTATTAAACCTCTCTAAGCCTTGATTTCCTCATCTGAAAAATGAGGATAAGAATAGTGCCTATCTGGGGTGCCTAATTGGCTCAGCGGTTTAGTATCTGCCCTTGGCTCAGGTCATGATCCTGAGGTCCTGGGATCCAGCCCTAAGTCAGGATCCCTGCTCAGCAAGGGAGTCTGCTTCTCCCTCTGTGCTCTGTCTCTTTTGCTCCCTCTCAAGTAAACAAATAAAATCTTAAAAAAAAAAAAAAAAGGAACAGCACCTATCTTGGGGCACCTGGTTGAATCAGTTGGTAGCACATATGGCTCTTGATCTTGGGGTCATAAGTTTGAGCATGAAGAGCTTGGAATGAGGCAGACATGTGATACATGCTATATGCTAGCTATTATTTTTATTATGCAGGTTCCAGAATCACTGCTGTTTTTGTTATACCTTGTAACACCTATAGGTTGCCTGGTTCCTATTCCCAATTGGTAGAAATGTGACCCAGACCTAGTTCTGAATGAAGGAACATTATTGCAGGGAGGACATCCTGGAGTTCTCTATGGCCCAGCCTCCCACCGTAGAGCCCCAGCCCTGGGAGAGACCCAAGAGCACATAACAAGTTAGGTGTTGAACTGGATTGAGCAAGTGATGTCACAGTGTTCCATGTTTACTCTTTTCCCACCAACTAAGAGAACTAGCCCAGGGTCTCTAGAATCCCTTCCTTACTCCTGACATTTGGACTTCCTATCCTTATTACCCCTGATTGCATTCTCCATGGAACCATTTTGTTTCCTTTGATCTACTAGCCTGGTCTTCAGGTGATCTAACCCCTCTGGCCAGGTGCTTGCTTGACAATTTGCCCACCTAAACTGCTATCTGCCTTCACCCATGTAAATTTCCATAGTGTACGCATTTGTTGGACCACAAGATGTCCAAGTCAAAGACTGAGCAACAGTGGCTTTTCCTGTCAGTCCTCAAGTCGTACCTTAGGGATATGGAAATAAACATAGACTTTGAAAAATACTGACTTAGAAAGACATGACTACCAAATTTTCTTCATGTCCATATATTTTTAAAGCGCCAGGCCACATATTCTCAAATGGACTCATATTACTAAATTCTATGCTGTCATCTGAGCACCTCCAGCAGAGTCTAGAAGCCCCAAACCTTGATCTCTCTCACTTGTCAAGGTATCTTACGTTCTACAAAAAAAATTCAGTTTTGTTTTGTTTTTCTCAAAGGCAGCTCTCTCTTCCAGAGTTCCTTACTTAAGTGCAAATGCCCTTCAAAAAACAACCACCTGAAGTAGTTCAGCAAGACAAACTGTCAGTCGGGCTCAAGTCCATGCTCTGTAGGAATGTGATTCAAGGTAGGGCTGGGGATGTCCCCACAAAGAGAAGATGACAAGACACATATTCAGCTAGAGTACAGAGAGGAGCAGGATCAAGCAAACCACACTTCTCCCATTTCCTATTCTGGCAGGGGAGATGATGGGATTGCATTTGTTTACAGAGGCAGCAGAATAAGACAACTTTGTGGCAAGTCACCAAGAAACGCAGAGTCACCGGTCATCAACTCAAATGGCTTCGGCACCATGACATTGAGGCTGTCACCTTAAAAAAAATTTTTTTTAAGCAGAACAAAAGCTTTATGGCCTGCATTATAGGACACAATATTTCTAGAATAATAAATGAGATATCTCTGTGAGCTAAAAGAGGGAGCCATATGGATGAGAAAGATTCCCCACTGCGACGTGCTACATGTCTAGACTGCCTGAAGCAACTTAATGTATGTCTTAACATTCAAGCTGAGAGATGTTTTAATATTTATCTTTCCTAATTATGAAGGTGATACATTTTCATCTTGGCAAATGGGAAAATTGGAAATGACAATAAAATACCATTTCTTATTCATCAGGTAGGAAAGAAGCCGAAAAGCCCAATCATCTCAAAATGTTGGCCAGGATGCCGTGAAATGGAAACTTTTATAGACTGCTAAAAAGAACAACATAATTTGGCAAGACCTGGTGAAGCTAAAGATGTATGTACCCTGCAATCCAGAAACTCTGCCAGTAGGTATCCACCCTAGAGAAACAATCACACTTTTACACCTCAAACATGCACAACAGTGTGTGTTGGAGCATGTTTTGCAATAGTAAAATAACGAAAACAATCCATCTATTTCTCAGTAAAGATAAAGTGTGGAATAGTATATTACATTCAAATTATCTACTAGTATCAACAGATAAATATCAAAAAAATCTCATCAACTCTTTTTTAAAGATTTTATTGGATAGACAGAGAGACAGAGAGCACAAGCATAAGTCAAGGGGAAGGGCAGAGGGAGAGGGAGAAGCAGGCTGCCCTCTGAGCAGGGAGCCCAATGCAGGACTCCATCCCAGGACCCTGGGATCATAAACTGAGCCAAAGGCAGATGTTTAACCAACTGAGCCATCTAGGTGTCCCTCTCATCAAAATTTTTAAAAAGCAAGTTGCAAAAAGCTAGGTACAGTATGATACCATCTAGCTTTAATATTAACACACAATGTATATATTGTTTAGGATACAAGTGTATGTGGTAAAAAAAAAAAATACAAGACATGAAAAGGATACACAGTACAGTAAATGGATTAATTTAGGCTCCCAGGGAAAGAAAATCTAAAACAACAGTGGCCTAAGGGGTAACTGGATGGCTCAATTAAGCATCTGACTCTTGGTTTAGGCTCAGGTCATGATCTCAGGGTTCTGAGATCAAGCCCTGCATCAGGCTCCACGCTCAGTGTAGAGTCTACTCCTCTCCCCACTTGCACTCTCTCTCTTCCGAAGAAATAAATAAATTTTTAAAAATAAATAATAAATAATAAAAATAACACAAAAGTAGCTTAAATGAATTATAATTCCATTTGTTTGTCAAACTGAAGTCCAAGTAAGCTGCTTAGGATTGTAATGGCAACTCAGTGAGCAGGAGACATCAGAGCGCTCCTAATTTACAGCTCCACCTTTCTTAACACACAACTTTCACCTGGTGGCCCATTACAGCTCCTGTCATAATGGCCACATCCCAGCCAGCCTAAGGGGGGAAGGGGAGGAGGGAGGACAGGCTTTTAAGAATTCTGCTGGGAAGGTGTGTGTGTAACTTCTGCTTTGGTTCCACTGACCAGGATTTAATCACATGGCAATATCTGACAAGTGCAGTGTTTATTCTAGGCAAATACGTGCCAAACTGAAAATCAGGAGGGAGGGGGAGAGATGGCGGGGAGACCAAAGCTGTTATGTGTGATGTTGACTTCCTTGCATGTTTTAAGGAGATATTTGAAGCAAATTCGGCATGTTGTTAGCATCTGCTTATTCTTTGTGATGAGTACTTAAGTGTCAGTTCCATGATTATCTTAACTTTTCTGTTTCTTTGAAACTTTCAGGATTTAAAAATGTTTTAAGGAAAACATAGAAAATACAAGAAAAAAGAAGAAAACCCATTGGCCATAGTTCCCTACACACATCCACGTATCCGTATACGTTAAATACCAGCATGAACACTTTGGTGGCCGGCCCTTTGATCTCTCTCCCCCATTACACATTTTTGACACAATTGTGCTTTAAAACTTATGTAGCTTGCAACCTCTTTTCTAATTCATTGCATCACAAGCATTCTCTGTATCTTTTTAAATTCTTGTAAAATAGAATATTTAATGACTGCCAGGTCATCTATCATAAGGATGGGTCATAACTTAACCCCCGGTGTTCACAGGAAACTTCAAATGAATTTTATACTTATGGATTTTAAATGTACTCATTTTAACTTGTGTGGCTGTGTCTCCGGATATCATTCATTTCAAGGTAAAAAGAATTCCTCATGTCCCCGTTCATTTAGATTTCTAGTTCACTGCAGACGTGATATTTGTTTTCCTAAGAGATTCTGGTTTCCTAGAGTAACCGTTCAGGTAGTATCTATTCCAGACAAAGTCTTTGAACAAAATTTCTGAGAATCAACTGAAATCCCCTAAGACCCAGTTCTTCCTGCATATTTTCCTGACTCTCACAGAACTTTCAGTGATTTCCTGAGAGTCTTAGGTTCAATAGGAGTCCAAACATCAAAGAGACGCACATCAAGGACATTGGTCCCCTGGGACTAGTAAGAGCCCACAGCACTCCTTGATCCCATTTCTGTAAGGCCTGGGCTTCTGCACTGGACCAGCCTGATCCCATGAGACCACCAATGCAGATGAGATGCACTTTGAAAGGAGTATTTGGGTACACTTGGTGAATGTGGCAAAGACGATCATCATTTTTCTACCTGATTCTACCCAGAAGGAGAATGATTATCTTCTTCTTTCTTGTTCTCTCATCCATTTTTAGTGACCTTCCACCTAGACAATGCATAAAAGATATCATCTGGAACTCCTCTAATGGATGCTCCCAAACAGACTTTAGAACCCCATCTCGATACTACCATGAACCAGAATCTGGTGATGCATTTTCAACCCGAGTCAAAAGGATAGCATTACTACAAATCCTACAACAATCTATTCAAGTAAAAACTTTCCAAATGCCCTCAAACTGACTAATTAATTCACTCATTCAAAAAATAGCTGTTGGGAACTCAGTGTGCTCCAGGAATGCACCAGCTAAATGTGGGAGGTAGATCAGGTAAGGACACAATTAAGACAGTATAACACCTAAGTAAGCTAAATAGGAGGTGTTAAGGGAATATTAACTTGTGTATGTGACTATGTGTGTGTGTGTGCACGCGCATGTGTAAAACACAGACCTGGTCCTTTCTCTGATGCATAGGTTATCAATCAGGTCCACTATAAGAAACACACTGACTCACAAGTTCTACCTAATAATTCCGTGGGAACCTGTATCCCAGTCAGGAAACTCTCTTCTCCTTCTGGGTCCTTTCCCAAATATTCATAACTGACATTCCATCCTCATCAACTTATTGTTCATTTTAAGATAAAAATAATTTTTGGTGTCCTCATTAACAGTTATAACTGATGGCATCTGCATGGATTCTAACCACATGTCCCTCGCAACCCCATTCTTGGGGGCTTATCTTCCCTGAGGCTTTCTCTCGGTCACGTGACAGCACAGACCTGCTCCATCTCACCACTACCATTCCCTAAGCACCCACCCCAGAAGCTTGAAGGATTCTACAATAATATTTCTACACTAACAGATCTGATAAATTCAGATCATGCTCCAGTTGTCTTTACCCAGGTTCTTTTTTTTTTTTTTAAATGGACATTGTAGATGAAGCCCAGGGTAAAGACTCAATAAATATTTGTTGAGTGAAAGAATGAATAAATCAATTACTGTGCTTCTAGATTCCCCTTAGCAGAGTGCTGAGCACATAGTTTTCAATAAATTGTCAATTGATTTCCTTCTCTGTTATAAAATTATGAATGTATCAACAGACATTTTTTTAAAACTAGGTGTCCTTTCTCTAATGATTTAGCTTGGCGTTTTTTTAATTTATTTAATTAGACATGAAATGTTTGGCAGCACCATTTCAGAATGGGTAATGAGATCTACCTCCCAATTTTGAGATAAGAGATATAAAATTTTTTTGAAAAGAATCTCTAGCCTACTTTCTCAGATGGCTGACTCCAGGCAAGGCCCTCACTACTGGAGCCTAGACCCCCTAAAGAGTGCAAAAAGATCCTTGGTGTGTTATGTGATCATCATTTTCCTTAGGTACAAGTGCAGCATGTTAAGAGGTACCTAAAGGATAAAATGTCATCCCCCAAAAGCATCCATATGAAGATCTACTATCACACATTCTTCACTTCCTTATCTTACAGGCTGAATTGTGTCTCCTCAAAATTCATACACTGATGTCCCGGCCCCCAATACCTTAGAACATGACTGTATCTGGAGATAGTCTGTAATGTAATTCAGTCAAAGTGAGGCCATTAGAGGGGATCCTGATCCAGTATGACTGGTGCCCTTAGAAGAAGAAAGGTGGTAGGGACAGAGACATATGCAAACACGAGAGAAAGATCATGTGAAGACCCAGGAGGAAGACAGCCATCTATAACCCAAGGAGAGAGGCTCAGAAAAAATCAACACTGCCAACCCCACCTCAGACTTCGAGCCTCCGGGACTGTGAGAATATGAAGTCCTGTTGTTTAAGCCACTCAATGTGTGGTTATGGCTGCTCTAGTAAACTAATATGTCTCTCATGGAAGCTCTCCATCTGAACTTCCAGTGCTCTGATTGTCCGTATTATAATCATGAGCTGCTGGACAATTGTCAACAGGATTTAAAAACGGTATGCCAGTGACCTGCCTGCCCATATGAGCTGAATTGCTCCCTGCTCATGGAGAGCATCGGTGGACAGCGACCCTCCCCACATCCCACCCCTTATTCTCTATCACTCCACCTTACCCTTTACATCCACAGGGTAAGATGCAACCTGTAATTATCTTGTTTCTTGTCTGTCTTCTCACAAGAATGTAAGCTCTGCTAGGGCAGTGGGTCCTCTCTGTATCCCCAGTACCAAGCATAATGCATACCATAGAGGAAAAGATATTTCTTGAATGAGGCTACAATTTGTGGGGTTTTCTTAATCCTGTCAGTGAGTACAAGCTCCATTTTTGACACATTAACCCCATCATAGCTTGTTCTGTTTTTTGTTTTGTTTGCTTGTTTTTGTTTTTATTTCAATTCACTCACTGAGCTCTGGAATCCTGGTTGAGAAACATGGAACTGACTTCTGAAAAGGAAGTTGTAGTGCAAGCCAGAGCCTCGTTTGGGGCACACTAGGCAGCCTGATGGCAACCATTCACACTATTCTATTTTATTTTATTTTTAAAGATTTTTTATTTATTTATTCATGAGAGACACACAGAGAGAAGCAGAGACACAGGCAGAGGGAGAAGCAGGCTCCATGCAGGGAGCCCAATGTGGGACTCAATCCTGGGTCTCCAGGACCACACCCTGGGCCGAAGGCGGCGCTAAACCACTGAGCCACCTGGGCTACCCTGTTCACACTATTTTAAATGATGGAGACCAGGCAAAGTAGGTGAGCAGGATGGGAAACCCATCAGAGCAATGATTTAGCATTCAGAGGAGTGTTAGAAATGAAGCATGTGTTATAAATAATAAAACACACCCAACTGTGCATATTAAGTTATAATTCGATCTCTGGCTTCTTCTGACAATGATAAACCACTCAAAGACTCCTTCTCATGGTTTCTGACTCCACGAGTTACTAACCTCTCCCAGTGGAATTTCGACCTTAATATTATGAGGTACCATCAATTCTAAATTCTGCATGTATGAAAAATGGGATGGAAAGAACTGGACAACCCCAGATTTTGCTTGCAACTGTGTTTAGCCAGTCATGAAGAGATAAAACATTCTTCTAAATGGAACACCAAAGGGCAGCTTGAGAGAGCAAAGGTTCCGGGTTCTACCTGTAAATTCAGTGAAACGGAACAGAGCAGCAAAAAGCTCAACAGAGCTCTGGGTTCAGGTCCCGGAGCTGCAAACTGTCTCCACCCTGCGCTGACCTGGAGCAACACTCATTCTCAACCAGTAAACAGGGGACCTGGGGGGGAGGGTAGCCAGCACCCCTCCGGTGAGCAGGCCAGCGGCCTGGGCTGCTCTGCGTGCCACCAAATGGCCTTCCTGTCTTCAGCCAAAACTACGCTACCAGCAGCAGTGGCCCTTCACGCTTCCCGCCATCTGATTGAAGAGGCTCCACTAGACTTCTCTTCTGAAAGCTGGCCTTGCAGCTACTTGCTCCTCTGCCATCAAGGCTTTCAGCTCCGGCTTACAGGCCCTGCTCAGGATTCAATCTGGGCAGGGCATTTCTGGGCACTTGGAGACCAAACACGAGCTCACTCTTATACCTACTTACTACCCTAGAATTTGGCTCCCGAGTCCCACCCTCCTCCTATGGATCTGTTTTATTCCCTTGGGGGCAACAGGGCATCTCCTGAAGCTACTGAATATGCTGGGCCCTTTTGCCCCAAAGCACTTAGCTAAATCAGAGGAAAGGCATCTCAGATGCCTAAAATAGGAGTGGAGCATTGATTTTTTTCTTTTTCCTCTCACTTCTCTCGACCCCCTACTCCCTTCCCCACCAGTCACTTTCACTTCAGCACATTCTCCCCTGAAATCAAGTGAAGGAAGGTCGAGGAGCAGGGGAGGGTCAGGAATTAAAAGACGAAAGCAAGAGCAAGAGCAGGGAAGGGAGGCGGACAGACAGATATGATCCAGGACAGGAGACCCCGACAGGTCGAAACACACATTTCCTCTCACTGGACCAGCTGGGGGGGCTGCCGCTCACCCCCAGGGTGGCCCCTGCCCCCCACACAGAGGGTCTTGCTGACGTGTCATGTGGACGAAGCAGCCAGAGCATCCTGAATTGGACACCCTGGATGCTCAAGGGCAGGCTGTGCCTGTCATGCCCCAACAGCAGGAAAACCACTCCCTTCGACCATGGAGTTTGCTCCTTTTCAAAAAACATTCACCAAGAACAGAGTGTGGATATGTACACACACACACACACACACACACATACACACACACAAAACTGCTAATAAGAGTTTATCCCCAAGGGATGGGGTGGACGTCAGAGGGAGACACTGACTTCTTACTTTGCATTTTTTTATAAAAAGCATTAGGGTCATAAGCAGTTTTCACTTCCTTTTGCATTCTCTCTTATGCACTTTTTATTTAAATAAATATGCATTATTAAGAATTATTTCTTTAAATAAAGATGCTTGGGACACCTGTGTGGCTCAGTGGTTGAGTGCCTGCCTTCAGCCCAGGGAATGATCCTGGAGTCCTGGGATCGAGTCCCACATCGGGCTCCCTGCATGGAGCCTGCTTTTCCCTCTGCCTGTGTCTCTGCCCCCTCTCTCTCCCTCTCTCTGTGTCTCTCATGAATAAATAAATAAAATCTTAAAAAAAAAAAAAAGCTGCTTTCCCAGCATGATCACATTTAATATTCTCAACAGCCCCTTGAGGTGAACAGGGTGGACATGGCTAAGGATTCAGGGTCACTTGGACTTGGGTTATGACCCCTTTTCTCCCATCTACCAGAGGTGGAATCTGAGCAAGTGATTTAACCTACACACCACAGACATAATTGGATAATAAAACCCAATATGCCAGGTTCCTAGGAGAATTATAGCAAATACAACATATTAACCCTCATAATAATGCTTGGTACAGGGGATCCCTGGGTGGCGCAGCGGTTTGGCGCCTGCCTTTGGCCCAGGGCGCGATCCTGGAGACCCGGGATCGAGTCCCACGTCGGGCTCCCGGTTCATGGAGCCTGCTTCTCCCTCTGCCTGTGTCTCTGCCTCTCTCTCTCACTGTGTGCCTATCATAAATAAAAATAATAATAATAATAATAATGCTTGGTACATGATCAGCACCCAGTAACTAGAAGTTACCATTATAATAATAATTATTATTATTATTATTATTATTATTATTATTATTATTATTATTAAAGAAGCTCAGAGATTAACCCAGGGCACTACAGCCACACAGCTAACAGCAGCCTAAGCCAAAACCAGAGCCAAGTCCGTTTAACCCACATTCCAAGGGATTACAGGGACCGTCCACACTTCCCACATTCAAGAGTGTCAGAATGGAACAACACTTCCAGGGCCCACTCCAGAATCAGCCTCAGAGAAAAAACTCCGTGAGATGTGCACAGCGGAGGCCATGGATCTACCCAGCCCTGTAACCTTCCCAATCCAACCCACAGTTCTTAGGGAACAAATAATGCTACCAAAATAAAGTTTGGCAGAAATAATAGCTGTGCATGGTGGGCACAACCAGAGACAAAGATTTGAAAGGAAAATGAACGTATATGTGGATAAACCTAAAACTGACCTCCTCTTGCAGATTTTGAGAAGAATTTTTAATTGCCCAGAAAGGGAATCAACAACAAACAAGTAGTCTGAACACTCCTCGAGCCTGGTCTCCAATCTGGGGGTCAAAGCAATTCCAAAATTTAGCAGTATTTCACTGCACTTTAGGGCTTCCTTCACCACTTTTATTTTAGACAAAATGATTGACTTTCAATCTTTTTAAATACCCTCTACACCATTTAGATTGAAGTCTAAACAGTATCTCAGGTTTTCTAGGTTTTTCCCTTGCGGCCTGGAAGGAGACTTCACTTCAATTGGGCCTGAAAGCAGCAGTGAGGCATCAACGGAGACCCAGAACCCAGAGATGGGAAAGCAGGGTCTGGCCCTCTGGGAGCAAATACCACCTGGTGTTCTCATTCATCGCTGCCAGTGATGACCCCTGACCTCTGCGTGGAGCTGTGCACTCTCAAAGTACATTCTTGTACCTTCATCCACCAGCCTCTCAACAATCTAATAAAAACCAAGTAGTATTAGCCCCATTTTTCAGTCCCAGAAACTGAAAGCTCAGCAAATAGAAGGGATTTGCTCAAGGCCATAAGGCTAGTAAGGAAAAACACAGCCTGAACTCCATATCTGGCCCCCTCTCCACTACACCTCAAATGCTGTCTACCCCTCTCACTCCAAAAGGAAGGGTTTTCCATTAAATCTCTCCATCGTCCCTGCCATTTGCCTCTGCATTCTCCCTTCCCAAACCACGAAGGCTCAGGGAACAAGAAGCCACAGCACGATCAGCCGATGCCCACTAGAGTCCTGACAACGTTGACAAAGTCCTTGGCAGGCCCTTCTACTTTCGTGATCAATGGTACTGTTGCCAGGACCAAGTCCTGCTGGTGCCCATCTCTGCTGTGAAAACGTGCTCACAACATACACATTCGTTTATATTCCAAGCACAGAGGATGAAATAATTCTGCACCGTGTCCATTTTTGTGCTGTTAAGGCATACGATTGCTTTGCAAGCAAAACAGTAGATCTTTCATTTGCCAGTGACATTCCACAAAGCGCTTATAATTCAGTGTTAGCTTATCAGCCATCCAATCTCCCACTCTAGGGAATGTGTCAACCATCAAAAGAGTGGAGGAGGTGTGCTGCATCGTAATGGCTTTCATTTCATCAGACTTACTTTCTTAAGGGCATTTAATCAATGAGGACAAGTAGTAGGCAGATTTTTAAATAAATGTGTCACTTTAGGTTAATCCACAGCACGGCTGAATTTATTTGTTTATGCGACTCCCAAATATGTCTCTCTGTTGCTCAGCAGAATTGATAATCTGTAAATCAAAACATGTTACAAGCAGTTTTAAACTATCCCCCAAGGAACAGCTTTATTTGACCTGCCAGAATGGGAGATGTCCAGAAGTTTTTCAGGTACAAGGGTGGGGAATGTCAGCGCTGCGCGGCATCCGTGAGTGAATTGCCACTTCCATTTACAACAAAGCTTCTGATTCTTTCATTTCCCTTTCTTTCATTAACCAGGTGAAGAATGTGCCAAGAAAAAAAAAAAGCGTTTAGGATGACAAAAGAGCCAGGAGAGGATGGCGAGATGGGAAGCAAGGAAGACTGCAGGAATTTTAATCTATTCTTGGGGCTATTATTAAATGCAGAAGTGAGTAAAAATTAAAAGGAAACTGGAATGCTACTGATGAGGCTTGCCTCATTCTGCATTGATTATACCCAGATACCGGCTTCTGTTTATTCTCTCTGCTTTTTGCATCCTTAATGTGGCCCAGACAAACAGAGGAGCTGTAATTGCATCAACTCTGGTCCCATGTCAAATAGAAATTTCTTTTGCCATCCATTATCAGCTATCTGAACTGTCAAAATATGATTGTCACATCTGCTGGAAGTGTATTGGCCAGGTTGTGATGTGAATGCGGTTTTGTTATTTTACATTGATTTTCTTAATGCTGGCCATAAGTGTGCCCGTGTGCAGACTCGCAGATCTTTTCAGCCCTTTTAACAAAGCTTGAACTGTGTTGACATTTGTCCCCAGGCAGCAGTGTCCATTCAGAGCAGGATCTCTGCTGAGGCTTTTGTTGGAAACACTTAAATAATCTCTTTCTTCTCTCTCTCTCTCTCTTTTTTTTTTTTAAACAGAGTATTTACCAAATAAGATTGAGACCGTATGATCCTTTTGACACTGTAGCTAACAAAAGTTATTAATATTCTGTGGGCTTCAGAGCAAAAGAATCTATTTAATGGTTGCAAGAATCATTTGAATCCCAGGCACAGCCTTAACTACAGCCTTTTACAGCTAGAAAAGGATATCCAGCCCTGTGTGTGCGTGTGCGGGCGACAGTGCAGAGACACTGGAGGTTGATAAAAGCTCACTGTATTATGTCTCTTCCCCCCATTTCTTTACAGACAGCCAAGGAGAAGCTGGTTTTCTTGAACTTGGGAAGTCATTAAGCTGCCAGCGCTTGTGAATGAACATCAGAAGAAAAGTTGCTGCTCTTCATTTCATTTTATATTACAGAAAATAGTGACATTTAAATAATGACGCATAATCTCTCTGCAGGCCTAGCAAGGGCTCTGCGGGTCTTCTGCATGTTGCCTCTGCTACCACAGAGTGCCAGGACCTCGGAGTTTCTAAGACTCTTGGGAAGAGGACTCCAGCCCTAAGTGTACCTATAAACATACATAATAGCCAATTTACAACAGAGTCAAGTCAGGATGGATATTCATGTGCCAGCTTGTAGTACAATTCAGTTCTCAATTCTGAGACAAATTAAATTCATTCTTGTGCATCCTGGTGGTAATGTACAATTAGCTTGCAGAAACTGCAATGTGTTTTCCTATCATATACGAGCATTTGGAAATCTCAAGGATAACCCCTCCCGTTCCCCCTTACCATAATCTTAAGTGTGTTATCTCCAAAGTTACATAAATCAAACCATTCGGTAAACTGTGTGGTAACCTTTTTAAATATAGCTCCCTGTTAGCTTTAACATCATTATATCCCATTGTGATGAAAATGGACTTTCTGTATCCAGTGATAATTCTGCATGCAATTATCCAGGCTTTTCTCAGACTCTAGAGAAATCTAAGCTAATTGCTTTGGGACTTTTCCTACATTTCCATAAATTCTTTGTTAATTTTTCATGAGAAACTGTTATTGCAGTCGGCCCTTAAAGTTCCCATTGTATTCAATAATGTAAAGAAGTCATTATAAAAACAGGACGATTTGCTGGTGTCCCCGCCTGAGCTGGGTTTCTTTTGATCTCTGTGTATTCTCAAGTGAGGTAGGGTTTTTTTTCTTTTTCTCCTTCTTCTTCTTCTTCTTCTTCTTTTTTTTTTTTTTTTTTTTTTTGATACAAGCTTTTCTTCATCTGAGTTTACTCAAAGCCAATCTAAAAGAGGTTCTATGCGGTGCATGACCTTGTCATTATAGGACATGAATTGAGTTTGCTTTATCTGACAGTTGGCTCTGAATTGCTTTTATACCTACTCATCAACCCCAGAGACAAAGAACTCTGTTTTAAGTGATAGAGGAGAAACTGAATGAGCCAAGTTTCCCAGGGAATGCTCTGAAATTACCTTAGATGTTACATTTGATTTATTGATTGCTTCAAATCCAGATTCACAATTTCTGTGGCTTCCAATAAGCACTACGTAAGGACAGCTCAAACACATCACAGACATTTTCAGGATTTTTCAGCTTGATTGTCTCCTCCGAGCTCCCTCAGGTACAAGAGCACACTCTCTGGCACTACTTATTCAACATGGGGACACCAACCAGGTGCTCCAAACACCAGCAAAATGAGAACACGACATGCAAAGACACAGAGAACCGGAAAGAAAAGTTTAGTTTGGGTACATCTATCCAAAATCAGCCATCTGAAAACCTAAAATGAAGCTCCTTTAATGTCAAATTACGTGCCAGGTTTGTGTTTTAGATTTTTTGCACCCAATTTTTATTGCAAATTGCATTGGGTATATTTAAAAATTCATCAACCTGTATTCAAGATTTGTGCAGATTACAATATGAAAGCTATATCTCAATAAAAAGTGACTTGGAAAGAACCCCTCTTCAAAAAGAAACAAACAAATTACCCTAACCTTGTCATTTTCATGGGCCGTGAAAGGCTGGGGTCTTTACAGGAAGGCAGTGAGCATCAGTAACTGTGCCACTCAGCCCACCTTGAACTCCAGGTTGGAAGCTTCGGATGGCTGACTTCTAAGAAAGGCCTCTGCATTCCTTGCAGTTCATAAAGTCTTCTTGAACGTTATGAAAAGGAACTTGGCTATCTTTAAGGCAAACCACAGAGTGGCTAGACTACACCTTTTATTTGGGCACACCTGTGGTGAGCATAGCATCGGCCCTCCCACATGCAACCTAACCTCAGAGCTGACCTTCCATACTGTGCAGTGAACTAACTCTCCTTCACATAGGCTCTTTGTTATGGTGCTGGAAGCCCCATGTGCAAGCTGTCCATTTGCAGACACTCTCATTGATCAGTGAGTGACCAAGCAGACCTTCCCCAAGCATGAAAGCCCACTGGAAGTCATTCAAATCACCTCTCTCTAGGGGCACAGAGTTGACAAACTTGTAAAATTAAACTTAACAACATTAAACAAAATTAAACTTGCTGTCTTCCAGTCACAAAAGCAAAGTTCTCAAAGCCAGATGGATGTCTGTCAGGAGCCTTACCGGGGGTTACTACCTCAGGAGGCAGCTCAGTAAATATGTGCTAAGTGGAATCTAAAAGAGTAGTGGCATTTGAAATATTCTAAGGGTGTTTTCAGGACATCTGAACATATAACTGGGTACTGAGGAACCCTAAACACCATACTTCCTCTCTTGCATGGAGCCTATCAAGTCACTGGTGCTCTGAAGATGTTCTAGCTTCTCGCAACTGCCAAGGCAGACATAGCATCAACCACACTTCCCTCCAAATGACAACTTGTGACTCAGTCCTTTCTTAGCCTTCAATCATACTGGCATTTTAACTCATTCCAAGAATTTTGTCAACTACTTCTTTCTGAAATGGCTGCCTTGGCTGTGCAAATGTCAACCCACCAGACAACGCAACAATGAGAGCATTATGTCATCTAAGGATGTGACCTCAAAGAACAAAGCCAGGCTCTGAGGAAGCCACTATTCTTAGGGATTTATATTTGAAAACTCAAAATTAGATGAGTTTGAAACTGCTCTAAGTCAAAAATAAGGAGGTTACTGAACATGAAGTTTCTTTTTTTTTTTTTTTGCTAACAATGACATTCATCTGGAATAGGTGCTTGCACATCAGCATTCCCTCATGTAATCCTCCTAACAGTAGGATTTAAGAAGCATAATCCCACTTGATTCTCTTCAAGGAGGATGAAGAGATGCAGATTTTAGTGAAGACCCTGAGCAGCAAAACCATCACCCTTAAGGTCAGGCCCAGGGACACCATTGAGCATATCAAAACCAAAACCCAAGCCAAGGACAGAATCCCACCTGATTGGCAGCATCTAATCTTTGCAGGCAAACAGCAGAATGATGGTCAAACTCCCCCAGGTAACAACAATAGGAGTCCAACCTATACTTGAGGCTTAGCCTGAGGGAGGGTATCACGGACCCTTCCCACCACCAGCTCACCCAGAAAAGCAACTGCAACAAAATCATCAAATGTTCAGTTTACCTGAGACCCTGTGCTGTGTCAGCTACCACTAGAAGTCTCACCACCCACCTGAGCCCCCAGAAATTCAAATAAGCCCACTCTAATTGCCTCCTGCCTCCCCTGAAGGGCTGCCTCCTCCTGCACTCCACAGTCCTGGAGCCTCAAAGAAGAAAGAGGAGGAGGAAGAGAGAAGGAAGAGAAGATACAGCAGCAGCAGCATCTCTGTTTTATAGGCAAAGCATCCGAAACTAAGGGAGGTCAAATAAATTGCCCAAGAAAATGCAGGAAGTAACAGAAACAAATTCCAACTGCCTCTCTGCAAAACTCCTATTTCTATCATGCCATGTAGAAGACTAGCTCTTTGTGCCCTTTTGATCCACAGCCTTGTCCCATTGCCCACGTGGTTCTCCGGACTGCCACAGTAATCTAAAGCTTCTTCCAAATTGCCTATAATATTATATCACAGTTTTTGTGTATGTGTCTGATCAACCGTAAGGCATTTGACGACAGGTGTCTTGTCCTGTTCATCTGTGTATTCCTAGCCCCTAACTGCCCTAACTGGTATGGTGCACATTTATCACAAGATAATATGCATGCCCAATAAGCATATATAAAGTACATGAGCACTCTATAAAGAAATGCAAATCAAAGAAACAATGAAATTTTATTTGCTTAGCTCCCAGATTGGTCAATAAGAGATTATTTTCTAACACTGTATTTTCCAGGATGGAAGGTGGGGAGCAAACAAGGACTCTCAGATTTTGTTGGTTGGTGTAAAAATTAACATAATTTTGAATAGCTTCTGGGCAATAGCCACCGAAATTTGAAGTGTACCCTCATCTTCTAGACATTTGTCCTTCAGACATACCCACAAAAGGTACAGATGGAAGTGTATAAGAATGTATATCATGGCTTTGCTTGTAAAGGAGAAAAAAAAATGAAAATTTAATGTCCTTAAAAGGAAACTTTCAATTGTGTGATACATTCATGTGTCAGAATATCATACATTTGAATAAGCGGCAACTGCTTAAAAAGAAAAAGATGATCTTTGTCTACTACAGTGGAAAGAGACATACCTGTACAGAAATCCCTAAAAACAGATACAAGAAACTGAGAGCAGGGGATGCCTGGGTGCCTCAGAGGTTGAGCGTCTGCCGTCAGCTCAGGTCATGATCCCGGGGTCCCACATCAGGCTCCCCAATCAGCAGAGAGCCTGTTTCTCCCTCTGCCTGTGTCTCTGCCTCTGTGTGTCTCTTGTGAATAAATAAATAAAATCTATAAAAAAACAAAACAAAACAAGAGCGGTGTTAGCCTCTGGGAGAGTGGGGAGACCAGGGGACTACAAGACTTTTCCTTTTCATCTTAAATTCACCAACATGTGAATGATTTCACAACCATCATTAATTTTTTTTTATAATAATTATGCCAAACTAAGGTGGAATTCAGTGAAGGACATTTTTTCAAGTCAGTAAAGCATCTGGCTCCCTCAAGCTCTGTCTGCTTTCTAAACCAAGTTAGGGGGAGCATAGCATTCTACACTAGAGTGACCAACTCACAGGGCTTCGAGCACTGGGAGTCCCACAGCCCAGGGAACTCCTCAGATCCCAGGCAAACCCAAACATCAGTCATTCTTTTAAGTGTGTTGACTCATCTGGCAGTAACCTTCCTTTATCCCAAATCCAGCGTCACCTGAGCTAACTCAGGCTCTTCTCTGGATGCTCTTCCCCAAGTCAGGCCAGGCCATGGGAGTGAGGCACCGTCCAGTCAAGCAGCCTTCCCCAGCAAGGCAGGCACGTTCTTGGGAAGCCAGGCATCTAGCCCAGGGCCTCCTTCGCATGTCAATGCTGATTGTGATGCTGTGCTGTGCTGATCTTGGTGTTCTGGGAACCAATGGGCAAGGTTGGTGCTCCACGGTGAGTGCACACCATTCTCTGCTTTGGTCAGCTGTCATCTCCAATGGTGAGCAGTAGGCAAACAGCCCCTTGAACTGTTTAAAGAGAAACTACCTCTCCCCAAAAGAGGCAGATTGTGACCCTCTCATCTGGGGGAGAGCAGTAAAGACATTGGACATTGGCCGGTGCATCCAATACAGTGCCTACTGAGACACTGATTCAGAATTCACTTTTCCTTAAAAGTGGCCGCGAAATTCAGCGGAGAGTGGGCTTTGTTCTGACCGGGGTTCATTTATCAGCCAGTTGCACTCCTTGCTGTCCTGCATTCTGGCTGTCCAGGGCAGCAAGCAGAAAGTGCCTCCCTCCACATCTGGCCGCATGCATGGCTTTTCTGGTTCAGCGCTGGCCCATGCATTATCCCATCCCCAACATCAGTTGGCATTCATGACAGACAATTGGTTCTTTGAAAACCCACTGGAACTGCTCGCATTCGCCTCCAGTGGGGAGTGGGAAGCGGGGAGGGAGACAAGGGTAACTTTTAGGCTATTAAAACATCCATCATACAGTCCTTTGCTGTAATGAGTACCTCCCAGGAAAGCAAAGCAGCCAAAGCCAAGAGTATAAACAACTCCTGCCTGTTCATGATCCTGCAGCATCACTAAAAACTCTTTGGCTCCTGCGTCCAAGCCCCAGCTGGGTGGAAATGAAGTGTCCTGTGTGTCAACCTTGTTCTCCATGATTCCCATTCCTCTCTTGTTCCAGCAGGAATTTTTTTCTATGCCACTATGCAAAAATAGCACTTTACTTAAAGACACTGTGTTGCATTAAGCAGCCAGTCTGCCATGACTTAGCAACCACAGTATACTATGGATGCAGTCCTGTTGTTTTTATTAAAGAGGTTGTCAGGATCTATAATTCACACATCATTAACTGCTTCATTAAGACAGCTGCCCTGTGGGTCCTCAACTCAGGAGTTTGAAGACCATGCAAGTAAACACTCTCCTTGTCTGAGCCAGGGAGGTGGGCCCCCTGTCCAGTGGGAGTGTCTCCAGCAGTGCTGTTTTCTAGGAAACAACTCTAGAGCCTAAATGTGTAAAACATATTCACTTAAAACTGATTTAAGTTAAAAGCATTACTTTGCAATGAGCTGCACACCATCCCACACCATCCATCAAAATCCAGCCATCATAGGCCGCAGTGTGGAGATACTTAAGCATTTTCATATGCCAGAGCCTTTTTACTGGAAGAAAAAGCAAGACATGAAACACACGGAAGGGAAAACATCCAACTATCTGTACACAGCCCCTGACGTTGGTATTCCTCTAACACGGGGTTTTCTGGTTTCAATGGAGCCAAATCCTGCATGTCTTCCCAGCAGCACTCAGCAGATCTTGAAACACAATATGTGGGCTCTGGTTTCCCAGTGAAATCATACGGTTGGTCTGTTTCCTCAGAATAAATGGGCCATATGGAACCAACCCCAGCCCAGGCCCAGATCAAACAGAGCAAGAGCTACAGACCTCTCTGGATCAGCCAACACAGCCAACATACAGACCATTGTTTTTCAAACTCAGCCCTGCTGGTTTCTCCAGACCTTTTCCAGTTGGTTCTATAAATTGGGATTCCTCTGAAGTTTTTGTTTGAAGAAAGCATTCTGGGATGAAAAGAAGTGGAAAATACTGTGACAGGACTTTCTTAAATTTTTTTCTGACCACGTGAAAACTTCCCTGACCTTATTGCTGTTTTCCTTGGAGCATTGCTAGATAATTGGCTAAGTAAACTGTGTAGTAATAGAGCTAACACATAAGAGGTGAAAACAGAATATATTTATCCTTGCTGCGTACCATTTGCATTTTCACTCAAGTCTTCAATCTCCTCATCAAAAGGAGTTAAGGACGAACTTCAGGTTTCATGACAGGGCTACTTGACAAAACAGTTTTGCCAGAGGAGAGGGGCATGGAGGAGGTGTGCCCAGTACTTAAAAACCATTCCACCTTAGCAATTGCCTCAACAATAATTCCTCAGCTGTGGTGCCCAGATCAGGTACATCAGCACCACCCAGGGAATCTCTTAGAAATGCAAATTTTCAGGCCCCCACCTCTGCCCACTGAATCAGAAATTCTGAGCTTGGAGCCCAGGAATCTGTGTTTTCATCAGCACTCCAGGGGATTTAAATACATACAGACCTTTGAGAACCACAGACCTAGAATAGCATTCTATGTGGAAGTATCTAGAAGCAGAGCCTGAGATGGAGACTTTTATGAAACTCGTATTAAAGACATGCTCTCAGGAGGAACTTGTAAGAAGGGAGTGGGGGAGAAGCCAGGAAAGCCTGTGGGCTCAGGGGGAAGTCTACCCTTGGCTGGCTTCACAGAACCAGGCTCTGGAGCACAAACCACACAGCAGAGTTATCGCCCCTCCAGACAACAGGCTGACCTCTGTTTTACCATTTCCTTAGTTACCGACTGCAGGGAGGAGGGTGGCCTCCCATTAGCTGAGGCCAGTTCTCTAGAGAAGAGGAAGCTGATTGTCACTAAAAGCCAAGAGTCACAGTCGCTAGAGAATGGGGAGTCTGCAAGAGACACAGAGTCTACTACTGCTACCATCAATGTATATAATCAGCTTTGGAAATTAGTAAACTTCACCACTTTTACTGTGGATCAGCTAGAGAAGAACTTGGCCTACTTACTCCCAGTAGCCAAGACAAGAGTGGGCCTGCAAATAGGAAACAGGACAGGCCTTACACTTGGTCTAGCCCTAAATAGCCACCAGAAGCCCCATGCACACTCCGTGAGCATGAGTGATACTAATACTGAAATCCCCTTGGTCAGAACAGGAAGGCAGGATTATGTCCTCTAGATTATGTCCCAAGATCATTCCTTCCATACAGCTTGGGTTTCGAGGACCCCAAATAAATGTACTCTGATCTCCCTTGGGGTAAGTATTTCTTCCCCTGGCTGTTCTGGGCTTGGTGAAGCAGATCACTGTGCCTGTTTCTGCTGGACAAGGTGTGAGCATGTGGCCCAAACCAGGTTGTATGGTTGCTCTCCTTGAAATTAAAGTCTTGATCAGAGTAACTGACTATGGTGAAAGTGTATTCATAGCAGTGACTGAATCTGGAGGAAAGCCTTTATCAGTTTCTACTACCAAGGCCCCCAGGGGGCCTCTCTGAGCCAAAACATTCAGAATTCCCATACATCCTTTCAGCTCCATAGTGTGGCAATAACTTCTCTTTTGCTTGAGCCAGAGTTGGATTTCTTTTCTGCAACCCAAAAACCCTGACATGGGTTCCTCAAATACCTTGAGTTGGAAGGTCCACTTAAAAAAATATACATTTGGGATACCTGGGTGGCTCAGTGATTGAGCATCTGCCTTCGGTTCAGGTCATGATCCCAGGGTCCTGGAATCGAGTCCCACATCAGGCTCCCCATAGGGAACCTGCTTCTCCCTCTGCCTATGTCTTTGCCTCTCTCTCTAAATAAAATCTTTTTAAAAAATAAATTAAAAAATACATGGTTTCTATTCAGTTATCCAATCTTTTTATACTACTTTTGAGAGCATTAAATTCTTGACATCATTTTAAAATTCAGTGGTGTAAAATAGCTATTTTAATATGCTCATAGGTCTGTGGGTCAGGACACAGCACGGGCAGTTTGTCTCTACTAAAGAGTGTCTGGAACTTCAGCTCAGAACACCCAAATGCCTGAGGTAAGGAAGAAAGGGTCACTCAATGGGCAGCCCTGGTGGCTCAGGGGTTTAGCGCCACCTTCAGCCCAGGGCCTGATCCTGGAGACCCAGGATTGAGTCCCACGTCGGGCTCCCTGCATGGAGCCTGCTTCTCCCTCTGTGTCTCTGCCTCTCTCTCTCTGTGTCTCTCATGAATAAATAAATAAAATCTTTAAAAAAAAATAAATAGGAGAAGTTTTTAATTAAAAAAAAGAAGAAGAAGAAAGGGTCACTCAAGAGTGGGAGGCGGGAATCATCCAGAAGCATCAACTTTCATGTGTCAGGTACCTGAACAAGGATGACTCCAAGGCTCAATTCAGCAGGGATGTTGACTTCATTACCTACATATGCCCTTTCCATGTAGCTTGGGTTTCCTCACAGCATGGCAGCCTCAGCATAGTTGAACTTCTCACAGAATAAGTCAAGACACCAAGGCAAGTATCTCAGTCAACAAAACAGAAGCTGCCTTTTATGACCTGGCCTCAAAAATTACACAACTTGCAATTTGAGGCATTCTATTAATTATAAATGAACTTTATGTCTAGTCCACATTTAAGGGGATCTGATTTAGATCCACCAACTCATGAGGCTGAGTCTAAAAATTTGTTGACATGTCTTAAAACAACCATTAATACATAAAGTACATAAAATCCATCAATCCTAAGTGTACAGCTGGCTAGTTTTACAAATGTACCCACTCATCCACCACTATCAGAATATTTCTCAGCACCCTAGACGTTTGACTCGTGTCCCTTCCCACAGTTCCCTTAAGGAGCAACAATTGTCCTGACTTCTATGACCAACAGTTTTGCCTATCTTTAACTTCACTGAGTCTGAATCTTAGAGTATACTCTGACTGCCTTTTTTTTTTTTTTTTTTTTTGGCTCAGCATCATGTCTGTGAAATTCATCCATGTTGTATCATTTATTCATTTTTATTCCTTGTGGTATTCCTCTATAGGACTATACCACAATTTATTTATACACTGTTTAGTTGACGGACACATCAATTGTTTCTAGTTGAGGCGCAGTTACGAATAAAGCTGTTATCCTTGCATGTTTGAAAACCCATTTTACTAACAAAAAATGTTAATGAATTGCCTCCATGTTCTAGTAGTTATCGATCTTAGAAGTACAAAGGCTAAAAGCCAACTTTTAAAAGCATTTCTATAATATTGTTTAAAAAGAATATACATACATTTCAAATAAGAACTATATCTGTGAAATTATCCTACTACTGGTAACATAGAGGGTCACATGGATTCATGGACCCCTTTGCAATATAACCTGTGCTTCCCACCCCTGCCCTGAAGGGTATATGGCTCTCAGATCAGGAATAACTGCCATTGGGGATTCACTTTTGGGATCTTTTAAGAAATGTGCTAAAATTTGGATGCCCCTCTTCATACCTCTAGGGTCACAAGCTCTCACAATCACACTGGAAGGCAGAGTTTGTACTCATCACCATTCTGTTACACTTTCTTGCTCCCTGATGAAATACCACTTTCTACCCTAGTGGGTCCTGTAAGCCCAGGCTCATCCCTGCCCAACAGAATTGTCCTTGGCAAAAATGGCTTCCTGTGTGATTACGAGAATGAGACTGACTTTCACTTTGAATGAAATAATAAAAAATATTATTACCAAATAAATAATGAAATGCATTTGAGCTGAAATAAATCAAATTAGAAAGAAATAAAATCCAACCCAATAGGAATCTATGTTGGGATTATTGTTTTAGAAAGACCTTCCAGCTTTCAGAAAGGCTCTTGGAGTCACCTGACCACATCTTCTCCTGTGCTATCTTCTGTTGAGGTCGATCTCACTGCGTTGCTGGGGTTGCAGTTGAGTTTTCTGGGCTATTGACTCTACCTCTCTGGCATTTTTCCTACCCACTTTTCACTGTCTTTCAGGATTTCATTCTTGAGGTGAGTCGTTTTGAGACATTCACTTTTCACCCAGGGCCCCAAAAAAAGCTGTAGGAACAATCCTTGGTCACATCTCCTCAGGTTTTGCTCCATCACTGTCAAGGTGGTCTGCAAAGGAGATCTCAGGAAAATGATATACAATATTTTACAGGACAGCACACAAAGAATGCTAAAGAAGATGGACGATGTTGTACTGTATACTTTGATATTAACCTAAGAGCACCAGGAAGAACTTAATTGATTGATGATATGCCAAAGATCCATTTGAATTGTGCTAAGCTCATTCATTTTAGTTTTGCTGACAATTTAAACACCGTATTTGTTAGCATAAAGTCAGTCTCTGGGTAAATGTACTGTCAGCAGTGATATTGTACAGTCCTTTGAGGTGAAATGTGACGACTTCTATCAATAATTTTTAAAGTAAATAAATTTAAATTTAAAAATTATAAAGCTCTCTCCCTCGGCTCCTATCGGCAGGTGTAGATGACTGATCCAGCTATCTCTTTCTCTTTAATCACTGGCCAGCCAGTCAATGACATCATGGTCTCTGTGGGAAACATTACTCTGAATATTTTTAAGTCTAGTGATTTCTTGGGGGCTGAGGGGTAGGAATTTAATCAAGAAAAAAAACCCTCTTGCTGACAATAAAATGCAGTTAACTACCTCACTTTGACTCTTTTGTATATAGGTTACAAATTATGATACAGTCTTGCTATAATTCATCAAAATACACATGCTACAAATCTGCAGCTAGTACAAAGCTATCATTAACCTTCATTTACAAACAATGCTTGTGTTTCCTTCTCCCTGAATCACCTCAAGTCATTCTATTTTCTTTTCATGAGTTAGCCCTTCAACTTCCAGGATATATTTATGTGATGCAAGATCTGACAAGATGAGATTACTGAAAATCTCTTTATTTTTCTTTTAAAGAGCCACCTGGATGATTTCTGTATTTGTTTATCAGAAAATGAAAGATGAGGACATTCTAATATCTGTCCCTATAAGGGACTCCTATAAAAAGATTGGGCTAGGGACACCTGGGTGGCTCAGTGACTGAGCATCTGCCTTCAGCCCAGGCCATGATCCTGGGGTTCTGGGATTGAGTCCCACATCGGACTACCTTCAGGGAACCTGCTTCTCCCTCTGCCTGTGTCTCTGCCTCTCTGTGTCTCTCATGAATAAATAAAACCTTAAAAAAAATAAGATTGGGAAATTCCCTAACACTGTTTCCCAATCACTGCCATCACCACAACCAAACACACACACAGGATCTCACCACTGTCCTCAGGCTCAACCTACAAATATCCCTGGCAGAAAGACACCTAAGCTCAGTGACATTAGTTTGGCAGCACTTTGCCTGGGACGAATAATAGCCAGGGAGCATGTTAACTCTGTTTCCTCAAGGAATACCAACTTACCCATTTGTATGTTGTAAACCAAAGCTTGGACACTTTTTTCATAGAGTGGAAGATAGGACTTGATTTCCTTGAATATCAGCTAGCGATTAAAGGCTTAATTGCTGCTGCTTTGATGCTTATACCAAATATCTGGTCCTGTTGATTATGAAGAGTTTTCAAGATGCTCAGCAACTGCACAAAGACACTCGATTATAAAAATCAGGGAAACTCTTCCAAAACCATAAATAATAGTAAAATGGAACATCTCTGCCTTGTACCGATGAGGTAGAGATTACCTGAGGCAAGTGTGCACATTTCAGAGATTTATAGATCTTGATACTTCAAAGGTTTATCCTCTCATTGGGTCTATTTTTATACTTATTGTAATATAACTTTACAAGGCTTAGAAGGGGACTGTAAGAAATCTATATTAAGCAGAGAATAAGAATACCTCTATCCTTTTCCTACAGGTCAGCCTCACTCGGAAACTGGAAAGCTTGTTGGCATCCTGAAGTTTCAGTCCTGATACGTATTTTTATGTCCCATGAACTGTTTGGCCCAATGTTATATTCAAAATGAGTTATGCTTGGGAAGTTCCTGATTGGGTGAAGGCTGGTTCTGATGCTTTTGATGTCAGATGGCATTTAGACCTTTTCTGCTACTCTGCCTCCTTTCTTTATCTCCTTTTCTAGTTATTTTTCAAATTAACTTCTTAGAAATTCAGCAGATATAGCCATACATAATATAGGTCTTAGAAATTCAGCAGATATAGCTATACATAATATAGGTCACTAGCAACATTTTCTAGTAATTAGATACAAAATGATTTCCATGACTTAAAGAAATTCTCATAAAATAACATTGATCAATAATACCATGATGATATCAAGGCATAAAACTATTTCCTGGATGAGTCTGCTTATTTGCAAACCACTTCAATTTTCTACCTCACTGTTACTGTCCCCATAAAAACCCAGAGATCTCCTTGCTGAGAGGGTGTCACTGACTCGTCCATGGTTGGAGTCTGACCTAAGGGTATCAATTATATTTTCTCTTTACTAAAATTTTTTTCTATTTTATTTGTTTAAAAATTGTGATGTTTGGTGGCACCTGGATGGCTCATTTGGTTCAAGGTCTAATTCTTAGATTTCAGCTCAGGTTGTGATATCAGGGTGGTAAGATCAAGTCCCATGACATGTTTGGAGCTCAGTGAGGAGTCTGCTTAAGATTCTCTCTCTCTCATTCTCTCTCTCCCCCCCACCCTTCCCCCATCCCTGTGCTTATTTGCTAGCTCTCTCCCTCAAATACATAATCTTTAAAAAACTGTTATATTCACATTTACAGTAAAATCTTTTTAATGTACAATTCTATAAATGTTGACAAATACATACAGTCGTATCACAACAATCACAATCAGAACACAGAACATTTTCCCTATGCTTAAAAAATTTTGTACTACTACCCCTTTGTAGCCAAACAATGTCCTCACTTCAAACTTCTGGCAACCACAGTTCAGTTTTTCATTCCTATAGTTTTGCTTTTCTGAGCATGCTCTAATAAGTAGAATAATATACTATGTCACCTTTGAACATGGCTTATTTTACTTAATACATTCAAGATTCATTTGCCTTGTTGTATGTATCAGTACTTCATTCCTTTTCATTACTAAGTAGTATTCCATTGTATAGATGCACCACAGTTTATTTATGCATTACCCATTGAAGAACATTTGGGTTGCTTTCAGATTTGGAAAATTATGAATAAAGCTGCTATAAACATTTTTGTGGAGATTGCCTTTGTTGTTTTTTTATTTCCCTTGAATAATAAATATGTAGAATTTCTGCATCATATGAGAAGTATATATTTAACTTTATAAGAAACTGACAAACTTTTCCAAGGTAGCTTCAAAACTTTTGTCCATATTTTAATTAGATTGTTTGTTGTCTTATTACTGACTTTTGGGAAGTGGTTGTGTACTTGGATACAAGTCTTTGTTGTTCTATGTTGTGCAGGTGTTTTCTTCCAGCATAGGGCTTGTCTTTTCAATCTCTTAACAGTGTCTGATGCAGAGCAAACATTTTTAATATCGATGAAGTCTCAATTTATCAATCATTTTCTTTTATGGATTGTGCTTTTGGTGTCATACCAAAAAGAAATCTTTGCCCAAGCCAAGATCACAAAGATTTTTCTCACTGAGCCCTAGCTTCAGCTGTT
Source organism: Vulpes lagopus (assembly GCF_018345385.1). Classification (NCBI taxonomy): domain Eukaryota; kingdom Metazoa; phylum Chordata; class Mammalia; order Carnivora; family Canidae; genus Vulpes; species Vulpes lagopus. Next base: position 118,077,929 of record NC_054830.1, on the reverse strand, counting down.
GGGTCTATATTTTTTGGCCAAAGGTACCCTGGTCCTACTGTGGTCACTTCATGTGGCAAGCTCCACAATTATTCCAAGCTACTTCTGGATCCTGCTTCGCCATGGGGAACCAAGGACAGCTCCAGAGAGATCAACTTTAGGACGCCCCTCCCTTGGCCTGAGCATGCTGTACCACCACAATTATTTTACTGTAGTTTCCCCTCTGATGGGTCTGAGGTAGCCAGCCTGGCAACCTCCTCCCACACCCTCAAGATAGAATAGGAAGAAGAAGGTGGGCCAGAATCCTGTTGATGTTAACTTCCTTAACTCACCTCAGGGCACATACCTGATCCCTTCTCTTTTCTTCTCCTTTCCCCTAAACCATACAGGGCTAGAAGAGAGCCATGCTCTTGTGTAGCCCTCCACTGAGCAACTCCCTATGACCCAGGGTGTCATAATATGGACTTTGATATACTAAAGTAAGGAGACAAAGGAATTTGGGATTTCTTTCTCAAAGCATTATCATGGTTTTCCAGACTGTCGCTTGCAGCAAAATCCTATTTTTTTAATGTCAAAAGTTGAGTATTTTCTCACTTGTTCCTGTCTGCTTTTATGGCAGATGGATAGGTGGATGACTCTGTGTAAGATCAAGTTCAAGCACTTAGAGAAGCAAAAGAACACATCAAACTGTTTTAAACAATTATCAGCTCTACACCTGCTATGGCCCCTCCCCTTCCCCATGCATCCACGCACAAACACAGTCTGAAGAGACCCACAGTGCTTCCTCCCAACTAAAAGCCTATCACAGCACAGACTTCCATCCAAAACCACATCCATGACATCAAAGAAAACTTCCTTAATCTCTTCATGGACCCGCCTTTCAAGACTTGGCATCATGATTATTTCCTCCTATCTCCCTTGTTCCTCAAATTGTAGCTAACACTATGCTGCTTCAGGGTTTTCTTCTCACTTCAACCTTCATTACCCTCTTCTCAGTCTCAGACCTCCCCTCCCCCACACCCACATCTGGGTTCACACTGGCCAGAGGCTACCTTTGAGGGTGCTGTCTCATGCAAACCCACACCACCACCCTTGGTCCCCCATCCTCTTCTCCCACTAACCCAAATAGCACATTAAGACCTGGTGCCCAACATAGGAGTCTTCTTCAGACAATTGAGGAAGGGACAGAAAGTTCACATGTTAATATGCTAAAATATTTGCCTGGTCACACACACACATACACACAGGGGCAAACACACATATGGAAAATGCCTCAAAAAAAAACACACTCAAGTGTGGTCTTCTCTGGATGAGAGGATGAGAGCAGATTCTTTTCTTCTTCATACTTTTCGGAATTTTCATAAAATGCAATGTTGTGTATTTATTCCTCCCACAGTAAGAAAAACATCATGATCAAAGTTAGAATCTCTACAACTTGGCTAAAGTATTACTTCCTCCCAGAACCTCATCTATTCACTTCCTCCACCAGAACCTCCTGTCATTAACTTAATAACATTCAACTACTAACTTAATGAGTATTAGTTATATGGCTGTCTCCAGGCTAGGTGTGTGGATACAATGCCCAATAAGTTCAATGCACAGCATATTTATAGCCTGGGTAACAACTATCAGGGACTCTTGAATAACACAGGTTTGAAACGCATGGCTCTACTCATACATGGAATTTTTCTTCCCATAGTGTAGTAGAGTCAATGTATTCTCTTCCTTTTAATTTTCCAAATGTTTTCTTTTCTCTAGCTCAATTTATCGTAAGAATACAGCATAAAATACACATAAGATACAGACTATGTGTTAATGCAGTGTTTATATTACTACTAAGACTTCGAGTCAAAGTAAGCAGTGGCCGGATGGGGAAGACACCTCTGTCTCTGTTTCTCTCTCACACACACACTTTCTTTCTCTCATTGTTCAAAGGGAGCAGGGAAGGGAAAACAAAGCAAAAAGAATTCCTTATTGTTGTCTATGGAATCATCATTCCACTTCAAAGCCATAGCCAAGATCAAGGGGCAACCCTGCTGGAACACACACATGCATGCACACGTGTTCCAAAGACAGATGAAGCTGTTTTTAAGTTCTCGGTATAATAGTGAAGGCAAGAGGTACTAAACTGTATGCAGTAAAAGCAGATCTGTCACAAACAGGAAGCCCAGCTGTCCAAGTGACCTCTCAACTTCACTTAGGACAGGGTGAGGGACAACCGACTGCCCGGGTTGGTTCAAGATCTCCACATCCTCTTTATTCACTTTCTGTCCTGAGTGTCCCGCACAGCCCAGGACAACCATACCTCTGAGGCCTCTGAAATGTCTGTTTATGTGTCCTGCTTCCTGGAACCTTCCTCCTGGGAGGTGAACTCCTTCATTAAAATGGATAAAAACTGCTGGATTCCATGACTGAAACCCTTCCCACTGAGGTCCTGGCATTTCTCAGTGTGTATCTAAGAAGTGTTCTTTAGGAAGCCTGCCTATTCTGGTTTCCAATTTGGATGGCTATGTTCCATCTGTTAGAAGGCTAATGTTGCGATCAAGCTTGGATCACAACCTCCCTGAAATGAGTTGAAACTAGTCGATGGACCACTCTCGTGAGCTACTTGGCAGCCCTTCACTCACATGGATTTTCATTCAGAGCACTTTGAAGTTCCAAAAGAAAATCAACATTTTTTGTTTCTTATGGGGGTGGGGGCAGTAAAAGCAAAAAGGCCAGTCACATCTCCAAATCCAGTATCACTTTACTGCCAAAGATCACCTAGTCCAATTACCTGGGCACCCCCTTGCTGTTTTAATCAATATCTAATTCCCTAAAGGATTTGCAGCAGAGAAAAAAAACATAACTACAAATAAAAATTAGATGGTAAAACACAGCAGGAAAGTGCCTCCTTGAATTTCACTAACAGCTCCACTAAGGCTTCCCTCTTTTTCTTCCTCTTTTTGGACTCTTCTTTTGTCTTCTGTTCTTGTCCTTTGTCCTAACTATATGTATGTATCCTTAAGATTTTGGAATCTTGGATTTATTATCTGTATGGTCTCATAACACCTCACACAGAGTGAGAGTCTGATCAGTGCTACCATTTTTCTTCCCTATTATACCTTTTCTCTCTTGTATAATGAGGAAGTGAGATGTTTCTTTCTTCAGTCTTTATCCTCATCCAGAATGGAGACTTCTATTTCTGGCTTTCCATATGAAGGCCAAAACTAACTAACTTCAGTTGCTTTCAGTGAAAATTGAATGTAACCCTTCAAACCCACACTTGAACAATACAAAAATCTCCCCCCTTCTCTAAAGAGATCCCTTTGCCCAGGCCTCCAGAGGCGAAGTCTTATTTTAATTCCCACTCTCCTTTGGGCCTCCCTAAGCCCCAATGATTACATTGAGAGCACTACATGTGGATCAGTCTCTGTGTCTTCTTAACATTCATTTCTACTTCTTCACTGCTCTATGACCATCATATGCTTTTGAGGGCTACCTGTTTCCCCTACTCAATGGCCAGGTACATCCTCCTTATACCCCCAGACAGATTGATGGCCACTCAAGAGCCAGAAATATCTCCCTCCCTCCCACCAGTAACATCAAATCCCACTCCAGCTTTTACAGCTGTCTCTCCTCATCAATCCTGTGCGACTTTCCACATCCCTAAATCTAGATCTAACCAGGGCTCTACGGGTCCAGTGCTTAATCCCACAGTAAAGCTTGGGCTTACCTCCATCTCTCTGGGAGCACCCTCCTTCCTCTGGCCCATCAATACAAAACATTGATGTTCATCAAGCATCAGCCAAATACTTATGAAGCTTTTCTGAGGCAACCACATCTCAAACTGTTTCCTTTTCTCTGAATCCCTTGGTGCTCACCACCTGGGTCACACGTCACACTTGTTCCTATTATTTCAATTGAGTCCTAGTCTCCTATCTCAAATTATTAAACATACATTTGCACACACATTATATAGGTCTTCTAACCCCAATTCAGATTCCCTATTGTGCCTGCACAAGTGATACGCTTCAAGCTGACCTTCTGAGTCCACTGCCAGCTCCTACGGGGTCCAGATGATTGTCAAAAGACAATGTTTCTCAAAACCTGAGACTCATCCTATTTAAGGTGTGAGAGATGAAATAGTTCTCCAAGCCAGCCTTAAATAACACTAACTCTCAGAGTGAGAAAGTTATTCTATTTTAATGGTCTCTCAAGCCTTCCAAATCAATCAAAGAGAAATTTTTAGTTTGGTACCAGAAAACCCTTCCCACTTTTCTAAAAACCAACATTTCCCTTCTGATTAAAAAAAAAAAAAAAAAGAAAAGAATAGGCCTTACGCTCAGATCCTTATGGCCTTGAGTCTCTAAAATACCACTGTTTTGCCTTCACAGTTTTTTGCTGAGTCTCCTACTTATGACCTGTGATATCCTGTTTCCTTTTATAATACATTTAAGTAAAAAAAAAAAAAAAAAAAAAATATATATATATATATATATATATACACACATCATCAACTCCCCCCCTTTTTTTTTAATTTAGCAAATTTGGAAAGGTGAATCTACAAAGGACTCAAGTATAAGAAATATTGCCCTAAAAGATACTCGAGCTAAAATTCTTTATCTCTAAACCCTGGTGATCACCTTTGGCCCAGAGCTGTGAACATTATCAGTGGCTCTAAGGTGCACTGGTTAGCACTAGCTCTGGATGGTGTAGGGGGAACAGGAAGGAGACGGTCTGGGCATTGAACCTGAAATGAGACAGGACCATCATCAATACACAAGTCCTTCACAAACCTTCTCTAATACTAAAACAAGCTCCCCATCCCTTAGCTTCACTGACTGCCCTTCTGTGACTTGCCTCCGGACATTACTTCAATTTCCCCCATGACTTTCAGTGGCAGAAGGGATATACAGTGGGATTCACTCCAGACCCAACTGCATCCCAATGCTCTGAACCCCTCACATTTTTCCTAAATATGAATCAAACTCATCCAGGCTCTTTATTTCCATTTATCTTTGAGCTACATACAAGATGGACATGACAGCCACAATTTGGTACGCTTAAATGTTAGCTGAAACTCAGGTAAGTTCCTGGTCTTACAAATTCCTGAGGAATTCAGACCAAGGAAATTCCATGACACACTAACAATAATGTACCTAAGAAATAATTGCACTGAAATCCCTTTGTTATCTATTAATATCATCTGCCAGGCATGCTATCAGTGTAGGGACAAAAAAGAAACCATGATCTTTCACTTCTTACATACTAAAAGAGATAAGATAAAACAGCAGATTCCCATTTGGGCAGAAGCAGACTCTTGTTTTTGTGGTCAACAAAATAGTGCACTAGTTAAGTCCCATTATCGTTCAACAAGGATCTAAAGGAGATTAATGGCTGAGGTTAAAATTCCAAGAGATTTATTCCAAACAGAACTGATAGGAGGAAAACATAACAGAAGCAGAGTGAAAGACTGATCTAAATGTTAGGAATGGCATCCACAAGGGAGCAAGGTGAAGTCCAGTAGTAAATGAGGAGGATTATGGCAAGAAGGGCAGGAATGAAGCCATCTGCCTTCAGGTCAAGATTATAGGAGCTAAGACAAAATACCATACATAAATCACTTAAATAATTGCAAAAAAAAAAAAAAAGGTTGATTATATAATGCATTCTTTGATGGTCTAATAAATATGTACAGATTTATCAAAATTAGTACAGACTTAATTCTTCAAACTGACCTCTTAGACTTTGCATTAGTTGAAGACTCCAGGTGGTCTGTAAGAATAAGTCCAGGAGACTCCATGGCTGTAACCCTGTCTCGTGTCATCCCCCAAAGACCTGGGTAACCCCATCGATGTTGGCAAATAGCCAGGATAGAAGTGGACTAGCCAGCTACTGTGACATTTTTTATATTTTCAATAAAAGCTGTGTACTTGTGTCTTTTGGAAAAAAAGTACTTACATACCAAATGTGATAATGTTATGGATAAGTCAAAATCTAACTTAAAGGCACTGGAAACTTTTCTTTGTTACCAATAAAGCTGCATTACAACAACTTCTAAACTCAGAATGATTGCACTCCATATTAGGAAAAAAATTACATATTAATAGTAATAAAACAAAGAGGTATATTGGCAGTTGCTTATAAGACTTATCAAGTATATCCTAAATCTTTTTTTTTTAAGATTTTATTTATTTATTCATCAAGACACACACAGAGAGAGAGAGAGAGAGAGAGAGAGAGAGAGGCAGAGGGAGAAGGAGGCTCCAAGCAGGGAGCCCAATGTGGGACTTGATCCTGGGTCTCCAGGATCACACCTCAGGCTGCAGGCAGCGCTAAACCGCTGCGCCACAGGGGCTGCCCATATATCCTAAATCTTAAGATTCACACTCTATTTGAATGTCCTTCATAAAAAGTACGATCACACGTGTCAGAGTTCTAAGCTCCTGAGACTTGATTGAGCAAATACCACCTTAATGCGGTTGTTCTCTCTTGCCATAAAGTTTATTTTTTAAAGTTTTTATTTATTCATGAGAGACAGAGAGAGAGGCAGAGACACAGGCAGAGGGAGAAGCAGGCTCCATGCAGGGAGCCCGATGCGGGACTCGATCTCAGGACCCCAGGATCACGCCTTAAGCCAAAGGCAGATGCTCAACCACTGAGCCATCCGGGTGTCCCTCTACTGACATAAAGTTTATAATAAGGAACATCACGTTAATATTGATGGCAAACCGCCCATCCAGGCAAAGGACACAGACATCCACATATACGCATAATTACAACCAACCAAGACTGAGCCTTTGTCTTTTGTTCTGTACTTGCAGACGTATTGAACGCGACGTTGATGCATTCAGATTTCACAATGCTCAATTTCACAGCTGGAAGGAAGTTACCTTGAAGATGCTGTTGCCCGGGAAAGCCAAGATCCAACAAAGTTTGGGTTCAACCGTCCCGCTAAGTAGGCTACCTATTAACCAGTATATGACTGTGAGCAAAGTGCCAGCTTTCCTGAGCCTGCGCGGCCAGCTCCTCGTGGGCGCCAGCCACGGGCCCTCTGCAGCCTTATCAGCAACAGCTCCTTCAGCCCCGATGGGGGCAATAAAGACTCGGCCCACTTCAGGCCGTTCGGAAGTGGGAGCGTCAGGGCTTCAGTCAGGTTTCCTGAATTTTCAATTTTCATCCGGGGCCAGTTGCACTTAACCACAGCTGCCCCTGATGTGGCATCTCGTCTTTGAGATCACATTTGTAAGAGACTGATGAATGTGCCAAGCCTGCAGCTTCTGCTCGGCCTCCTCTGACTTCGCAGAGAAGCCACGGGAACTGCCTGCGATGTGAGACGAAGTGGCGTTCGAGCGGGGTCTTTAAGCCCACTGGAGAAATTCCTCTTGTGTTCCATTACTTTAATTATGACACAGCGAACGAGACTCTGCGAAATTGCCAGCCTGAGAACATTTGCCCGCAGAGACACGCAGGGCTGGCAGTGGCCCCTCATCACGCCCTCGGTCAGGTGTCAGGCAGGGCCCAGGCCCCAGCACACAGGCAACTTTTGTTTCAGATACCTCCAAAAGCCAGCCAAGTGGCAAATGTGGACATCTGTGCTAGACTGTGGCTGTCCTGTTTTTGCAGTCTAATCTGTCAAGATAACCATTTCCCCATTCTCTTAAACAAACACAGACTTCCTTGTTTAAACACTATAACAGTTCTAACAGAACACACAGCTTTTAATCATTCTGTGTTAAGTACACTGGCAAGAGTCTGAGGAAGAGAATCAAAACATCTTAAATGTGAACTGGCTGATTCTGCTGCTTTACAAATCCCAGGAAACGGGAGAGAGGAACCCGAAGTTCCAGATAAAAGAAGAGGAACATCATAGGAGAAGCTACAGTGAGTTTTTAAATGATCACTGAATTACAAATGCAATTGTGACTCCAGTTGGCTTCTAAAGAAAAAAGGGAAAGAAATCAGGTCGGGTTTTAATTTTTCTTCTGCAAGGAGCTTCAGGTTCAGCAAATGTTAAGTTCATGGCTCCCACTGTTTTGTATACATTTAGTAAGGCCAGAATATTGGCAAATGCTCAAGTTCAGGATGTGCTTCAGCCTCACTACTCACCCCTTCACTTGCAAAATATCCAAACTCACTCCAAAATGTGACGAAGATAAAACTCACACAAAACTCTGGCTGGTATCCTAGAAAAAAAGGGTGATCAAGTAATTGATCATTGATGAAACCCTCCGTTGCCCATGGTTGCATGTTCAAGTACAAGCATGGAGATCTGGCATCCACGTTCTGGATCAGCGATGATCCTGTGACTTTAAACGAGATAATAAGCCCCATAGAGCCTTAGGGTTTTGTCATTTTGTTTTGTTTCACCTGTGAAATGGGGCTAAGAATCCCTTACAGAGCACTTCTGAAGATGAAAGGAGATTAGCAAGGGTAAGGGCTTCCTAAAGTTAGCATTTGTTAAGTAAAGCGTCCACTACCATTCCTGGATAATATTCTAACAGACATAAAATTCAAGTTAACACAGCTGATATGTGATATCTGGATTTCTAACTTTACAAAATTAGAAAATAATTTAAGGCTGAAATACTAAGACTGTTTAAGAAATAGAATCTTCTGAGTGTCGATCACATGTACAACTCCTTCTGGAGAAGGTGGCCAGAAGTTGCAACAGTTGTCACAGCCATCCCAACACAGCTGGCTGGGTCACATTCCCTAGACACGGGTGGGACCCCAGTCTCTAAGCTCCACCAGGCATGTGGTCACCTGACAGACTGTGGTCCAACCCGTAGATGGCTGGAGAACATTGGTAGGTTGGGATCAGCTGACTTGTCCCATCTTCCCCTTGAATGAAAAGTCAAGCCTTGAAGAGGGCGATGGTAGCAAGGACTCACAGAAGCTAATGGTTACTTGATGGAAAAATCTTGAACTTGGACAGCAACAGAGACCTGTGCTGAGGACACAGAGACAGAGCCATCAGAACTGAAAATTCTGGTTCTCCACCAGCCCTGATTGTGTGTAAATGAGATTTTATAAATCATTCTTTATTTCCTCATGAATCCTTACAACACCCTAATCAAAATATATACCCAAATATATATTGGTTACTTTTTTTAAGATTTTTTTTAAATGTGTTTATTCATGAGAGACACAGAAAAAGAGAGAAGCAGAGACACAGGCAGAGGGAGAAGCAGGCTCCATGCAGGGAGCCCAACATGGGACCCTGGGCCGAAGGCGGCACTAAACCTCTGAGCCACCCAGGCTGCCCTATTGGCTACTTTTCAACCTGAGTCTTAACTGCATCATTTTGTCTTTGATGATTCAGGAGGCACCTAAAGATCTCAAAAACACTTGAGGGTCACAATTATTCCCCTCAGTTCCCATAGGAGCATAGATATCCAGTTACTTCCTCTTGGGATTTTGTGTCTATATTCTGATAGCTGCTATTACATGGTGGATGACACTAATTAGAGCCTCTTAAGCTCAACCTACATAGATTAATTGAACAAATACTAACACTAAATGCAATACTATGGTCTACTACGTGTAAGACACAGAGCTGAACGCTGTAAGCAACTAACAAATGAATAAGAAATTTTCCTGTCCTCAAATGTATTAGAACTTAATGGGATTTTATAAGTTCATGAGTACTATAAGACTTAAATGCTTTAAAAGAAAAGAAAAACTTGTACCATGTTCCAGATATTCATTCACTTGATTGTGGTTGGTAATCATTTCACAAGGTAGATGAATACCAAATCATCACATTGTATCTTCAAATGTATACGATTTTTATTTGTCAACTATATCTCAAGAAAGCTGAAAAAAATTTCAAAAATGCAATTGAATGGATAAATCATTTGCTAAAATAAATTTTTTTAACATTATTTTAGAGAGAGGCTAAAGATGGGAGGGGTAAAGGGAGAGAGGGGAAAGAGAATCTCAAGCAGACTCTGCCTGAGCAGGGAGCCCTATATGCGGCTCGATCCCACAGCCCCAAGATCATGACCTGAGTGGCCATCAAGAGTTGGATGCTATGCTGACCCAGCCACCCAAGTGTCCCTTGCTGAAATAAATTTTTAAGAACAATGACGACGACAACAATAGTTTGACAATGGTCAAGTTGGAAGAAATGACAGGCACTTAGGAGGAAAAGTATTCCAGGCATCAGGGAACACTGAGGAAGGGCAAGACTGCACACACCTTGAAATCCAAGTATAGTTTTGATGGTAACTGGAAACCATGACAGGAACAGGATGGAGCTTGGACAGGGACAGTAAAGAGATCACTTGTGCTAAGAGATATATTCAGAGCAAAGTTTGGGGCCAAGGAACAAAGGCCTTGAAATGTCAGGATAAAGCACTCAGAATTTATTTTGTGAGTAATGTTGTCTGGAGAGGTTTTTGAGCAGGGAGTGTTATCATCAGCTGACACAGAGTCTGACACATGCTTCCACACCTGAATAACTTTTCTATAAAAATATGACTTTATCAAAATATCTTTATGAATAAAATAGTGCACACCTATAAAACATGAAGAAGCAACAGAAACACAATAAAAGACTAAGAATTTAAATAGTATAACATGGAGGCATACTGGAGACTCCGATTTGCCTTATCAGAGAGAGATGTCAATTTTCTCTCCTAATAATCACTTCAGGCTGATTTCTTTTCAGTATTCTTTTTTCTTTCACAGAGCATCCAACAGACCAGTGCTATTTGTCGGGCTCTTTCCTGAGGCTGCAGCATGAGGCAGACATAAAGAATGTGAGCTAGTCTGCACAGAAACGGAAATTTTCATCTGTAATTGCAGCAGTATAAATTGGTACAGCTCTCTTGGAGAGCAATTTGGCATGTCTATTAAGAGCTATGGTATGTTCATATCCATTGACCCAGTCTACCCACTCCTGGGTCTCTCATCTAAGAACATTTTTAAATAATAAAGAGAAAGTGGTGGGGATTAATATGATTATCATCGTGTTTCTTATACTTCTGAAAGAAAAATAGAGAAACTGAATTTTTTTTAAAAGTAGGAAGAATTCTTAAATAAGTGGCAGACTGTGTACTCCATGAACTATTATACAGCTATTTTAAATCACAGTTACAAAGACTGCATAGGAACATGCAACAATGTTTCTGGGTCAAAAAAAAAAAAATCAGACCCAAAATATATAGCACAATGACAAATCATATAAAACCCCAAAACTTCCTATAAAAGACACTGGACAACAATAGATTAATAATAATAATAATAATAACGCCAATTGTGTTAGGATAAGTTTACTAAAGGAGGTGCATTTTTCCTCCTCCAAAATGCTCATATGTTGTTATAATTATCAAATAGTAAAGGAAGAAAAAGATTAAAAGCAGATCTCTAAAAGGAAGCTAGCAGTCCCGTTAAGATGGCATGGGAAGAAAGAAGAAATTGACCTCAGGTGGTTTCTTCCTTGACATATCCTAGGGGTGCTCCGAGTGCTGGCAGGTGGGAGGCTTCCCAGAAGATCCTCAGCCACCAGAGCCACGTGGTGGAGAATGAGAAATGGATTCCTTGATGAATTTGTCCTCGTGGGTCCCTGCACGATGGTGCAGTAAGAAAGGAACAGAGAATGGGAAGAAGGATGTATGACATTCCACTGAGTTGTAGCTCTACTAGACAGATCATCAAATAACACCCTCCACCTTCTGGTCTCAAATGCTAACAGAGAGTACGGTTTCCTTCTTCCTCACTCGGAAATGAGAAATACAAGGTTCAGAAACAGAATACTGTGGATGTAATCACTGCTTACCAGCTGATATTAGCCTCATACATTTAGAAACAGAACGGTTTCATTCTCTTTTTAAGCAAACCAGTACAAATAAAATGGTTCTAGTCACAACTGAGACCATGATAAAGACCTTCTTGAATGTCTTGTGAGTAGCGGAACAGAATGTGGATTCAATCGTGAGCTGCAAATAGTCAAAGTGATGTCTCTACATTTCTCAGAATAACTAATCTCTAGAATTATTCACAATTCCACAATATGTACAGCCACTGAGAGACTAGGAAAACAAAGCATTATCGTATAAAACATAGCCAATTAAATTATTACTTCACAAGGATATTAATATTACTTAATAATTAATGTGCTACGTGGATTGAAACTGTTTTTAAGAGGAAGGAGTGGTTCAAAGGCAATTAGTACCATGAAATGAAAGCTTTGCTTTGGGGACTTTTATTATTTACAAGATAGTTTTATCACTAATGTAAATTAGACAATATCTAACTAGGTATCTACCATGTATGTTGCATAAAGCCACCACTTCTCTCTGAACCGTTTTCTCTGTAGACCCTCTTCCCATTGGAGGTGGCTGCTCAGACCTGGTTCCACGTCCTGGAGTTATTTTCTGGGTGTACAAACATCTTTAACCCTGCGCCTCCTGACCATTGTGACGAAGATATGCAGAAAGAAGGCAGAATCCTGGCAGGATGTCACACTTCGTTCCAAGGAGGAGGCAAAGGTTAAGAATGAGTAAAATTAAGCAGACAACCATGTGTGGCTTGCTATTCTGCAGAGGCGGATTCCCCGGGCACAAATAGAAGAAAGGCCCATGAATGAGATCATGTCAACTTCCTCTGCTTACATAGTCAGACCAGCCTCCTTTCCTTTCGGAAAAACAAGTCATCCGTGCAGCAGAGTTCAGGGCTGCATTGTAAAATGTTTCTGAAGTCCCGGGGACAACACACTCACACAGGTCCAGGGGACTGGCCCAGGCTGGCTTTTGCAGTCCTGCTTGAAGGGTCCTACCAGGATCCAGAGTCCACCTGCTGCATCTCAACGAAATCTGAACCTCTCAGTCCCCAGTAGTCCATGAACCTCTGGAAACACATGCCAAATGAATGGGCTTGCCTTGGCAAGAGAGCACTTTTTCAAGAATTTCAAGATGGTGTTGAGCTGGCTTTGGGCTTAGCGATATATTTTTAAGTGTTATAAGGAAGCGATTCTGGTTTTTGGCAGAGCCGGTGCTCATAGAGGACGAGACTCAGTAAAATTGTTTCACAGATGAACTCTATCAAGTCACAAAGAGTTTTCTAAATTATATTTTAATCCATGGATTAGTTCACTCGATTTCTTTTATGATTTTCTTTTCTCACTAAATTATTTTTGCTCTCCGGGAGTGATTCTAGTTAGGAAATATGACATCAATTCCCAGAGTAGGCATTAACTCATGGTAGATTGAAAGGCTCAAGATCATAATATTTTATATACGAATGAGATTCCTATAATCTAAATCTGAACATTACCCAATTGTTTTATGGGCAAGTCGGCCTCTAAGTTACTGTACATTAAACAATGAGTAATATGTTGCTATGGAAATTCAATATTAAAATCAGATGTGTATAAATGCCTTCTTTTTTTTTTTTTTTTTTGGTTGTTGCATGTGTGAATATTTTTAAAGTCTCTGTGGAAAAAAAAAAAAAACTTGAAAAGATCCCATAGCTGATATCAGACTAGTAGCCCTCTTGGCCAAGGTAAAAGGTATTAGTAGGGTAAAGGGGTATTATTACTCCAACGACACTGCCCTACCTCAAAGTAATGTTCCCTTGAGGGCAGGTGTCTCTATAGACTTCATGGTATTCCTTAGGATTTCAGAAACAAAGCTATCTCACACCAAGTAATTTAACAATACAATAGATGCTCCATTAACTGATCCCAAAAGAGCCAAATCACAGGCCAGGTGATCTTTTCCAGCCATAATTCCTGGCCACCAAGGTGGTTCCTCTCATCACTGATGGGCTCTGCCCTAGACAAAATGTCTGGGTTATACTGTGTATCTGCCAGGAAGAAGCTGTGTTGGCTTCTAAACCTGTCTATATAATTTGTCTTTGTTACTATGATTAGGCAATTTATTTACTACTTAAAAGAAACTGATAAAATAAAAGTGACAGAAGCAAGATTTGTACTTTCTCTGAAAGAGGGGTTTTTTAAAAATACCAAATCAGGAGTGGGTGAAAAAAATTGTAAATGTTCATTGGGCTAATGTAAAACTTTAGAAGAATTTCTTTTCAGATTGCTTCAAAAATTCCTTTAAGTTCTTGTACTTAGGAGAAGAAAAAAAGGGAAAACCCAAAACCAAAGAAACTGTGCGGTTGAGATGCTCGTGCAAAAAAGATAACGTAGAATATGAATCAGTAGCCCAGGAAGTGTTAGACTAATGCACATGCTTTAGGTTAAAAGAAAATGTTTATGGTATGTGTGTATCGTCACTCAAGATTCCCTGTTTTAACTGACATTCTTTTTATCAGCCTGTAAGCTACTGATGTATACTGTAGACACAAAGTATACAAATATTCCGTAGCATATTTCGACTATAGTGGATAGATTTCTACTGTAGCATATAGATTTCCATTGTAGTATACAGATTTCTATTAAAATATATAAATCTCTAGTGTGGTATATAGAATGCCCAAGTATCAATGAACTAGGAAGAATGACCCTGGAAGCTATTTGAGTAAAAATAAGAAGAAATGAGAATCTGAATTACAGTGATGACAAGAAAGCAAGAGGTGTATATCAGAAAAATTGCTAAGCAAAAGTAGCAAATTCCTGAATATTTAGAAGGGGCTAACATAACTCCAAGGCTTGAGTATGGGTGGTAGGTAGCACTCCAGAAAGTCACAGAAAGTCCAGGAAAAGCAGCCGATCTAGTAGGAGGAAGGAATTTGGGTTTCTGATTTAATTAGTTTAAGACTGACAAAGACACCCAGGAGGAGATACTGGACTATCACTAGGATGGGACACGAATAGAAATACAGGTTTGCAAGTGGCAATACAGGCAAGAGTGGTTGAAGTCCTGAGGGTGGAAGAACTCAGAAGGAAAAATCTAGGTTTGAGGGCAAAAGGGATGAGAAGAGCCACATAGATAGGAGAGTTCAAAAACCAAAGAGGAGAATCACAAATGGACCAGGTCTCGGATGCTGAGGGAGGAGGGAGTTGGGCAGGTGGCAGATGCTGAGGGACGTGTGCCCAGGGAATTGCCACATCCTCTGTCAATTGCCAGGCTCCAGTCAGGGAAGCAGTCTCAGGACAAAGGTGAGTGAATACACCAGATTTCAGAATGTGAAACACTAAGTATCTGGTGAGGAAGAAAGAACACAAGTAATAAAAAGCTCAAGAAGAAGTTTGATGGTGAAGAGGAAAGAGGCCACATTATGTCATGGATGGTTAAGATGGGTAAGAGGCGGAGCTGCTGAGGTTTGTTTAGGAGGATGAAATCTGAACTCAGAAACAAAGTCAAAGCTGTGACCTCCACTAGCCTACATTTTCCTTCTTGAGTCTTCTATGCAGTGACCAAATCCATGTTCAGTGATTAAGAGGCTCTAACATGGGATGCCTGGGTGGCTCAGCAGTTGAGTATCTTACCTTTAGCTCAGGTCAGGGTCCCAGGGTCCCGGGATTGAGTCCCACATTGGGCTCCCTGTGGGGAGCCTGCTTCTCCCTCTGCCTGTGTCTCTGCCTCTCTCTGTGTGTGTCTCATGAATAAATACAATCTTAAAAAGAGACTCTAACATCACCTATGTGTAATTATTAAGCATAGAGTCAGGGGCCAGAGTTGAGGCCCCCCCTACGTAGGGGCATACTCACCAAAGGAGACAAGTGATCACAGCATTCAGCAACACAAGCACTCTCCACATAAAGAAAATACAACCAAACCTTTTCTTGTTCTGTTTTCCAACGTGGATGGACATTACACAGATAATCACGGCATCTGGGAGAATTAAGCAAAGATTAAATTAACCATTTCTGAAATTTATTTTCATGTCCTCCAGTCGTGACTGGGCAGCAAAGTCACCCAAAGGCCCTCGTTGGGATATCACCCAGTCTCTCTGAGCAGCCACTTTCCTGAATAATTGTCTCGTCTAATTATCACAGCATCGACTTGAATTCTTCCGCACACAGACTTCCTAGGGCTGGGTTTGGTATTTCTAAATGAGGCCCCGCCACAGGGAATTTGCTCCTCAGACAGCAGAGCCTCCTGTCGATAGGATGACAATTCCCAGGCACCCCTGTCAGTGAGCTTCACCTGGCAGGCCTTTCCTACCTGTTCACGGCCACTTAAAAGGGTGCCAGATTTACACATGAAGCAGCTGGACTGGTTTTTTATTTTTAGAAAAACCCCAACAGCTGAGGCATTCAGAAGTTAATGTGATAGGAATCAGCCTTTTCTGGATTATTTCAAGTTTACACTAAAGCGTTTTGCTTGCATTGAGTAATGGAGGGTAATTCTCTGTTCCTGGTGCCCATGACTTCTAGTCTTCACTGATCTTTCTAAGAGGCAGAAGATAACTACATTATATGATTCCAAGAGGGAGCCATCCCCATGCCTCTCTGTCCCAATATATTTCCACCGTGAGGTTGCTCAAATCCCAGACAGCCCTATTTCATTTCTGCTGCTAAGCCACTATAGTTGTATAAATCACCTTTAAGATGAAAATAATCCCAAGAGAGGAGATAACCAATGATTTATAAATTTGGTATAACAAATCCGTCAGTCTGTCCAGAACAATGAAGGACAGAAAGGCGAGAGCGGCAAATGGTCTAGACTCCAGGTAGGCCAAGGAGAACAGGCTTGGGCAGGAAGCTACCCTAGACCAAGGAGCCGGAGCAGCCAGCGTGGTCCTCTGGAGAAGGTACAGAAATAATTATCCAGGGCAAATCAGGGAAGGCTTCCATAACTTACCATGGGCCTCCAGAGGCTTGTAGATCACACAAATCTAATAAGGTCACCTGGGTTGTTGCGCACCATTCTGCTCCACAGATGAAATTCCGGTTCAGTGACTTCCTCCCCGCCCAACCCCCAGTGGGGTTCCCAGGGGATCAAGTTACAAAACAAAGGGGATCAGGTCACTAGGTGATCAATGAAACCTGATGATACTTAACATCTCTTCTACCATTGAGATTTGATGATTCTGGAAATTATCACTCACAGTGTGTAGAGCAAAATTTAGGATTTCCAAGGTGTTTGTTTCGACAAAGACACTTGCAATAAAGATTTTGGCTTTTTAAATGATTAAATTATCTAGGAACACTTTTCTGTTTATTTCTTGACTGATTTTGAGTACAAAGAAGTCAGAGTTTATAAATAGATTCCATCTACATCCTGCCCCTCTTATTTTGAGACAGGAAGAGAGTGAAAAAGAGAAAAATACATGGACCAAGCAACTATTGCATACTTGGCAATTTCATTTTCTTATTTCTCTTTTATACCCATTTGATTTGATACCCATTGAAGTTAAATAACTTGCCCAGGGAAATAAAACCAATGGGCACAGATTCAAGGTGTGACCAGAGTGCTTCTGATACCAAATCTCACGCTCCTGCTACCATGCATGATGGTCTCATGCTTTGATGTATTCCATCAAATCACTCCACATTCACTGGTGAAAATCACGTTAGTTTGAAATGTGGGTATAATCCTAAGAACATTCTTGGTCCAAGTATATAGCCTTTGCTAAATAATCTCTTATCATATAAGGAAATCTGTATGCCCATTCTATTCATAGAAAGAATTTCAATTAACTGAATTGTGGTAAATCATTAAAGCATTTTAAGTACCAAATAGTGAAATACAGGATTGTGGGTTTTATAATATGTGTTCAGGCAAAGGCTCAAAGGCAAAAATACCATAGTGGGGTCCTTTAGAAAGGAATCTGATGCTCTACAATACACCCAAATATGACTAATCTTGCATATCCAAAGAGGATGCTTGAAAAAAATAATAAGTCTAGAATAGTTTAAATTCCTTCTCATGTCATGGTTGTAGATCTTATTTTACTCTGGTGTTTAATTTAAATGTTTACTAAAGTCATAAATAGATTCCCTTGAAATATGGTGACAGACTTGCTAGCAATTATATGAGAATATATATATCCTTAAATCATAATTCTCTGACACAGAGGAAACTAAGTAGGCTTTGCCTTTCCTTCAAAATTAGAGAGCAAAATAAAAGTAGATTGTGTCCCCACACGATTTGAAATTATCTCAAGGAAATCTATAGAAAAAAATCTGATTTTCATGAAGCTATGTATTTGGCTATTTTCTCCACGAGGTTAGAATCCTTTAAGCATGCTTCTCTAAATGTTTGATTCTTCCTGCAAGAAGAATCAAGCAAAGATTGATCGTGAGTTATTTGATTTTTTTTAACTCTTAAAAGAGTAAGAAGGCTGCTGTGGAAACTCACTGACCATGCAATGGACAGTACTGGAAGCATTTGGACAGAACCACCTCATGGGCCACTCTGGGCATGCAGCTCCACCTCGCCTTTTATTAATAAGCTCAGTTTGCTGAATTCTTAGATTAAGAAAGGGCTAAAGTACAACATTCTTTGATTTTCTACTCTCTCCTCTGAAATTTAAGGAACTGTAGTAGTTGGCACCGAGACGATACCATCCATTAGCAACAAACATTATTACAGCTCAGGTCCATGGACTTTGTGTATATCTAGTCTGGAGTTGAAAAGGGGAGTTTAGTTCCAAGAGCTTTCTTTTAAGGGTCCTTTTTAGTTCGTTTGGAGCCTCTTATGCAACGATAGGTTCCAGATGAATCCCAGAACTGGGAAAATCATGCCAAATACGTCAAAATTCTGAACACACTTCAAAGTAACTGCTACTGTCCCGTAACAATTTTTGACTTAGTATCTTGGGAAATTCTTTTCCATGGATATATATCTTATTTTATAATCATCATCAATAGGGAAATGGGATTTGCTTTGCAGAAATTCACTTTACAGACAAATTTGCTAAGTGCATCTATTCCATAAACTGAGAGACGAATTTATTTATGTTCATATCTATCATCTCTATAACTGCCTACTTCTCTGGGGCTTCCTTCATGGAGAATCTGACAGGAGAAAATTGAGCCAAAGGAGAACGTGGCTAATTCAACAAATATGATAGAACGTGTTGGGGAGAGCTCAACGTAATGTTTACAACCATCTCACAGAACACTTTCTTATGAAGTCACTTGCCGTACTGCCTCTTGCTCTCCACCCTCTTCACCGAAAAAACACAACTAAAATTAGTATTCTCCTTGTGTTATTCTCATCCGTATTTTACAGATTAGGGGGTAAGAGATTTGGCGATGTTACCTCATTTTCTCAAGATTGCAGAGTTAAGAAATGTGGCACTAATCTCAAGACAGACATTCTTTCATGCCTCCTCGCCCCAAATTCTACTTTATTGTTTTCGCTACACCATACTGATTCGCTTGCTCCATCTGCCAACGTGGTGACCATTTTTATTTTTGCTTTATTTTGCTCTCTTTCTACTGAAGTTCTTTTCTCATTTCTTCACCCAACTGAACAGAAACAGGTGAATGGATTACAAATTTTCAATATTGTAATGCTTCATCTTTGTCTCTTAAACTCCTCGGTGAGAAAAAAGATGCTGACCAAGCTTTATTTCAGGTCAAAGGAGTCTTTAAGCCAAATTGCAAAATGAAGACTGTGTGTGTGTGTGTGTGTGTGTGTGTGCATGTGCGTGGGTGTGGGTGTGGGTGTGGCAGGGAGGCGAAGGAGAAAGGAGGAGGGAACTGTCCAGAATCCAAGTGGAATCTTTAAGTAGGACTCAGCAATACCTCGCGAGAGGCAGGAAGGGTCTCCTGAAGCAGCAGTCATTTATTTGAGCTTCAGATTATTCACTTTCCCAACTAATCAATAATTGTTATAATTAAAATTGATAGCTGCAAATAACATGACAGAGGGCTGCTGCCAGAATACTGATTGTGTCTTTGGCTTGGAAAGATAGGCAGCAGCGTGGGACACTTACTTTCCAATTTGCTCTTAGCTGTGTGCAAATTGCTTTAGCTGTATCCAGCTGATTTAGACCTTGCCTAGAGGTGCACTAGATTAATTGGGAGCCACACATTCATTGCTTACAGAATGGACTCTGTAATTGGCGAAATTTGTTAGTGCCAGTTATAAAATAACTATATGGTTCTGCTTTTAGCTGTCCTCTCATTACTCTTGCCATGAGAGGGGAGGGGAAACAATTAGGACCCGGTGGACGATTAAGATGAGCGTTTTTACATAAGGACTAAAAAGGAATGTATCTGCAGTCCCTATTTTATGCAAGCTAACATTAGGGTGAAGACGGTATCGATTTTTTTGCAGAAACTGAAAAAGCACTTGAGCATCTCTAAGAATTTTTCCAGCTTTGTTGGGGTGGTACCTTTGATAAGAGAACCCACTATGTCAGCACTATAAGAAGATTTTTCAAAATGATTCTTTGTTTTCTGTCCGAGTGTCAGAGTCGATGACAACGATGGGCACCGTTTCTTGTTGCCAAATGCAACAATAAGAATGATCCTGTGGCCACAGCTGGGTGCCCTCGTTTGTCTGATTTCTTCCACTCTCTTCTTGGGGCCTTACGGTACAGGAAAGGGGGAAACCACAGGGCCTAGTAGAAGTATCAGATGAAGCCCAACGAACATGAAAGTCATTTTGGGCAGGAAAACATTTTTTTTTTCAGGAGCAAAACCTGGTAGGCCAAGAAGAAAATGTAAGCTACGCTACATGCTAGAAAACCAAAGAGTTGTCTTCGTAACTTTAAAAAAGCTCAGCAGACTTATATATATGCAAAATGGTCAAGTACATTCATCACATAAATTGTTGTATATGGCCATGCACAGCCACTTGTACAAAGGCTATTCCTGGAATATTCAGAAACGATATAGAAATACGTATGTAGGGGCACCTGGGTGGCTCAGTCGATTGGGCATCTGCCTTCAGCTCGGGCCATGATCCCGGGGTCCTGGGATCGAGCCCCGTGTCAGGAACCCTGCTTAGTTGGGAGCCTGCTTCTCCCTCTCCCTCCCTCTCTCTGCTGCTCCTCCTGCCTGTGCTCTCTCTGTCAGATAAATAAATCTTAAATTAAAAAAAGAAGAAGAAGAAAAGAAACACATATGTACTCATGGAGGAGAGATATCAGACAAGACTCTTGGTCGCTCAAGTGACAAATTCCCAACTCAAACACATTTCAGTTCACCAACAAATGAAGAAGTGTGGGAGGGGTGATGATTGGCTCAGAGAGGTGAAAAAGTTTGGAAGGAGGACCCCTGTAGACACACTCCTGGGGCTCCCGGAGGTATCATGAGGTTCTCCTGCCACCTTTTCACTCAGCTCTATTTCCTGTCGGCTTTGCTTGCAAGAAAAGCCTTCACTACACAGATGGTCCATCAGACCCAGAGTTCCAGTCTATCTGCTCAGCAACTTCTCTGCAGTTCCAGCAAATTCTCAGATGGAAATTTCTCGGGTCCCTAGTGACTCACCGGCCCACTCCTGAACCACTCACTCCCTGTGGCCAGGAGGGTAGAATGTGCTGACCAACCACACTTGAGCCTGAAGGCTCCCAGAGCAGGTGTAGGGGACCCAGCCTGCAGCCCCTGAGTGAGAGCCCAGGACAGAGTCCCCCAGTGGACACGGGGAGAGCGTCAAAGAGCAGGGAAACAGATGCCAGGTGGGAACAAAAAATGACCACAAGATGGAGAAACAAAATAGTAGCAAACTATTGGTATTAGTCATATTTCTTAACTTCATTCATTTCTATCCTTGGAATCTAACTAAAACTAAAGATGTTTTGTTCCAAAAAAACACCTATATGGCCATGTAATGCAAAATGCTGCCACTTGATTCAGGAAGGTTCCTGCACCTCCAGAGCCTTGCTGATAATGTGGAAACTCAAAAACCTTTTTGCAGTAAAAGACACTTTAGAAGCATCTGCTTCTCCTGAGGGCAACGATTTTGGGTTTTCATTTTCTTTCATTTTCTTTTTCTCTCTCAAGCAAATCTGTTTGTGAAGAATTCCCCTTATGCAGCTATTCTTTATCCTCGTTGTGGATGAATAAACTCTAAAAACCCAAACTGTACCAAATGACTATTTTGTCCAAATGATAGATTGTCCAGGATCGGCCTTTCAATCGGATGACTAACCGAGCAGCCACAAGAGTGATGTCTGTCCTTTATTTGGCACAAAAGAATGAGTGTTCCGAGGTTAGGCTGTGTCCATGAGTCTAACTTAAGGACTCAGCTTGAAGATAAAGACTGCCAAAAATAAACCCTTTCTTTAATCTTATTTCATACAGGACCCTCTGTGATGACTAGTAAGGAGGAAAAAATACATGTAATAAGGCAAACTTTTTCATGGTTACAATCAGAAAGAGAAACTGCTGAAACATTAAGTGAATGCTCAAAACAAAGCATTTCATGAAGTCTTGTCTCAGAAATGTGAATTTGGATATTTAAATTAAAGTCATTTCATAATTTTAAAAAAAGTAAACTGCACATCAAGGGCATAAAAGACACTGTTAGAAAAAAACAACAATGTAGTATTGCTCCAGAATCATCTTCCCAGAGAGAGGTCCTGTCCTGTGTTTGTGAAAAATGATCTTAGAATCTGCCAGAAATACAGAAGGATGGAGAGAGAGAGAAGGGGTGTGGGGGCAGAACAGAACTTTAGGCGTTGTTTTCAGATTTTGGGAAGGAGTTTAAATGAAAGCTCACCTGAAAGAAGTAGCAAAATCGCCACTATGGGAACAGTCAACTTTTGTCAAATATTCTGTCCTTGCAGGGAGGCAGAACTGCTCTAAATCAACACCAATAAATAATCCTTCTAACAATTTATCAACAGGTTCTGCAGCCATGGAGTAAGAATGAGGTTAATGGCAGCATAAGATAAGGAAAAGGAAACCAGAAAAAAAAAAAACAAAAAACTGAGCACTCACAAAGGTCAAGATTAATGGTATGAATTCTTTTTTTAAAAAACAGAGAGAGAGCGCGCGCGCACACACACACACACACATGCATGTTCAAGCAGCAGGAGGGGCACAGGGAGAGGGAGAGAGAGAAACTCAAGTGTACTCCAAGGCCAGCAAGGAGTCCAACACAGAACTGGTCTCCCAACCCTGAGATCATAACCTGAGCCAAAATCAAGAGTCAAGACGTTTTACCTACTGAGTCACAGAGGTGCCCCTAAATATATGAATTTCAAAAATATACAATATCAATTTCATACATACAGAGAAATCTCTAGAAAGACATATACTGACCAGTGACAGAGTTGCTCTTTTTTTTTTTTTTTTTTAGTTTGAGAAGAGGCATTAAGGGAGACTTTATTTCCTTTTTTCTTCTGTTCAACTTAAAATAATTCTTTAAATACTCATCTAGTTATATACGATCTATGCAATGAGAAAATGACACAATAGAAATAAACATGTTTAAAATATGAGAATGAAATAAGTTTCTGATGTAAACTTAAAGAGAGTTTGGTTCAGAATCTCTCTTTTCTTCCTAGAAACCAGACTGAACAATCAGGTCAATGAAAAAGAAATATCCCTGTAGAACTTGGATACCAAGCACACTACAAACTTATTGTTCATGTTGCCTCCAACAGCTGAGATCAAGCAAAGCCCCAAAAGAAGCTATTCTGGAAGCAGCAGAGAACCCCCCTTCTCACAGAGGGGCAAAGGGAACCGGGGAGCAGCAGGTTCCAACAAACATCAGCACTAATACACTAAGACTGAAAGAGATCCACTAAAAAGTGAAAGACCAAAGAGAAGTTGGCTCCAAGATGACTAAGATTTAACAGAGCTGAGATCACATCACGAGGTTTAGAGAGGAACAGGAAGCCAAGTGCACAGCACAGAGATGCCACATTGAAGCAAAATGCCTCTAAGGCAGGGAAGGAAAGGATTTTAAGTCACAAAGCCTAGAATTTCATCTTGCCCTACTTCCCACCCTTAATATCCTATAAATAGATGGTCCAGGAAAATCTACCCCAATCAATCACATGGAACGTAATTAGCATGAGGCTGAAAAAAATTTAAAGCATCAAAATCTAGCAATAGATTAAACATACGCACACACACACACACACACACACACACTCAAAAATATTGCCATAAGGTAGGTGACATCTGGAATCACCAATTTTACCGTGATATGTTAAAATTACTAATAAAACAATTATCTCCGTAGAGGAAGGCTTAAAAAATAAAGATATAAGAACACAGAGCAGGGAAGAACAAATACCAGACAGAATAAAATAGATATAGCAGAACTTGGGAAAGAAATGCAAGAAAAAGAAATTTGGGAAATTACTATTATTATTTTTAATGAAAGGAGCAGAGGGGAAAATAGATACTGCAGAAAACCCAAAAAGGAATATTAAAACTAGAAATGAAATCAGCTAATTAAATGAGGTAGATAGAAATATTTTTAAAGAATTAGGAAGATGACAACAATTATAAAAGCTAAAATGTATCTAACAGAGATACAAAGTCCAAGGTAACCCACCTACAGACAATTGGAATTCTCAAGAAAGGAAAATAAAGCAGAGTAAGTATTTTTAAACACTCAGTAAAAAAACTAGCCTCAAATCAATGAAGATTTGTATCTACACATTCAAACAGCATATGGTGTATCAGGGAAAATTAAACCAGAACAACCAACGTTGAGACACACTCTAATGAATTAACTGGGATTTTAAGATAAAAAATAATCCCCTGGATAGCTAGGCAAAAAGATCAAATCATGTACAATTCTTTTTAAGTACAGAAAATGTTTTTATATAACATGTTTTTAGAAATAAATAAATAAATAAATAATAAATAAATAAATAATAAATGGAAGGTAGGAATTACATGAGCACAGAAGAATGTTATTTAAAATGGGCAGAATTGAAGACATAATACTATTAAAATGGCAATAAAAAACACAATAAAGTTGAAGGAAGGAGTATATTTATGGAGAAAGAAGAGAACATAAGCTAATTTTATCACTGATGATAGTATTTTTAAAAAATATTTTATTTATTTATTCATGAGAGACACAGAGAAAAAGAGAGGCAGAGACACAGGCAGAGGGAGAAGCAGGCTCCATGCAGGGAGCCCAATTTGGGACTTGATCTGAGGACCCCAGGATCATGACCTGAGCCAAGGGCAGACGCTCAACTGCTGAGCTACCCAGACATCCCTGATGATAATATTTGAGGTCATTCTATTATATATACCATTGTATGAAGTAATCATACCTTTCTATGGTACAATAGAGTTGAATAAAATATTTACACAAAAATACAAAATACTTGTGCAGAAATACAAACCTTCTCAAATGCCAAAAGAATGGCAATGTTAAAAATAAGCAAAAAATAAAATAACATGACAGCACATAAACAAACAAATCTTTCATAGCCATAAATAAAACTGGGATAAACTTGACTATGAAAAGAAATAGATTTTCAGATCATATTTTATGGAGAAATTTATCTCTACTCTGCATAAAAGAGACATATCTAAAACAAATGATTCAGAAAGCTTGAAATCAAAGGATAGGCAAAGATTTCTCCAGGCATAAGCAAAATTTTAAAAATGGAGGCTTGCCTCTATTGACATAGAAATATATAGGAGTGGGCAGCCCAGGTGGCTCAGCGGTTTAGCGCTGCCTTCAGCCCAGGGTGTGATCCTGGAGACCTGGGATCGAGTCCCACGTCAGGCTCCCTGCATGGAGCCTGCTTCTCCCTCTGCCTGTGTCTCTGCCTCTCTCTCTCTCTCTCTCTGTCTCTCATGAATAAATAAATAAAATCTTTAAAAAAAAAAAGAGAAATATATAGGAGTATATGAGTATATCCTAAGCATGCTTACAGCTCCTGGTCCTCTTAGGTTCTGCTTGTCTACAGATGCTAAGCAGGGGTGGGGGGAAAGGAAGACCTATTTTGGGCATTAGCTAACCTTAACTCCTTACTATACCCAATTCCTACTATGCATCTAAGCCACTATATGTCCCCTGTCTCCAAGGTCTCCAAAGTGCCCTTTTAAAAATGCCAACCACAATGCAGATGAGTCCACTGCCCACTCCTCAATGCCCACCACAACTGGATCTCTTAAAAAGATGAAACTCTATAATTTAAAAATGAGAAAAAAAATGTGTATTAAAAGAATTTAAGATAGATCTTTTCACAACTGGTATGGTCTATTTTTAACTCCAAAATATTAAGCACCAATAAGAGGGTTACTGAATCTGGTAGGGTTGTTGTTGTTGTTGTTGTTGTTTTAATTGTAAAGATTTACTTATTTGAGAGAGAAACAGCAAGTGCAGGAGGGAGGAGGGGTAGAGGCAGAGGGAGAGAGAATCTCAAGCTGACTCCCCACTCAGCATGAAGCTGGAGGGGCTGGATCTCACAACCCTGAGATCATGACCTGAGGCAAAACCAAGAGTCAGATGCTTAATCCACTGAGCCACCCAGGCATCTCCAACCTATTCTTAATAAAGACACTTATTTGTTTGCTACTCCATTCAGGCGCTTTCCTCATTAAGCATGTAACGGTATGCATACGATGTTATGCTAAAATAAAACACTATACACAAATAGCCAAGGACAAACTTCACATAATAAATTTCAAGCCAGTTAACATCATTGTGAGAGATTCTAGAACCAGCTAGTAAACACTGTCCCTTAATTTAATGTATATATATTAAATAGAGATGAATGACAAAGAGGAAGTAAGATAGCAAGAAAAACAAAAATAAGAGAGAGAGACAGACAGATATCATGCTACTACATATTCTTGGTGAGAGAAATGACATTTTATTTTGAAAGTGATTTGTGTCCCTCGTTTTAAGAACCAAACAGTTTACAATGATGCTAAAAACAAAGCCCCTTCCTCCTCTAGGCTACTCCCCACTCCCAATTCATGGCAGGTAACCACTGAAAAGAATTTGAGAACCACGCTTTCCAGGATGTCTGTACGAATACAAATATAGAACACAAGCACACATGTGTACACACACAAGCCACATGCCGTGGCCACCATATCGTGTGAATACATAAACACTTATCTTTCCGAGGCAGCATACTGTGGCTCTGCCCTCACTAGACCCCACTGAGGGACATTTCAGTAGCTCTGGGTTGTTCAGAATGATGCAGTGAACATTTTTGTAGTCTTTGTGTAACTGAGTGAGAAAAGCTGGGAGGCTAAACTCCCAAAAAGGAAATTCCTATGTATGTTTATATTTTTGACAAACAGTGCCAAATCTGTCGCACACATATTTCTCGCTAATAACGTAGCACCTCTGAGCCACACCCTCACCCAGTCTTTAACCTTGGTCGTCCTAATAGGTGAAAAGAAGTCCATTGTCCTTTCACTCACTGTATGAACACCTTTCTATATTCCTGTCCCTCATTGTGGTCCTTTCCTGTTAACTGGTTTGTTTGTATCCTTCATCCCTCCTTTCCATGAGGCTGCTGGCTCAATACTTTTAAAAAACAATTTCAGTATAAAAATTGGCCCATTGCCTGCGGTCAACTTTGCAAATATTTCGCTCAGTTTCCTGTTTGTTATCTGACTTTATTCACGGCGTTCTTCCCCAAATGCAATTTTAAATTCTTTAATGTAGTCAAATTACCCATCTTTTCCTCGGTTTCTGAATCTGACGCTATGTACAGAAACATCACTCCCAGCCCTGAAACCACAAAAAAAATCACCTGTGTTTTCTTCTGGTGCTATGATACTTCCATCAAATGGTTGATTCTTCTAGAATTTAACTGGTTTTTAAGGAGTTCTCCTGGATTGCAGGCTATTTGCTCTCATATGCTCAATCAGTGTGTCAAGACATGTTTAAGATACTAACACACAACCTGTGCTGATTAAGCAATATTTCACTAGAGATGAAGATGACTTGTATGTTTCCATCCATTAATTTTTTCAGAAATATTAATAGTGCACCTGTAGCCATTCCATAGGTTTTATAATATATATTTCTTTAAGAAACATAATCTGCAGTTTAAATAACACACACTTGTTGATGCTATGTTATAGGAACATGAGAAAGGAATACCCCGCAAATTCTCTCAACAAGACAGACTCCTAAAAAAAAAAAGTGAAATCAATTATATTCCACAAAGACATTTTTAAATCATTTCTTCTGTAGAGCTTCAGTGGATTTTTTAGGGTTATATATCCACTGAAATCGCTGTATCCTTTTGCTTTATGAACACAGTGCAAAACTTTTATCAAAGAAGTTAAATGTGTTACTTTTCTGCCCCAGCTAACCCAAATCACAGAAATAGGGTGATTAATGTAGTATCATTGAAAATTCATTCAAATGGAAAAAAGTATAGAAGGCATATACAATAGGGCATCTTCAGGAGGCAAGTCAAGCTTATTGCAAAGATTGAATGAGAGGCTAAAAACAACAGCAGCCTTAAAGGTACCATGTTACCTCCCACCTCCCAAACTTCTCCCATTAAACTTCCTCCCAGCGCTGGCTGCATCTGTGCCCGGCCCCTCCCTTCACATCATGGGGCGACTGCCTCATCCCGTGTACTGTTGCCCCCTCACCACCACAAGACTGAAACAGCTGGTAGGCAAATGAGCAAAATTAATATCTATACCCCAGTCCGGGGGACCCACATTCTCAGGACCTTTTTATAAGGACATCCCTCTGCAAAGAATCTGCAGGCACCTGCTTCTATAATTGCGCCCACCTCTTGCCTTTCCTAAAATCTCCCATTCAGGTGATGAAGTTTTAGGCTCATCTAAACAGACAGCTCGTACGTCCCCTTCAGAGTAAAAACTAAGTCCTTGCAATGGCTTCTAACACTGATGCTGTGCCACCACTCCGCATCCCTCTCCCGGGCCTCGTGTTATATGCCTCTGCCACACTGAGAATATTCAACTCAAGACAAAACAAAAGTGATTGATGCAAATCATTAGGTGTGTAAAGCACAGATAATTAAATTATTTACCTGGGAGACAGGTTAAGACAGATAAAGCAAATAGAGCATATATGTGTGAACCTCGATGGAAAGGAAATGGAAGAAGCAAGTAAATACTAAATATTCATGATCGCTAAATATACATGAGACACACAAAGCACTGAATATTCATTATGTCCTAAATATAGATGAAGAGAGAGAAACTCAGTATCCAGGAGGCCTTACTTCAGCCATTCATTGATGACACGCAAAGCTCCCCCTGCCCCCCATTACTGCCGAGCAAATAAAGCCCGTAGCTGCCCATCAGCCTGTGTTGACTCCAGGCATTTCCTGTCTTCATCATCCTCATGTCTAGTCCTCCGAACCACAAGATCATGGGAAAGGCTGATGCACCACAGAGATAAACAAGACAAAAGCGTATGTACAACACAGAACTCAGGAGGTACGGCCCTTCCATTTGCCTGGGCCCTGGCCAGTGTATTAATCCACCCCATTTATTTCCACAGGCTTCAAACTCTATTCATCAGTTTACATCGGTTCAATTCACTGTGCAATTTGTGCATCTTCAATCTGTGTGTTTTCTGTCTCACAACCATGGGACAGCTTGCCTGGCCGGGTACGTGGAGGCTACCATTGTAAGACTGTGTCAACACACAGCTTATCTACCATGGACTCCTCACCTGTGCTCTAGTCACACTCTTCTTCCTCTCCCTTAAATATTCCAAATGTGCTCCTACCTCACGACCTTTGCGCTTGCTCTTTTCTCTTCCTGAAATGCTATTCTTCAGACATCTATATGACTTGTTCCCTCAACTCCTTTGGGTGTCTATTTCCTGAACACCTCCCCCATATAAAACTGCATCATTTTCTAACAATTCTCCAGTTCTCTGACACCAAGTGAGACAGGTGTCCTATGATTCAGTTCAATTCTGACACTGTCCTGTTAGCAAAGACCCCAAAGGTTAAGGATTCAGTCTCTTAAATGAAGACTGCCCCCACTTCAGATGCCAGGTACAAATGGGGGCCTCAGGCTACCTGCGCTTCTGCACAGACAACAATAAACCTAGGGGTTCCCAGAACCCTCCTCTGGTTCGATGATTTGTTAGAATGACTTCTAGAACTTAGAAAACCATATGAATAATAAAATACACTCCCATCACTCAGGCAATTTCAAGTATGCTTAGAAAAGCATACTTACGGCTATAGTTTAATTGTAAGGATAAAACCCAGGAACAACCAAATGGAAGAGAAGAACAGGACAAGGCATGGAACAACGGTTCAGAGCATCCATGTCCTCTCCAGGCATGTCACCCTCCCAGCGCATCAGAGTGTTCACCAACCTGGAAGTTCCTCGACCCTCCCTATGGAAGTGCTTTTATCAAAGTTTCATTACATAGTCATGCATCATCAAATCATTGGCCATTGGTGATTGAACTCCATCTCCAGTCCTTTCCCTCTAAGAGTTCCACCCTCTGATCACATGGTTGCCTCCTCTGCAACCAGCCCTAACTGGAAGCTATTGAGAAGCTGCAAAGAGTCACCTCATTGCTGTACATTTGGCTGTGGTCACAGGGGCTCCTTATGAATAACAAAATACACTCCCATCATTCAGGCAGTTTCAAGGGTCCTGCTTGGTTTGCTTGTGTTAAAGATTTATAGGGATGGGGGAGGGGCAGAGGGAGAGGAAGAAAGGGAATCTTCAACCAGATTCCCCGCTAGACGCAGAGCCCTGCATGGGGATCAATCTCGCGACCCTGAGCCAAGATCAAGACTTGCTCGGATGCTAAACCAGCTGAGCCGCCCAGGCACACCAGCAATCCCAAGGGTATAAGGAGTTTTAATTACGTGTATAGAATACCACAAAAATGGGAATTTCCTCTTCCACATGCTAAGTAGTCCGTATCCTCTTGGCTCTACTTTTGCCTGTCTCTACATGGTTCACTACCGCCTGACATGTTACATATTAACTCGCATATTTTGGGGGGTCACCTTCTCCTAGGAGAACATAAATTGCATGAGCGTGCAGGCACTCAATACATACTTGTCGGATGAGTGAGGGAATGTCATGTGGGATACAGGAGAGATGCCACCCGCTGACCTCCACTCTTTGAGAATCTGCCTTATGGACACTTCTAGGAGGGACAGTCCTAAGCTCTAGGATTCTGTCCCTCCTCTTCCAAGGCTGGCCAGCCACACCAGGTTATGACAGGGACAGAAATCCACCTCACCTGGCATAGGATTTGGAGTGAGAAGCAAAAGGCCAAGTCGGTGAAAGATGGTGAGAAATGGGCCAGAGCGCACACTCCGTGACCATCCCCAGCTGTATGTATGTATGCATGTATTTATTTGTTCATTTATTTTTAAAGATTTTATTTATTTATTCACGAGAGACACAGAGAAAGAGAGAGGCAGAGACACAGGCAGAGGGAGAAGCAGGCTCCACACAGGGAGCCCGACGTGGGACTCGATCCTGGGACCCCAAGATCACGTCCTGGGCTGAAGGCGGTTCTAACCGCTGAGCCCCCCGGGCTGCCCCCAGCTGTACTTAATAACAGGAGTGGGGGAGCCAGGAGGAGGTAGCATCAGCTTGTCTGTCAACCGAGGCAGGAAAAGGGGACAGTGGCACCAAAAGAAGCAAGGGTAAGAGACCGTGAGTGTCAACTCAAGAGAGATGAGGCGTTTTCTAGACACTGTCACCGTGACCTGCCAATTGCTTCCCTGTCCTTGGACATTACGAGACCGACTTGTAAGCTTTCAACAGACCCTCTTTGTAACTGAGCTGGTTTGAATGGGTCTCTGTCCGGCCATCAGTGCCCCCTGGATGCAGGCGAGGACGGCAGGGGTGCGGGGCTGGCCCCAGGAAGCAGAACCCAGGAGCCCGCAGAGCAACTGTCCCCTCCTGGCCCCCTCGGGGGGCAGGTTCACCCGGAGCCGCAGCTCCTCCTGCCGCGGGGGACCGCTGACCCTGCTCTCCCGGGAACCTGGACTTAGGACAGAGATGCTGGGAATACTGGCAGCCAGTGACGCCTCGCGTTCAGAGGATCCGCACCAGGGAGCAGACAGCGAGCAGAGGCCTGGGGGAGAAGCACAGGGGCGGGGAGAGCAGGACGGCCAAGGAAGGACCGGGGACCTCCAGTGCATGCCCCCGTGGAGCTCATCCCCACTTCCTGCCCGTGCTCCAGGATGACCAGTCTGCCCCACTCTGAATCTGCCTATTTTGTTTTTAAGATTTCTTTTATTTATTCATGAGAGACACAGAGAGAGGCAGAGACACAGGCAGAGGGAGAAGCAGGCTCCCTGTGGGGAGCCCAATGTGGGACTCGATCCTGGGACCCCAGGATCACGCCCTGAGCGGAAGGCAGATGCTCAACTGCTGAGCCACCCAGGCGCCCCTGAATCTACCTATTTTACTTAAGTTTGTTTGAAGAGGTCTCTGCTATTTACAACTAAGAAGTCCTCAGCCAAGTCAAGTACTCGAGTGAGCCTGCGAGGCATCTCGAAGGAGACGCAGAGGCCCCCGGCACTGCCACATGGAGCGGGCCCTGTGGAGACACTGGCCTTCCAGGAGCGGCCTGCATTCCTCTTACATGCCGGTCATCGGGACGCCTGGGTGGCTCAGTGGTTGAGTGTCTGCCTTGGGCTCAGGTCATGATCCCGGGGCCCTGGGATGGAGTCCTGCATCGGGCCTCCTCCAGGGAGCCTGCTTCTCCTTCTGCCTCTGAATAAATGGATAAAATCTTTAAAATAAAATAAGTGCCAGTCATCAGTTTCCACCACCAGACCATGAGATGGAAGTCCCTCTGGGCTGATCTTGGGGGATGCTCCTTGGTCACCAACGTGCTCCTGGCCCACCTCAACCTCCAGAGGCAGGCTGGGAACGCTCCTGGACTTCCTGGACTGCCATGTGGGGCTTCCAGAAGCTGCACTGCCACAGCAAGGGGACTCTCAAGATAGAAACCACATACAGGCTGGGCACTAAGGGGCCCTGGGACTTCCCCTGGCCATGTGGCATTTTTTTGCCTCTGACTCTGCTGCTCACTGACTATGGCAGCCTCCAAGCAAGGGGCAGAAATGAGTCACTGACGCTTCCTACCTCCGGGCCTGTCATCTGCCACCCTCCCCAGCAGCCTGGTGACTGAGTTTGCAGCACCACTGGGCAGAGGGCGTCCTGGAGCTGCCTGTTGGGGGCCCTTCCGTGACTAATCCTGCTTTAGCCCCCGGACCATCTGGTCACCAAACTTGTCATAAAACACATCTTTAATTGCATGTGCATCGTTACCACTGAGAGGACGGTGGGGGGTTGGGGGCAGCAGACATCCAGGCACCTGTGGATTTCAGAGGCTGAGCACACCAGGCTTGAAGGTTTAGGAGCTTTGGTGGCAGGGTCCCCAGGGTGAGGGCTCGCGTGCACACACATCTTCGCAGGTAACAGCAGGTGTGTGGGGCGGCTTGACCCAGCCCTGCTGGGGGCTGATGCACAGAGAGGAGGGCCATGCCCCCCTCTGTTTAGAAGGGCTGTGAGCACAAGGGCTGGGTGCTGTGTCCCTAGGAAACACCTGGCCCTTTAGTGGGCACCCGGGAAATACTTCCTGAAAGGATTCTGCGTCCTCTCCTCTTCACCCACTTTCAAAATTCCTTATTGGGAAGGAACGGAGTCCCACCCAACATGTTTCCAATCACTAGACCTGCTGGGTGGAGCTCTAGCCCACCCCTCACCCACTCAGAGACCTGCACATGGAACCACTGAGCTTTCCAGCCTTCCCAGAAGCACCCCTCTTCACCCTGGAGCCAGGAGAGACTGAGAGAAGGGCACGAGATGGGGGCCATTCCATTACCTTTTTCCTACCAGCTGCTGTGACCCCCCCCCAGTGTCAAAGGTTAAGAGGAGGTCAAAGGTTAAGAGGATTAAGCTCCTAAGAGACACAGAAAGACTCATTCCTGTCCCCCAGATGTGGAGGTCTCTGGACAGGGGCCCTGGAACTCCCCAGGCCATTAACACGAGGGATAAAGGGGAGGACAAAGCAAAGTATTCCAGAAGCAGACCCAGGGGCATGGAGGACTGCATCTGAAGCTCACCCTGCTCTCAGCCTCATGCTATGGAACACAATATATTTCCTTGGGGCTTCAGGAAGTTGGAGTCAAGGTTTCTGTGGCAGAAAACTTCCAACCCTACAACAGCCAACCCTGCTAGAGATGCCCTCTCCATCCAATCAGGTTGAAAAGTCACCCCTGCCAGGCTGGGGATTACACCCCTCTTTCCCCACCTGCCAATCATCACTGTAGAAATAAATCCTGGAAAATTCAGGATCTGATCTAGGATGGGGTGGGTGGTTGGGTGATCCTCACTGGTGAGTGATGGGAAGACGGGACCACCTTTTCTTTCTAGCCTATAGTTCTCTAGTGGTTGCACAAGGCTCAGGAAGTCTTGAGCCACCTATGACCCCTATTGGGAAGAATTTTTTTGACCAAATAGTGTATCCTGCCCACAATATGAAGTCCTTTCAGGGCCCAAGGGAAACCTAGGCCATTCTTTTTTTTTTTTTTTTTTTTTTAAGGCTTCCACTATATTAACATAAAGAAGTAATTCCACTAAACTTTGTAGAAATCAGGGTACAGTTTAAATGTTTACTTTCTGCAAAAAAAATGTTTCACCTATCTCCATCTGCCACGTTGGCGCACACAAAATGCACTGGAAAATATCTGGTTACGGGAAATGAATTTAAAGTTGCAGTTTGAACATCTTCCTTTTCTAGTCTTTTTTTTTTTTTCCTTAGTAGGATCTAGGCCCCCTGTGAGCCTTGAACTCATAACCCCAAGAAATCAAGAGCCCCATGTTCCACCCACCCATGGATAGCTTCGCTTTTTTTTTTCTTTTTAACTTAACTTTTCAGAATCCATTTCTCGCATTTGGCACACCAGCACCGCTTCCCACCGAACCTAACTCGTATTCTGAGCTTCGGGTTCCCAGCTTCATGATGCAGATTACCAGGGGCAGCAAGGACCACCCTGATCACCAGGAAAAAAGTAAAACTTCCAGCAGCTTAGGCCAACGATGAGCTGAGGACCTTCCAAGATCTCAGGATGCTGGGCCTGGGCTGCTCCCTGGCTCTGGGAAAGGCTGGACCAGGGTTTCATCTTAGCGAGAACTTAGAGACGCAGACTACAGTTCCCTCTTTTGCCCCCTCTGAAAGTAATACGGACTTTAGCCAAGAAAGCTGGCTCATCTTATTACTTGAGAGAATTCATGATCCCTTTTCTGAAGTAGGAGAGTGCCGTGGTTAGAAAGCCGGCCCCTAGACCTCGAGTTACTTTACCTCATGCCTCAGTGTCCTTAATGCTGAAACAGTAATTGGGTCTTAGGAGTAGGACGCACCGAGGCCAGGAAGCCCCGCTTTGGAGAGCGCTTTTGTTCAGAAAAATAAAGATTCCATGCCAGAAGCCCTGCTAAGCGTGGGCTCTACTCCTTTCATGCAAGTAAAGTTCATGCAAGTAAACAGCACTGTGATTCAGGCTTCTGCAGGAAGCAGGGGATGGATGGCTCTCGTTTGGTGACAAACAATAATAAATGGCTTTGCCTGTCTAGTCTCTTTTCCAGAGTCAGGGAGGGAATGAAATGACCAGTAATTATCATTGAAACTGCTGTTTTATCCCATATCAATCAGAGCTATTCATTCTGGTTACTCTCAGACCCTTGGGCCCAAACCACAGTAAATCCGGGTCACAGCCAGTGTGAACACAGAAGGCCAGCCTTTAAGTCTCTCGGTGTGAAGGGCTGGTACTGGATGCCACCGGCCAGCTTCCATGAGGAAGCCAGCGGAGATCCTCATCTAGGAGCCGATGGTTCTCCATGGGGCCTGTTACCTTGTTTTTAATATTCTGCATTCGATGGCACCACAGCTGTAAACAACTCCTCACTCCCATTTCTCCTGGAAGTTAATTTGCACTGTGTCAGCACTGGCGGGCTTTTTGCATATGTTCAGGACAAGCTGATATGAGCAGGCCTGGAATGAATAATGTTTAGTAAAATCAATAAACCCTATTATTAGTCACTAAGGGGACTGATTTTATGTCTATAAAAGTAAAACAATTAGAACCGTATTAATGGCAGATTCATCATAGTAATATAACGGAGCCAAGTATGCCTGCCTTTTGGGAATCTTTAATTTACCATTCAGTACTGACTATGTACTCAGCTAGAGAACCGGCACACATAATATAAACAAACCCTGGCCTTTGGGCAATTCATGTTGTCATAAGCAAAGACAACACCATAACAGTTTGGGCGAAGAAACAAAACTTCATTTAGTGATTAATGTAAACCAGTCGTGAATAATGTTCCGGTAAAAGCCTAGAGGGAGAGACTATTCAAATCGCATTGTGCTTTTGGCCATATATTTCTCTGCACGTCTCGGCACTCCTGTTTATCACAGTAGCAGAGCGAAGCATGGTCAGATGCACCTCCTTGCACTCTATCCACTTAGGCGCCTAACTAGTAGTGATCTAAAAGGCTGGTGTGGGGATCCCGGGGTGGCGCAGCGGTTTGGCGCCTGCCTTTGGCCCAGGGCGCGATCCTGGAGACCCGGGATCGAATCCCACGTCAGGCTCCCGGTGCGTGGAGCCTGCTTCTCCCTCTGCCTGTGTCTCTGCCTCTCTCTCTATCTCTCTGCGACTATCATAAATAAATAAAAAAAATTAAAAAAAAAATAGTTCTCAATTTAAAAAAAAAAATAAAATAAAAAAAAAAATAAATAAAAGGCTGGTGTGTCGCCTGCACACACCCAGTCACTTTGTGCCTGAAAGGCAAGATTGGCTTTCACAGAATTTTTTAAAGATGCTTATTACTAAAAGCAGGAAAACCATCCAGAATCCATAGCATCACCCAGCCACCACAGGAACACGCGATTTCAGCAGAAGATGTAAGCTGACCTGGGTCTGAATTGTTTGGTCTATTCTGGAATTGCAGCAGTATGTAGGCAATCAACAGACATACTTTAAACCCTATTCTTGATGGAGGAAACATACTGGCTTAAACAGCATGAGAAAAAATTACATCGACTATTCAAGGACTCATCAAACTGAAAACATCTGATAACTTTAAAAAATGATGAACAATATGTGACAATTTCATATAGGTAGGAAAAACCACCACCACCGAGGTTCTTAGAAATAGTCACATGGATGAAACTCAAAAGACAGGCAAGCTGAAAATTCAGAGAAAAATCTTCTTCTGGAGAAATCTATTAAGAACATGGACAAATGTGTAAGGCACCCTTTTTTTAAGGCGATTTTCCAAAGGCAGAGAAAACACTTTGATTACTTTGATTGCAGGGATCTATTCGTCTGCGAAGCTAAAGTGTCCAAGGAGGAGAGCTAACCAAATGAATACCAAGAACAAAGTTTGTCAACGTCAAGAACGTTTTAGAACACCAAGTGAGAGAACTGCCATTAGCCGTGACAGTAAAAGAAGAAACTGGCAGCTGGAATTGAAGCCCTGAGATCAACCAGCCCAAACGCCAAAAGCACATGCACACTACATGGTTTCTGCTTTGCTTTTGCTTCCAGCTGCAACGCCTTCCCTCCCAGATCTGGGCGAGGACTGCTTGCTTTCCTGTCTCCTGTGGTGAGGCTTCCCCCATCACTCTAGAGAGCCACAGACAGCGCCCCCTCATATGCTCCCAATACCTACTCCCACGCTCTCTGTCTACTGTGTTGATCAACCATCGAACACGCTCTGGATTATTACTCAGATGTTTTATTAGGCTTACCACACCTAACAGAAAATGCAGCTTTTAGGAGGACAGGAAGTTTTATCTGTTGTGTCCATGGCCCTATCCCAGTACCTACACAATGCCTGGGATAAAGGAGGCGCTCAGTGCTTATTCGAAGGGAGGGAGGGGGCAGGAAGGAAGCTCATTATGTACATGTGGCATAAAATATGCTAATGAAACAACTCAGTGACAGGTTAAATAAATGGCTGGCTGACCAACTTTTCTACTGTCCACACATCACAAGTCTTACATCTTTGCAATATCATTTCCTATCACAGAAATCTGGAACTACTGATTTGTACCAATATTATGCTCCATGTGTGGAGTAAACACCCAATAAATATGCACATGTCCACGGAATTAAATATACCACTTGGATGTTATACCTGTGTATCATATGAGAAAACTCGGTATGTGCGTACATTATCTTTTGAATTGAACATTCATAGTAATAAGAAGCCTTTCTTTGAAAATTAGAATCACCATCGGCCGTCTAGAAGTAACATGAGTCAGACAAGAAGCCGTTATAAAAAAAAAAAACCTTTTTAATTCTGATTGCCAAATTATTTAAGGCAGGTATAAAAAAGGAAAGCATTCAATATACATTTTACATAAAATAAACTAGATTACAGCATAAAACAAGTAACCAGGCAATGGCGTTAAAGTCTCTCTCTTCTAAAACTGGATAATTGTAAACATTAAAAAAAAAAAAAAAAAAAAAGGACTGCAAGACTATTCAAGTAATAGAACAATCACAGATGTCTCTGGTACGCAGGCTATTGGGTTATTTGCCATTCAAGATTATCAAAAAAATGACACCTCATTATTCACAGATGCTCATTATTTCCCCATTTTAATCTTTACATTATATACAACACAGTTTTTGTGGTACTGGCAACCCCATGCCTTCCAAAAGTCTTTTTTCCACAACACACAAGTACAAACAGTGACTACAGGAACATTTCACACTGATGTGTCTTTAACGGGAGCCACCAAATAGACATCTAAATTGTACCCAAGCGTCATCATCACAGCCAGCCTTTCTGAGGGCCTTACAGGGTATCTATGAAGGATATGCAAGGTTCAGGCACACTGATACAGAACGTCATTTATTTACAATCGAAAAGGAAAAGGAAAAGGAAAAGTAAGCAGCCTTTTGTGGCTAACACTTCTTCAACATGACAAATACGTTTTCTTTATTTCCTTTACTGAGTGGTTTGCGACTTGGCAGCAGACCCTGTGTGTGCGAGCCTGGTTACTGATACAAAAAGTAAAGAATATATATATATATATGTATATATACATATATGTATACGTATATATATATAAAACAGAAGTTTAATTACAGCAACATTTGTTACTCTGTGATAAAATCTGTAATTTACAAAAATGAAATGACTGGTTTTTGCCTGCCATTAAAGGCATTTCAAATTAACACCATGGAACTGATGTCTGTATAAAGCGCTTCCCCATGTGATCCAGTCACATGACAACGTACATTTCCGATCTTGTTATTCTCTGCAAAAGAAAAGAAGACGCTTAGCACAGGGTTCTGTCCACATGTGACACTGCAAATATGAAAACCCCAAGACTGATAGACTATCTTAGTTCTAGTCCTTTCAAGACATTCAATTCTACAGAAAGTGAATGAACACAAGGGTAATGATATACACTGCAGAAAAAGAAATTATTTTCCCTTCTAAAACAACCTGAGGGATAATTAAAAGTATCAAAGAACAAACATCACCTTTAGCATTATGAAAATAAATAGCTCCCTTTGTGACTTTATTTTTAAGCAGGATAAAACAAAGGGGGTCATGGAGGGTTGTTTTAAGCAGGCTGTGAGGACAACCTGAGAGACTTCCAACTGTTTAAATACAAAAAAAAATTTAAAAACCCCACAGATTAATTACTAACCTACATTACAGTTAAAGAAAGGAGAGTCCTGGAAAGTAAGCTGTACCTGAAGCACCAGAGACAGAGAGGTACATTCGTTACAGTAATATAAAACCCTCTGGGCACCTAGATGGCTCAGTGGTTGAGCGTCTCCCTTCCACTCAGGTGGTGATCCCGGGGTCCTGGGATCAAGTCCCACATCGAGGTCCCCAGGAGGAGTCTGCTTCTCCCTCTGCCTGTGTCTCTGCCTCTCTCTCTGTGTCTCTTATGAATAATAAAATCTTTATATATAAAAAATCCCAAGGAGCCAAGTGTTTGCTCTAAAAAGCCTAGACTTAATTTCCTCCCACCCATCATGCTGTCTCCCTGTAGAAAACGGATTCCAAATGTAAAGGATACTTACCTTCTTTGTGCAGGAAACATTCCTGATGCAGATGCCTGGGCAGCCACCTGCTGAGAGGCAACGAGGGCAGCGGAGGTCAAGCCTAACAGGGAAAAAAATGCAGGGTTTCTGTGACATTGGGTGAGAGAAGAGCAGGTACGGGTCCCACAATAAAGGGCTACAGCAGCAATCTGTCCTTTCCTAAACACGCACAGTATGTTTCGCTCAGCAAGGACCGAGCACAGACCACTCAGCCTAACCAACATCTATCCATTTATCCCATACTCTGTAGTTTTCTTAATAGCTACCCAAAGGGAATATAGAGCATCCATCTCTCAGACTCTGCATGGTGCTAAGTGGTCTGCACGCATTCCCAAATACGAAGCTCAGAGCTCAGGAGAAATAATAGGCACCAGGTCACAAGAGGAATCAAAAGTCACGGTAAATGATGGAAACAACACACTATTTGCTTAGAACACAGTACTTTCATCATAACTTTTATCACTTCAACATTTCCCCAGTGAATGAAGACAACACATTCCGTAAGGCACATGCAATCAGTGAGTCAAACTTAGAAATAGTCTTAAGTTGTACCCTGCAAGAGGAAAATGGCAGTCAGAGAATGTAAGAGCTCCAGATGGCATAAAGTTGCCTAAGAGGAAGCAATTTTTAATTCTACAGAAAACAATCCCAAGAAAAATAGAAAAAACAAATGCTAACCTAGGGAAAATTACTCTCCTTCTATGTCCTCTCTGGTCTTTTTTTTTTTTTTTTTTAAGATTTTATTTATTTATTCATGAGACACACAGAAAGAGAGGCAGACACAGGCAGAGGGAGAAGCAGGCTCCCTGCGAGGGAGCCTGATGTGGGACTCGATCCAAGGACCCCAGGATCACGCCCTGAGCCACAGGCAGATGCTCAACCACTGAGCCACCCAGGTGCCCCTCTCTCTGGTCCTTCTTAATTCCACTAGTTGACAGCAAGCAACATGGGCTGAATAAAAAAAAAAAAACAAAAACAAAAAACAAAAACAAAAACCAAACCAAAACAAAACAAAAAACATGGGCTGAATAGAGAAAAAAGAACCTTCACATTTGTAGAGCACTTCCCACTTTTGGAAGTACCTTTAGGCATGTAATCTTATATTCACACAGCAGCATAAGGGGCAACATGGCAAGTGCAACAACTGTGTCTCCCCAAAATTCCTAGGTGGATGCCCTAACCCACCAATGTATTTGAAGACAAGACCCGAAATAATTAAGGTTAAATGAGGTCATAAAGATGGTACCCTGCAACATCAGTATGCTCTTGCACTCTCTCTCACTCTCTCTCTTTCTCTCTCTCTCTCTGACACACAGAGAAGAGGTCGTGTAAGTACAGAGTAAGATGGAAGCTACCTACAACAAGGCAGAAACAGAGCATTCACCACAAGCAACCATGCTGGCACCCTGATCTCAGACTCCCAGCATCCAGAACTATGATAAAAATTGCTGCTGTTGAAAGCCATAGAGTCCATGACATTGTGTCCTGGAAGTCTGAGCTAACTAGGACAGCCAGAACCTGGCAAGTGGGTCGTTGGTAGAGATAGGGCCAGGACCCACCTCCCCCACCATGAGGTGTCCAAGTTGGGACAAGTGGCACAACACAAGCTTAGCTAATAACACCACCAATCGAAGGCTCTCTCACGTCGATTCTATGGCTTTTCAAAATGTTCCTCCATCGTGAAAGTCACCACGGTGATGAGTGGCTGCAAACAGCCCCTGAATTAGAGGTGATTAAAGGTGTTAAACCTAAACACATCACTCCCATTACTTCCGGGGCGGGGGGGGGGGGGGGGGGGGGGGGGGGATGAGAAAGGCCAGCAGAAATCAGCACAATTTCACCCAAGCCTCTCACCATCCCTTCCTTTTTCTCCCCGCAATTTTCCTCAAGGAGCTATCTGATCTCCTGATTGTTATACTCGGTGCCCCAGACAGCGGCCGCCACCTCGGTCTGTGAGATAACGGTAAGCCGCCGATAACATCAACCAGTGACAATTATTAAGTGGGAGCCATCTCATGTCTCAATAGAACACAAAAGACACGGGCGATCGTCTCCGTTGTGTCACCAGGGAATCGGAGGAAATAAGAATTAGGAACTTATTTACTCCCCAGAGTTCATGTTAACCCAAAGCTCAATGTATTCATTTTAAGACATGAAATGTACTGTGGGCACATGGTTTTCCCCAAGCAGAACGAGCCACACGATAACGAGGGAACGGCTGACCTTGGAAAGGGTCATATTGACCCGGGATTAGTGGGTAACCCATGCCAACGTGGGTGTGGTGATGTGTGTGCAGGTGCCGCTGGCCGAAGGGGGAGTGGCGGTCCCTCTCTCTTTCGGCCTCCCGTTCCCGCTCCGCGGTGGCCTTTTCCACGGGCTGCAACAGAAAAGAGACATAGGTCCCCCTTCAAACTCTGAAAAACCATCAGCAAGAGTCCTAAACCACCTCCGTCCCTTGAGCAGTGTGTGTTAATGATTAAGGAACGAATGCGCAGGTAATTCACATTCCTTATTAACTGAGGACAATTTCCAAACCAGGCAGGAACTGAGCCAACACTGAAGCAAGGCTCCCACCCACGAGCAAACCAAGCGGCATCAAGGTAGGTTTTCCTCGAACTACGGCAGTAAGGGGACTGCTCTTGGTTCTCGCTCGTACTCGCAAGGTTAGAATTTGCCCAATCTCTTCCCAGAAACAACTTTCATACTGGGATCAAGGCGGGGTGGGGGGTCGGGGCGGAGGAGTTGTGGACATTTAAGTCAAGTTTTCGAATTATCCTTCTTTTACGTACATTTGGGGGGGAGAATCTATCTCATAAAGTTAAATACGCCTGTCTCTGTTTTAGTCTGTTGAAAATACACGTGTCGGCACTGTATGTCAATACCGAGTACAGGAAATTGCTGCCCTCTGCCTCTGGAAGCGTTCCAGAACCTGTCCGTTTTTGAAGGCGCATAAAAAAGCTCTCAGTTCTGCCAAATAACAGTTTAGTCAAGGACCGTCTTTCCCGTACATTTCTGCCCACCAGAACTCCGCCAGCCGAAAGTTCTTTGTTCTCACTTGAAAAAAAAAAATCTTTGCACTAGAAGGAGTACCCAAAGAAATAGACTCCTAAATCATCTCTCCTCGCTTCTAGAGTCTCTGGTCGGCTCATTGACAGCACAGATCCTACATTTTATGCCACACTTCCCTTTTCTAGGCAAGAACTACCATATCCTTTGTCTCTTTTCACAACAGCCTCTGGAACTAGCAGATTCCCTTTTCCCTTTTCCTTGGCGGGGGAGCTGCGGGGGAGTAGTGAGGGTGGAGAGTAGTGAGGGTGGAGCTGTCTTTCACAAAGCCACTTGTTTGCAGGGCTTCGGGAAGTTCCAGGGACAGGACAATGGGTCAAGGCCAAAAGACTCTCACGTGATCACCCTGGCAGACCAGTGTAACAATAGGTCAGGCGTCAAAAATCCTCTGCACCGAAAGTTGGTTCCTATGAATTTAAATGTCCACCTAACAAGCACCCTCCTGGGGAGTCAAGGGTACAGTGCCTCTTGCAAAAGAAAAGCTCGTGAGCACTGCACACATACTTCTGACACCCCCCCCCCCCCCCGCCCCGTGTGAAAGCATCTCACTTTTGAACATTCCCCATTCTTTATGTGTGAAGATAAAACAGCATCTTGAAATCACAGCTGGGTTTGAAAACCATTTATATTTCAAGACCATTTCCTAGCTTGTCCCCTTTCCTCGCCCCCCCAAAACATGGTACTTTTAAGTAACAACAAAAGGAGGCTTACGGCAGGAGACTTGCTGCGGTACTGGTTGGCATGCTGCTGTAGCAAGTCCAGGGCTTTCGATTCCGTCGTTGTTTTCGTGTTGATGCTAGGGCTGCTACTGACTTTCTCTGCCTCTTCTCTCCCTGACATCTTCCCATAAACAGGATAATGAAATCCTGGAGAGAGATAGGCCCCTGCAGATACACAACAAATGCCACATCAAGTTATGGGCTACATCTTTAAAAACAAAAACAAAAAATAACATCATCTGGGTTACATGAACTTGGGATAAGAGTCGGAGATCTTAAAATAGGGGATTATATTAAGAGTGGGCTACATCATCGTTAAACTGTAGGTAGGCTCTCCGATTTTCTTCTCCCAGTTAATTCATCCTGATGAACGGAGGTTATAAACAGAATTGAGCTTACAGCCATTTCATACATTTATGTGTCCGCTTAAGTGAAAGGAATAGGAACTATAATGATTATGACAGTAAGTGCTTAGAATATTTTCATAGGCAATAAAGTATATGTCAGTCTAACAGCTAGAGCAGACCATCAGAGTCTACACAAACGAGAGCTGAGGACGCTTGACATTTTATTTAAACAAAAACAAAACAAAACCCAACCCCCCCAAAAAACCTCATATGAAATAAGTTTCACCTTGGGGAACTGAAGCAAACTAAAAACAAGCGAAACAAAGGTTACTGTTGAAGCGTCTCATTTATCCTGAGTTTTTCAAACAGCTAATATTTGCACGCAGCCTGTTCCCTCCAATATAGCGAGAACCCGCAACACGTACCAGGGTAACTGTGCATTAGGACGGGAGAGACAGCCCGGTATGCAGGGTGGCTGGGGTCATACATCTGTGGGTAAGGATAAGCATGCAAGTACTGTATGTAGGACTGATGCTGACTCATGGGCGAGGACACCGCCACTCTCGCTCCC
This sequence comes from Vulpes lagopus, assembly GCF_018345385.1. NCBI lineage: Eukaryota > Metazoa > Chordata > Mammalia > Carnivora > Canidae > Vulpes > Vulpes lagopus. The sequence continues at coordinate 118,033,431 of NC_054830.1, read as the reverse complement.
CGAGAGTCCTTCCAGTTCATAGGCGTCTTTCCATCATCATTTTTCAGCTTGTTCTCCTCCAGAGACTGAGAGTCAGGACGCTTGGCCTCCTTGGGCTCTTCTTTAATGCTTGTTAGTGATACAGGAAGGCTGGGCACGCCACCCTCCTTAGTGGGGGTCTTCCTAGGACTATCCTCTTTTAATTTCTTTTCCCTATCAAGCTCTTCTGACTTTTGCTGATCCAGGTACTTGGGCTGGTATACGTAATGATGCCATGTCCTTGAATCTGGATCCTGATTTTGAGGGAACAAAAGAAAGAAAGAAAAGAAAAGAAAAGAAAAGAAAAGAAAAGAAAAGAAAAGAAAAGAGGGGGAGATTTGTTTTAAAATTTCCATTTTGAAGCAAAACCCATTAATCACCATGACAGCATTATTACTCTTACTTCTAATACTAAGTTAACATGTATTTCTGGGTTTGCACTGTGCAAGAGCATTACCTCCCTCTTTCCCCAAGTCATGACGTCTGCGGTAGGCATCATTATTAATCTCTTTTACACAAGACAAAACCAAAGCTTTTAAAAGCTCCAGGAACATAAGGGTCGCACCATTGCCCAGGATGGAGCTGGGCCCTTCGTGGGATCCTTCAACATTAAACAGCACGCTCAGACATAATTTAATCGAAAACTCATTTTCCCTTTACTATCTCACACAGGCAAAAAGAATTTTAAAAACTCCCAACTCGGGCTGGCTCATAGTAAATTTAAATCATCATCATATCAATTAACATCAGTTAGTGGGGGAAACTCTTGGTTTCCTAACATATTTTCTTCACCTACAACAGCTGAGGCTTAATACACGGGCTCATGTCTCCTGTGCAGACATCTTAATCAAAACAAAATTTCAAATTAATAGCACACGTTATAGCTTTTCTCTTAGAAAACAAAGGCATCTCTAACCGCCCCCACCCCGCACCCCAAAGTGTACGGTTCTAACGCCCTTTGAAGCTACGGCCTGGTTCAGGCCTCCACAAGTGGGGCAAGGCCTCTGCAACCCCCATCCCAATCATGACAAAAACCCACTGGGTATATTTAGGTCCTGAGAGAACATTCAACCTTGGGCCTACATCTTAACTTCTGGGCAGTAATGAGCATGAAGACAGGATTCTGTGACTCTGATTCCCCAGGGACAAAAGCATCGGAGTGGAGAGAGGGGTCGGGATGCCAGAAACTTCCAGCGTTAACTCTTAACTCTCAAGAGACCATAGTGAGTCAGGACGTGTGCGCTAGGACAGGAAGTGCCAGCACACGTGTGATTTCACAGTGGCTGGTTTTCAGGTGCCGGCCCATGGAACCTCAGGCTGGCTGGCCAGGGGGTTCTGGGAGGACTAGGGGAGGCCCATGCACCCAGACACCCCCGCCATACTCCACACTTTGCCTCACAGGCGATGGGCACCGAGCCCTACTTTGGGGCTCTTAACATCTAGGCATCTTGGACACCGTGTGGAAGATGGCTGGGCCCCAAGTTTTATGAAAGAGACAAAAGATGGGAAATGTGGACTGAAGGGCTCAGCCTTAATAATATCCCTTGGAGGTGCCAGGAGAAATTTGGGGATGTAACAGAACAAATGTTGTAGAGACCAGACTCAGGATCTCAGCAGCCACCAGAGTTCCCTCACTCTGGACTCAGTTAAGAAACCGGGGGACCTCATCAGATTCACAGTGAGTGAACGGCACAGAACACCGGTCTGCCAAGCACACATCTGAAGTCCCTGTTACCACACAACGCGACAAGGCAATAGTGAGGACCGCGACGCTTGAGAGGTATGAAATAACTCCTGAGGGAACCTTGTCAGATATTTTTTAGGAGGAGAGGGGATCGACCCTAAGGAGCCCCTGGCTTATTTCCTGCGAAGACGTCTAACCAGATCAAGCCCAGACACATCCAAGTCTCAGACTTGCTCTCTCCCTGTGGGGGCCACGCTCCACAATCTTACTTGTTTAAATCTCGAGGTTGGATCTACACCTGTCTGCTTCATAGAGTCCATGACAGATTTCATTTCTACAGCCTCCTTAATAAGCTGGTGGTTTTCCATCTGCTTAGCTTTGAAGCTGTCGGCCTGAAGCTGCTGCTGGTGACTGGGGAGAAGCTGTGATTTACCTGTCTCCTCAGTTTTATTAGGCACTGGCGGCCCTAGTTTAGAATGGGTTTTGTTAGGCTCCGGGGTAGAGGGAGCTTTTGAGATTGTGGCAGACGGCAGGTTTTTCTGTTTACTGTCCTCCTTGCCCAGCTCTTTCAAGGGGAGCTCGTTTTTCCTGTCGCAATCTCCTCTGCCAGCCTGGGCCAGTTTCTGCTCTGCCAGCCTCTGATCCTCATAGTACTTCTCGTACTGCTGTCTATAGGCAGGGCTGGTGGCCATCAGGGACTTCTGGTCCATATAGAGCCCATAGGCGTACTGGCCGTAGTAAAGTGACTGCGCCAGGGCAGGGTGTCTCTGTGTGATCACTGACTGGTGCTGAGGCTGTAAGGGTGCTGAGGTATGGTCCACTTTCTTGGCATCGAGCTGCTCCACCTTGTCTTTCTTGTCCGGGTCCTCCTCAGACTCCTTCTTGATCTTCATCGCCTGCGCGCTGGCGCCGTTCCCAGCTGCAGGGACTCCCACCTGCCCGGGGTGCATGTAACTCGGAGAATAGTAGGGATCGTAGCCATGGTAGTAGGGTGAATGGGACTCTTTCATCTGAGATGATTGTGCTGGAGCCGAAGGATGCCCTTTGACAACACCATCCTTACTGGAAACGATGTCCGACGGGGAACTGGCCTTGGACCTCATGCCCTCCGACCGGCTGTCGGAACCACCATCGTCTGCAGCATCGGAGATGTCCGAATAGGCGGGGCTGCTGGTCTTGGCCGCGGACCCCTCTGCGCCGTTCTGGGTGAGCACGTGCAGCGGGGCCAGGGGCGCCTGGCCGTTCACCAAAGTGCTACATTCCATCCTTGAGGCGCTGCCTATGGAGGGGCTGGGGGCGTTGTCCGTGAAGGTGTAAACCTTGTCAGCCTCGGCTTTGATGCTGGCCATCCGGCTCTCCTGGGACTCCGACAGCCCGTTGGCCAGCCCTTCACTCTTGCTGAGATGGTCCTTTAAAAAATGCCCAGATAAATCTTTGCCAGCCCCCTTGGCGTCCTCGAGTTTGCCCAGCTTGGCATCCAGCTTGGGGCTCCCCGACTCTTTCCCCTCTTTGTCCTTCAGCTTCCGCTTCTCCTTCTTCTTTTTGTCTTTGAGGGACACAAGGGCGGGGTTCACGGTGATGGGCTCTCCCATGATCGTGGGCTTTGGCTGAATGGGTTTCAATGGAGGGCTCTTTGGTGTGGCCTGCACGACGGTCGTGGTGAGGGAGGGCAGTCCGGGGATGGTCCCCGTGGTGGTGCTCGTAAAGGTGGCAGTGGGGATGGCGATCAGCTGCGGAGGGGCGGGCGCAGGGGCCGGGGCGGGGGCAATGGGCCGGGCAGTTTTAAGCTTGGAGAGGTTTTTGTCCATTTTGCAGTTGTTGGCTTTCTTGCCCTTTTCTTTGTCGCCCGCGTTCTTCTTGTCGATCAAGCCTTCTGCCTCCAGCTTAGGCATCTCTGCGGCCAGGCCGCCGTCGGGCGCGGAGCAGCTGTCCAGGGTGGTGGTCATGTTGGAGATCACCGGGAGGTTGTTCAGCTCACTGTGGAGGCCTTTCTTCTTGCCCGAGTTCTTCCCCGCTTTTGAGCCGAGGACAGAGCCCGGACCGTTGCTCATCAGCTCTCTCTTCCCCTTGGGGGTGCCCGGGGGGTGCCCGGGGCCGGGCGATGCGGGCGCCTTCACCTGCTCGTAAGCCGAGAGGCTGGTGCTGGGCTCACCGCACTCGAGCGCCACGTGACTCAGAGCCTCCTCGCAGTCCGAGATCTTGTCCTCGCTGTCGGGCTCGAACTCCAGCTTGTTCTCTGGGTCCAAGTGTGCGTGAGCCTGGTGGTACCGCAGGCCGTTAATGTGCTTGTACTTTTTGTTGCAGTTGGGGTGGGGGCAGTCGATTAACACTGGAGAGGAGCAGCCTTGGTCCAAAAAAGTAGTCTCCGGCTTCCCTTGAGGAGTGGTGGGAGTGCTTCTGGAATTTGTGCGGACCCGCTTCCCGGGCTTATTGTCCTCGGAGCTGGAATTCAGGTCCAGCTCCATCGGGGGCTTGTTTTTCCTTTTGTTGGTGGAGGAGGGGCTGGCTTTGACGTCCTCAGCGGCACAGTTTGGGGGTGTCCTGCGCCCACTGGCGTTGAGGCTGCCCCGCCGCCCCTTCCCATTGGCACCCCCTCTGTTCTTGTTCTGCAGCCCCCTGGACTCGGTGAAGCTGGCCTCTGAGCCCGGAGCCGCCGCGGCAGACCTGGCTCTCTTCCCTCGGCCCCGGCCCCCTCGCATCTCCAGGTCACTGGTCGGTGACTCACAGAACCTAGGGAAGAGCAAGCGACACATGTCAAAATGAGCACTCCCAAGAGAGCCGGTGAAAACACCAAAGCCACACAATGCAGGCAAGGGTGGCCAACACCCCCAGCAGCTTGAGGGCTGGGCCCAGAGAGGGAGAACACACCCTCTTCTTCCGCTATTTCAATCCCTGTGAAAGAACAGGCTAGGGAGGGTGTATATGCTTTAGAACACCAAAGAAAAACGGCTCAGATAGCTCATTCAAATCCAGTTCCAATTCCCATTTTAAGAGACAGAAAACAAAGGAGTGAGGGAGACGGGGCAGGGAGGAGAGCTCTCGGTGACAGAAAAGAAATCCTGCATCTGCATTTCACTGTGTGCAATCCTGAATTGCCCGTTTCTTTTTTGCCTGGTTTCAATTACAGGCAGACTTTTATGCATTATTAATCTATCTCTCAGGTTTCTTTGCAAAGAGAGGATGGGGGAAAGGAGAGGGGAAGGGGAAGGAAGAGAGAAAACAGAGCCTGAAATAAAAGGCCCTGTGCCTACCTGGGAGGGGCCCAGTCGTGCTTGGTGCAGTCCAGTAGGGTCCCTACGTAAGTTTTGTTCCGCCACGTGACATTGACCACTAGAACACCTGCAGGAACGGGGAATGAAGGAGGTCCACGGTTAGCACTGATTCCTCTATTTCCAAATGATGAAGATGATGATGATCATGATTTTACCAGCAAAGTTCTGCTCTCATTTGCTTTCAAAAGCTGTGGTTTGCATTCTTCCTCTTTCTGGTTTCAGTGACCTCAAGTGAAAACCCACAGGAAATTGTGTGTGTGTGTGTGTGTGTGTGTGCGCGCGTGTGTAATGCCTGTGCGCATGCGGTACAAAAGGGTAAAACTGTGTGTGAGTGTAATCAAGATACTGCTGACAGAAGGAAATGGTTTTTGCCATGTCCTGCTGTAAAACAGCAACACTCACCTCTTAATTTTTCTATTATTACACATAATTGCTCTCGTTTGGCAAGCAGCCAACAAAAACTAAGCGCCAGTTACCAGTGCTTAAACCAGAAGGTGACTGAAAGGCATCGGCTTTGTTTCCAATTCAACAATATAAAATGGTGATTTTTATTTAGGAAAAGATTATGTGGGTGCACAAAAATACATGTAGAAGGGGAGTGTGAGGGGGTTAGAGTCCAGATAGCACACAATCAGCTATAATTTCTCTTTCCTAATCCTCCCCTCTCTGGCTTTGTGAGACAAGAAATCAGCCACGGTATGGTATCTGTTTCACTGTTTGGTCTTGTTTCATATTAAGGACTCCTAAAATAGCCCTCTTAAGAAAATAAATGTGCACAATAGGTTTGCTCTTGGGGTTATCTTTAGAATCAACTTTAGTAAGCATTTGCCACAGAGGATTAGAAGAAAAATCTCAAAACCAACACACTTGTTTCCTGCAAGCCATTCTGCTTTTCCCAACTGCTTTGCAGACAGACAATTTAATTTAGCACTGCATCTGTGAATTACTAAACTTAAGTGCACTTAGTGTACCAAATGTCACTGGAAAACAAAATAGAACGTCCTCTTTATTTCTCCAGAGGACCAGCGCTGTATATTTTTTTAATCACTCCTTAAAATTAAATGTATAATAAAAGGACCTAGGATTGTGAGACATACCTAAAACATTAGGGTAAATAAAGGAAACACTTAAACGAGCCTTTGTTTTCCTTTCTGCACCTACAACCCGTTCCATCTTGGAAACACCAAGGGACATTACTCAAAGTCTACTTCTAGCTGGTTTGCTCACTCGCTCACTGCCATTTTGAATTGCAGAGGAAAACCTGTGTTGCACTCCTCTATGGTAAGGGACACCTCACAAGGTAAGACTAATTGTCCTGGGAGCCTTTTAACAGCAGGGGAAAATATCTGAATGGTTGGGACTCAGGTAGTGGGGAAGGCAGGCTTTCTTCCAAAAGTCTCAGGAAGAGATTTGAAAATTGTTTCCCATATGGTCTCTGTTGCTATTAGGTGACAGCTGAATTTACTCACTGTAGCAATGGGGGGGGGGGGGGCGGGGGGGGGGGGGAGAAAGGGGACGGGAACGAAGCAAAGCAAGCATTTCCTCAAATCACGGGTTGATTCCATTCTGATTCCCTCAGGGAAAGAAAAAAAATCCTGAAACCACTGAGTATAAAAATTCATATTGAGATGAGAATCAATGGTAATTAGGCATTTGGTCAAAATTTGCACAAGACAGAACAATTGGAGGAAAGGATTCTTTATGAGCACATCCCTCCAGGAAAAGGGAGGGGGTGGGCGGGGAGGCGAAGGGGAAGATGGAGCTGGTTTTCTCATCATGTGCTCTCTGGGGCCCTGTGTGTGGTGTCAAAGACCTTTGCAGCTGCTTAAAATTCTTCAGCATGTCAGCTATATTTACAGTGCAGGAATATATCTGTATCGCCAGAAGGTTACTGCATTTGAGCTTTCGACGCAATAGGCTGAATCACCGCGTTCCAGAGTCCCTGATGTAGCACAAATGTATAATTAAAATTGCTTGAAAGGAAACATGAAAGAAACAACAAACCCTCCATTCTTGCAGTAATAAAATTAAAAACAGGAAAAGTCTGCACAGACACTTAACATTTGTCTGCAGTGAAAGGCTTTTGTTATTGCTTTTCCCCTAAGGGGCTCGCGTTTCCAGCGAGCGCGGGCCGCCCATTGGCCGGCACCTGCCGCGGACGCTCGCGTCTGATTGGCTGGGCCCGGGGCGGCCGCGGCCCGGGATGAGGGCTCGGCGGCGGCGGCGGCGGCGGCGGCGGGGCCTCGGGGATGCTCGGGGCTGCTCGGGGCTGCTCCGGGCGCCGGGCCCCACGCAGCACCCCGGGAGACGCGGGGGCCGCCCGCGCCGGCAGTCGGCCGCCGGGAGCCGTCACAAAGGCTGAGCTCGCGCTGCAGCAGGCACGCCCCGCCGGATGCGGCTTCTAGAAGCCACGCGGGCAGACCTCGTGTGCGCGCCCCGGTGATGCCGCGAGGTCCCCCGTTATCTGCACTGGCACTCGGGGCGGGGCGGGGGGACGCACCGAGTCCATTCACACCTTCCAGCGGGGCCTCGCCGGCCGGCCAGCCAGCCTGGTTTTTCCAGCAGCCTCGGCATTTGAGAAAGCTCAACCCAAACGCTCTGCTCCCGGGGAGATGCTGACGGGCCTCCGTCAGGCCGGGCTGATGGAATACGCGTGCTCGTGTCTATTTTTCTTTCTGCCACAAGAGTATTTCTGTCTGCTCAGGATTCACGTGCGAATACACACACGCACACCCATGGCGACACAGCCACACTGGAAGGAAGGCTTCAGGAATGCTGCTCATATAAACTACAAAGTGTATTGTTTCTTTGTAAGGAAGTCTGTGTTTGCACAACATCCCATTGTGCGGGGCCAAGTAGAAGGGTGGCGGTTTAGCTCCTAACATGCAAACGGTTTCTCCTTTTGCTCAAGTCTCAACATCTTGAATGCATTGTAACCCAACCACGGGGGCACGTCAAGTGGACTCCACTCTTTAACTCACCAAAATGGAAATGAGTCCTTTAAAAGTTCTACTTTGAATGTCATAAATCTGGGCACAGTTGTGTTTCTCGTTTATCTTATGTACGATGGAAATAAATACACATTTATTACGAAAGGACTTAATATTTCTTTTAATGCACACTTATTCTTCCAACCGCCTAGCCCGTGGACCAGGTGCTGGGGACGCTCTACGCCAGCCTTTTTCATCTTTATAGTCTCCAGGATCCCTCTACGTTTACTGTCCTCCTTTTCCACTCATGAGGATGCTGTTTCTCAAAATGCTGGTAATGCCTGCCCGGTAACGTTTTCTTTTTCCCAAAGATTTTACTTATTTACTCGTGAGAGAGGCAGAGACACAGGCAGAGGGAGAAACAGGCTCCTTGCAGGGAGCCTGATGTGGGACTCGATCCCGGGTCTCCAGGATCACGCCCTGGGCCGAAGGCGGCGCTAAACCGCTGAGCCACCCGTGCTGCCCCGTAACGTTTTATATTTGAGAAACATCTGAAGATTGTTGCCAATTACAAATACAGCTGAAGACAGCAATGGATGATTTGTGTGAGCTCACCACACAGGGTTTTCCTATTTATATTAAGGCTCTGAATTAGATACTGATCTAAGAATCTAAGCTACTGCCCCATAAAACATGTATTATCTACAGGACACTTAGAAGGACGTTCTCTGTGTTCTGTGACCTAAGCCTGTTACCTTAACTCAAGCCAAAAGAGCCCTGAGATCTCGTAAGGATTCCACAGTCACAGGGTTCTAACTATTATTTGCTCTTGTCAATACTTAGCAGTTAAGTGCTCCCAGAGAGACGATCAGGCCCATTAAGCATTTATTGTGTATCTTTAGGTTATATACACTAGATACTTATTTGGTGCTATGGGATCAGCCACATTCTAGCGAGACCTCCATCCAAAGTCTATTCTGCAAGAGCCTGCAAACTTCTAACAGAACCAACATAGGCATACCTGTAATCCAGAAAGGGAAGTATAGATTATGGATTATCCATACCTAGAGAGCAGGCTCCTTGATCCATCAAACTAGACCCTGGATGAGATTTTCCCAGGGTTTACCTTGCCCACAGTCCCTGCTCAGAGGGTAGTTTTAGGTGACTAGGCTCCTAAGCCAGTAATCCTAACCCTGGCCTCATCTGATGTGTCCAGTGATGGGCATCTAAAGCTGAGGCAACCAGAGACTTACTTTGGGAATCAGAGTCAGTCGTAAGGCAAATTGACAACATAAGTAGAAATCTCAAGGTCACAAGGTACCAAAGGCTGAGAGAACTTAAGTGGATCAGAGCCCCAAGGATACAAGAGCTAGGAGATGAAGAAGCCAATGGGTGCAAGACCCTTAGTACTGGTATGTTCCTTCTTTCTCCTCTTCATCAGTGATAGGGGCTCAACAGCACCCAGGATTGCCCCATTATTTTCCAGCCACCTTGGTAAAAAGTTGTTCCTGGTTATCAATTTAAATCTGTCTCTGAATACCTTGGCTCCTGCTGGTACCTTCTGATACCCTGCAGAGAAAGTCTACCTAAAGTCCAGCCAACGGCCTTTCACCCAGGCAACGGCAATGGCCATGGTAACATTTTCACCCCCAGCTCACTCTCCTTTTTCCCCCTCCAGCCTACGTGAGTTTCTTCAACCACTGTTTACGCCACAATTTTAATCCCCGGACGATGTTCGATTCCAAATCTCCAAGGAGAGTTCAAGTTCCTAAAGAATCAGCACCAAAGAGAGACAAAGGCAAATGTTCTCTTCTCTGAATGCTCTCCACTCACACACTGGGGGTGCACGCACATCAAAAAGCAGTTACCTCCCTTCTGAGTCCCCCATGGAACTCTATACCCACAGTCATCTGACCAGTGGATGCTCACCAGAATCCACACTGCCCTCCGAGTCCACAGCTAGACCCTTCTTAGCCTCCCGCCCAGTCAGACACGGGTCTGTGGCACACTCAGGTCTAGGACAGCTAAGTGAGTGACTGGCTATGTCTGGCCCACAACAATCCCCACCCCCACCCCGTATGTCCTTCTCATTTCCTCCTCTTTCTGGCTGGCTGGGACAGACTAGGGCAACCATGAAGACCACCAGAGGATGGCAGAGTGTCCTTCATCTGGGACCCAGAATGACAAGGAAAACCCACCAAAGGAATACCAAACTCAGACTATTAGGAAAGCAGCAAATACACTCTTCCCACATTTGAAGGCCACCGAACCTGTCTTAACCTAAATGCACAGTCCCTTGACATCCTACTCCTCTCACAGACACAGTCTGCCTCTCCTCCAACCAGAACACACTCCCGGAACACAGGAGCAGGGTCTGTACCCACCGTACCTGGGAGCACAGGACCCAGCCGACAGAGAGAGCTCGCTCAACACCTGGGCATAATGACATGGTGACAGAAGGGAATCTAGATTTGAATCCTTCTTTTCACGGTTACCATACTTTTTCAATAAGCATCATCTCCCACTAACATACAGATGATAGAAATTCTCTGTGGAAAGACTGTACTCCAAAGATGTTATAAATATGGTTTATGAATTACTGTTTCTGGTATTCGTGAAGATGTTTCCTCAAGAACTGGGCAAATGCCTGATTTCCCAGTGGATCAGCATAACTCTGTTTGTATTACAGTTTAAAGACTGTTTCAGAGTCTTTAAAGTACCTCATCCCTGGGACAGAAGTCTCTGCCAAGCATTGCAAATGCCAAATTTGGAATCAGACGTCGTTTTTTTTTTTTTTTTTTTTTTGAACTCCTATTCAGACTACCACATCTGGATGGACTTGGCGTGCACTCATGCAGAAAACAGAAACCTCACTCTAATAGCACCGAAATGTAACCCAGTTATGCCACAACCCTTTTTTTTTTTAAGTTTACACATTTCTTTCCTTTTATATATTTTTTCTAGGGGAATCATTAGTGACAATAAAAAGGCCACATTACGCTGGTTTCATGAGTCCAGGATAATGTTCATGCATTTCAGGTATCCTATTACTTATATCTTTATGCAACATGACTATTGTACCAGGTATGATTTATCACCATTCCTTTGTACTCCACCTCCCTCCCCCAACATTTTATTTTTGTGGTTTCATTGTATCCAACCCTAGTACCTTCTTTAAAAAGACTGAGTCTTGTATAGTACACTTGTTCCTTTTTCTGCCTTCAAAGCATCTAACCTTCAGAAAGTTCTTTCTTCAAAGGACAAAGTTGAGTTTCTAATTCTTGGGGGGAGGAAAGGAGATGTTTAATTTATGACTGAGGCTGCCAATGAAATCTCTGACAGCTAAAGAGCAGAGGGACTTTCCTATTCTCCATGCCAAGTATCTATGGAGCACTAAGGACAAGAAAAGTATAGTCACATGACCAGAAAATGCAGGTTTTTTTTTTTTTTTTTTTAAGAGCCCTACTGCGGAGCTGAATGTTTGAAGAGTCACTTTAACCACATCCTGTAATCAAACCATCTGGAACACAACGCTGCGATTAGTCACTCTGAACACTGGGCTTTATCTGAACAAATAGTGTATGGCAATGGAGCATGGGAGATAGGGCAGCAGCAACAAAGGGGAGTGTAATGAAACACTTTATGCCCTAGTGTGCCGCCACCCCAGTCATAAACCCCAGACACACACTGCTCTGGTGTTAATGTACTACTTTATGAAAGCACAGTGAGCTTAAAGATTAAAGAACTGACAGGATAAAAATTGCTGGTTTGGATAGATGTTCCCTGTTGGCGGCTGGAATATGTTGGCACCGCTCTATCTACGTTAATTATAACCTCTCCGACGACAATTCAGCATTCCTTTTAGGGTCTGGTGTTATTTTCAGGGCATCAGGAACAAGGTTCGCTGAGGGGAGGACGGTAATGATTCTCCATTTGCCAGAGGTTCATCTGAACAAGGAGATACTGCTTTTCGGTTCGTCCAAACCCAATCCATAAATAAAGGTATAGCCACAGGAGATCCACTGGCTAATCGGAACACCAGAGAACAAAAAGCAATGGCAAAATGGTGTTGTTCTAATCTACATTTTATTTTTTTTTATTTTTATTTTTTATTTTTTTTATTTTATTTTTTATTTTTTATTTTTTTTTTCTAATCTACATTTTAAAAGACGGCATTCTTCTTTGACTGAGCTTACTTATCTCTTTCAAAAGTACATTTGATCACTGGGATACCATCTATGGAAATTTTATTAAAAAAACAAAACAAAACTGAAAGGTTTCCCCTCCCTTAATACACTGAATAAACCCTAAAAGGGGAGGAGGGGGGAAAAAACATAGCTAAAGAAACCTTGTTTCCCCATGGGCCTTATGGTTTAATACACAAAAGAACACAGAGCCACTTCCATCACTGTCACCTCCCCCGCAGCCTTTGTTCTGAGGCCTGATGAGCTGTATTGATTTGGGAAAATCATTGAGCTTCTTGGAAAACTAGACTCTCGCTTATTCACTGCCATCTATTTCTTTCCCATGAAGACAGGTGGTCAATATCCAGTTGACTGGTCAGCTAAAAGAGGCTCTTGCTGCTTTTCTTTTCTTGCTTCCCTAGTAACATTATCCTTTCCCACTTTTAGAAAATACAATGACCTGTTAAAAAGTCTTGTGGGTAAGAAGAGGGAGAAGAAATAAGGCTTTTGTAAGGCACCTCAAGCAATACTGAAGTGCTGTCCTACACATTTGCATGGGAGCCTGCACTGCATATGCGGCTAATGACAAGATTTTCACTGACCAAGCGTTATACAAGTTTAAGTATTAATGAAAAGTCTGATAGCCCAAGACAGAACTTTAAGAAATATACCAAATCAAACCAGATCACTAGAACTTAATGTTCATTTCAGAGACATTTTCCTTTAAAAAAAAATGAGTACATAAGTTTCATTAAGTTTCTTAATTCTTAATTATAAGATGGTCTAAGTGTCATTATAGACATCTCAGGGAACCAAAAGCATAATGGGAAAAAAAAATCACAGGGAGACCTTTTACAAAGTAATTTAAACATGATGAGAACAAAAAGCACTTGATTTCAAGTTAGGCAGACACAGGCATCCTAAGGAAACATTATCCTTGCTGCTTGAGGCTCTTTATTTTATTTTTTTTGAGGCTACTCTTTAAATATATATATACAATACAACCACTCACACCAGGATTTTGCAGAGGTGCAGGGAGTCCTCCGTCCCCACCTGGGGATAGACAGGAGGACAAGTTTCAGGTGACAATGTTGGGAACTCAGGCTTGTCCCCTCACCCCACCCCAGCTAAGTCACACTCAGCCAGGCTGCATCAGAAGCTATCCCTGCACCCCAAGGGGATGCTCTTCAGCCTGTGGTCTATCAAGGCTCAGCCAACACACAGTAAAATGAAGTGATAAGCTCAAGTAAAAGATAAAAGATGAAGGACAGAAAAAAAACCCCACAGAGTCTTGAGACAGGCATTTGGAAGAGTTTCAATGCATAAAGTGACCATGTACACATACGGAGTCGATGTATGTAGGTATACACTTGTATAAAGAGGTTTCTTGTCTTTGATCAAACTTTCCAGTAAGTAATGCCTTGAGGCTGGCTGGCACAGAGATAAGCTATGGCACCACTCAGTTTTCTGGTGCGAAGTTTGAAGCCTGGATTTTTCTCCTCCTCCTTTGCAGGCATGCATTCATATCTCTGAAAACTGATGAGTTCAGATGAATGATTTTTAGTTCCTCAAACCCTCTCCTTTTTTTTTTTTTTTTTTTTTAACCCTCTCCTTTTTTAAGGCACAATTTCCTCACTGGAGAAGCAGGATTTTTCATCCCTCCTCCTCCCTTTCTTCATGGAAAGACCAGGGGTTCAGTGCCAACTGTAACAAAACAGACTCATCTCCCCTACTCCAGCCTCATGAGCTTTAATTATTAGCTCATTAGGAGATCATCTTTTTTTTTTCCCTTACTGAACATAATAAAAGCATTCAAAAGTTTGGGAAAGTTATCTCACAAGTATTTCTTGAAGTAGGCTTACTCTGAGCCATGGTCACAATACGATTCTTATCCTATTACCTCCTAATATGCTGTTCCTTTACAAGTGTTATTTTAGGAGGCAGCTGTGTACAAGGGACCCAGGCCCACAATGCATAGCGAGGATGCTCCCCACCCCAACCTCACCCAGAACGGAAGGGACACAGTCTCAACACAATCCCACTGTCAGACCCGCCTGCCACCAAAGATAAGCAGCTGAAAGAATGCAGGCCTTTCGTTTCCTGTGCTTAATATTAACCATGGCATCTTTTCTGCTTACAGCTTCTACAGCGGGGATCTCCACAGGGTCGTTGGTTCCCCTTCAGAGACAGGTAAAGAGAACAGCAAGACCAGACAAAAATCAAACTATCCTGCAGGCAACAAGCCCAGCTCTACACCACTGCCCCTAGAAGAGAGTGTTCTGAAGCCGAAAGCGGGAAGAAGGGTGCAAGATGCTCTGAATTTGAAAAGTCACTGACTGGGTACTTGTACTGCAATGCCAGGTACAGACAGCAATCTGTTTCTTGCCCAGTGCTACCCCCCCCCAAACCCCTCCCAGGCAGGAGCAGTGTAGGGAGGGGCACTGCGGAGGCCAAGCAATCGCTGAGCTGAATGAAATTCCAACATTCCAGGGAAATAAAACCTAAGAATGAAAAACCTCATATACTTTGGGGAAAGGGAGCAGATTCCAGGAAAGTAATAGGGAGGTACCTTTCTCCTGGCCTGGCTCACAAACCTCTAGTGGGTCAATCTGGGTGGGTGATTAGCCGAGTTTCAGGTTTAGATGCTAGTGAACTGCTTGTCAAAATATGTGTAATACAACTCTAGGTTACAGGACTGTGTTTTCAAGTAATTTCCTACCATCCCCGGTCCTTGAGATACAGGGAGACAGTGGGAACCAAATGACAATTATGCTCACATCAAAAAGCCGCCACTGATGCATGCATCTCACTGGGACCCAAGAGCCAGGCTTCATATAAATTATGATGCTTTATTTAAAGTCAGAGCGCTTATTTGCTTTTGTGCCAGCTCTGGGCCTTTTTCATCTCCAGCTCTCGACGGCCCAGGAGAGCACACATTCCTACAGCTTTGCTGGCCACCAGCTGTGTCCCCCATAAATCATAAATCCTCTGAACAAGCCATTCTTTACAAAGACCAACAGCATTTACTGGAGATGATCACTCTGCTATTATTCCACTTGCTGAAATTTAAAATAGCAATTTACAACAGCGGCTGAAAACCAGGGAACTGTGTGTATGTGCATGTGTGTACACAGGAAGGCTCTGCATGTCTATGGCACACAGAGGGGCACATTTTGTGTGTCACCTAAAAGTCAGCTACTCTACAAATCCATAAAGGAAACCAGGGATGTGCCTGTCAGAGGAACCAAAGTCAGCACCCTCACAATTAAAGGCAGTGGGGTGAGTGAGGTGCCTGTCATTGAACAGTTCCCTATTCTCACCTGGAGGCCAACAAGCCCTGCAGGCAGTGGGGGAGGGAGCTCGCACACTCTCCTAGTGAGGCCACACAATTATGGCTCCGGTTCAGACTGTAATAAGGAAAGCTGAAGGAATTAACTCCAATCAAGCTCACTCTGCAGCCAATTTTATTTTGAAGACTAGATGGGGAAGACAGAGTAAGAGTGTTCAGTAATCCCAGTGCAGCATCCCAAGCGCCCGAAAAGATGTCTCTGGAGACAGGCCCACCTGGCTCCCAGCCCGCTCTGCAGCTGGGGCTTCAGCTTGAACTAAACTCGCTCTGCCCCTCGGTTTTCTCATCTATAAAACAGGGACAATCCAGGTATCAGATCATCTGGTGTGATTTCTGTAAAGCATGGAACACATGCACTGGCACAAAAGAGCCACTTTGGCTTCCTCGTCTTCAAAAGTCCCCTGGAACCCAGGTCAACAAGCTGAAGAATGGAGGGAGATGCCAAAATACTAGGAGTTGCGCACGGAGAGAACAGCCAGCAGCCATCCACACTGCACTTCGTCCAGGTGACGCACCCTCGGACACGGGCATCCACCCAAATCATCCCGGAGTCCTGGTGACCAGGCTGTCGTGCACATGGCACATCTGTCTTGTAGGATCTCACGAGCTGCGAATTCCAACCTGAAGGGCTTATGTTATTTCTACGCCTACCACCCATTTCAACCAACATCAAGTTCTCCTTCCTGACATCCCCACTGTTGAAAGCAAACATCTCCTCCTCCTCCTCCCTCCCCACACTCCAGACCACTACCAGATGAGACATGCAGTTCTAAGGCCCTAAAGCGTCCAGTATGGTAATGGGGTAAGGAGACCTCACCCCCAGTTTGCAGGAACAGCCACCGAAACAGAATGCCTGGCAACTGTCTAAATGACAAAAGGCAAAACTAAAGGTCCCCAGTACCTGGCCCACAGGAATAAGCCCCCACAGCAAGGCTCTGGGGATGTGGAGAGAGCATTAAAGGCCAACTCATCTTTCCAATTACCATCTGAACAGCCGAGATTTCTCCACAATGGTCAGAGGTACCTCCCTCCACCCCCAATCCCAAGTCCCTATCTTTCAGGGAAGAAAAAGGCCCAGCAGAGTTACAAGTATTTCAATAATGTGCTTAGAGACCAGCTCTTTTCTGTAAACAAGCCTAATGAAGCGTGACTAATAGTGCTCTCCGAGCGCAGAGCGAGGGAAAGGGGCCTTTGTTAGCACTTACTGGACCAAGTCATCGTTTTGCTAGAGCAGGACAAAACTTGGCTGGTTATTGATTGACCAGTCTTGCTCGGTGTCACCGCTTTGCTGTCTATTTCTATATGCCGTGTGTATAAATACATGTGTTTATGTGGGCGCAGAGATGTTCTACACACACACGCATACAGCCACATGCAGCCACCAAGCTAACTTAGGGTGACACTGCTCTGCAGTAGGGATCGAGTCTTCAAGGCATTGCTCTCTTGATACTTGTGCACCTTCTGGTCCTCAATATTCCCCATCGTTTCTCTCCAAGCTGTCAGGACCATGAACCTCAGTTTCAGAGCCTGTAAGCCGATGCTCCCCATGGACACTTAATAGTTTCCAAAGTCACCATGATTTAACCCAACCTAGTTATTACCTTCTACAGGTGATTTACTTTTGTTTTTTAACAAATCCAAACACCTGGTGTTTCACTCCCCAGCCCCCACCCCCATTTTACTTCTCAATTCTGAAGCTCCTGAAACCTGGCTCCATGTAACTGCCAAATAAATACACCTTCCACGGCGGCTCCAACGCTCTTCTGCAATTAAAGTTCATCTTAAATGTTATTAACACCCGCAACAATGATGGCAGGGAGATCCAAAGCTGACCTGGACTTCTCTTCTGAACCGACAGGAATTCAAGTCAAAACTTGGCTTTCCTTGCAACTCTTAAGCACAAATTTCCGTATAAATTATTGACTGCACTTTGGCCTCATCTGAAACATTAGCCCTGCAGGCTGATAAGTTCTGACCCCAGGTGGCACATCAACCCTCTCCGAAGAGGCTGGAACATTAGTGCTTTGCACTGGGGACTCAGGCATGAGAGCCAATCAATCAAGCTCCTGACAGCTTTTACGGCCTCTGAGCATTAGGCCCAACTCAACCTCCAAGACTCCTATTGTTTGCATGATTCTCTTCTTCTCTGGTCTGATGAAGTTAGGGTTAAGTCCAAGGCTTCAGTGAGAGAGAAAGGCTATTGTGAGTAACTCAGTCTTTTATTGACTCTGACCTGCAGGGCAGCCAGCTTGAAGTCTCTTCCAGAAAGTAATGCACTGTTAATTGGTGCTCATCATCAGGGTGTGTTTTATACACCTCTTTTCAATGAAAGAAGACCTGACTAAACATTTCAACATCTTTTCCAGGTTGTCTTGTAATTCTCTCAAGAGTTAAATTCTCTCTCTCTCTCTCTCTCTCTCTCTCTCTCTCTCTCTCTCTCACACACACACACACACACACACACACACACACATAGACAAAAATCTGATTCATACCCATCACGGTCCCTGGGCTGCTGAATTGAATACCACCATGAACAAGGAATGTTTGATCGCACAATGGTAACACTCGTGAGTTGGCATATGGTGCATTCAGCTATTTTTTTTTTCATGGCAAATATCTGTGGGGATTAGTACATGGCGGGGGCGGGGGTGGGATGGCGGGGAGCTGGAGAAATAAGATTGAAACATATTATTTCCTTCTGAGGTCCTCTGCCTGAAATAACCAAAGATCTTTTTTCAGCTGAAACTAGTAGCTGTGTTTGTGAGTGGCCAGCAATAGACTGCGTGGCCTGGGCAGGGAGAGGACACAAAGCCACACAGGCTTCATTTGAAGAATGCAGCATGCTGAAAGGGATGCAGAATTACTAGGTCCAAAAGCTTTCCAGTGTCCTTTGAAAGAAAAACCAGACATCATTATCCCTTCTTAGACAAACAGGCCTCCCAGGGGAGGGGAGAGATAAGGCGGCGGCCAGGCAGGAGTGAAGCCCCAGAGCATGCAGTCTGCTTCCCAGCAGACCTGGGCAGTAGGTGACCACATAGGTAAGCCACACACCAAGAGTCCCCCCAACACCTGTTGAAAGTGTTGAACAACGGGCTACAAACTAAACACTGTGAAGGAGGAATTTTTTTGGAAATCCTTTTTCTTGGATACAGGAGGAAGAAAAGCACAAAAAAACCCCAACAGGCTTAGCTTTTCACTCAGCTTTTTTGCTTGAGAAATCTTCAGCCACAAAAATCCTACATTTAGCTAAGAGACTGATTATGCTGTTTTATTTAGTACCTCCCAGAATCTGAATTAGTACACATAAATTAGGACATACTTTTCCAAATAAGTGAACAGAAAGCCACTTTTTCAATTAAACTGCTTCATTTGTGTGTTTGACGGCATACCAACTCCAAGGTACATGAATGTAATGCTAGATTTGATAAGCTTTCTGAAAAGGTGGTAGTTAAGAGGGTAAACTGTGCTTTCAGACCTGATAAAGTGTCTTGCCACAAAGGACTACGTTTTCTGGTGCCATTCCGTTCGACTCAACTTCAATATCAAGGAAAATTAGAACGTTCTAATTCAATAAGAATGTACAGCCAAAGCAAATGTAACTCATAAATATCACGTGCAATCAAATCTAAAGAAGTTGTGTGGACTAGTGAAGAAAACACTGAACGTGTAACCTGTTCATATAAAAGAACTTCCTTGAGTATTCCTACTTCTTTCAGCCCAGAAATAAGTTTGGAAAAGAAGCGGAGAAAACCCAACTACGGTATGCAAGTCATAAGGACCAATTTCAAAGGGTTAAGTCTTGAGTCACCAAAGAAGGAACCCGCAACAAAACAGGCATCCGTGAAAATGTTTAAGCCTATGGACAAACTGAACTCAAGACAGAATAAATCCTGATAGAGTGGTATAGCAGGTCCCCTCGAAAGCTTCAAAGAAGGAGATTCAAAACTAATATATTTTCCACAACAGGTAGGTTGACATTTGTGTTACCGTCCCTGGGGGTGGGGTGGGGGGTGAAGACAGAAAATAAAGAGAAGGAATACGGTTGGCTTTGTTTTCTGCAGGCCACGAGAATACCATCATGGCATAGATGATCCAGATGATCTCATTTACTTTTCACCACCTACAGGCCAGGTTCTTTGATTATTACTATTTTACCGATGAGCACATTGACCCCACGATAGTTTATCTGACAGACTTGCCCTGAGTTGTTAGAGTCAAGAGATTAGAACACAAGCCATCTGACTTCTGATACCATGCTCCTACGTGCAATGTGTGAGGTCACCTAAACCTAAGTTTATAAATAACAGTTTCGTGAGGGAGCTGCATGTGTGTGCGTGGCAGCCCACGAGCTCAGCGAGGCCGTCTAGGTGGAGAGCACTGGTATGCTTGGGGTTCTGTGCTGTGGATGTGCTTTTCTGTATCTCACACTCTCCCAGTAAAACAAATAGGTTAGTTTCTTTGAGGCGTATCTTCCCGGCCCCACCTTCAGTGATCGCACACTGGAAGTTTGCAATCGACCACGGTGAGAATATATACAACACAGACAGCAGCAAATATGACAAATCAGGGTTTCCCGCCACCACCTCCCCCACCCCCCCGCAACAGAGCCAGTTGTTAACAATTTACCAGCACACCAATGGTGATAAACCTTCATTTGATGAAATGCCATTCTTCTTTCCCATAAGATGACATGAAAGAATTAGTAGGGTCTAGAGAAAGCAGGGAACCTGGAAACCCTTCCATATTTATGTTTGGGTGCTTAGAAGTTATCTGAAGTGCAAAACTGAGGGATAATTCTAGAACTCACTATAGACTACACTTCTAACTTATAGCATTTTAGCTGTTGTTTCAAAGGAGTCACAATCTGCAATCCCAGACCTCTCCTTCCATTTAAACACTCACACCTAATTGGTCAGCAAGCTGTGACTGTTTTGACTCCCACTAAACTTCCTAGCTCCATCCCCTCCTCTTCATCCAGACCACTGTCCACAGTCGGGCCATGGTTACTTTTCCACTGTCACCACTCCCCTCTCCCCCACCTCACAATAACTCAAAGTGACTTTAGATGTACCCTGCACACAACAGGTTACTTCTGGCTTCATGCTTTCCTACTGCCTTTTACAGGGAGAAACTAGCCCACCTTAATCTTTAGAGCCTGAGTCCTGGTGCACAGAACTGCAGGACGCCTTGAGGAATGCCTGACTGCTCCCGCAGATATTTCTACCACAGGACTTAAATGACATTCAGAATGCCGGATTGTCACCTGTCAACCTCTGTAGGTGACTCAGCACCAGTCTTTCAAAGTGCCTGGCAAAGAGCAGATGCTCAATAAATGTTTTTTTTTTCCCCCAAGGCAAATGAAATATTGAAATGAGTAGAAGCGTATAGAAGCCCCTGTGTTATTTTATGTACAAAATCAAAAGAAGTGACATTGCAATGCCGATGATTATTTGTCACCTGAATCCGATTCCTCCCAAGCAAAGGAGCGCATCTCAGTGGATTCTTTCCAATTTTACAATAACTGGTAATAATATAAATGTAAACAATGTGGTTTTTGAGTTCTATTTTTATTGGAAATTTTTGTGAATTAAGTACTCTGACAAGTTAGAAAAACCCAGAACCTTCCTCTAGGATTGCAAAAGCCATCCACTTTTATTGAACTATTACAAAAGCAATTGATGAGCTACATTTGTCGCTCACCTGATGTAGAAGCTCTAAACACAGACCATAACCGCCCAGCCACGGTAGATCCGGACCGTTGGCCTCTCCCACTACTCCTTGCAATTTAATGAACAGTCATATCCAACAAATCTCCTCCCAATGGGCCTGCCAGTGGTTATTCTCCCAGACTCTGGGGCCCCAAAGACAGATTTGTCATTGCTTAAATAAATTTTACAGATGTAATAGATAAAGGCAATAAAGAAAACAGAGCTTTTATAAAACAAAGTTGACAGAGCAGAAAGCTATCTCTCCATAATGGGCACGTACGTGTGTGCGTCCTGGGCTGCGTGGGTGTACCAAAGGGAAATAGACAATGAAGGTTAGGAAGCATGAAATGACAGCCTTCTTTGCCTTTCAGGGAACGTAAATTTTATTTGCTGAATGTAAATCTTAAAGCCATGGTTTTCAATCTGCATGTGTGATCACCAGAAATTGATTTCAAGGAGATATAAAATTATTTCCCTTATTGCTCAGCAATGCAAATCTCATGTTACACATTCATGACAAGGAATAGTGGAAAACTCTTGTGATGGTGGCCTGTTGTGATCCTTCCTGGGTGTGGATTATTTCACCCACCTTTTGGGTAGCGTGCTACCAGAAGCAGTGCTGGTACTGGTAACTGGTACTAACTGCAAGTCAGCGTTACTGGAAGTGTGTGCGTGCATCCTGGGTCCTCAACAAGTGGCCCATGACTTTTAATATGGACTTCCTTGGTGCCAGACGCAAAACTGTCTTTGCCAATGTGCTATTCTGTATCTCACACTCTCCCAGTAATACAAATAGATTAGTTTCCTTTGAAAAGCATCAGATCTTCAGGCTGTGAGGCGCCTAATATAAAGGAAATACAGGGAAAGGATACTACTTCAATGCAGTTGGCTTCACAAAGTAGTAACAAGGCACTTTGTTTCCCCAGAAGACTGGGAACTCATTTTGACTTGTGTCTTCACAACTCAAATGATCCAACTCCAAATCAGGTTTGTTGTACGCGTTTTGATCTGTACAACAAACTGTGGTGTTTAATGTTTAATCCCAGTGAATGAGGTTAGTCTAGTTTTACGATACAGCATGTTGTGAAACAGAAACTTGGTAGATATGTGTAAGTCACAGTTTGCACGTAAATATTCTACAAGACAGAACCAATAAAAAAGATTTTGGGGGGTAAAAACAGTCATGCTCTATGAGCACTGGGTGTTATAATGTATATGTCAGCAAATTGAATTTAAATTTTAAAAAATCTAAAAAAAAAAAAAAAAGCCTAGCTAAAAAAACAAAAACAAAAAAACTGGGTCATAATAGCAACAGTGTAAATGCCAGCCATCCATACATAGGTAGACACGGTAATACAGATGCAGCATGTATCCTCTGGAACAGGAGATTATAAAGATGCAAATTTCCACTTACTTATTATAAATTAGCAATTCAATTGAAAGCAAAAATGAATTGCCTGATCCCTGAATGCATGAGGTATACAGGATCAATCCTTCAAAATAACTTCTACTCAAAATGCACTTACAAGCACAGTCATTACATAAAGGAAATAAAAGAAAAATTTACGAAGATGGGTTTGGGGGCTGGGGAGGAGGCAATAAATATTTTTTACAAAGCATCTACATGTGAAGCACTGTTCCCCACCACCTCTTCTCCTGTTGTTTACATTCTAGGTGATCCCAGAGGAAAAGGTGCTTCTGACAAGCAGGGAAAACAGGCTCCGAGGGGAGGACGGTTCGTTCACTGCAGATCCCAAGATGCGGTCACTATCTGACCATGGCTCTTCTCTCCTCTCATGTCATCTTTGTTGGAGGGATCTGCAGCCAAGACACCTGCTAGCTTGATATGGCTGTCAGGACACACAGGGCAGTGTGAACACACTGTTAATAACTGGAAGAATATCTACTAGTATGAGTGTCTGCCCATCTTGTAGGCTGGAATCTCAAATTAGAACATGTTGGCAGGCTAACGAAGAGCACTGCTGTCTCTGCCTAGAAAAAAAATACTACAATGCTGGGAATTCTACTTTGGCTTTTTTTTTTTTTTTTCATTGAACGTACATTTAATGCTGTGTATGAGGCATTATTTGAAATGTCTTAAAGTAGGCTTTCTAACAACCCAACGAGGAGAATACTATATACTCCCCACTTTACAAATAATGGGCTGATGCATAAAGAGACAGTAAGTTATGTCCCAAGATCACAAAGGCAGGACCCCGTGGCATTGCAATGGAACCCAAGGGGCCTGGCTCCCGTCTGTGACAGTTACCCAGTGTCCTCATGGAGAAGACACCAGGGCATACACACCTGGCCCCCAATTTAAGGAGTCTTCCTCTGGCACTCATTTGTCAGGGTGCCAAATTTAAATGACAAGAAACACAATTTACACAATAAACTTCATCATATCATGTCCTGAATTCCCTCCAAAACAAACATATCATGTTATTTTCAAGCACAAAAGAATCTTAGCTATCACTTATTCAAAACTTCCTCTCTTTATGAGGAAGTAACTGAAACCCAGAGATTAAATGGTTGATCCCAGGTACCCCCCCACCCCCCGCAAGGGAGAAAAGGACCAAAACCACAGTTGGGTCTCCTACTTTCTTCTCTTCCAGTGATCCTGTGGGTCCATACAGAAGTACCCAGGATTGGTAGGCAGCAGCTAGAATGGCATGGATGTGGCTCTCAATGCTTCTCTGGTGAGCAAGAGGTTCCTTTAAAGTCAGTCACAGAGTCTGGGGCCATTGCAGAATTTTGCCCCAGTGAGACTAACACACATCCAAGTGATAAAAAGTTACTCTGGAGAAGAGGGGACAATCAAGAAAAGGCTTCTTTGAGGTCTGAATAAAATCCTCTGGATTAAGTCCCAGACCAAAGTCCTGTGGTAGATGAACACAGGAACCAGGGATTTAACTTTTCATTTAATCAGTCCTAAATTTCTTGGCCCAATTAGGAAGGCAGCTGAAGGTGAAGATCTCAAATTTATGGCACATAAAATGATTAAAAAGAATCAGAAGACTCCTTGCTGCAGAGGGCATAGTGGGCATAGTGCTAAAACACAGTCCATCTAGTGCCACATTTAGTGTACTGAGAATGAGGAAGAAAACAAGTCAGATAAAGCTATACCCATCTGCCTTCAGTGAATACAACCACAGGCTTCCTGGGACAGCACCCTGATAAGAAGAGAGGTAACAAGTCACAGAGGAGGGGTCTGGTGACTCCTATGGTGCCCCCTCCCCCTTCCCCACTGCTACCAACACATTCGGCCAACAGACTGCATCTCTGTGCTGTCAGAAATCACATGACAAAAGGTTTATCTAGACTGCACTGAGAGCCTCTTGTTCTACTTCCTTTTATCACAAAGCTCAAAAAGTAGCTGCTGATGCCTGAAATGCAGAGGGGATGCCTCCCCAAGTGGTGACTGTCTTTGCTTCGGAAGAGGTGGTGTTCTTGGAATGGCAATGGGTCGTCACCCCCTTCTGGCCTAATGGACATGATACATGGCTATGGGACCTGGCGAGAGTGAGTGGGTAATGAGCAATACTCAATCCAAATGGAGCATTACTGACACCAAAATCCACGGGCTTCGAGGCTCTGGCTTCTTCTAAATGTTAAGAATCAGGGTTCCACTTTTGAAAATATAGAGCAGGTTTCCAGATGTGGGTCCCTGGCTGAACTACAGAGAAATCTGTGAATCTCACTTCTTTCACTCAAACACACACACACACACAAACACACACACACACAAACACATGCATACACACCCCCTAGAAGATGGCACATGTGGTTTCAAACCCAGGCCTATCAGACTAATATTTTCCCAAACTCCCTGGGTGATAAAAATCCTCTTGAGTGCTTATTAAAAATACTGATTCTTAGCTCAACTCCAAACATCTAAAGTGATTCTTATCAGAGCAACTAGGCTAACAGACTTTAAAGGAAAACGTACATCACACAAAATAAGACATACATAAACCATGTTGAGTTTTTCAAGGACAGAAATGGGGAAGAAGGATTATGCTTAATTACCTTCCAGCATGCTGGGGGATAGGGCTGCAGGTGGGGATAGGAGGCATTATGCTATTCCTCTAGGAAAAGTCACCAAGGAGCCTGGAATGATGCTGAGAACTTTTCATCTGCCTGAGCCTTTGGACAGTAGTATTAATACAACAGCTTAACTTGGGTTTAAAGAAAGAATTATTTCACCATCCGCACTAATCTCTTCTGGCAAGAGGCAGGGCTCCGCTGTGGCGACTCACAAAAGATGATGGAATCCGGCAATCCCTTCTTCAGAGAGGGGAATCGGGAGCTTTACAAAATATTAATATCATCTCACTTCCTAAGATAAAGTGATGCGCCAAAGCACTGGAAATTCTCACACTGGAGCTGCTATATATTTTCTTTTACTTTTTTTTTTTTCTTCTTCTTCTTTGAACAGAACGGAACTCCAAATAAGAGTGTCCGTTTTCACATCACAGCCTAAAATATTAACATCTTGATATGCTATGTAATTGTGTGCTCTTTTACCAGAAGTCAAATAATTGGACAGGTCACCGGGCAAGATAAAAGAAATTGTAGCTCGGAGCCAAGACTAATGACGCGGCTGGCTCTTCCACCGTTGCAGACAGGGGGACACTGGCATGGGTGAGGGGGGCTGTGTGCCTGAGGGGACCTTCTCACTCCCCATCATCACCCTGCAGCAGAATGAGAGGTAATCAGTGCTTTTCATTAGGTTTATCGAAGGCCTTTTCTTTTAAAAGGTTAAGAAAAAGACAGGCAGGCAGGCAGGCAGAAAGAGAAGCAAACGAGCCAGCCTTTTCCACCCTGCTCTACCACCAAAAAAAACCTCTTGTGAGGTCTTCAAAAATAACAATTCAGCAAAAAGTGACAGCAGAGCAACCACTGAGTCAGCCCTTCTAAGTCCCCTTCAAACAGCTGCTTGCAGGGAATCAATTTTCAGTGTTGTTTCGGTTATCCTTAGAGAGAAAACTTTCTACCCTCTCTCCTTTGGAAATTTGGTAACCATAGTTTCTGTATCCTGCTGAGACCTGATATGTAGAGCTCTATTCTACCTGCTATTAAGCTGCTGATAGCAGTGTTTCTGTTGCAATTTATGAGCAATGTCAGTTGAAGGCAGAGAGTATTGTACACACTATATTTTCCCAGCTGGAGATCTCCGTGAATGGAAAGCAAAAACATGAATACACATGCACTGTGGGCTTGAAAGAATAAAAAGGCAGGGGAAAAAAGTCAGCAGGCTAAAATCAGGTGGGTGGTCTTGATTATAAACCAAGTAGATAATAAAATATTCAAAGGAAGCTCTAACTAAAGGGTCGGGGGTGGGGGGAGAGAAACACGACATAAAGAGAAGCCCAGTCAAGTCTTTTTCTGCCTGAATGTCTCACTGTCAACTCGGAGACTGGTGATGTGCCAGGATGCACCTTGCCGCCTGGGGTTTTAAATAACTTGCCATAACCAAACAGTCATCTGAAACCACAAAGACAAATCCCATTCCACATTAAGTTTCTCATAAGGACCACAGCACAGAGGGAGCTCGACACATCGTTTCCAATCCTCTCCTCTCAATGTCTCCACACAATACCTCCAGAGCCAAATCTGCCTCATTTTCCTTAACCAAAAGCATTTTGTAAGGGGACAGAAGTGGTGTTTTATTTCTGTTGTTAAGAAACGGATACATCATATTGTTGCTGGGTGGTGAGGTCTGTGTCATCACAGAGTGCACCAAAGAGGGGATGGTCCTCACAGAGACCCAATTCTATAGAGAAAGAAAGGATCAATGATCAGTCACGAAACTACCCAGCAAAATTATTAAAAAGCCAAAAGACACTTTCTCTTCCTAAAAACTCTACTGAGAAATACAATATAAAATATTAATAGGCACCTTGTTAAATAAATTTGATTTAATTATTTCCCACCAAAATAAAATGCAGAATTGGTCTGTATCAGTGGTTTCTGATTCTGCTGCATATCTGAAATATGGGGGAAAGGCTTTTTGTTTTGTCTTGTTTTTAAACAGCTGTGCCATGCCTTGACCCCTAATACTGTGATTTGGTTTCCTAGCACTTTTTTTAAAACATGATTTTAATACTCTCCCCCTCCATGAAAATATTAATTCCCTAAAGAATGAATCAAACTGTGATTATATCAGTAGGCTCTATTCACTGGGAAAAAGGTCTCCAGGTACTAAAGGAAACCTATGTGCAAAAAAAAGACAATAACAGAAAGCGAAAGGATCATTCACTTATTGAAAATGGAGCATAGTTTATGATTTTTCCCAAGGAACGCTGGAACAGATGCACAATTGAGGTAGTCGACTGTCCTCCTAATCAGAATTTAGTGGGGATTTTTTTATTACGACCCTCATCTCATAGTACCAACAATACAAAATAAAAATATTTGAGCCTGTTAAATTTACCAAGCTCAGAGCTAACCCAGGAGAAAAGTAAGTACCATTTAAATAGCAACATTTCTTTGAGGGAAAAAAAAACAGCCTTTTGATGTTAGCATCTCCAATGCTAAAAGGCAAAAACAAAAATAAGTAAATAAATAAATCTCAGATCTTAAACATTATTCACTGTTTTCCACCCCAGAGAAAACAAACAGGTCTCCTAAAAGTTCTCTCATCAGAAAGAAGTAGGAACTCCAGTCACTTATCATGGGCTTGTAGTTAGAACATGATGACAGCAATAGGGTCCTACAATAAGGACCTTATTTCACTCATTCTCTAAGAAAAAACTAAGAAGAAAAGGGAAGTGTAATCAATTGCCTTCTCACACAATGCAAAAAATGTAACATGAGAGTGGGCATACAGAATTAGTATATTTCTGGAGCTGCCATCCAATGATGGGCAACCTGACTGCCACACCTGAAGTCATGACACCCTCCACTAGGCTCGCCCGCAACTATCATTCACCTTTTCAAGCTCTTTCCAGTGGATTCAGCACAAAGTTGGCTTTATTAAACTCTATCTCTTAACTCACAGGAGAGGATGGGGCTCTTCTGCCTACAAATGATGGAAAACCTCTTACAGATGACAAGAACCACCAGATAGTACAATGTAGCATATTGTACACAGCTGCCACTCTTATCGCACGTGATGAACCAGTTGGTAGATTAAACAGGTTGTACATTATTCAGACACTGCAAGACATCCACATTTATCCAAAAACCACAAGACATGATCTTCTAATCTCTTTCCTAGTGGCTCACACAACACTAGGCACATAGTTAGTATCCAATCAGTACCCAACAGCTCTTGCTTTCTCACTTTGTTTATCTACTTGTTTTTAATAGAATGCCACATTTGAGTATCTCAAAACTAGACTAATGAAAATAGAGCAAAACACAATCCAGATAAGAGCCCCAAATTTTAAAAAGCCCAGGTGCAGGGGTAAGAAGAAGATCTTTAAGTACAATAAGACTTTTTTTTTTTTTTCCCATTGGTTTTGCCTATGGATTCCTACATATTCTAACAAGTAGGTGAGGGTTAGCCATACTCCTGTGGTTAAATATGTATCTCAACAGGCTTTTCATTTCAAAGATTTATGCAACCTGTACCTAATTACCATTTAACTACAGAAAGAAAAAGCAATTATAATTGTCCACTGAAATGTCATAACTGACACATTTTGCTGTTTGTATACATTCTCCTAAATCTGAAATACTTTTGTTTTAACTGGTTTCTTTGCTCAGAGTCAAACCAAGCACATTATGAGAAAATTCACTCACAAGCATAAAATAGTAAAAAGCAATATTGACTGGGCTCAGGCCAGGTCCCCCAAACTTGCATGATCATAAGAATCTCTGATGGAGTGAGTATGGGATTCTCCAAGTATTCTTCTGGAGACTCTGGAGTGGGTCTGGGAATCTGCATTTTAGGAAGCATTCCAGGTTAGTCGTACCAAAATACAAAACTGTGCAGGCCTTCCTGCGTCAGCTCTGGGTTTATACAGCCCACAGTGGAGCACGGTGGTTCAAAAACTGGGGCGCATTAGCATCATGAGAGAAATCTTTAAAAAAAAAAATCCTGAGGCCCATCCTGCTTTAAATTTGAACCACTCTGAGTAGGCCCCAAGCATCAATATGTTCTCTCTTCCCAGAGAGATTCCTGGAGACAGATAAGTTTCTAAACAAATCATCTCCTCAAGTGGTTCTCAACCCTCACTGCTGATCAGAATAACCTCAAGAGTCACAAAGAAACTAACACACACAAAAAAACAATGCTAGATTCCATCCTAAATCAACAGAATTGGAGTATCTGGATGTGAGGCCTGAGCCATGGCATTTCCCCCCGCAAAGTTCCTAAGATGATTTTAATGTGTGGTCTGGGTTGAAGAGAAAGGGTCTAGTAGATTCTGAGGTTAATACAAAGTATTTAAACAACTTAGTAATAAGCTTTTATCCAAACACTTTCTCCGCCTGGCACATGACTGTGTTTGTCCAATGGAATCACAAATCACAAAGTAAAACAGTCCTTCCTCTGAAGGATACTGCAACTTAGCTGGCAGATGAATAATATGCCTAGATAAAAGAACAAGAGAATATCACAAAGTATCAACAGGGGTCAAATTTCAAAAACTCTGAATACCTAAGTGTAGAGAGGAAAATAAAAATATTCTGAATAAGTTTCCAGTTCCTATGAGCTAAGTGCACACAACATTCAGACGTGTGCATATTCTCACGGGAAGTTACTGAAGCTGCCTGGGAGTCACAGGTCAGAGAGAAATAGTCTTCTGGAGCCTTCCAAATGGCAGCTATTTTTATTTTTGAAGACTATTATTTTCCTACAGGAAAATTCTGAAAGCTGTTTTTTTTTTTAAAAGGTATTTATTTGAGAGAGAGAGAGAGAACATGAATGGGAGAAGGGGCAGAGGGAGAGGGAGAGGGAGAAGCAGATTCCCCGCTGAGCAGGGAGCCCCATGCAACACATCTTTCACCTTGCTTAAAAAGGAATTTTATATCTGCTAATGTTTTATACTTACTACATCCATAACCCCATTTCACAGATGAGAAAAATAACAAGGCTAAAGAATTTGATGACTTCCTTAAGTCTCTAGTCTCTAGGACACATATAAAGACTACAGCCAACCTTTAATTAGAAACCTACTTAATCTGGGGCGTCTGGGTGGCTCCAGTGGTTAAGCATCTGCCTTCAGCTCAGGTCATGATCCCAGGATCCTGGGATCGAGCTCTGCATCAGGCTCCCTGCTCGGGCATCTTCCTCTCCCTCTGCTTTACATGAAGTTCAAGAGAGGCCATGCAAGGCCATTGGGAATACTAGTGGAGAAACAATCAGATCACCGAGTGGCAAGTGCAAACAAGAAATACTCTATGAACTCAGGGAGGAGAGGTGAACACAGCCCGTGTAGACAAAGCAGCCACTTCTTGTGGGAGGGTTTCTTTTCCCACGCTTATCTTTTTGATCTTAAAATTCCTTTTGACTCTTCAAGCTGTAGTTTTGACAAACATTAATGAAACGCATTTTGGAGCAGCAAAAACTTTTATCTGGACCACAATTAAGAGACAAGAAACAAAGCTATGTTTCCTTCACACTGGTGTGTAAATACAGGGCCTTTCTTTGAAGTGGGTAATAAGTGGTCATCTTACAATCTATGATACCTGAAATATTTTGCGGCATACCCTCTTGGCAAAATAAAGCTTAAAAAAAAACACCAGCATGGTGTTTAAAATAGATTGGTTTGTTTAAAAACTGCCTCAGATACCAAGAGACATGCTACAAGAACGTTCACAGGGACACACGTTTGAAAGAGCAAAGAACTGGCCAGAATCCAAAAATCCATGGGCATAAGAAGGGATAAATCATAATAAATCATATATTCAAACACCCTGACCCAGCAGTAAAAATGAACCAGAGCTCAATGCTCAGTGAGAACACTAAGTTGAGAGAAGCACTGCACATGATTCCATTTATATGAAGTTCAAAAACATGTAAAACAATGTGCTTCCCTAGGAACTTATAGGTGCAGTAAAATGTGGAAATGAAAAACCCCACAAAATGCAGATTTGTGGTTTCACGGAAAGCCTAAGAAGCAGAAAGGGATGAAGGCAGGGGCACATCAAGGGTTTACAAAGGTCCTGAAACTGAGATTTTCTATTTCTTCATGGAGATGGTAGGAAACACGTTTGCTTTCATGTTATTCTTTACCATACACGTCTGCAATAGCATTTTGCATATATTATTTTTCTTTGCATTTGACATATATTTAATAAAACAAGTTTTTGGAACTGACTTTGAAGGGAAACTCAGACCTTCCTCGCCCAAAGGCTGCTCTGGCTTGTTTCACATTTGTATGCAAATGCCTTTTTATTTTATTTTTTTTAAAGACTTTATTTATTCATGAGAGAGAGAGAGAGAGAGAGAGAGAGAGAGAGAGAGGCAGAGACACAGCCAGAGGGAGAAGCAGGCTCCATGCAGGGAGTCTGACACGGGACTCGATCCCAAGACTCCAGGGTCACGACCTGAGCCGAAGTCAGACACTTAACCGCTGAGCCACCCAGGCGTCCCACAAATGCCTTTTTACAAACAAAAGCTGAACACTTTTCCATTTATCCAGTATGTCGGTGATCACAGCCTGGAGAAAAGAGAAGCACCTGAAAACGCAAGACGAATTGCAAGTGAGATCCGTTTTCCCTGAAAAGCCACGGGGAACTGGAGCTGGTGCTCTCCCCTTGAACCAAGTGTGAAGCCTATGGGATCCCCATCTAATGGACACCACACAGGGTCTGTGACACGTACTGCAGCAACATTCGCTATTATAAGGGCATATTTTACAGGAAACCAAGGATTCATTTTCTCAAGGCTCATAGGCAAGAATCTCCAAAAAAGGGGAAAAAATAAAATTATTACATATCCGTGAAAATCAAAATTCATAGAAGAGTGGCAGGCAGCCAACCCAACTAGCCCAGGTCTGCTCCCCCATCTGCTTGGCCTGTTAACTGTCGGAAAATACAAGCAAATCACTTCTTCTGCAACTAATTCTCAATAGGGCTCCTAAAAACCAGACTCCATGATGCAACTTTAATAAGACGGAACAGCTTATTATGATCAATAAAGCAAAGCCTTCCAGCATTGCAGAGCCAAAAGCTGGCTCAAATGCCTCTTGGACAGACATGGAGGATGAACACCATCCTTCCCCAGCACTGCGGAAGGCCCTGGGGCCAGGAACCACTCTGATACCAGGAATCAGCTCTGTCCTGATTCCCCTCTAAAGATGAACCCAAAGGCATTCTCATCCTGCTAGATTTTATTAGCCCCAATATATGGTAATTAATTTACTGCAGCCTCTTTATTCATAAATGGATCAAATAAAGCCTTACATGGCTTTTGGCAGCTAACCCCTACTAAATTGCGGTGACTAGAAGTTTGTTCAAATGCTGCACATAAGCCAGCCCCTTCAGCTTGTAAAGTTCAATTAGAGAGTTCTTAGCCTATTGTGTGCCTTAAAGCTTCAAAGAAGGCATTATTCATGCATTTGCCATTGCCAAAAAAGAAGAAAGCTGGCCAAGAGGCAATTCCTAGAGGGCTGATCCAGGCATTACCAAGAAATTTTCAAACTTCAGCTCTCAGTACCCAAACGCCTCCACTTTGGGACAAAATCTTAGTGGACTGTATCAGACAAAAATTAATCTGATTAACTGTGGAAATCTACATAATAATGAAAGTTCTGACCCAGAACACACAAACAACCACCTACTAGAGTTTCTTTTTCTATATTCCCCTTACAAGTGGCTGTTGGCAGGTTCCCGTAAATGTGGCCTCAACAGGCTGGAGGCTCAACCAGAGGCCAGAAAGAATGACCTGGAACCACCATCCCCACCACAATGGGCTGCCATCTTGGTTCCGACGGTCCTATCTCAAACTGGTAGGCAAAGCCAGGGGTGAGGCCTGCTGCAGGTGGCTATGTGTCATAGCCAACTGGCATTTTCAGAGGCTGTATGTCAGGTGCCATCTGCATTTTCTGTGTAGGCAATCTACTTCAGGCAGTGCTTTGCCCACGAGAGGAGGCAAGAACTTTCGCTCTGATGCTCCCCTTCCCGGCAGGTTGGGTGACTGGACTCTAGTTCACCTTCCCGTGGGAGGTGCTGTGGTTGCCCTCACACATGAAAAGGGGTTGACGTATTTTCTCAAGAGCATGCCATTAAGTCAGAGAAGTCCCCGACCACTGATCTCCATGCCTGTCTGCAAAAGAAGAATCTGGAGCCGCTGGTTCTGCAAACATCCAGCTTTTCCTACCGCGAGGCAGGAGACTAAGAGAAAGGAGCAAGAAAACAATCCCACTGTGAGCTACTGCCAGGAAGGCCAAGGATCTAAATCTCCTGGAAGCTGAAAACAAATGAGCAGCTTTGCCTGTATCAAGCCGGCTGACTGCAAGAGGCTCCTTTTCACTTCAGAATTACAAACTGCTCCTCAAAGATAACACTTTTAAGGATATAGAAACATCCCCTTCAGCTTACTGCCAGTCACCTATTGACTCGACTGCTAGAACAGCAGGAAAGCCACACGAGTTCCTGGTGAGCGCCACCGTGGGCTCGAGCATCGTGTGGAGAGGCAAGGGAAGAGAACAGGTGGCTTTCAGAGTCGTGCCTGGCCTGATCACCCTTCTCCTCACTGTTCACTCCTGGATTCATTCCTGCAGATGACACTCATTTGTTGGTGGCTGCCCACACGCTTGGCACCACGGGCGTGCACCAGTCAGGCAAAGAACACTGCGTAGAGAGCAACGTGGTGTTTACCATGGTCTTTCACAGCCATCCAACTCAACATGGAAGTACTCTATATTCTGCTACAGTAGAGGGGGCTAAATGAGAAAAGCCCCTTTCTAGGCTGACAAGGAAAACCTGAAAATACAAATAATTAGTTACAAGTGCTTCAAGTAAGTGAGCAGGGTGCTGCTTCCAGATACAGCCTGCTCCAGGGATGGGGTTCAGCACGGAAGTCCGCCAAGGAAGGGACCTTAGTTTTAACGAGGCATCTGCACTGCATCCATCCTTTGTAGAAGGAAGAGCCTATAAGAGACCTCTCTCAACCTCAGTGTCTTAGAGGTAGAGGTATTAAAAGCTTGGTCAACAACCAAGGGAATGAGACTTTTGCTAAAGGAATGGACTTTTTTTTTAGACTTTTGCTAAAACAAGGAAAAGAATCTATTGGGAGGAGAACTTGTGTTGCTAAATATAAGATAAAAAGAACAGAGCTCAAGCCCAAAATAATGATCTGGCCAGGACCCAGGAGGGCAGCAGGTAGGGCTGGATTGGGAGAGTCTGCTTCAGAAGCTACTAAATTTGGGGTCCCTCCGTGGCTCAGTGGTTCAGCATCTGCCTTTGGCTCAGGTCGTGATCCCACAAGGGGTCCTGGGATCGAGTGGCTCTGCCTATGTCTCTGCCTCTCTCTGTGGGTCTATTGAATAAATAAATAAAATCTTTAAAAAAAAAAAAAAGGTGGGGAAGAAAAAGAAGAAGCTACTAAATTTTTTTTGGTTTGGATAACCAGTGGGCAAACAACAACCAAAAAATAAGGCAGTAGTTTGTTTTTTCATTTATATGCCTCTGTTTTAAGTTCCCAAATGCAGAGTCTGTCTGGAAACGAAGTATAACTCCTGCCACATTGGGGGCAGGGGACTAATAATAAATTGAATGACTTGATCTCCCTATGGAAGTTAAGTAATCATCATGATGGTACATTCCAAGTTGATTAAAACTATCTCAGCTTCAGGTCACAAAATAAATGGTAGCTACCAAGAAAACTTAACAAAGGAACCTAAGGCTCTTGAGTTTTCTCATCTGTATGTGGATAATACTATAGTTATAAAAAAAAAAAAAACGCAAACAGACAAACACAAAAGTTAAGATTCAGTTTTTACACAACAGGGAGTAAAACCTTCACCCTTCTTCCTGAAATTGACACCAAAAAAGTCGGTGACCAGGAAATCAGAGAAGGCTTTTCTGGAGAAGCTGATCAAAGCAAGAGAAAAGGCATATGGAAACCCCCCCGCTGGGAGATCCCCTAGAAAGACATCCACTCATATCTTCCTAGACCTTCAAAATGCCCTCCCACACATGTGGGACTTCAAACCAGCTTCTAAGACTATCATCCCCACGCAGACAGCCAAGGATCATCAGGCGTTTGAGGAAAGTCTCGGAGGGAAAGGCTACAGACAAAACACACAAAGGAACTTAGAAACAAGGTTGACAAAAGGAAGGAAGGAAAGGAGGGATGGAAGGAAGGAAGGAAGGAAGGATGGGAGGAAGGAGAAGGAAGGTGGGTCCTCAAGGAAATAAGACACTGCAGTCATGAAACTCAAACAGAGGCTACTAATCCCCATAACATTTAACAACAAAGAGGAGCTTTCAGAAATGAAAAATATGAAGCAGCTTTTTTTTTCCAAAGACAATATTTAAAGAATGAGGAAACTCCCCAAATCAGAAACTATGTCAAAAACTATAAACCAGAGATTTGAAAAAGGAGAGAAAAGATCAGGAAAGTAGAAGACCAAGGGGCACCTAGGCGGCTCAGTTGGTTAAGTATCCAATTCTTTATTTCACCTCAAGTTGTGATCTCAGGGTTGTAGGATTGAGCCCCCTCAAGCCCCATGTCAGGCTCCATGCTCAGTGAGGAGTCTGCTTGAGATTCTCTGCCTCTCCCTCTGCCCCTCCCCCCACTCCCATTCTCTCTCTAAAACAAATAAATAAATCTTAAAAAAAAAAAAAAAAAAAAAAAAAAAAAGGAAAGTAGAAGACCGATACAAGAGGTTCAACATCTAACTAAAAGCAGCTCCAGAGAGAACACGGAAACAGAAATTGGATCTCCTCCAAAGAAAGACATCTATACAATTTCTAACACTGACAGGGCCCAAGTTCCTAATGAGAGTACCAAGCTCAGCACCAGAGATTAAAAAAGACTCATGCCAAAGGATGTCACAGAGATAGATCAGAATGCTGGAGACAAAGAAGAGATAAAGGCTGGGTGGATAGGGGGACAGCCATTACACTCAAGATCTCAAATCAGGATGGTGCTAAGCTTCTCAAGGACAACACTAGGGAGAGTTCAAAGCAGTGGAGCTATGCCTGCAAGTCTGGCAGAAAATGATTTTCACCAACTCCTCATCTAGCCACTTCACTCATCAACTAGGAGGGCTGAAGGAAAATGCTGTATGTGTGAACATCCAAGATTTCAACTATTTTACTCCCGGTGGACCCTTTCTTAGAAAACTTTTGGAAGATGGGCTTCACCAAAATGAAAGACAGAAACGAGAGCAAAGCATATGCCAATGCAGGAAATGGAGTATCCAACCTCAGGATGGGATCTTCAGAATGGTGTACAGAGAGCCCAAATTTTTACAACCATTTCACGAGGCCTCTGCATAACCCCTAAAATACCGGTCCAGATTGGAGCAGATGGGAAGACTCTGGAGAGACTGCTCCAAAAGATAAAATGCAGAGAATGCTGGCTGTGTTTCAACAAGTGAGAAGCAATTTATAATTCTGGCGTGACAGTTCTTGGTGAATTAGTGAGGGGTGCATAGAACACTAAGCAAATAAAAAGTGAGGCAACTATTAACTGAAGGTAGAAAGTTGAGGGAGAAAAGAAAAGTAATCGTAATACACTGCTCTGCTGTAAATAATAAATATATACTCATAGTAATGTAAACACTGAATATTGACCCGAGGAAGAATTATTTGTTGTAGGCGGCTCCCAAATGGTCCCAAGTAATTCCTACTTCTTGGTATTGACACCCTTATGTGATACCCTCCCCTCCTGGAGCCTGGGCTGGCCTTACTGACTCCTAAGGAGCAGATCAAGTGGCAAAGCAATGGGTTGTTCTAATGTGAAGTTATACTAACACTGTGAAGTCCACTTTGGGCTCAGTGTTTCTTGGATCTCACCGTGGAAGCAACATACTCTGTTACGAGAACACGGATGGAGGAGGTTCCTCTTCTGACTACTGACCCACAGAAAATGTGAGATAATCCGTGTTTGCTGTTTTAAGGTCTTCTGTCTTGGAGTCATTTGTTGCACAGCAATGGATAACTCACAACTATATTGGGAGAATGGGCAGCAGTCAAATATAGTTGTGTTGGGGAGGTAAGTATGCACTAAGTCACCAATTTCCACCTTTTAAAGAGCCTAAAGCCACACAATGACATCACAAAATACCTACAGAAACATGTGTTTTCAAAATATAATGAAAATACCCATGACAAAAGTTTAAAATAGCTAGCTGCCCCTGGAAAAAAGCAGGAGTAGGTGAAGGAAAAGATGGGAATTTTTCTGCCGTCACATTCCTAGTAGAACTCTGGCTTTTTAAACTATAAACACATGTAATCTGAATAAAACCTAAAGAGAAAATTATACCACATTAAGTGTTTATGCTCATGCATCCAATAAATTTTCTATTTTGCAGACTTCTTTTGAACACTGTAAGGATTCTTTTCTTTTTTCTTTTCTTCGTTTTTTTTAGATTTTATTTTTAAGTAATCTCTCCACCTAATGTAGGGCTTGAATTTACAAACCCGAGATCAAGAGTCTTACACTTGTCCCCCTGATAGAGCCAGTCAGGCACCCCTGGACAGTGAGGATTCCTAACACAAGGTGTAAATGGAGTAATGCAGAAGTCGTTGGAGCTTGTGTGGGCCTTTTAGAGTAGGGGTTCAAAAATCTACTAATGAAATTGATGATGCTACCTTTTAGAAATCTTTTCAGATAATGTCTTCCATGTGCTCATTCTTCTGTGGAATGTACCGGAGCGTAAAATAAATGTCAGCCTACTCAGACCAGACTTCACTTTACTTGCACAACTGCTAATAGTTCAATAAATGGTTTCAGTAAATAAAGAGTTCCAGAAATAGATCAACTTTCGGACACTCAAAGGCGTGGCTACCTACTGTTCAACAGGATTTGGCACAAACCCAAACCCAGAAGGTGATTTAAGGGTAACCCCATTGAGGCTCACTTTTGGCTAACAATTTTCTTCAGAATCCGCTATGTCTGAAATGATTCTGATAAGAACGTTCTATGGGAGGCATCTGGGTGACTCAGCGGTTGAGCATCTGCCTTCGGCTCAGGTTGTGATCCCAGGGTCCTAGGATTGAGCCTCACATCAGGCTCCCCTTCGGGATCCTGCTTCTCCCTCTGCCTGGATCTCTGCCCCACTCTCTCCCTCTCTCTCTCTCTGTCTGTCTCTCATGAATAAATAAATAAAATCTTTAAAAAAAAAAAATTAAGCACATTCTATGGGCTTCACACCACCTTTTGCCCAAAAGCTCAGGTAGGTACCCTAAAGGGATTACATATTCTAAAGCCTCCCATTTTACAGATGAGGAAACCAAGGCCCAGGAACCAAGGAAATGCCCCTAGCTTTCAGGGTGGGCAAGGAATAATGTCCGCAGAAGCAGAGAGAAGCAACAGGAACACTCTAAACGAACCTCATCAGGTCATTATGTATACATGTATTTTTAGGGACATAGGGATGGTGCGAAGTAGGCATAACCAACATTAGGGGACGTTTTCCTTTTCTCTTAAGAACAATATACTCTAGAAACTGCAAAGTTTTAGCAATCAGATCATTTTGATTGGGTTTTTATACTGGTTTAGCCACTTGTTTTCCAAGCAGTTTTCCAAGCAGCAGTTATAACTGTAGTACCGAGAACTCCAGAGGATTCTACAATGGTACTTTTTTTTTTCATCTGCTAAATGGATAGATTTCAAACACTGCAGTGAAAAAAGATAAAGGAGAATTTTTAACCAAAAAATTATAATGTTCCTTGCTGGATACACTCATGCTCTTCCAGAAGATCTGAATCAACACAGAATTTTGTATGAAATACAATACTTCTCACGGGAGATGATAAAGGCATGTAGCTTCTCCTGTGCTTTTTTAGTCCAGTGCTGTCACCCAAGAGGTTTTTTACTAATCAAGTAACCAAAAGACAAGAAGTTTATGTGCAAAGAAGAAAGGCTTTGGCTGCTTCTGTGCAATTATGAATGTCCTGGATTCTAATCAAGCATATTATGCTTACCAACCAGCCTGGCTCTCCTCCTACCTCTTTGTCATGTTTCATTAATTACCAGAATGAAAGAAATAGGGCAATGGCATCTATCTCTGAATCATACAGGTTGAAGCAGCCAGAATTTGCAGAGAGAACACCACAAATTTAGACACCCTGACAATCCCCTAATATTCCCTTGTAAACACAAGACAACTTTTCCTACTTTCCAAAATATGCAACAATTTACATTGAGCAAATACATGCAAGTTAAGGGTGCACGGGCCTTGGCAGAGTATCTGCATCGTCCTTGGGGCAAGTGTAGAATGAAGCCTGAATCTGCTAATCAGTCGAGGTCAGGGTGGGTGTCAAATGTGAAGGGGAAAAAAGACTTATCAGTGAGTTAGAACCCAGACCCCAGAGGATATGGGTTAGCTGCCTGCCAGGTCTGAATTATTCCCCAGAAGACCCCACTGTGATCCAGCCCACCTTTCTCTGAAATCTTGATGTAAGTCTATGTGGCTCACTGGACCCTTCCCCAGCCATCACTGAAGCTACTGGAGCTCTGTAGTATTTGATTCTCCTTTAGACCCTGTCTTGATTTCCACTGGAGTCATAAATTCCCCACAGTTTATTTTCTTCCCTTTGACAAAATGAAGACGAGAATGCTAACTACAGCCTCAAATACTCAGCAGTCACACTCAACATGTTACGCTTGGTTGAAATTCCATACTTGGAAATGTGCTACTGCAAGAAACTGCAAGCTCAGGAGGACTGGTATGACGGATGCTATTTATTTCAAGAAGATATTTAATTCAAAAGTCAGATATAAAGGGAGATGTCCTAGAGGTCATACACTTTGGATTCTCTAGTAACTGAGGATTTTGCGGTCAATGCTCGCCTTCTGAATCACTCAAGATGAACATGCAGTCAATAGAATAGTAAGTAGCTCACCGAGTTCTGCTTCTTTGAAAGCTGACCCTCTGTTCCTCTAATCCTCCTGGGTTCATTTGTCCCACTATCAACCTAGACCTTACCAGTTTTTTTAGAACTCCCTGGGAATACGATACTGCCTTCTGGTCACCCTACCAAGCAGAGGTTTTATGGAAGAGACAAGTTCAATATATAAGGAAGACTGTCATAGTTCTACTCTATGGCTCTTCACTTGTCTGCCCTTGGGTATTCAAAGACTCTTTGAGCTCAAAGCATCTCACAGCGCTCAATTACTGCAGCCAGCTCGGTTCCAGGCTCAGAGTGCAAAGCCAGGGCCTTCAACCCAATGTGCTTCCAGGATGTTGGGGTAAGAAATCATCTTAGAGGTGTATGCTCGAGGTGCCGGTCAGAAGCAGCTCACCGCGAGGCCTGCCTGGGACTGGCTGGCTTTTCCTATTCTGAAAAGCTGCTGGGTATTCTCCTGAAGCTGGGGAAAGCACTGGAAAGCAGTCTTTGTTGGTTCTCTTGAAACAAATTGGCCTGTGCTGCTACTCGAGGGAAATAAGACACATTAAATGTTCAACTTGACTTACTTCAAAAGTTGTCTGTCAATGTGGATATCGAGAAGACATAGACAGGACAACATACAAACCGTGCAGATGTACCAGAGAGTCCCCCAAAAGCCGGCAGGATACAAGCTGCCCACTGAGCCAGGAGAACATGTGGCACTGCCTCTAATGCATGGGAAGCCGTTGGCCATTTTTTCCCTTGTTATGAAATATGTAGTCAAAAACAACATTCTGGATATTTTTGTAAAAATATTTGGTGAATATTAAATTTAAAAAACATCTCACTCTATAAGCCGAATTGAGTTCCCACATTTCAGTCAAAACCTCAAACTGACAAGCAAATGTTTATTTGCCTTTGAGCATATTTTTTAAATAACTGGTTACATTCATACATACACACACACACACAGACTTAAAAACGAGGAAGGGCTGGTCATGTGAGATACAAAACAAAAATCCAGAAAGGACACACAGACATATTATTCAGAACGGTCTGGGCCTCAGATTCTCTGCCAGAGTAACAGGGCTCATGATGGGAGTCTTCCACATAAACGAGAAGATGCTATTTAGATAGATGGTGTTGGCAGAGCCACATAGAGGTCCCCAGGGAAAAGTGTCCGATCATCCAGACACGCCAAACGTGCCGTGTGTCATGTAAAGAAGGCAGCTGCGTTTCTAACTTCCAAGGAGTGAAATACTCCACAACTGTTTCAGATACATACTTGAGTCAGAAAGCTTAATTTGAAATGAAGACCATACATGGGTGTGGTATGTTTATAATTGTTCCATTTACTATTCACTTATAAGCAGTTATCAAATGAGTGGCAAGGGGCTCACCTAACTCACATCCCTTTGAATCCTACCCGTCTCGGGTTTTCTCTGACTGTGTTACATCAGACTTTGCTAGGTACTCTGCAATGGTGCCCACGAGCCTAACTCCTGCAATGTTCTTTGCTGAGAATGCTTTTTGCAACCTCTCATAGGCCTTCCCCACATTATAGCTTATTTTCCTTTTGCCAGAAAGGTATTAGCCATCTTATCTGAGGACAGAAGGGCAAGGGAAAGGGTATGTGTGTGAGAACACTTTGGTAGATTACTATTTTTAAAACTACCTGGACAGTTCCTGCTGCTGCAGCCATACAGGGCAGCAGCCAAAGGGAAGAGGCTAAGGAAAAAGAGAAAATGAACGTTGGAAGCAGGGAGGCTAGGCAGGGCTAAGGTGTGCCAGGGAAGAATTTGCAAACAGCCTAATAAGTCAAGTGACAAATGATGTATTATCAACAAATCACAAAGTGCAAAGGTTTTCTGTAAAGATCTTGTCCTTAGTCTACCCTTATTCTGAAGGAGCAAAACTCAGACAGGACTGGCTGAGGTTGCTCCCCATTCAGAATGGATGCTTGATGGACCCAGTTTTGCCCCTGGGTATTTGAATTCCTCACACCCAGAAGTCTTTTTTAATTTGTTTCATTGGGGGGGGGGGGGGGCGGCTATGTCAACATAGACACAAACAGAAGTGATATCTAAACCTCTGTGTCATCCAGAACAAAGTCCTCCCAGGACTTGGGAGGGCTACACACTGCCTGGGGACCCTCACTGGCACACCTGATATCTCTGACTGAGCCACTGTCATTTTTATTACAAGGGGAAGAAGGTCGCGTTCCCTTTCTGTCTAGGGCAGGACCCTGGATGTGAGCATTGGAGACTATGCATTTGACTTACAACCCATCCCTTTTGCCACGAAAATGTCAGTGAGACCAAAGTTGTCAGAGAGGTTAAGAGAGAAGAGCGTTCTCAACCAGGGCCATGGACACTGGTACAATTGACCAGTGTCACCGTTCGGGAAAGCAGTTAAGCCATCAATAAATGTTTCAATGCATTGACACAAAAATGTTTGTGCCCTCTGGGTGATTGTCTCTTGAAAGCTGACCCTAGAACAATAACTGCAAATTAATAAAACAGTACAAATATTTCAAGTGCAAAGATATACTAAGCAGGGTGATACCATCTAAGAGGCTGAAAGCAATGTAAATATCCATCCTTAGAGGAATTTGAATTAACTACTGTGTCCATTCCATAATGTGTTTTATATCAACAGAAAATGCATCTCAGAAAATGTTTTGATAACATCAGAAATGCTTGTTTTAATGTCACGATTAAAAGAAAAAGTATTCAAAACTCTATTTTCCAAATGATCTCAACTATGTTTTTTTAAAAATGTATTTAAAAAGCAAAAAAAGGAGTAAACCAACAAATTAAAGAAACTGCCTGAACAGTGAGATTATGGATGGGTTTTTTTTCTTCTACCTCTTAGGTGTTTTCTGCCCTGCGGATGTCCCAAAATGGCCAGGTATTCCTTCTAACATCAGAAAATTAAAACCATACTGAGAAAATGAAAGTCAGAAAAGAAAAAACAAACCAAATCATTTTGTTTCCCCCTTTTTTTGAGATTGGTCTAAGGAGAGCAAAGTTGGAAGGTGAATTTTAATACAGTGTAATCAGATTTTATAGTGGCATTCCCCCCCACCCCTCCAAAGGAAATCAGTGACAAAGTCGATTTCCAGAGCAATATTTTCCAGATTGTCTAGGCCAAACTTAATTCAAAAGTAACATATTCTTGACTAGAAAGCTATACTATGCAAACTTAAACAGGTATCAAGACCATATCACTTTGTTCTGTGAATTTATTCAACATTCAACAAATATGTATGGCACACTTACTCTGTGCCAGGCGCTAGAGATCCAACAGTGAACAAAACAGATGGGATCTGTGGACTAAAGAAGCTTCCAGCTTAGTGGGGCAGAAAGGGA
Source organism: Vulpes lagopus (assembly GCF_018345385.1). Classification (NCBI taxonomy): domain Eukaryota; kingdom Metazoa; phylum Chordata; class Mammalia; order Carnivora; family Canidae; genus Vulpes; species Vulpes lagopus. The sequence continues at coordinate 117,989,952 of NC_054830.1, read as the reverse complement.
TGGTTTGTATACATCAACCCAGATGAAGCAGATTCAGTTACTCCTGCCAAAATCAGATGCTAGCACTATAAAGAATTTCCTATCATTCTGTGCTTAAAAATAAAATAAAAACTCCAATTATTATGTAACATCAAACTCTCTTCTTTCCAAAGAGCACTCTGAAATATACACGAACCTGTGTTCAGGGGAAATCCCGAGACTAGGTGTGAAGAGCAAGGAAGGGCTCTGCAAGGCCAAACAGGTGTGCGGTCTTGCACAGGTAAATCCCTTTCTAAGTCTCCTTCATGAAAATACGGACTATCATGGTTTACTTTGGACTGTGTTTAAGGTTTTAAGGAAATTATTAACTGGCAAGCATGTCCAGCACAATGCCTGGTACAAGCACTCAATAAAACAACCTTTCCTCTCATCCATAAAATACACATAAAAACAATAAAGAATCAAAGACAAAGATGCATTAGATCAATGAAATTGGGATCGGGGCAAGCAAAAGAGAGTGAGTACCAATGGGTACAGGTTTCTTTTGAATCATAAAAATGCTCTATAATTAATTGTGGTGATGGTTGTAGGACTCTTAGTACATTAAAAAATACCCAATGAATTATACACTGTAAATGGGTGGACTGTATGCTGCGTGAATGATACTTCAATAAAGCTGTCATAAAAATTCTATTTAAAAAAATCAACGAAATCCTTTTAATCAATAAGCGGAGGTGGGCCAAAAGCTATTCTTTGCAACAATGAGAGTATCTCCATTTTGAAATTAGAAAATGCATCTTCAACTCAAGGTCGCTGTAATATTAAGACACTTTCAAGATCTTCTTACCAAAGAAATCTTGGTAAACTTCAGAGAAATCTTCTCTCTTATAGGGAGAAGATAAATCAAGGGAGGACAACACTACAAATGCAAATCTTGTAAGACAACTTCTTAAATCTTTTACTATGTTCAAGTCTAAAGAAAAGTTGAGTTTTACACGCCTCACATTCTGTATTCACATAGAAGTTTAGCTACAAATACCAACCAACCTAAAAAGGTAATACTGAAAGGCCTTTAAAGGGAGTTTAGGGATGCCTGGGTGGCTCAGCGGTTTAGCACCTGCCTTCCGCCCAGTGCGTGATCCTGGAATCTTGCGATTGAGTCCCACCGTCGGCCTCCCTGCATGGAGCCTGCTTCTTCCTCTGCCTGTGTCTCTGCCTGCCTCTCTCTCTCTCTCTCTCTCTCTCATGAATAAATAAATAAAATATTATAATAAATAAATAAATGAAATAAAGTGAGTTTAAAGCTGATGGCTTCATGACTTAAGTCACCACCAAAATATACACACAAATGACACAAAAGAAAAATGTTTGGTCTAAAAACATGAAGCTGAACCCTACCTAAGAGCATCCTCTTTTTCACACTGACAAGCGGTAATGTTACCATGGTATTGCTTTCCAGAAAAACACACCATCACTCATCATGTGCAAATGGTGGCCCTATCAGGAAAGCATCAAACAGGTAGGTCCAAGAGGAAAGCAAACCCAGGAAGACGGCCCAGATAAGCCTCTGCCCTTCCTTATGCTCCCCTTCCTTCCTTATACTCCCCTTCACTCACAAATGTTTATAGACTACATACTACAAAGACTTGGCCAGTTTTAATTTGTGATTTTTCTATAAATCAGGTAACAGGAGTTTCTGTAATCTTAAAAAGAACAAATACTTTGATACATTTTATAGTTATTTATAATCACATCCTTAAACCAAGTTTATTTAAAAAAAAACTATCACCATTGGACACAGAATAATCAGAGGTAACCAAATTGGTATACGGTCCAGCAAATATACAAATATGGTGTTCTATTTTGGTTGACTTCTGCGTGTAAAAATAGATGGTACATGCACACTTTGAAAGGCTCACCATTTGAGCTCCTCTGCCACCAGTGGTGATGAATCTCAACTTTTCATTGACAACCACCACTGCAAGGCTGCCCAGGATGCTGAGGGTCAAGTTTATGGCCAATACACAGAGTGGCACTAACTAATAATTCTTCCAGCCCTCTAAACCTCTGGGAGCTCATGCTGAAGATCAAGGCTGGATGCTTTTTCTTAGTAGCACAGTGATTAACCGACTATGCTCATGTGCCAAACTCATAGACCAGGAGCTGATTTACCTCCATTCAGCACATTACTGCCAGGAGGAGCATGCTCATTAGCAATCTCCAAGTTCGCTATGGCTGCAGAGTTACAATCATCACTGGTGTGGCGGGTAATAAAATGCAGAAGCGAAAGTGGACAGCTTACTTGCCTTGTGAGTCAAAGCTGAATTTATAAAAATCACTGGGAAATACCTCAGTAAGTAATAACATTGCACTTAGTAAAAAAAAAAAAAAAAAAAAAAAAAGGCATTGCACGAGTTCCGAGCTCAGACACCGAAAACACAAAGTGAGCCTGGATTCATATTTAATCTCTTCTTAAATCAAAATTTAAAATGAAAGTTCTTTTTCCAGTAATAAGTTCAGTAAATCAATACTGCAGCATAGGAGTAAAAATACCCTATGTCAGATCCATGTCAATTTCTAGAGGATCATTTGCCTTTTAATGAATGAACGTGAAAACCCCTACACTGCACATTGAAACACTATCCTCTCTATGACTCTGGAGATGCAGAAGAATTTAAGAATATCTCCAGTGGTTTAAAGAGAATCATTTACTTCCCCCAATTAATTACCTTTAAAACATCAATTCCCAAGATCGCTGTTCTTGGAAAACACATAGAACATTAGATGAAAAACCTCATACAAAGAACCATTTTTCCTCTTACACCAGGTGCTAAAGTCTTCTCTAAAAAACCACTTTCATAAGCTACCATTTGCATTTTCACTGTCCCCTCTGAAAGCTCCCTGTGATGCTGCGAGTACAATCTTTTCCATTGGCTATTTATTAACTCTCTTTAATACTCTGGGTTTCTGAATGATTTCAAAAATAATCCAGCAGAGACCACACGGAAATGAAGCTGCCACTGGTCCACCCTACCATATGAATAAATTAGGAAGAGTGGTACCAATTAGTCGTTCTTAACCTCTGTGAAGTCCAGGTTCAGGACCAAATGCTGGACCCTCTTTCTCACTGGCACAGTGATTCAGCAACGACGCTCACTTGCCAGACTGAAGCTTCCAGACATTATCTACCCTGGGAGGTAAATAGAGCAGGTCTGTCCATTTTATACCTGAGAAAATGAGGCAATGACACAGTGACTTCCTTAAAGGGAAAAGGTCAAGTAGCTTGCAGAGGGTTAGGACATCCCCTCCTTCCCCTGAGACTGTGGTTCTCAATCTTGTTTGCACATCAGAATCCCCTGGGGAGCTTTGGAAAAAAAAAAAACAAAACACTAATGTCAGGTCACCCAACCAGATCAAACTGCCATCCTAGACCAAGTGAATGCCTGGAAGTGGTACCTGGGCATGTTTTAAAAGATCTCTGGGGGATTCCAAGGCACAGACAGAGCTGAGAACCCCAGTCCTATAACCTATACATGTTTTAAAGGCCATAGTAAATGACAGATGTGACAATGAAGTACAGGCACAGCTGAACCAAGTATGTTCTTGGATAGGGAAGGGGGAGAAAAGCCCACTAAGAAGTATGATTTAATAATAATCCAAAGGAAAATCTATTCATACAAGCTAAAAAGCCAAGTTCAACATGTACGTATTTACACACTCTGCTGTACACACCATGTTTTTTCCGGTTTTACCTCCCTTACCCCCACCCCCACCCCCAAAAGAGTAAATTTCCAAACAAATAACTATACAAAGGCATGTGTGTCCCAAATGTCAGGAATGAAAAGCTAAGGAAATTCTTTCCAACATCTGAGAGTAATTTTGCGCAATACGTCACTGCTCCTATGCAACTCACCTTACAAAAGAGAGATCAGAGTAGGATAACTAAACATCCAAATGCAGTAATAGTTTTTCTCTCCTATTAAGCACGCTCTGAAACCCACTAATTATTTCCAGAGGGAACTTCTCTTGTAACGCATTACTCCTGAGGACAGTCTGATCCTCAGGCAACCAGGACTCCACGTCCTGGCAGCGACACTAAGGGGAAAGTCCGTGACTGTAAGAACCCTCCCCACATGAGGATTCCACGCACAAGAAGCAATCAGAATTTAATGCGGATTTCATATTGCAGCCCTGCTGTTGCCAACTACCTTCCAAAAAAAAAAAAATCACAAGAAGACTCAATATTCCCCCAAAGACTGCAAAGATACCAGCTCCTGAAATTTCTAGGGTCTAATACACACACACACACACACACACACACACACACACACACACCATGAATACACATAACAAATTCAGTTTGTGAAAAATGCTATCAGGTATACAAATAATCTCAAAATGAAAATACCAGGGAAGAGATTTCTTTTTTCAACTCCATCTCCAAGGCCATTAGTCCCAGGCAACTGGCCCTTTCCCGAGCCCTCAACAAGGAGCCTGTCATTAGCATGAACCCATAGTAGAAAACCATGGTGGCTTCACTTCCCCTCCGCTTCTTCCCAAACTCGGCCCTTTTAGCTCTGCCAAATAACTAGCTCCAAATGTGCTTGTTCTCTCTCTCTTTGTCTCTCTTTGTTTTTTCCCCCAAAGAGAAAAATTAATGGTCAAGTGGGTTTAATTTTTAAATTGGTACAAGAGCCTGAAACACACTGTAATGGGGGAAAAAACCAAATGGAATGCTCTTGAGAATCGCTGCACATTAAACACACATTTTAGGACCCAGGCCTTCACAAAGGCAGGTTCTCGGATTCTGTGGAGGTTGGAAGTTTAATTTATGCAACAAGAATAACTCTATTAAGAGCCTGGGCTCCTTCGTGTCACCACACTCAATATCCACACATTCCAAATACTGGAAAATGTGAGGCAGTAAAAAAGAAGGCTGGCACTACAGGAGGTTCCACTCCTGTGTCTGAAAAGCGCGGAAAGCTATCAGTGTGTCACAGGAGGATAGGGGACACACCCATGGCCAGAGGGATCACAGCACACCGGGGCAGGGTGCATGGACTTGGGAGACGGGTGACTCAGAGAACACGGTGCTACTGGTGAGGCTGTGCATGCTGCATGCATCACAACCAAACAGAAATAATAAAAGATTGTAATAGTAACCCTGATAATACCATAGAGCTCTTTAACCATTTGCCCAGAGTTAACTGGAGTATCTGAATACATTTTTTTCCTGAGGAACTCCGTCTTTCATTAGCAGCTCAGGTTCAAGTCAAAACCAAGCAGACTTCCAAGTGAATCAAAAAAATAACCCAAGACTTGCAGGCGTTCCAGAAAGTTTGTAGCTAATTTTACAACATCTGCCACCCAGTGGGGTCACACTGTAGGAACTCGGTCCTGTTCCACACAGGAATAAATAAAATCATGACCAGCAATAAACCGACAGGCGCTAAGTCATAGCTGAGAAGTAAGCGCAAGGCGCCACTTTAGCCAAATGAGCAAGTGATTCAAGTACAAGAAAATCTTTCTTTCTAGTTTATGGAAATTCAATCTTAGCCTTTCCCAATCTTTTTGTGTCTGAATAATCGGTACCCTAAGCTAATTAGCTACAACCTTATAATGTCTTGATTCTTCGCAGACAGCATTAGCTACCACCTCTGCTCTCAGGGAAAATCTGAGAAGGCCAAGGGTGTACAACCCAAGGAGAGGCACTAGAACGAAAGCTTGCTCCCCACATGGGACCCACTCCTGGCACTGGACGGCTTCTAAACAGACAAGTGAGAGAGGAAAATGTGAATTCTAGCTCCTCCTCCACCGACTCCTCCCAATCTGGCTGCAGAGCACTGTTCAAAGTACAGAGAGGGTGGCCAACCTACTTCCCCCCAAACACCAGCCATTTGTAAAGCCAAAAGCAAATGGGAACCACTACTTTCAGTTGAGCACACAAAAGATCTCTGCCTATGTCTTCCAGCTTTCGCTCACCTTCTCTGGTTCCTTCTTCTATAGTGATTTTTCCTTATTGATGCTACCCACAAAATTTGGTATCCAATTACAAAATCTATCCCTCAACAGTATAGTTAACGCAATACGCAGAATTCGAAGATTCTCCCACGATTTTATGCTTTTCTACCTTGAGATGGGGTGCGCTGCTTTCTTCCTTCTGATAATTACTGAGACACCTGTCATCTGATTTTCATTCTTTTTTTTTTTTTTTTAATATATTTTACTTTCCCTCCCGTGAGTTTCAGCCCTTGGTTTCTCACCTTGATACAGAAGGACCTAAACAGTGATTCTGAGTCTCGGATTTCTAGTTAAACTCCTTCTTGCCCTCATTCCTCTCCCAGCTGGCTAAGATACCGACACATGTCATCTCCCTTGTCCTTGACCAACATAGCTTGGAGGGAAAGAAAGGGTTTCCCCTATGTTCTACACTTTCCTTTGTTTGCCTGGGGCACATTTCTTCCTCACCTTTTCTATTCCTCTCATTCCACCAATGGAGCAATGCAGCGCTCCCCTTGGTATTTTAGTTTTTAATTACCTGTGGGCCTCTACGGTGCATGACATTGGCCATCGGAAACACAATGGGCCTGGTGACCGTGTGCTAGATGTTGCCAGCCAGCGTTCGGATCTACGGTAGGGATGGCATATGCCGCATTTATATTTCTAACAGCAGTGACAGATGAATCCTAACCCATTTCTCTTGTGACGACCGGATTACCCTTGGCAGGTGGCCTGCTGAGCTAAGGGGCAGGGAAGGTGGCTAGGTCTCCAGTCATAGGAGAGAAATGACTGGTACAGCTGGGGTTTGAGCCTCTGATCTTGGGCTTTGTTCACTCCGAGCACCAATCAGCCACAGCTACATCACGGCCTCGGCCCTCGCCAAATGCAAGAACCCAAGCTCAATTCGGCAGGTAAATTCAAGCCTCAACGACACAGGTCAAGACAAACAAAACCACCAAGTCGGACAGACAGATCGGCTGGCACATCAAGGGGAAAGTGAACTTGAGAGCGGTCTGTCTTCCTAATTTCCATGATCCCTTCCGGGGGGAAGAGAAGGAAAAGCCTCACCCTGCTTCCCAGACTTTCCCTTCTAGCATTTAAAGCGCAGACCACTTCCAGGGACACCTCCTCCATCCTGAATGGAGAAGCAGCCATGAACATGAACAAAGACGGGGGAATGCGGTCATTTCAACAGAAATCCAGACAGTTGAAAAACCCATATTCTTCCTCTCTGAGGACCACAAGACAAAGGCCCCTCACTGGGGGACGTAAATAAATACATCACGGGGAAGAGGGCATGGGGAGAGAGAGAAAAGTGAATTGTATTTACCTTCTTCTGTTTCATGCCACACGATCCCTTCCAAATTCACACTGGTCCCAGGTTCACAGGGCCCGAGACACTCTGGCTCTGTCAGTACTCCAACTTCACATGTATTCACACCCACCGAACGAGTCCGAACCAAAAGCTGCTCAACCGGTGCTGCAATATTGGATGAAGACGGGGAAAAGTAGGAGGGCAGAATCTGAGGCGCGAGGCTGCTGGAAATCGGCGGCGGTGGTGCTGGCACTGTAAACAGGGGGTCAACCTGAAAGACAGACAGGCTTACTGCAGTGGCGCTGTATTCTCGGAGCGGTTTCCAACGCAGTCTGTTTACATCCCTTCTAGAATACATCACCATTCCAAATTCTATTTGCAATTATCATACGCTTCGAGTGTTTGCACGGTGCCAAAAGAGAAAGCAGGATAGCAACGACCATCTGACTTCCCCCCACCCCCACCCCACGCCAAACAAGACAACCACCGGGGCTCTTGTGTTCCGACTTAGAGGTGGGACCCCCACGTCCTAGACTCGCCAGTGGACAACTGGTTAGCCTCAGTCTCCGTGAACGAAACACGCTCTGCAAAATTAAGGCTATTTTCCCGCCTGTAATGGAATCACACTTTTCAAAAGCTACAATATTCTCCAAAGGAGAAACCCCAATAAACACCGCAGATGCATGATTTTGGACAGTTAAGCACAGGAAATGGACTAATATTGTTTTCAAAGTACTTTATAAACCATAATGAATTAAATCACTGCGAAAATACATTAACTTACTCTGCTGCATATATAAAATACATAAACTTGATTATACACACTCAAACACATAAACTGGATATTATTAGCATGTATTAAGCATCAACTCCTAATTAATTTCTCTACTGCAAAGTTTAGCAGAATTCATATAAATGGGGAAATAAACCCATGTGCCCTGCATCAACAGAACCAGAGTTTCTCCAATGCACGCATCCTTTTGTGGTTCGACTTGGAAAGATCCCCGATGAATCTGATCGAGTCCTGGGATTCGTCCCTCTAAATCCCAGGAAACAGAAACGACAGCCAAGATAAGAGTTTACAGTGCAACGGTTTATCTCCTTTGCACCCCTGTCCTAGTGAGCAGGGAAGGAGATCTTCACCACAAAAACCTTCAGTAGCCTGGCCATGATGAAACCAAAGGCTATGCAGGTACTCGGTAGGTAAATCACCAACCAACCCATTCGTTCATCGGACCTGTTTTAACCATTGTTAGAACTGTTACAGAATAATCATGGCCCTGCTGGTAGGTGGTCAAATGTGGAAGAGCCAAAGGCAAAGCCCACGGCACCATGATGCCACATTCCCTAGATCCTCCTGTTATACACAGATACCTACACGGGATGGTGTGCTCTATCAGCTGAGCCAACAAGTCGTATGTGTAAAAAGGGACACACAGAAGGTTTTTCTGGTAAGATGCCATCTGAGTCTGTGGTTCATCTATTCCCAATTAACCTTTATGAGAAACCAACACGTGGCTACAGATATACTATTACATAGTCTTCATTGTTTAAAAACACACACACACAAAGAGTGTATTTCAAGAGAAGTTACATGAGGAAGTGTGCTCCTGGTTAAACAGCTGAAGCAGTCATCTGTGTGGGCTCCTTGTTCATATGACTGCAGGAACTATTTCTACAGTTTGCCTTTCCCTAAAATGATAAACTGACGTTCACTTGCCTGACTGATCCAAGACGCAAGAGAACAGCCCTTCACCCATCTGCATGGTAAAGAAACTTAATTTCCTGCTCTCAGAGCTGCCATAAAACTTCTTTTGCTGCACGCTTTTTATTGTTCTGCATTCTTGATCACAGAGCCCAAGAAAGAAAAGCATTTAACGGCCCCAAACCCCAGATCCGGTGATTTATGCTTTCGCGTAAATAAAGCTTCATGTGGATCAAAGTTCACACTGATATTTCCTATTTTAAAACTGGGCTGACAAATGAAGAAAGCGGTTCTAACGGAGGAAATCTAAGGGGGAGGGGGGCGGACCCGATGCTATCTTGTAGTCTTTACTACAACTGAAAGATTGTGCAAGATTAGAACCGTTTTCCAGAATTAAAAAAAAAAAAAAAAAGGCCAAGGAAAATTATAAACCAGCTCCTATAGTCTTTTTTTTTGCATGTTTGCCAACAACTTCTTAATGTGTATAGTTAGCTGTAAATTGGCTATAATTGGTTGCTACATATATAAACTGAAAAGACAAAATGGAACAATATGCTCAAAATACTCTTTATATCACTTGATCGACAGCCTACATTAATTCCAAGAGAACAAACACAGCTTCAGTTGGATAAACAAGAAAATGGGATGAAATAAAAGGAGGTAAGGTGCCCAAGAGGCCATTAATTCTCCGATTTGGAAGGCAAAGCCTATAATAAGGGAAAGCCTACAATACAAAGTTATTAGGACAGGGTGTTGGACACTGGGATTTTGGCCTCAACTCTGACACTAATTAGCTGGTGACTTTGGGGAGTCACTTAACCTCTGCTGAACACTACTTTCCTCAACTGGAAAATGTATTCTCCAGCCTTCTACTGATGACAAATCCTATCACAATACAACTTCTGGACTAAATCTCTATTTCAATATAACTATAGTTATGCATGTTGTATACATACAGATACACACATACACACACACACACACACACACACACACATACATACACACACACACACAACCCTACTCTTTGGGATATTTAAGAGAATCCAAAGATCAAACCTCTAAAGAATCCAGAAGGCTTGGAGAGAAAGGCCATAGTATCCTAGGCCTACCAGCAAGTTAACTGAGTTTATTTCCAACCACGCAATCCAAATGTAATGGTAAAAGCCTGGCTGACAGAATTTATAAAGGAGACCTTGGAGCCCTGCCCCTCCCCCAGCATGTCTTAAAACAAAAAGCTAAGTTTCAGAGGGTTTGACCCTCTGAACTAACCACAGACAGTCCCTCAATGCGATAACAGGCTAAAACTCTTTAACTCGATTGGAAAACTCAACAGGCAATACAGTTAAGACGTTCAACTCTTTGACCTACACCATGAACTTCTGGTCTTTCCACAACACCGGCTTCCTCAAGATAGCTCACAAGCAGCCGTTCCTTTCGGTACCAGATCATCACTGCCAGTGAGAGAAAAAAAGGAGAACTTTCCTCCCTTGTTTTTTCAGAATTTGGAGTATGGTCTACTGGGAGCCCCTCTTCCCCAGAGGTCACCAACCACAGAGGATGGTAGGGAATTACAGCTCTCCCAGAGGTGTTTTATTTGGTAGGCATGCTACTTCCAAAAACATGATTTTTTGCCAACACAAAAAATGAGGGGAAAGTCTAGATGTGTACTATCTCTTAAAATAATAATTAGAGAATGTGCTGGGCTGGGCCCACATTCCTGGTGGCATCAACTGTCAGGGCTCGGCTTCCCTTTGGCCTCACGGTGATGTGCCCGGTGGCAGGCAGCTGACTCTGCATGTCCAGCCTTTCTCTGAGACAATCACAAAATGTTCTACGTAGAGGACCACCTAGCCCAAACTCCTCATCCTAGAAACGTGGCCCATGTTTGCACGAGGGCAATAAGCTAGCTCTGATGGCAACCTAAGTGAGCAGAAGGAAGCTGCATTCTAGAAGCAGAAACGTGACAGAAGGGAGTTCAAATACACGCCCTGGGAGCCATAAGTGAGGTGGCAGGAAGATAACAGTGCCGCTACTTCTTTCTGCCAGCTAATGCACCCCTACAGAAGGTTTCAGTTCTCTTGTGAATCTTCTGGTGCCCAACACAAAGCCACATGCACCATATGCAAAGCAGGACCTGGAGGCATTTTCAGTAGTGTTTTTACCTCCTGCAAAAGATCAACTCCACTGCACCCTGACTTCCCGGTCACTGATCCCTAGACTCAACCGTGACTTCTTCAACCGATGAGGCACGTTAACACACACGGTAGCAAGAGGACTCCCTCCAAGTGGCCCACACTTGTACTTGCTGGCGGTGGATCTCAGGCGGTGATGGGTTCAAATCCTGATCTCCCCGCTATTTGCTGTGGGGCCCCCTAAGCATGCTACTCTGAGGCTCAATGCCTGGGTCTAAGATATGGGAGTAAGACTAACGGTTACCCCCAAGGGGTCACAGTGAAGACTCAGTGAGGTAATTCATCCAAAATGAAGGCTCAACAAAATGCCTAGCTTAGTCAATGCTGGCTTTGAAAAAGTTAAAAAAAAAAAAAAAGTCGCTGGTCTGATATTACAGTTCTCTAACCCTGCATGCAACCTTACAAAGCTCCTTTTTATATCCTACTATATTTAACATAAATCTATAATCCCCTCCAAATGCATGGTTAAGTGCGGTTAAAGTGTGTTAAAAGTATAAGAAAAAGGGCTTAACCCTGAGAAGCTCTGCCCCAGGGAAATACTGCTCCTTTCATACATGGGCATCTGGCAGCAGCTGACCCAGCTTCATCCCTCCAACCCACTCCTACTTTTACAGCAGGTCCTGATGAATCCTATACCTCTATAAAATCTCCTTCTCCTAATCTCTACTTGCACCTTTTTTTTATGCACTGCTGCTCCCCCCAAAAGTCACCTCTGAGTTGCCTCAACTTGATCACACAGCCACCCAACAAATAGTAACAACACCCCTGCTGTGTGCCAGGCACTGTGCAGCCTGCTGGTGAAACAAGAGCAGGCCAAACCCAAGCGGGTCCCTCCCTCCTGGCCTTCCTGCCTCATCAGCAAGACTGTGGCGCTAATCAAATAATCCTACAAATGCAGCCAAATTATGCAGCAGAACCACATCCTAGGAGTGATCCATCAGGCCTGAGTGCAAAACACAGCATGTAGTGAAGGAAAATGCGGCACGGGCATCAGTCTTCAACACTGGAATCCCAGCACTACCTTCAGCTACCCGACCTTTGGGTGAATCACCTGATCCATCTGAGGCTCAATGGCTTCCTCTGTAAAATGGAAATAAGGAGATCCTACAAACACCCCAGAGCTCAGTTCCCGGTACAGCACTCAACAAACGAGAGCTACTGCCATTGCCAATATTATTATTGTTATTACAAATATACTTGAGACCCGAACTAAAAACCAATAGGTGGTTTGGCCCTCCACAGCCAAATACCAGGATGTGCTACATTTCAAGGCAATTCAGGGGAGGCAATTACGAATACCTTTGGGGAGAGGGGGGCAGAGACCGCTAAAATAGTACTAATCGGATATTCCATGCAAAAAAAAAAAAAATCAGTGGGGAATTATTAGTCTAAGACTACTAACATCTAGAAGAAAAGACCGTAATAGAAAACTAGCCAGTTTTAGCAACGGTTCCTTTGTCAAAGCTCCTTTCTGTCATCTTGATGGGACACTGATGTAACCTATTACACCCCCCCCCCCAAAAAAAAAAAAAGAGAAGCAGGAAAGCAGCCATCTCCAGTGGGGGGCGGGGGGGAGGGGACCCATAAGTCTCACAGCTGCTGGTGGCAGCCTGTCAAACTGAGGAAAGTTAATGTCAAGAACAGACGCGCGGCAGTCTCTCACTGTTATTTTTGCATGATTATTCCCAGGTGTTGGTGCACGCTGAGCAGTAGCCTGGCTATTTATCACTCGAGAGAGCCTAAGAGCATGGGAGTGGGGGAGTGGGGGAGGTAGGGAGAGGCGGGGAAGGAAAGGTTATTTACACAGATAGCGGCACTTAGTGTGTGTAATCAGAGGGCTGGGGGAGGGGGGATCTGCGGAGAGATTCTGGCAATATTTTCTCAGTTCACCTTATTTCAAGGGCTTTCCTGAGTGCTGAGGAGCAAGGCAGGCTCCAGGGCCAAGAGCACTGGTGGCAGCAGCTCTGCTTCGCTCCAGCACCGGCTGTGTCACTACTGAGAGTGACAGGCAAAGAGGAAGGGTGGCCAGGGTGGGGCTGGGGGCGCTCGGTGGGCACCCCTGCACCCCTCGGATCCAGCAGGGAGGCGGTAGGGCCAGGAAGAGGGAGAAGGGCAGGCCAGGGATGGGCAAGCCTCCCTGGAAGACGTCCCCCCACGCCCTGGGGCAAACTGGAGCTGGGGTTTCTTACAAATCTTGCAAAGGTCTCCACCACCGAGCTCATCTGGCCATTAACCCCTCAATCCTGTGGCTCCTCAGATCAACACCAAACGGAGTGGTGATGGTACCTGTAATTCACTCAGTATTTTTACCTTCTTGTGAGCACGCTGGGGCACGATTATTTAATGCTCACATTTTCTCCAAATCACAGTATTTGGCTGTTTTACGAGATTGCCCACAGTCACCTCTTTCATTTAAAACACATTAGACACGGGACGCCTGGGTGGCTCGGTGATCTGCCTTTGGCTTAGGACATGATCCTAGGGTCCCGGGATCAAGTCCCACATCGGGCTCCCCACACGGAGCCTGCTTCTCCCTCTGCCTATGTCTCTGCCTCTCTCTCTCTGTGTCTCTCATGAATAAATAAAATATAAAAAAATAAAAATAAAAAGGTAAAATGCATTAGACAGAGACTGCCCTTCACATAGGGGAAGTCACAGCTATTTGGAGGTGACCACTGCCACCATCTCTCACTTTGCATTTTAACCACCCATGCTACCCAACATCGCTGCTGCTTCACGTAGCAAAGCAAGGGGAGCTTAAGAAACCCTTCGGCACAGATCTTTTCCCCAAAAAGGACCACCAAGGATGAATTCCCATCCCTGATAGGTTAACTTGAACATATAGGGGTCGCTCACTCTGAATTCTGGCCTTCCTAAATGTGGTAGAGACTTTTCCTTTCGGAACCACGATCAGGACAATTTACTCAAGGCCAAATCTCTCTGATTTCAAAGTCTTTGGGCTTTCCTGTAAAAATACGAGCAGGGACAGCCACGGTTTAACCCCTATTACCTAGGAGGGGTTATACTGTACGCTCTTCTGGTCCATCCAGAAGACTGAGACTGAGAAGGCAAGTATTTACAGATGAGGAAAAGGAAATCTGGGAAAAGTAACTGTAAAGGGTCACTCGGGGTTGGTGGCTGAGTCAGAACTTGAACCCACAGCAAGGCAAGAGGAAAAGCAAACTCCTCAAAATATAAAATACAACAACACAAGATGGAAAGAAGCCTTTGTCCCAAGGTAATTTCACATCCTTCTCTGTATGTCAGAAGTCACAAACCTGAATCACCTTTCACTGCACATAGGTCAGAACAGTGCCTCTCGGGGGGATCTAGGCAAACACTGCAATCCCTTCCAGAAAACTCACTGAACCCGAAGCTCGGGTTTGGCGTGGTTATTATTTTAAATCATCCAGTTCCAAAAGCTACAACTACATACAACGGCTGGGCATTGTACTATTACTTTCATTTTCTCATTTCCAGCTATGACGACCAGAGGCTGCCCAAAATAAAAGGCCACAAGCTTACCTGCTAAAAGCAGCTTTTAAAAAGCCTTAGCCGCAGACCTGGGAGGGTCTGCCCCGGGGGACTGAGCGAGGCTCTGGCCCCGAGACGGCTGCTTCCATTTCCCACCATGCCAAAATCATAGAATGCCAATCCAGGGGCTCTACAGGGTGCTGCCCAGGTGGGAGACGGCACCAGAAGGAGGTCACTGTGAGTATGTCACCCCAGAAGGAGCCCTATGCTCAGATCCCAAAGCACATACACACAAAGGCCAGCAACACGTACAAAGTAGACTTTAAACAACAGCAGGTATTTTTACCTTCATTCTCTAGGCATTGGCAGTTTTCAAAGCAAAACAGAAGGTACCAGGGTACGTAAAAATAGAGTATAATTAAGCTACTCGATTCAGTGTCTTAAATTTGTTTTTGTTTTGAAGCCAAATAGGATTCTCCCCCAGGAGGCCCTCAACTGTATAGAGTTCCGGCAGAGGGGCACCAGGGCAGGTGCAGAGGACACAAGGACTCCATCCTGGAGGACTGACTCTACCGGACCACATCCGTTGTCACACGCTTAACTTCCTTTGTGTTCTCAGCAAAAAACCCGTCCTACTGCTGAGCCACAGATTCTTCTGCTGTCTCTAAAGTGCCGCGAACATGTTCCACCCACTGCTCACAGAGGAGCACTAAGTGACCAGGGTTTTTACATCTTGTCCATAAGGGTTCTCTGATTTCCTCTCATCCTGCCCATTTCCAAAGTTACTTAAACCACAATAATCAGCCACAAAGGAAGGAGACCTTCATAAAAGTACTTTAAAAAAGTCTATCTTCCTTTGTTAATTCTTTTCACAAGTTCCTTGACTTTGTAGAAAGCTGAATTCCTGAAAATGTCCACACAAATCCCATTTACATCCATTAGACACGGCTCCCAATCCCCTAGGAATGAAAAAAACCAGCTCGGTGATAAAACTCTGGATTTTTAGCTCTGCATTTTGCTTAACATGGGTGTAGCTAACAGTACTAAGCAAATCAGTTTCAAAAACACCTGAATAATGAATATCTGAGCAGATACTACTGGCCAGCCTTCCAGTACCTATCTCTGCATGATCCTTATTTCTCCTTAAAAATTAGGGAAAGGTCCTAGGCTTTTCATTCTACTTGACACAGGCTTAAATTTAAGAGGAAAAAATGGGGCGGGGGTGGGGTTTAAAAAAAAAACAAACAAACAAACAGAAAAAGGAAAGAAAGGCCCATTTGGAAAAAATTACATTATTCCTCTTCTTAACTAACAGCAATTCTTTTCTTGCCCCTCTGTTAGGAAATCTCACCTGCAATCTGCTACAAAGAATATTTTCAGTTAAAATTCTAGAGATTTGAGCTGCAAATGCAACACATGCTCATCACCACGAATTCAGTTGTAAGGAAGCGCCTGAGTCGCACTGTAGAGGTGAGATCTAAGATGGTGCCTTAGCAGGGGTCAAAAACCTGCTTCTGCAAAGCATGGTGGGTCAGCCATAGAAGGGGACAATTCTAACTCCCTGCCCAGGATACCACCTGGGTACCATTCACTCTCCACCCTGCAAAATCTAAACTCTGCTCACTTCAATTCATCCCATGTCTGAGAGGCACAGAGTGAACATCTTGACTCCCTTTCCTCCGTGCCTCCCAAATACTGTTCCAAAATACTGATCAATTTCAATAAATGAATGAAAGCTTTGAAATTTTAATTTCATACTGAATCAAAATAAATGGCTCCTGAAAGCTCTCTATGCTTTACCACGGAGACAGAGTGGTGAGAGAGAGAGAATCACAGAGCCCTTCCAATCATCTATACACAGGCTCTCAAGGACACCTCAGAGACTTTCATATTCACTCTTATTAGGGCTCTACAGAAAGGCAAGGGTATATTTTCTCATCTGAAGTCTTAAGAGATAAGTTACTTCTCAGCAGCCAAACTAGAAGCTGTCGGCTATCCCAGGGAGGGCTGCTGTGGCCTCTACCAAGCTCTGTACCCAAACTACAACTTTTGAAAGTTTCTTCTCACAAAGCCCCACAGAGAAAGAGCTGTTCACAGGACCAGAATTTTGTTTTCCCTCCTGAGAACAAAGATCCTAGAAGCCAACAGGTCACTCTTTAGGGAGACCCTTTCTTCTAACAGTTTCTTATGCATCCTTCCAGAAATGTTATCCACATAAAAATATGCAGCTCAGAGGGGGGATCAGTTTTATTTGACAGCCTTTTGCATGAAATTTTAACATGAACATGTATGACATTTCTAATTTTTTAAAAACTAACCTTTTAACAAAAAGTTGTTAAGCCCTTCTACTGTAGGATAGAAGTAAGCAAATGCCAATGCAGAGGAGAGACAGCATATAATTAAGGCTATTATTTCAAGTTCTTGTGCAGAGTTGCTGAGATCAACAAGTCAAGGGTGGCATAAGGATCTAGTTTGTGTGACAGGAAGACCATGATACCCATATCATCTCCTTTACAAAGGCTGCTGCTTAAACCCACCTCCTTCCCAGGGGAAGTCATTCCTTCATCTGACAAATGTGTTGCCAGGTAACCACCATGTACCTAGCAAGGCCGCAGAAGCCCTAGAGGGACGCCAAGACCACAGGGGGTACCAGCAGCAAGTGGGCAGGGCTGAGGTGGCATACTGAGGCAGCCCCACAGGATGGGGTGGGGTGTGTGGAAGATGAGTCTTAAGAAAGTGCACGGGGGCAGTAACCTGAGTGGATCGCTGCCTTCGACGCAGGTCGTGATCCTGGGGTCCCAGGATGGAATCCTGCATCAGGCTCCCTCCAGGGAGCCTGCTTCTCCCTCTGCCTGTATCTCTGCGCCTCTCTGTGTGTCTCAAATGAATAAATAAATAAAATCTTAAAAAAAAAAAAAAAAAAACAGTGGAGGATGGATCCTGGGGAGAGGACAGGGAACAAGGGCAGAGCTGGGCCATGCTAGCCACCGCCATTTGGGTTTTTAAGGGGTTTGAAACACAGAGTGTCAGAGTGAAAGCAGGGGAAAAAGCAGGCAGCTCATGGTGACCCTGGATCAGGCTAACAACTTAGGGGTAATTGAGGAGTTGGCAGCCAGTCCTAAAGACATAAAGTAGGGGCATGAGTGGGCCAGATTGTTCCTCTGGTCAAAAGCACATGGGACACCGTACAGGGAACAGAGTAGAGGGGAACCTGAGAAAGGAGTGCAGTTAAGAAGCCATGCCAGTGGTCCAAGGTGGTGGCAGTGGTGAGGAGGGCAGGGGAGGACAGGCAGTGCTCCACAGGGTTGGAAGCAGGATGCTAAGATCAGAGTGGTGGGAGGGGGAGGGTATGGTGTCCAACACCGGGACCAGTCCAGAGAAGTCCGTGCCCACTCCTGAGGGGCTGGCCCATGCCCTACCCCCATCCCTCCTAGAGGAGCATGACTGCTAGCTTTTTAAAGAGTGGTGACTCTTTTCTCTCTCTCTCTCTTTTTTTTAAGATTTTTATGTCCTTATTTGAGAGAGAGCAGAAACTGGGGGGAGGGGCAGAGGAAGAAGCAGGCTCCCCACTGAGCAGGGAGTCTGATGTGGGGCTCAATCTCAGCACCCCGGCATCATGACCTGAGCCAAAGGCAGGTGCTTAACCGACTCAGCCACCCAGCTGTCCTAAGGGCTAGTGTTAATGGAGCCCTTAATTTCAGCTTCACAGCAACTGGCAGCCACACTATCTATGGCTCCAACGCCTCCTTGTAACCTTCTGCTTCAATCCAGCTGAAGACACTGTGAAAATTAATAAAGGGAGGCCCCACTCAAAAGATGGGAAATTCAGCAAGGGACAGAGGAGTGTTCTCATGCCCTGTCACTTGTCATCAACTGCAGACCTAACAAGAAGAGAGGACCTTGCAGGTTGATACTACTTCACTACCCTAGAAGGAAGAAAGGCTTTCCTCCTTCCCCAGCAACAGCCCAGCCAATGAGAGCCAGTCATGGCTCAGCCAATGAGAAGGCATCATATTTCTAGCTCCCAGTTTACAAATAGACTCAGTTTATAAGAGCCTTCCCACTTCCCTCTGTCTTCCATAAAAGAGCTCACTCCTTTATTCTCCAGGGTTAGCTATTATTTTAGCTGTAACCTGCCTGTCCCATATTGCAATTCTCTGCTATTCTCAAAGAATCCCATTTTTGCTGGTAAAATAAGTGGCAGTTTTATTTTTAAGGTTAACATAAAAATGTATTGTGAGCAACTATATACCAACAAATTAGGCAATTCGGGAGAAATGGATGCATTCCTCAAAACCTACAAATTACCAAAATTTAAACAGGAAGAAATAGAAAACCTGAACAGGCCAATAACCAGCGAGGAAATTGAAGCAGTCATCAAAAGCCTCCTAAGAAACAAAAGTCCAGGGCCAGATGGCTTCCCATGGGAATTCTCCCCAACATTTAAAGAAGAAATAATACCTATTCTACTAAAGCTGTTTCAAAGGATAGAAATGGAAGGAATACTGCCAAACTCGTTCTATGAGGCTAGCATGACCTTGATCCCAAAACCAGACAAAGACACCACCTAAAAGGAGAATTACAGACCAATATCCCTGATGAACATGGATGCTAAAATTCTCACCAAGATACTAACAAATAAGATCCAACAGCACATTAAGAGGATTATTCACTACGACCAAGTGGGATTTATCCCCGGGATGCAAGAGTGGTACAACATTCGTTAAACAATCGTGATAGGGATCCCTGGGTGGCGCAGCGGTTTGGCGCTTGTCTTTGGCCTAGGGCGCGATCCTGGAGACCCGGGATCGAATCCCACATTGGGCTCCCGGTGCATGGAGCCTGCTTCTCCCTCTGCCTGTGTCTCTGCCTCTCTCTCTCTCTCTCTGTGTGACTATCATAAATAAATTTAAAAAATTAAAAAAAAAAAAAAAGTAAACAATCGTGATAGATCGCATCGACAAAAGACAAGACAAGACCCATATGATCCTCTCAATAGATGCAGAGAAAGCATTTGACAAAATACAGCATCCATTACTGATTAAAACTCTTCAAAGTGTAGGGATAGAGAGAACATATCTCAATATCATAAATGCCATCTCTGAAAAGCCCTCAGCGAGTATCATTCTCAATGGGGGAAAAACTGACAATCTTTCCCCTAAGGTCAGGAACACGACAGGGATGCCCACTCTCACTGCTATTGTTCAACATAGTACTATTTATGTCTTTCCCTTTCTCTTCCAACTCTTGGTACCATATTAAAAATATGTTCTCTCCTTCCCTATGTTTCTATCCCCAGCTACAAATCGCATTTTCCCCAATGCAAACACCATCCCTTTTTGAAGCAAGGAGCCTTTGCAGAGGAAGTGTATCTAGGGCATTTCACCCTGCCTGGGCCATCAGTCCACAATCTGCACAAGGATCACAAATGAAGGTGGGTGGGTCAAACAAAGCCAGCTAATCCATTTTAGTTATTTCCTCTTTAGAGTAGAAAAGGAAAGGGCTAATGAGGGAGTAGGAAAGAGGTCACCCTATCTTAGCATTCATATTTCCAGAATACTTAATCTTACATGTGTCTTATTTCAGAACAGATTTTAGATCACTGTAACAAATTATGAAGGCCAATTTTACAGTAATTGATCCAAACTCCTATCTATCAGATAATACCTGCTCTAAATCTTGGTCATATAAAACCTTGAGATGTCAGGTCCGAAATAAATGGATGACCGCAACTTTTAAGGTTGACTCTATAACCTGACCAAGATTTCTTAAACAATGAATTAGACATTTTATAAAATGGTAGCCTTCCTCCTCCCCCCAAAAAAGGGCAAAAAACTGGGGACATAGTCCAGATACTAATACCAAACCCTGTGGGCAAAGAGCCTCTCATATTTATATTAAAATGTGTATTTCTTTTATCCTCCCCCTCAATATTACAGTAATTTCCAGTTAGTCCATAAACACCTGCAGACAATGTTAGCATGAGACTAAGCTAAATTTAAGTCAAGTTAATTTGAATCATGATGTAAATCATCAGTCAAGAAGAACTGGTATCTTCTTAAAATTAAAGAATGCATACTTATATTTGCCATAATCGTAATACACTTCATAAAACTTACATATACATATATATATATACACAATACTTTTTTTTAAGAAAGTTATTATTTAAAGATGGCCAAAAAAAAACCCTTTAAATTATTTCAATTATCTTTATCTTTAATATTACCATCCAGCCCTTACACATGAACACATATTTTACACATCAAAACCATATTCAATCTTTCAATAGCTTTTTTCAGATTTTACAGCTACATCAGAAACTCCAATATGGCTGCTTTATGTATCAAAACTAAATGAAGAACCCATTTACATCACTGAAAGACTATCCTAAGTTAATCGTGAATATCTTTCCATGGTTTATTGAAATCAAATAACCATAACCCAAACAACTTATATTTATATTGTTTTCTTTAATAAAAAAGGGAAGGAAGGGGTAATTGCCTTCAACTAGGAATCAATTTCAGAAGCCTAAATATCTTTATTTTTCAATGCTAATCAATGAACAGGATTCACTGACAACAGTACTTATTTTAATTACAGGCCAAAAATTTACTAGGGAACAGGAGTGTTCATGTCAAAGCCACTCCCAGGCAGTTAAGGATTAAATGTAGGACCCAGAATCGAGGACACAAGTTAGAAACAAAATGGGAGAAAACAGTTTCATACATGTAAAAAATGCCAAACTATTATAGAGAAGGCATATCTGTCAAGCATTTAACTAACAAGTTTAAGTAACTTTAAGAATAACTCTGAAGCACTTGGAATTCTTATCAAACTTCTGGGTTCCGGGGGGTGAGCTAAGGGAAATTTGTTTCAGGTAGCTTTGGTGTGAAGTGCATTCTCTTGCATTCTTACATTCTAGAGCTCCAGAGAAACAATTTATTAACAAAACCCTTACTCCCAATCTTGGCCTATACATACTTTTATTCTGAATACAAGTTAGACATTTTGATAAAATATTTAACTTTGTCACACCTTAAAATTATACAGACATCTCTTAAATGCAATGTGACTTTACACTCTGTAAAGAGAATTCTATTTGTAAAAATCAAATAATTATGATATAACTACTTCTTTGAAATCTAGTATTTGACCTAAAAAAAATAATAAGTGAAGATGGATTAACTAATGTTAGCAAAAAGACTCTCAGGGGCTCTGGAGTAACACAGCCCAGGGATATGCAAAAGTATAGAAGGAGAACAGCAAAACGACCTTGGCAATTATTTAGTTTTTTTTTTTTCCCCCCCAGATAAAGTTACTGCAAGGACACAAGGACACACGAGTTTCTAATAGGATAAAGGCCAAGGCTCAGCAGAGGCTCCAAGTCAGCCTACCATGTGCGTGCAATGTGCAACCTGGTTGCATTTCTGCAGTGATCAGACCTCTGGGCAGATGGGGTACTCTGGGTGTGTCTGTGGCAAGCTAAGTATCCCCATATGGGCAGTGAAGGAGAGCGACAGACATGATTTCTGTGGCTGTTACCTCTTTCTCTTGTAATACCTTCTTGCCTTCTCTTGCCCTTCTATGCAGCAGAAGTCATACCTCATGCCTGGGTTCAGTACATACTATGATTGAACAATTAGTACAATCTCACAATTCTAGATGGCTGACCCCAGCTATGTCACAATCTGACTCCAAGCCCATATTCTGAGAACTTTCTCCACTGTGGCATCTTCTCTTCTTCTCCGCGAGAGGTATGGCCCTAAGAGGCAAAACTGCGCCCTGCCACCCATACCTGCGCATCTTCCCAGTGAGAGCAGGTAATCTTTCTCTGCCTATCATTCTCCAAATGCCTTGTTAGAGGAACAAAAAATTCTCTTTCACATGGTTAGAAAGTCTAATATTTTGTCAAACAGAAATGAAAAATAAACCTAATCTAAGCTGTCACAGAATCATGAAATGCCTCTGGCAGTTCTATCAAAGTACGTAGACATGTACGGACTCTTTGAAGAAATGAAACTGCAGTTTATCAAGTGTGATTTATAAGCAACACTGATGTAGCTGGTAGATAACACTGCTGTCTAATCATCAGTAGTCAGACAACAGCCATGTGAACACATCAATTATGGGCCACTGCCAAAAGCCCTTGAGATCTTGGAGATTAACAGCCAATCCTCTGTTTTACAAGCTCACATCAAAAAGAATATTAATAAGAGGAGGGGCGATGTGAAAGCTTGTCAGAGTAATTCAGCCACTAAAACAAGGCATTTTTTTCCTCTCTCCTCTCTGTTGAATTGGCCCAAGGAACAAGCTGGCATCAGCTACAAAGTGCGACGCTGCCAATTTCTTGGAAAATGTTTTTCACTAACATATGGGAACTTGTAAGGGTCTGCAAAACTGCTATTTGGTGAAGAAAGACAGGCAAGCCTTCTCTGTGTCCCTTTTTAAATGCTGAAATGAAATTCGTGGGATCATTATTGACTTATTCCTAAATTAATATGCAGGGTAGAAAGTAGAAACACCAACTAGCTTTTGCTCTACCCTCAAAATAAAGGAATGTTGGAAAACCTCCCATATGTAGGATACTTCCACCATCCACCAAGATGCAATTCACTGCAAGAAACGACAAGTGCCAACCTACACATTCACGGGTTCTCTCAAATGAACACAGTTCTTCCCAAAGCAGAACAAAAAAAAAATCAAAATGTGTGGTCTCCTAACTCTGAGGATTTAAATGTCTTCTTGCCAGCCATCTCAGGAAGACAGATATAAATCCCACCGATATTTCTGCAATTAGCATCAAACCAGCTCTCCCTACCCAGACACCAAAAGCATTTGGAAAAATATATGCCACGGGCATAGCATTTATTTCTGTTATATCAGTATTTAACATACGCACCAGTGAGGATGGCTGTATTTTTGTAAATGATCAAATTAAACCAAACAGCTGGCAGCTCACAGTTTCGTGGGGTTCCAGCAGGCTCCCTAATATGCGAACATGAGCCACATGACAAAAATGCATGGCCTGGGTTTCCCTTTGCCACTGAGAAATCGCCTTGCTATTTTTATTTGTAGAACACTCTGCATTCACCAAGTGTTTCCCTAATATTTCAATTGTTGTTCATCATTTCAAAATCAGCATGGCATCGTGGGATACGCATTAGGGGAGGAAAAAGAAGCATGGGGTTTCTGTGGCTTCTCAGTAGTCAAGCTGTTTGGCCCCTAACGAAGTCATTTAATTCAAGGGCTTGCTGACAAGCAACTGTTAAATCAGACTCTTTACCCAGGGTTCAAACGCTTGGTGGAGTCTGAGACACCATGTAATTATAGAAGCAAAGGTTTGTGTGTTTATACACACCGCTGCGCTTTCTTTTTTTTCCTTCCCCCAGGAGAGAGAGCTCATAGATGCTCAATAAAACTGTAACCCAAAATAGACTTAAGAAGCACTGAGTAACTGAGTAAAGTCAGCAGCAGGAGCAACACTTCCCTTTTCATTATACTGCACACTCTACACACGTCCGCTCAAGTGTATCAGTTACCAGCCTGACTTTCTTCACCTGTTCCAGTTACATGCTCTCTAACAACCTTGAAGACCATCATCAAAATCAACCGGAAACAGCTTCAGAACTACTTAAGCATCATTTAAGCTGTTACTGAATTCAACAAACATTCCTGGGGCACCTGGATGCTGGTGGTTGTCCAAAGATGAATAATTATTGTTTGCATTTTTGATACTAGAAAGGATAGAGCTGGGGATGCCTGAGATGGTTAAGCATCTGCCTTCGGCTCAAGTCATGATCTTCAGGTCCTGGGATGGAGCCTTGAGTCTGGCTCCCTGCTCGGCGGAGTCTGCTTCTCCCTCTGCCTCTCCCCTGCCCCACCCCCACCCAATCGTTTTCTCTCCCTCAAGTGAATAAATAAAACCTTAAAAAAAATAGAGGATAGAGCCTTCTGAGTAAATAATTTATCTGGGAAAGTTAGTTGGGGGAGGAGGTCTCAAAAAGAAACTATTCCTAGGCTTTGTTGACACTGTACTGGAAACTCCAAAAGATGCTGAGTTCTCACTAATGAGCATCACCATCAACATCTTATAATATATCTGATTATAAAATTTCTCATCTCATCACTTTTCCAGCAAAGGCTCTCTTGCCATCAGAAAAGCACACAACTTGGTGGGCACTAGAACCACAGGGGTGCCCTGGCCATGTAACACAGCAACATTGGAAACTCACTTGGGTGAAAAAGACTCTCACAATAAACATGTGTAGTTTCAATTATAAATGTATAGTGGCAAGTGTATTTTTTTGAAAAATGTCTTCTAATAACATGTTGAGTTTAAATGGCCAACTTCAAGGTAAAAACCAAACCACTGCTCCATTTAACAAGCTATGACTATTAATGACCTATCATTGTAATCAATGATTATACACCAGAGCTGTCCAAATGGGCCGTCCTCCAAGTTCTTATACAAATCTCACCAAAGATAAAGGGGCCAAATTCATCCCTGAGTTCCCAAGATTTTATTACACTCCAAACTCCTGGGCTGGCCTTTGTTTTTGTTTTCTTTCCCAAATTAGATTGTTAACTTGGTTTAAACAATTTTCCCATGGTCACACCTAAACTCTAAGCTATAATTGGCATTTCTCTCTTACTTGAATAATGACCTTTTTTTTTCCCTTAAGAGTAGCCTTCCATTTTAGCCCTGAGGGTTTTGTGGCTGACAAAAAAATCGTCAAAAATCAGCCAGCAAACAGGATGTCACTGCAATCTGTTATTCTGACACAGTACAACCCTTCTGGGTAAAGTATCTTTATTCTTTAAAATTCAACAGACATGCTCTACCAGACCCAGGAAACCAGGTGCAATATAACTGACTTTACAGATGATGGTGCTTTAAAGAATTAAAAATGCTACATGAATGTGAGATATGAAAAGATCCAGATAATTCCCATCAATGTTTTTGCCTGTGATCTCTACATGGAAAAAAGACAAAAGATATGAACCCAGTGGAGCCATCCTTGAGGCCCTCCTGCAATCCTATGAAAAGCAGATCCAGCTCAGCAAACATTAACTGAGCATTCCCTATATTCAGGCACAGTGCTGTGTGCTGGGTGCTGCAGAGATCAGAGTTAGTAAGATGGCATCCATCGCCTCAAAGGTCTCAGGTGGGCCGGGGGGAAACATACATGCAGACACAACAGCAACAGACCAGGCTCAAGTCAGAGACACGGACAGGGTGTCCAGTGCAACAGGAGTGGGAGACATGACAATTCTCTTTGGAACTCAAAGGATACTCAGAACACATGGTCCAAGAAGAAACCAAGGCTCAAGGATAGGGATATAGTGACATTTACCCAGGATCATAAAAGAAGTCAAAGCCAATGCATCAAGTGGGACCCAGTCTCCTAATTATTCCCATTCCAGAGCTTCTCCCGGGGATCATGACCCAGGCAGCAATCAGAGTAAAGACACCCCTCCCACCAAACCCTCCCCGCCACCCCCAAATACTGCAGAGAACACTCTACCTGAAGACCACATGTGGCCACCACCAACAGGATTTATTGGCTGTGCTCTGCTGAGTAAGAGGGCAAGATAGCAAACTGGCAATTTTCTAAAGCTCAGCTGACCAGAAGAGATGACCCCCATAGATCAGACCTACAGCAGTAATACAACTGCAGGCTTTACCCACTCCCAAACATTTCCTCTGGCCTGCGTGGCAATTACCTACATGCTACTAAACCAAAGTGGCTAACTAAGCAAAACCATGGTTCATCTTGACTGCTTAAGCAGCACGCTGTGCAGGTTGTCTCCGGGAGCTCTAGGAGGACTCAAGGAAACACTGGAGAGGGTATTTATTTACCTGGCTGTGAATATTCCCAGGGCCAGTGTTGCAAATCCTTAGTCCTTTCTCCTCCACCTCCCCTTTGACCAAGTATACTAATTAACCACTTGTAAAACACTTATTGAAGTTATATTTAAAGCAATAGTGTGAGGATTTCTTTTATAAAGAACCAAAAAACAACAACAAACAAGCAAACCCCAGAAACAGGAAATTCCAATAACCATTCCTAACATTTGCTTTTAAGGAAAAAAAAAAAAATGACAACTTCCAGTAAGCTATCTGAAGCTTTTTCTAAATGCACACAAAGCAGCCTCCCTGTAGAGCTGGAGAGTCAGAACAGACATACGGGACCTGGAACTGTGTGTTTGGGGAAAGGAAAAAAATTAAGCACTCTTCAAGTGATTCAGATGCACAGCTCTGATTAAGGAACAATCATTTAAATGAAAGGTTCAAGGATTCTGGGTATTTGATCAAATATTATTTATGTTTTATTATTTATTACAGAGGATTAATAAACACTATTTATTATAAAAGCCAATATGACCCCAGAAGCCAATCAGATAAAAATCATATTCACCTTCCAGTTGAAGACTATAAAGATAGACAACTACGACCAAAGCAATACAAAAAAAATTTTAATCATCTCAGAGAAAAAAAAAAAGATCCTCTTACACTAACACAAAACCCAGAAGCCACATGAGGAAATAACTAATAAACCTGATGACAAAACTTAAGATACTACAGAGGCAAAAAAAAAAAAAAAAAAAAAAAAAAACCTAGCAATAAACAGAATCAGGGGGAAGAATCTGCAAGCACAGGAGAAAATTGGAAAAAATGTTAAAAAAGAAAAAGTGTATTTAACTAATATACATTGAAACACTTTAAATAATAAAAAATGGGGGATCCCTGGGTGGCGCAGCGGTTTGGCGCCTGCCTTTGGCCCAGGGCGCGATCCTGGAGACCCGGGATCGAATCCCACGTCGGGCTCCCGGTGCATGGAGCCTGCTTCTCCCTCTGCCTGTGTCTCTGCCTCTCTCTCTTTCTCTCTGTATGACTATCATAAATAAATAAAATTAAAAAAAAAAATGGCCAACAACTCCCAAGAAAATGAAGAGGTTATAAATTGTCAATATGGAGGAAAATAGATACAATGGCTTGTAAACATGAAAACGGGAATTTACAATAAAGGGTCACCATCAGATTAGCACAAATTAAAGTCAAATAATTATAATTCACAGTATTCATTAATTTGTATAAACACAAGCACTTCGTGTCCCATTGGTGGGAATGCAAGTCATGCCATCAAGGCTGGAGATAAATTTTGAAATTTATGTGTTCAGGGATGATCACTAGAGCACTGTGTAACTGAAAAAGGCTGTAAACACCTACATGCTGTTAGTAGAGAATCAGCCATATAAATTACGGAATCAAAGGTAGAAAGCAAAGACAGGACATATCCCAAGATATCCAGTTATACAAAAGGGTAAAGTGCATATTCATTTCTTTAGCATGCTCGGATCTATATAAGGAGATGAGAAATATAAATATATATGCTTGAACATATGGAGACTATTTCAGGAAAGACACACAAAACTGTTCAAAGTAGCTGGCTCTGGGGAGCAGGTTTAATAGAGGGTGGGGGAGGGAACCTACTTTCCATTACATAATATTTTAGTACATTTTAAACTTTTATAGACTCATGTACTGCTTTCTTAATTTAAAAAGAAAACTTGACTAAAAGACATTTTAATAAATGCAACTAGTGTCAAGGCTCTAGACCCATCTCCCACAACAGAGGCATGGTAAAAACCCAGCGGGGATGTGAGAGGTATCCACTGGGGCACAAGAAAAAAAGATGAGAATTTCTATTTATACTCTTACCTCATCATTTTAGAATTTCATTGTTTGTAATTTTAGTAATGATCGACTATATTAATACAATGCCACATGGTGGGGGGGCACTGTGTGTGCGTGTACATGCACACAACTGGAGACACCTGGAAACATTCGCTCTGGGGAAAATAATGGTCCCTTTTTAATGAGGAAGCTGCGGAAGGTACCATTGTCTACTCTCCGGGGGGGAAAAAAAAACAAAAACAAAAAACCCTTAATATTCATGATCTTGCTTGAGGAACAGAGGCAGTAATCAAGCTTAGGGTAGGTTCTCAAACTCTGAGATCCTTCTATAATATACCTCACAGCGCAGCACCCCCTCACATACAAAAAGCCCCATGGCTCCCCTTCTCTGAGTCTTAGTTGGTTCCTCATGGCTCCCTGGAACCTGACCTCAGGCTTCTTCTGGAACTCCATCTCTGAGCAAGCGTCTCTCTCCTTCATTCAGCTCCAGCCACCTTGGAGTCTTCCTGAACCACCACCACCACCACCACACACACACACACACACACACACACACACACCCTCTCCCCTCCAGGGCTTGTGCACAGGCAGTTCCCTAGTCCCTAGAAAGTTCTCTCCCCAGGGGATCAAATGGCTCCTCCTCACTATCAGGTCCCTATTCAAACACAAAAGAATAAAAACTCTCCTTTCCCACCATCCTTCTCTACCACGTCCTCCCTCTTGAGGCACCTAACACCTCCGGAAACATTTATCCAGAATAA
The DNA here is from genome assembly GCF_018345385.1 of Vulpes lagopus. Taxonomy (NCBI): domain Eukaryota; kingdom Metazoa; phylum Chordata; class Mammalia; order Carnivora; family Canidae; genus Vulpes; species Vulpes lagopus. The sequence continues at coordinate 117,960,821 of NC_054830.1, read as the reverse complement.
ACTAGGATATAAGCTTTATGAAAGCAGAAACTTTGCTCACTACTGCATCTCCAGGACTCAGACTGGGCTTGGCATAACAATCAACAGGCAAATCAATCAATCAATCAATGGGCAAAAAGTGTTTGGTGGGTTAAGGAATGAGTGAAGGAATGAATGAAAGAATACACAGAGATCTTCGTTGACACCTCCACCATTTCTGGTATTTCTACTGTCAGAACATAACATAGTCAAAGCTCCCTCCCTGATTACAGGAAGCAGGGAATGAAAATTCAATATCCACCTGTTGTCCAGAATAGCTGTATTTAGAAGAATTCCTTAACATAGCAACAATATCCTGCACTAACGATAAAAAAGGAAACCTACCAAACCCACAGCATCTGTACACATTTTCTGACTTTCCCCTTGTTGGAGAGGGGGACCTGTCCCAGCTCCAGAGGCCATGCACAGATGCATCCGTGCAGCGGATATTTCCCATGGCCATCCCCACCCTGAATCCAGGTCACGTCACCCCCGCTCTCTCTCCAGGAGATCAGTTCTCTTCTACCTCCCTATATCATTCCCATTGGCACACAAACAAGTTATCTAGCAGACAAACAAGCTATTTAACAGAGTGCCCTACTTCTAAAAATGATATAAATATTCCCTGGCCCCATGCTGTCCCTTATGGTAAAGTGTGCTATACTCCTCATGTTCTGTTTTCCTCACCTCACACCCAAAATCTAAGCCCTTCAATCAGACTAGTATTCCCTCCAGCTCCACCTCATCTCTTCCCCAGGACCACCTGTATTAAAATCACTAACAACAGTCATCTTTCCAAAGGCAGAACTCACTTCTGATTCTCATCTTAACCTGACTGCTTGGCAGCATTTGACACATTGGACTACATCCTTCTTGCCAGAATGTCTTCACTGGCTTTTGAGAAGCACCAGACTTGGATGGGTCCTCTTGCTCCTCAATGAACGCTGTGCTCCCCCTGATGCTCCACACGGCTCAGCACTGGCCTCAGCTTTCCCAACTACACTCACTAGATGACCTCCTCCAGGCCTCTGACTGTAAAGCCCACCTGTATACTACCCACTTCTCCCAATCTGTGCCTCCAGCACTGGCCATTCCATTGAGTATCATCACTTGGCAGCCATACACCCAAAGGGTGTCCCAACTCCTGATTCCACCCACCTCCAAAATTCTAAATGTTATCCTAAAGTCTCATCCTCTCACACTCCACATCCAAGTCTGTCCTCATCACCTTAGACAATGTGAGCACTTCTCACCACCTCCATGACCACGTCTATCCCATTCTGTCTCACCAGGACCATTGAAAAAGCCTTGCAACTGATTCCCCCCTTCTTTCTCTTCTTGCCTCCCTAGAGTCAATTCTCCATATAGCAGTCAAAAGTAAATTTTCATAAACACTGTCACTCTCCCTCACTCAAAATTCTAGAAAGGTTTATCATCATATTCAAACTAAAATCCCAACTCTTCCCCATGACCTACAAAGCCCTGCGCTATCTGGCCTGCGCTCAACTCCCAATTCAATCTGGGCATGGTCTGCCTGGAACACATTCCATGTGTTATTATCTGGGTGGATTTCACAGCATGTGCAGTCAGCCAAGAGCAAGACCAGGAAGCACATCCAGAAACAAAAGTGCAAACATCCAATCACTGGGAGAAAAGCATTTGGTTCCCCTCAAGTCACTGTCAGGCGCTGAATCTGCTCTTTCTTTCCCATCTCAAGTTTGTACTTGACAAGCACCCTGCCCTGTAATTGGGCTACAAACCAGAGCTACCTCACAGCTGCTTCAACCTCACCTCTTAAATACATGGTGTCCATTGTCAAAGTCCTAAGATCGTAAAGAAATATTAACAGAATACAAGGAGGCTAAAGGCTAATCTTCCACTCCATTTTTCCAATCAATCTCTTCTGCACTGTGTCCTGCAGGATTTCCCATGGAAAGAATATGTAACGGTGTATTTCCAAGACAAAGCTTCAGAGGAAATAAGAGGTACCACTGCCTGCACAAACTATGAGGACCTGTGTTCCGTGGGGGGAGCTGAGGGATACACTGGTGAACTATGTCCTTTTCTGACCTGTGTGCCTAGAATCCCAGTAACCCTGACCTTGTACACCTGCCCTCATAGCCCCTTCAGTTACACACATTATTTCAGTTATTTCTATTCCTCAAATCAAATTCATCAGATATATTAAACATACACAAAGAAAATATAGCTTATAAAAATGCATATATATATATATATATATATATATATATATATATATAAAATCTATTAATCCAGAAAATAGAAATATATGACATTTATCCTCCTCTCAAGTCTGTGACTTAATCTGTAACTCAAGGGCAGGATCAATCCTTAGGATCTCATATGCCTACTAGGTTCCTGTTTAAAACACACTCCTTACATTAGTTATAAAACTCCCTTAAAAATATCTGTCGTGAATGGATGCCTGGGTGGCTCAGCAGTTGAGCGTCTGCCTTTGGCTCAGGTCATGATCCTGGGGTCCTGGGATCAAGTCCTGCATCAGGCTCCCAATGGAGAGCCTGCTTTTCCCTCTGCCTATGTCTCTGCTTCTCTCTCTCTGTGTCTCTCATGATAAATAAAATATTTTATACATATATATCTTTTATATATATACATATCCATTATGAAATGTGTGTGTGTGTATATATATGTGATTATATATATATATATATATATATATATATATATATATATATCTCCATTGTGAAATCAAGGGACAGGGAGGGCATGGTGGGGAGCCATGTCAGACCCTGCTTTAACCTCATCACTTAAACCTTGCTGCCAGGGATCCCTGGGTGGCGCAGCGGTTTGGCGCCTGCCTTTGGCCCAGGGCGCGATCCCGGAGACCCCGGATCGAATCCCACGTCGGGCTCCCGGTGCATGGAGCCTGCTTCTCCCTCTGCCTGTGTCTCTGCCTCTCTCTCTCTCTCTCTCTGTGACTATCATAAATAATAAATAAAAAAAATAAATAAAAAATTTAAACCTTGCTGCCAGCTTCAAATATACTAAGAAACACTGAAATAGGTTCTGTCCAAAATCAGCTTTGAAAAAAAAAAAAAAAAAACAGCTTTGGGGGCAGAGAAGATGCCTAGCCCAAGGGCAGGATGTGCTTAAGACTCCTGGAAATCTCCCCTGCCTCTCCTCCCTACCAAAGGGTCCCTACAGGAGAATTCCATCCCTTGGCCTTCCAAAGAAGTCTACTCACAATGTGAGCCTGGCACAGTCTTAAAAGTCACCTTTAGGGTCATCTGATGGATTGCTAGCAGAAGGTGAAACTGTTGATAAACGGAGAAAAATTAGGCTCTAAGCAGATAAGGAGATAGCAAAAGGTAAAAAGCAGCTATATTTAAAAGGAATTTCGCTGAGGGCATCGAGGCAAAGACCGCTTCTGCTTTAGGGCGGTTGACGTTCTGTTTATCTTGTTCTCTGTGCCACCAATGATAAGAGCCTCAAAGATCTACCCTCACTCCTCCTGGGAAGCAACTACTCTTGGTCTGTATTTTGCAGGCTTTCCATAATCTGAAAATCATCGGCCCCACCCAGCTGTTCTCCTGACCTCCCTCACCATGGAAGGCGACCTCCTGCTCATTCCTTGTGCCATTTTACAACACTGTGGCACAGATGTTAGTTAGAACAACAGATGGATGGTAACTGTAACACAGATAAATTTGCCTCATTTCTCCATGATTTCTGAGTATCATGAAATGTGTTTATCAATATGTGGACATATTTCCATTCCTGGGACAGAACTGTGTCTATCTGCTTGCCTTAGGGATTACCACACCAGAAACCCTAGGCAATTCCACTGGAACAAAGCAGATCTTATCTGTAGCCCCAAGGTCTAACCTTCTGGCCATGATAGGTTTACTCTTCTTGCCTCTCTCTCCAGGTAATATAAATAAAGTCCTCCACAGAGCCCTATCAGCCTACCAACTTCAAAGCTAACTTACTGACCCAAGATTTAGGTCAGTGGCATCCCAGCTACAACAGAGGAAGGGGCCAATTTCTATTCTTTAAGCTTGGATCTGAAGCAACCAGAAGGTGGTCTTGGGTAGCTTTAAAAGCATCAGCTCTGGGCAGCCCGGGTGGCTCAGCAGTTTAGCGCTGCCTTCAGCCCAGGGTGTGATCCTGGGGACCTGGGATCGAGTCTCACATCAGGTTCCCTGCATGGAGCCTGCTTCTCCCTCTCCCTGTGTCTCTGCCTCTCTCTCTCTCTCTCTCTCTCTCTCTCTCTCCTCTCTCTCTCTGTGTGTGTGTCTCATGAATAAATAAATAAAATCTTAAAAAAATAAAAATAAAAAAGCATCAGCTCCAATTCTTGGAACCTATTAGTGCATGGCCAGCAACCTCGAGAACAGGGAAGGATAAATGGATGCAGACAAGAAGGTCCATCCTTCCAAAGCACCGGGCTCCCTCTGGAGCCCACGTTGGCAGTTCTGGAAGCTCAGGCAGGCCCAGGCCTCAGAGAGCACCATGGCAAGGGGGACACCCGCCAGCCAAGAGCGCTAATGCCCTCAGGCTTGATGAGGTAACTGCCAATGCTCTTGAACCAAGAATCCAGGGGACAGGGAAGCCACAGCCTCTCAATACACTTGAGAGAAAACCTTCTTCACGCCCAGGAAATGCCACACATACACATTTGACCAAATAATTGAAACAGAACACACTAAGCCATTAAACATTAAAAAAAAAAAAAAAACCCTCTTGATCCTCTCTGTTTATGCTGCTTGGCATAATAAATTCTTCAAGCTTTTCCTGGACTGTAGACACACATACATGTTTAAAAATCTCAAATACACAAATACGCTATATTTAGTGACTTCCGGTTACTCTTCATTCTTTCTGGTTGTTCAGTTGTTGTTTCCTGCACTCCCCCAAAGGGTACTTTGAAATCTTTCCAGTTTTTACAATTAAACCTAACCATCTGGACTAAAATCTTCGCATTCACTAAATTAGTCACAGATTTTGTGGGTAAGCTGAGAAAGTAAATGCTGCGCTCGGTGCTAGGATTTAAACCACATCTACCACAGCAAAACAGTCTGCAATAATCTCTCCAATTATGCACGCACATTCAGGCCTCAAATAGCACAGAGGCAAGTACACCTCACTGCACAGAACATTCGCACAGTCAGGACCAGCCCTCAGCTTGCAATGGGAGCTACCACACACCCAAAATGAAAGTCTCTAAAGACCTGTCAGAATTTATTTGGCAGACAAAAGATAAAACGGTGCCTATTTCTCCCCTGCCACCGAACCCCCCCTCCCAGCTGCCAGTGGGTGCTGACAAGCGGCTCCCCAAACCTGAGGTCATCTGCAGAGACCTGTGTCCCTAAGGGGGGGGGGGGACACCACGAACAATATGATCTGAATACACTAGGCACTTTCTCGATTTTTCCTCGCCCCCCAAGAATGAAAGTCTTCGAACCTCTCTGGGTTTCACTGCAAGGGTCAGAAAAAAATTCAATGGGTTTCAGGGTCAATGTACTTGGCTGAGATCCAACAACCGCACTGCACCCCCGGTAGAGAGCTGGGGGCACCGGGAACCTGGGACCGTCCAGCCCAGCGCAGGATCATCGGCGAGAAGGAAGCCCGCAGCGGTACTGCCTGCCAGGTAAGTGGAAAACACTGGCTCTGGCAAGGAAGTAAGGTCCAGGAGTTACAGTGGGCTTTCTGGAGTTAAAGTGGGCTTTCTGGATTCACACACTAGCCTTTCAAAGGAGACTTCCAGCACGCCTTGAATGAGCTAAGATACAAAGTATGAGACACAGGCATCAAAATCATTTGCAGAGCACCTTAAAAAAAGTTAGCACCCTTCCTTTCACGTTCTAACGGGCTACAGAAAAGCATCCGCTCCAATAGTACACAGAAGAGGTGAGGGAGGAGGAGCCAGAGACCAGGGGAACCCTCAATATTAGGCAGGAAGGCTGAGCACTGACTCCCTGTTATTTTTTAAGATTTTATTTATTTATTTGAGAGACAGAGAGAGCACAAGCAGGGGGAGCAGCAGAGGGAAAGGGAGAAGCAGGCTCCCCGCTGAGCAGAGAACCCCAAGCAGGCCTCGATCTCCAGACGTTGGAATGACGACCTGAGCCCAAAGCAAGCGCTTAACCACCCAGGAGGCCCCGGATCCCTGTTCTCTGTGTACATGTGAATGGGACTGAAACTGAAATATCCAGGATGTTCAGGTGGCTTTTAAAACCCTCTCAAGTATTTACATTGTGGAGGCGCTGACAATTTGGTAAAAGTCTTTCTTCCCAGGAGGGATTAAAGCTATAAAGAGACTTTAAGTTTGCAAAGCCTCCAGGCTGTCATAAATATTAACATGAGCGATGTATTTTATCTTTGCACTTTTGTTTTGGTTTGCTAGGAAAACTTAGGTTGAGTACATATTAACAGTCAACACCCAAAGAATTCAAATTTAGGTGAGCATTTGCAGGGATCTACCTCTTTGTTAAACGCAGTATTCCTTTTTGGCATGATTTCTTTAAAAAAACATCTTTACACAAATGTAAGCAACTTGGTGACTGTAACTGCTAAATTTTATGAGATTTCAAAGTTTAAAGTTTTAAAAGTTATGTTGGATGCTCAGAGAAGTAAAATCCAGGTTAGAAAATATTAACAGAAAAGCATCCAAAATGAACAATAGCACAATAAAAAGTTACCAGTTTGACAAGACTGAAACCACTTAGACCTTTTACCCTCTTTCTCCTGTTGCTCACCACCTTCCAAAGGAGAAAGATTTGTAAAATGAAGCTATCAGCCATGATTTTGACTGGATAAATCAAGCCTTTCTTAGTGATCATGATACCAAAATAGTCGGAGAAGAACTTAGAGTAAGAAGGAAAATGAAAAAAGAATAAAGAAAAAAAAAAAAAAAACCTAAAACACAATATCACATTAAGTCAATTTAGTGTTTTTAAAATTCAATTTTTCAAATGTGCATCAGATAACAAATAATTTTCACGTTCCAGAAGGAACGCGCTTTTTCATGGCCAAACAGAATGCAAAGACATCATGTAGCAACAATACTTGAAAGTATCCTGAGTTGTTATTATGGTGACAGTTTATACACAAAAGAACACTTGGAGATAAAAGGGTTTCATTCCCAAGAAAATGAATGCAAAAATAAAAACAGAGGAGTGTTCAAAATGATACTTTTAGAAAACAACACTTTACTAGTGATTTCCTTAAGCCTATTATTCATAAAAGGATTAGAAGGACAATCTGCAACCACAATGGGAACAAAGGCCATGATTTCTGGTCTTCTACTGTGCAATATAATCTAGTCTTAAAAAACGAAAAAAAGACATCCTGAAATTCAGGCTGCCTGGCAAACAGCCTGTCCACCCCACCCCAAAATTCCTGTACCACTTCACTGCCGTTGCTGGAGAGTTACTCTCTATTTAGTACCATGGCCACTAACTAAAGAAATAGTGGGGAATTCCTGTAACTGGTCCCAATTATTCAAGAGAATGCATTGTCTAGGGCTGTTTTCGCACAAAGGCCTTCCAACCAGCACCCACTTTCCCACACACCTTCTATCTCCTTTCTACTCCCCACCTCCTCCATCACCACCACTCCCCCTCATCTGAAAAGACAGGAAAATTCACCAAGAGCTGCTTGCTGTCCCTCTCTCTCTCTCAGTTGGAAGAAACCTTAAGTTTTCAGCTTCTAAACCAGACAGTAAAGAAATGACAACCTGCCTCTGCCTTCCTCCTCTCTCTCTCTCTCTCTCTCTCTAGCCTAAAAAGTACACTTGGCCAGGCAGCTCTCACCATTCCACAATTCATTTTTCTTTTGAGCAAAATGGGCAAAAACAGCTGAACAGGATCACAATACAGAACACTGGGCATTCAAGTCCTATACCTTCCACCCTATTCTTTCACCTCCCGGTCCAGAGGATTTGGTGACCTAATAAATCTTAATCTGTAAACAAATGGTTTGCTCTACAATTAAACCATTCATTCATTTTTTTTTTTTTTTTAACTGCTTGGCGGCTACCCAATCCAGAGACTTCTAGGCTCCTCCATTATTTAGCACTCCCAATGGTTAAAAGGCAATAAGCTCATTTGGAGTTTATAAACCTATGCACCATCAACAAAAGCATGTAATGCTTCCAAGATGCACAGTGGCTTTCTACACGCACAATGGGGAGCTGTGTGGAGTCTCCCCCAAAACAAAAATGCCTAGCCCCAATTAAGCGCCTGGGGGGGCCTTCAAAGCATTTATGCTAAGTTGCAAATACAGCAAGATCCACTTGAACTCCAACTGTCTTGTGTGCTTTTCCTCCCAAGGTAGGGAAAAAGCTGGGGCAGACTGACCTCATTAATGGGTAATTAGTGAACCCCGGGACTTGAGGGGCTAGCACAGTCGTGCCTATTGTGAGCATTTCAGTATGGGGCCACTAATTTCTTTTCTTTTTTTTAACCCAGAAGGTCTTGAGAGTCTGAAAGGCCCACATTTTACGTTTTTTAAGGATTTCAATCTGGCTATGTTTTCTCCTACCAGTCACAGAGTAGGAAGAAAAGAAGCAACACAAAGAGCGACCCTACTTCTTTTGTGGAATTTTGGCATAGCTCAAAGTTTTTAAATAAAATTACTTACATAATTGGCAGTCCATATGTAGTATTACAATCACTTTTGCTTTAGACAAAGTGAAATAAATAAGCCACCACCTGATTATAGAGATTGAACATAATATGTACCAAAGAGATACTATAAATCAAGGTGGGGCTTTTAGGATTATACGTGATGATGATGGGGGTGGGAGGTGGAAAACCAAATGATCTATTTTCATGAAGTCTTATTAAAACTGATACAGGGGATCCCTGGGTGGCTCAGCGGTTTAGCGCTTGCTTTTGGCCCAGGGTGTGATCCTGGAGTCCCGGGATCAAGTGCCGCATCGGGCTCCCAGCATGGATCCTGCTTCTCCCTCCTCCTGTGTCTCTCCCTCTCTCTCTCTCTCTATGTCTATCATGAATAAATAAATAAATCTTTACAAAAAAATAAAATAAAACTAATACAAAGCAATGTGATCAACATAACCACTTTTCCCGCCAATAAAATTCTCCACACTTCAAAATCATGATTACTACTGATACCAATCTGCCAAGATGCTGAGGACTATAAGCCCGTTAACATTACTTAAGAGTACCATCTCTCTGCAAATACACACCCACGGACCCGCTGTCTTGGTGCTAATTCACTAGTATAGAGAGAAGGTAGTTTGTAAGGCAAGTAATAAATAAAGCGAAACCTGACCTTCTCAGCAATCAAGATCTAAATAACTCTAATACTTACATATAATCAGGTGAATCAGTATCTTTGTGGGTATTTTTTTTTAAGATTTTATTTATTTATTCATGAGACACACACACAGAGAGGCAGAGACATAAGCAGAGGGAGAAGAAGCAGGCTCCCAGCACAGAGCCTGATGCGGTACTCGATCCCAGGACCCTGGGATCAGGACCTGAGCCAAAGGCAGACGCTCAACCACTGAGCCACCAGGTGCCCTCAATATCTTTATTTTAGAGAAAAATCACTGAAAAGGAGTAAATGGGGTTGGGAGTAATGATCTCCCTCAAAGGAGAACCAGCCCCCACACCCCAGGTCCAGCATATGGTCTTACAGTGGATTCTGTACAGGTAGAAAGGGTACTAAACTCACAAGAAGCCACTCACTATGCTTACTGCAGCCCTAAAGTTCCAACAGCTCCCAGGACAGGCTGGGGACCTAGGCACAAACTTGCAGGATGACATTACCGCCCACAGTGGCATCTTTAATGCTGGCCCTGTACTTGGTAAATCAATTAATCCCGCAATTCATTTATCTGGGGTTTACAGCTTTTGAGTATCAAATGAAAAAAATTAAAACAAGTCTTTTGTATTTTAGCCCAATAGACTGAAGTTATATTTAGAAGTGACTTTGTGCCTATCTGTGTTGTATTAAAACACCACACCGGGACCCCCCTCCATTAAACTTAGGCCAACAACTTTGTTTTGTTTTAGAAATGCTACAAAATGTATTTGCATAACAAACATATGTAATACATTTGGAGAAATCTTGAAAAGATGGAAAATGCTTATTAAGAGGTGGGGAGACCCCACCATAGTTATGCTTTTTAAAAAACAGAAAACAAAAAAAAAAAACAATACAGGAGGCTTGCAGGGAGAGAGGGAAAAAAAAAACATGCAAATCCTGGAAGCCATTCCAAACAGTTGGAAACTCTTCCTCTTAAAGTATATCCAAGGGCTCAAAAAATAAATATTCAAGAGCATTAATTTGTTTCTAGATGTGTGCGTGCAAGTAAAACAGCAGTCATAATGTGGAAATTTCAGTCACATTTTGCAACTAATTGGAAGCAGATTAGAATTCCGCCTCGGGGGAACGTTGTCAAACTAGAAGCTGGAGCAAATGAAGAAAGAGGTGAGGGCGTCGCGAAGAGCTGACAGATTTACAGCGCTCAGGGCTATAAACGAGCGGCGGGCGGGAGGGGGAGGGGAGGGGAGGGGGAGGGGGAGGAGGGGGCGCGCCCCCGCCCGCGCGCCCCCGCCCGCGCGCCCCCGACACACACGCGCACCCACCGGCCCCGAGCGCGCGGGCAGCCCAGCGGCCACGCCCCCGGGCCCCGGCGCTCCATCTGCTGCAGCCTGGAACAATAAACCCGCCTGCGAGCAAAGCAATGGTCCCGATAAGATAGAAACCCTGCAGACGGATAAACTGGAGCATGCAAAAGTCGGCGGGAGAGAAGGTTTCTTTCTTTTAAGTGGGGGGGAGGGGGGGTGCGGAGGGGAGGGGAGAGAGAGAAAGCAAGCAGATTGTGGAGGATAATCCAGCAATGGAGTAATGGAAACAGCTGCTCGCTTTCTACTTCAGTGTCTGGCATCTGCTGCGGCATCATGGAAAGGCTGGTGAAAGATTTGGGCAAGGAATATAAATGGAGACAAGTGGCCAAATGGAGTTTGATGCGGAAAAGCTCGACTGCTGTTTGAAAATCATGTTGTTCCCTTCGGGGAGCAGAAGCAAACAGTATTACTTAAGTCGGATTCCACCTTCAAAGCAGTGCGAAGGTCTGGGAATGTGAATGGCTTTCCGATCGCTTACTGAAGCTGGCAAACAGTCTAGAGGGGGAATAGCCCTCCGTGGGTCAAAGGGGTGGGCTCACTGGCCAGAGATCTTCACGGAAAAGTGAAATTGAAGTACTTTTCAATTCATTTCACTTACTTTTTTAAAAATTATATACATATAGATGGAACTTATTTATAAAAATTATATACACATACATACATTATGTGTGTGTATATATACTCATATTTATGTGTGTGTATACACACACACACACACTCTCTTCCATCACAGCTGCTTACTTCTAAACTGGCTCAAGGGACGATTTCTATTTGTTGTGCCTATTTTCCCCTTGGTTGCAAAGATTCAGTTCTAATTTCATTTCCATCACAAAAGAATTGGCAAAGAACGAAAAACTCAGAAACAGAACTGGAGTGCTGCTGTGCTAGTCATAAGCCTATAATAAAGCACAGATTTGATAGCATTATCCATGTACTGTGGTGAACCACACACAAATAAACAGTTCTCCATGAAGAATGAAAACCCAAGGCTTCGACTCTTCCAATTCAAACATTATTGTTGCTTTTAACATGAGCCATCCATAAAATCAGCCAAGGAGGGTAACAGGAAATCCAAAAGTCAGCTGGTCTGGCTACGCACACTTTGCAAAACAAAAGTTAGGAGCCGCTTTCCAACTGGTCCCTATGATATTCTCCACGAAGAATGGGTAAAACTGTAAAATCTCAGTATTGAAATAAATGGTATATTTAGGCCAAGTGAATTCTAACTCGGTAGGTGTAGCAACCCCCCAAAAAGTACCGCCCTCCAGAAAGGGGAAAGCTTGCTCACCCAACTAGGAACAACTTAGACATGACCTTTGAACCTTCGGTGACTAAAGGCGAAAGAAAGACAGAAAGGTGTACCTAAAAGAACCAGAGGGCCAGATGTGCTTTCCTAAGAAACCAAACCAGTTTTCTTTAATCAAAAGGACGAACTGTAACTTCTAGAAGTTTATGAAAGTGTGACCAATTGGAACTTTGTCGTCTGTTGCTAATTGAAGCATATAAAAGAGTCCATTTCTTAAAACATAACTACAAACACTTTTTTTTTTTTTTTTTAATTCACTGCCACATGACAAAAACCAGAATCGAGTTGACTGGTGGAAGATCAGTGCAACCAAAGACCACGCTATTATTTCAAACTGTCAGGGGAAGGCAGTAAAATTGCTACCAGGTCTCCTTAAGTTACCCTTCAATAAAAAGAAGCCATCAGGGAAATAAGAGGAAAAGAAAACACATCAAAACCTTAAAAGTCCCTTTAAGTAAAATTATACGTCTGTGGCACCATGCCATCTGCTCTCTGGTTAACATAATAAGCCAATTCCACAACCTAAATATCTGCTTTCTAAAATCATTATATACAACACAAAATATAATCAATAGATTTTGAAACTGTAAAAGCTGCATTCATATGGCATTATTGGAATAAACCTACATATCCCTGTAGGCACATTTTTCTTATGGTGCTAGCTGACAATGAGGATTCCCAGGAGGCAGAAAAGCTCAGTGGTTGAGCTAGAATAGTCACAGTAAAGAATAATCAAACTGAGGAGGAGGGTAGGGATGAAAAGGAGAGCAGCTTTGAAAAGTCAGCAGTAGTATTTATTCATCACTTCAAACCCATTTATTCTAACCAAAATGGCCTTCTTTTTGAGTTCTCTCTAACAGCTATAATACATATTTTTAAATCTTCATTTAGCCTCACTGTGGGGGGTGGAGAAGCCTTCTGAATACCAAATGAGATTCAGGTACTTCAAGGCCTGACCTATCAAAACATATTTGCTTTGTGACCATTTCAGTTCTTCATGCGAAATCCATAATCTCTGTTAATATGTTACCAAAGGGTATCCTTAACCAAAATGTAGCACAAACATAGAATTCAGCAGAGCAGTCCTGTGCCAATCTCACCCCCTCCTGAAAAATCCTTTGAGTTCTCAAAAAAAACCCTTACCAACAGCCGGACTGCTGGTCAACAGACTATGAACAGTTGAACAACCTTTCATTCAGTTGTGAAAGCTTTGTTTCAATTGCCAAGAGACTTTAACTTAAAAAGAACTTGCAGCAGACAGCAGGAAGGCACTCAGTCAAACTTGAGTGGGGAGATAAAATTGAGCCCAGGGCCCCATTTGCCCTGCAGCAGAGTGGAACATAAAATCAATGGTGACACTTATTTTAAAAGAAATCAAGCCCCTACCAACTAGATACTTCCAGTCTACTCCCGACCCAACATCTATGTATGCAACTATAACATATTGCTAAAAAAGAGAAAACAGACCCAAAACGGAGTCACTTATGTCAAGCCCCACATCAGCAAAACAAGACTTAACACATAATCTAACTGCAGTTCTAGCCTCTTCCCAGGAATGTAATCTTTAACTAGGTGATCTGGGATTACCTGGGCACGAGTGAGAAAAATCTGTCCAAAAGACCCCTTCTCATCCCCCTTCAGAAGGCGACCCTGCCCAAAACAAGGCACTGTGCTAATAAACTTCCTTTTCTTGAACCCTTTGTACCTTCAAAAGCCTTTCCTTTCCTATGGTTCTCCAGAGCTCCTTTCTGTTTTCAAGACAGGATGCTACTCAGTTCATGAGTCATTCAATAAAGCCAATTTGATTTCAAAAGTTAGTTGTGTTTTGCTGTTTCGCAGATTTGGTGGCAGTGGCAGCACCAGAAGGAGACGTCCAAAGGCACTGGGGACACAGAAGGAGAAACGCAGGCATGGTATCCTTGAGAACTTTGAGTTGTCTTTCTCATCATTTCCAAAGGGAAGGCCATGGATGAGTTCCTCTCAGTTCTGGTTCCACTCTCTTGGCGTAGAGCTTCTGATCTAACTGGCTTTCCAAAGTTCCTCATTTGATTGAAATCCCTCCCCAAAGTCTCTCCCCACTGCTCCAAGATTCCACACTGGGTAATGCTAGTGGTTATTAGACTGAGTCCAACTTAAAAAACCAGCCTGGGCCTGGAATTGGACTGGGTCTGATTTAAGCTGGACTGTGCCTGATTTGAGCTGTTCTGGGTCCCGTGCAAAGCCTTGGGTGAATGAAATTTTAAGTCAAGGCTATTGTTCGTGGCAATCTTGAAGACTACAAAAACAAAAACAAAAAAGAAACACAAAAGGCCACAAAACTGATGGCACTGGTCAAGTCATTTAAAGGTGTTACAGTGCTCACCAAACTCGAGCCTTACCTATTGGATAAATTGATGCAACAGGATAAGATTGACATACTAGGTCACCTGCCAACCTCAAGAAAATTTCTGTGCAACAAGACACAATGTAAAACACCACACGATCCCCAACCCAGTTGACATACCCCTCTTAGGTGTTAGTTTGGCTCCAAGACAACCAAAGACTTACCCCCTTCCCCCCCAAAAAAGATCCTTAAAACCCAAAGAGTTAAGTGCGCCACCTTCTGGCATACCGGCTTATTTGGTGTCTAAGAACTATGGTCTCAGAAGCTAAAGATCAATTTTTTAAAAACAGCAAAAACCTTACTGAGCTTGTTTTCAGTCCTAAGAACTTGACTAGGTAACTGTAAGGTTTGAGGGTTCCAAAATATGGCCAGACACAAAAACAGGTTAAACTCCATTGGCCAGGTTCCTATGCTCAGGGAACTTAGAAAGGCCATTATGAGGAAAGCTCCAATGAGATAAGATCATTGAAGAAGTAGGCTTAAAAGCAAGGGTTCCCAAATCAACCAAACAAAACTGGCCATCTACTTTACGCCTCTAAGGTCTTCAAAATTCCAAAATAACTAAATTGAAAGATTCACTGCAAAAGGGCAATGAAAAATTAAAAGTACAAAAGGTTCCTAAAACAAAAAACTTTAAGATGGATGTAATCCCACTGTTCTCCTCCACTGTTTCAGTACTCAATCTATTGATCCTTTATCTAAATCGACTTTTCACCCTGAAAAGTAAACACTTTTAAAATAAGACCACCCAAGGCTCCAAGTGACCCTCTTCAAGTATCTTTTACTCCTTGGTCAAAGGCCAAACTAAGGGCCATAAGTTTAAAAATTAAATTTCCTAAACCCAGGGGACATCCTCAAAAGTTTCTGTTGACAGATTATCTTCTAGATTAATGAATTAATAAAAAAACAGAAAATAAAAGAATGAGGTCATGATAAAAGGTGAACACTTTGAAATGACCATGACAGTGAACAAAATTGGCCAAATTAATAAAATCTTAAAAAAAAAAAAATTGGCCAAATTAGAGGTCTAACAGACAACCCATTATCTACTCTTGGAGGATCCCATATAGCTGTCCCCCCACCCCCACCCGCCCCGCAGAGTTGCGGAGACTCAGAAATTCTCTGGTAGAATGCTGTGTTATTCCCATTAAAAGCCAAGGAAAAACCAAAATTAAAATTAATGAAATTAATTAATTCTGGTGCATACTTTAAACCCAACTTGAAGCCTACAGATGGGATCCTGGGAAAATTAACAAAAGCCAGCTAAGGATGAAAATTCATACCAGGGTCACCTATCCCAAATCTCTGTAGCACCATCTCTGGGGACAGCTCGTGTCCAAGGTGTTGTTCAAGATTGCCAGAAATATTTACTGTTTGTCCCAGGTGAGAACTGACCAAATATTTCCAAGGTTTTTTTTTTCCCCCCAGTAGATGGCCAAATTGGAAGCTATTATTCAGAGCATGATACGATGTTTTCAGGCCTTCCCCCTAAACTAAACTAAAACTGCACCCAGAAAGTAAGAATAGCCTTCTAAAGTCTTTGCAGAAAGACTCCTAAAATTCTCAAAAAATATAAAAACCCCAACTCCTTTTGCAATTTCATGTGATCTAAAATTGCTTTATGTGTAACAACTAGATTGAGGTTGTTGGTTTAATTGAAATAGGTGTGTCTTTAAAGTTACCAACATTGAATAAAACACAGATGTACAACTTTTATTCTACCTGAGTTTACTAATCAAGTAAGTTCATAATATCTCTGCTACAACATTTATCAACCAGAAAAATAACTTGGGATATATAATGAAATTTTCATAGGTAATTAAACATAATTGTTAAGAACAGATGAGTAAAATAGATGCAAATGAGATAAAGTTTGTGAACTTTTCAGCAACTTGCCTCCAAAATTTTTTAGCTACTTGAAACAAACTTTTGCCAAGTTAAATGATAAATTAAGTCAAGGCCACCGAATAAATATCTGGATCATCTCCAAATAAAATAAAACACTGAAACTAAATACTTGGGTCCAATAGTAAACATATTTTGTGCCACAGCGAATTTGCTATGAGAAAACATTTATTTCTAAAAATTATGCAAAATATTTATAAATTTGCCAAGCTACTATAACAGTGTACAATTGTTTACTTATTTTTCACAAGAACATAAATTTTTTAAGGGTTAAAAATTCTAATGTATATGGAGCACCTGAGTGGCTCAGTCAGTTAAGTGTCTCCCTTCTGCTCAGGTCAGGATCCCAGAGTCTTGGGATTGTGCCCCATATGAGTCCCATTTCGAGCTCTCTGCTCAGTGAGGAACCTGCTTCTCCCTCTCCCTCTGCCTGACGCTCCTCCTGCTTGTTCACTTGCTCTCTCTCGCTCTAATTAGTTAATTGATTAAAATAAAACAAAATAAAATCCTTGTCTCACATTAAAAAAAATTCTAATGTATGTAATTGAAGCTTCTAGAAACAATAAGGGAAACATCTCTATACAAAGTAGGATGTGGTTTTAAAAAGACACAAGGATTGGAGATGCATTTTGTTGAAGGAAAAGAAAAGTACTTTTGTCCTAAAGTGAGGGTGCCTCTGTCAAGATGGGAAAAAGGAAAAAAAGATGACAAAATCAGAATGGAAAAAAAGAAAGTTTGTGAAATAAAAAATTGGGAGGAAAGAATTTTATGCATGTTCAAACAGTAAGATTGAAAACATTTGCTATAAGGGTTTTACAAATAAGCTTTAATGTCAGTAGTGTATTTATATAAAACTAAACCTTGATTTTCTTTCATCTGTTGAGTTGTCTGTAAGACACTGTACAACTATTTAATTTCCTGTATTTGCCTGTAAATTCTTTTTTTTTTTTTTTTAACTAAGTGCTACACCCAAAGTGAGGCTTGAACTCATGACCCTAAGATCAAGAGTCACATGCTCTGGGATGCCTAGGTGGCTCAGCAGTTGAGCATCTGCCTTCAGCTCAGGGCGTGATCCCCGAGTCAAGCCCCAGGATCGAGTCAAGCCCCAGGATCGAGTCCCTCATGGGGCTCCCTGTGGGGACCCTGCTTCTCCCTCTGCCTATGTCTCTGCCTCTCTATGTCTCTCATGAGTAAATAAATAAAATCTTAAAAAAAAAAAAAAGTCACATGTTCTATTGACTGAGCCAACCAGGTACTCCTACCTGTGAAGTCTTAACTCCCCCATGGTTAAATAGATATTTAAGCACATTGTTTCACAATGACCTATGATCTTTTTGACCAAGTATTTTATTTTTTTTTTAAACCTTTTTTTTAAATTTTTATTTATTTATGATAGTCACACAGAGAGAGAGAGAGAGGCAGAGAGACACAGGCAGAGGGAGAAGCAGGCTCCATGCACCGGGAGCCTGACGTGGGATTCGATCCTGGATCTCCAGGATCGCGCCCTGGGCCAAAGGCAGGCGCTAAACCGCTGCGCCACCCAGGGATCCCTTGACCAAGTATTTTAAAACCTTTAAAATTTTTGACAAATTTCCCAAAATTAAATCCTAAATGAAGTCTGTTTCACTAGAACTTTGAGATTTTTCAGAGGGTCCCTAAAACATCTGAAAAGATTTGTTTTCTCTCCTTATAAAAAAGGGAGATGTTAAACTAAGTAGGCTTATTTGCTATGTGGAATTACATGGAAAGCATTGTTAAACAAAAAATAATAGTAAGACTTATTTTTTTCCCCTTCCCCCTTGCCCATACCAAGACTTATGTTGTTATTTGCATTTGTTATAAGTGTTTCAGAAACTGTATAAAATTCCTAAAGTCCAATATGTCCTGGTATAACATTATTACCATAGTTCCAGTCATTATTTTTAAATGTGTGCCACAGAAATGACCAAATTTCCTGGCAATTCCCTTATAACGAACTCTCAACTGATCTTTAGCAATGGACATTTTTTTTAAGTCTTTTCACTTTCAGGCAGTTACTGTTTTACTCAGATGTTTTCGCAAATGTGTTCTGCAAAGGTACATCATCTTCAAGGCTTCAAAATAAGGACTCTGGCAAACCCAGGTTTCTGATAACTTTAAGATCATAAAAATAAACTGGTTAATAATTCCCAGAATGAATGGAAAATGTGGATTAAAGCAGAACAAAAATTAATAACATGGGACTGAATGAACTGAGGAGGATGATTATAATTTTTATGACTTCTTATGTGAAATATTGCTTGTTCCTTAATGTTACTTTTCAAGATTTGAGGAAACTTTTTCCCTTATGCTGTTTATGACTTACAGTAGTTTGGTAAAGTATATCTTCATGAACAAAGATGAAACATTTACTTTTTTCCTTTGATTTCTTAAGAATTTGGGAACTCTTGAGTATTCTCTTTATGGCAAAATAATTACTTATACAAGTTCAATGAGAATCCAGTCTCTTTGTAACACAACACAACTGGAAACGGTGGTTATATTACCAAGACTTTTACTGGAACGTTGTGTTTGAGAGACATTATAGACTCAGGACCAGAGTGTTTTTAAAACCTGAGACTGACTTTATGGAACCAATAAGGCCCCTTGGAAAAACTGGCAGGTACTGTGCTTAAAGGATTCCAGCAATGCAGTCTTAAAAAGAGCATTTTTGGTCAATCACTATTCTTGCTGCATTTACACAAATAATCAAACCAAGTTTAAAGCAAACAAATCACTTTCACTGTGATTATTTCCGGTGGAAATAATGGAAATAACTATAGAAAGTTAAAAAAAAAAAAAAAGTTTGCATTTAGCTCTTAGATTTATTTCTATATTAGATTCTAACCCTATTAATTGCCTCAGAGGTTTTATTATTTACCTGTAACTGGACTGAGCCCCGAATTCCTCTGTTTCTTAAAATATTTGGTACCACTCCAACTACTGTTTCCAATTTTCTCCCACTTTTCTGATTGGGAATCACTAAGCCCGTCAGTATCCTTGGAAGGATGTACCAGATGCCCCTCACTACCCAGATGGCAGCCAAACTTCAGAGACTTAAACCTTGGTTACACAACATATCTCACAGCTGAAGAAGTCTCCACCTGACAGGTCCTATACTCCAGCTGGAGACCTCAAGATCAAATTGACTAGGAAGACAAGTAGCCAACATTGAGGTTCACTGCTTCTTTCCAAGATGTCACACCAAGACTTCATACTTTAAACCTAAAACTTTCTTCCTCTCTTTCTTCATTTTACTCTGGCACTGGCCTGAAAAGGTAATACCATCATCCATATCTCTTAGGCCACTGCAAAGAAGGGTGGCAATCCAACCTCCAAACAATTGTTGGACTTGTCACTACTCTCTCAGACTCAGCAGCCCCAACCCATTTCATCTGACTCCCTAACCATAAGGGTCCATTTCCACATCTCTGGTTTAATAATCCCAAAACCCAGGGAACTCTGCACTCAAGTTCGGTGCAAAGAAAGGAATATGAGTCAAGAGTAACTAGAATAAAACTACCAGTGTGGTCCACAAACACTTAAATTTTACTGGCCTCCATGCCTGTACCAGGAGACTTTCATGACTAAAATTAGCTCCCTTTGGCAGGTCTCAATTTCCAGGGTTGGGAGTAAATGCAAGGCTGTGATCAGGAACCCATCCTCAACTCTTGAAAATATTACAGAATCCACCGCCAATACAAAATTGTCCCTGAAACACCCTAGACTCTCTGCCCACACTTATTCCTGATAAGAGGGCAGCCCTGGTTTATCTTCCAGCTGAACAACGAGGGGTCTATGCAGTGGACACCATCACCTGCTATGCCTGGATTTTAACGTTTCTCTGGAAGTTGAAACTCAGTTACTGACTGATCACTAAGCCACTTAGCTTATTATAAAGTGATGCTTTTAGCAGAGTCTTTCCCTGACTTACTTGACTTTGATTGGTTTGGGTGTTGGGGACCATGGCTTCAAAGTGCACTCCAGGCATTGGGAACTATGGAACTATCCTACTTAAAATAATCAGAGTCTTCTCCCTGGCATGCTGTATTCTCTCAGAAACTTTCAAGGCGTGTTGGCAACCACTAATCACCCAGCAAATTAGCTCCCTAAGACTGAGACGCCAGAAAAGGGAGGGAGAAAATGGCCTACTGAACACCGGTGAGCCTGAGGTCATGACCTGCAAATAACCACCCAAAGGATGAAGAACTGAGAGAACTTCAGATGGGGAACTCATGGGGAGCGGGGCTAATGCCATAAAGTCTGATCACATCTCTACAGTTCGGCAGTCTAATCTAAGGGCAGGGAGTAGGGGAAAGCTGTTAAAAAAAAGAAAAGAAAAGAAAAGAAAAGAAAAGAAAAGAAAAGAAAAGAAAAGAAAAGAAAAGAAAAGAAAAGAAACAGACCCAAAACGGAGTCATTTGTGCTAAGCCCCACATCAGCAAACCAAGACCTAACCCTGCCTGCAATTTCAGCCTCTCTCAGGAACGTAGACTTTATCCCGTCGTTATGGAATAACCTGATGGAATAACCTGGTCAGCATTAGTAAGGAAACCAATAGACCTCTTCCAGCCCCCCTTAGGAAGGCACTCTGCTAATAAACTTCCTTCTCCTGCCTCCTGTCTACCTTTCAAACCCTCTCCTCTTTCGGACAGCTCTTCAGAGCTCCTTTCTACTTGCTGGATGAGATACTGCTCAATTCATGACTCCTTGATTAAAGCCAATTTGGTCTATTAATTTACTCAGCTAAATTTCACCATTTAATCATTGTACACACACCTATGAAAACAGGAGTTGCAGGGCACTGACACAATCTGTATATCAGCCTTTCACCTTTCACGATGATCAAAGTCATTCTGGAGGCAAAGATTTCACTGGTACTCTTTCCTGGTCTCTAACCTTGACTGTCCAGATGAAGAAACTATTATTTATTGGCCAACAAGCATAGGGAAGAAAGGTTATTTCCACTGTGAGATTGCTAGGGATGGCCCAGTATATCCTTAGTTCTGGCTCCCATGTCCTACAAGAATGCTATACAAGAAAGTTAGGAATAAACTGTTTAGTATTCAAGCAAAACCCTTGATGTTCAGATCACTGGCAAGTTCAGAGTGCTGGCAATCAAAACTGTGTTGTGCTCCAGTAATTACTATGAAAAAACTTTCAGTGCTTAATATTAAAGAATAGAATAACATGATCTTTCCACCTCTTCTACACCTCTAGAGTGTGTTCAACATGGCAATTATCTCGGTTCAAGAAGTAGAGTTTAAACTGCACTGAAACTCAATTATACCCATGACTTTTTTAAACAGACTTCAAAAGGCAGGTTTCATCACATTCAAATCGCCGAACAAAATCTTCTTCCCAACTTATTAAAAAAAAAAATAGATTTTTAATCTGTCTCCTACGAGACCTCTTCATGTATATAGATGGTTTCTCTTTAGCTTCCAGACCCAGGTTTTTGTTTTTATGTTTTTTGTTTGTTTTGTTTTGTTTTTGCTTTATGAAGACAGAGGGATGACTGAGCCACAATGAAAGACAAAGAGAGATCCCATCCGATAAAGAGCCAGTTCGAAGGGCAGCTCTTGGACACCCAGCCTAGAACTGCCACCATTTAAAAAAAAAAAAAAAAAAAAAAGATCACACACTTGTTAACCAAGAAAAAAACACACATTTCTTTGCGACTTTTAAAAATGCAAAGGAACCAGGAGTAGTAGATTTATGATTTAAGTGCTTGTGGCTAAAATAGCTTTCCAATTATCAAGGGCCTCTTAGGAAGAGCAAGAATGCATTATGTGTTAATGACCACAACCAGGGGTCCCTTCTTGACTCTTTTGTCAGAACCAGAGCAGATCTTCCCCGCAGCTTCACCATTAATATGTCTGTTTCCTGTCAGCCCACTCAGAGATAATGTCATTTATCTCAGGGAGGCACAAGCCTAGTCATTAGCTTCTATAAAAGACCTCAAACAAAGGCCGGATAACATTTCACCCAGGGCTCTCCCTAAACCCGGAACCAAGCTCAGTGTCTAGGAGTCAGATTCAGAAGTTATCATGGTGAAAAGAATATTTTCCTCCTCATCAACCGTCCCGGATCCAGCTCTGGGGGCGAGCAAGGCCTACGTATAGTAAACACCAGTCCAAAGTGCTATCACGTACAATTAGATTACCCGATAAAGGCTGGCCAGAGTTAGCCTGGGAGAGCCTCTGCCCCTCCTGCCTCCAGGGGGAAAATGGACAGAATAATTCAGGTACTGACTAAATAGTGAGATCTTTGAAGAAGTGACCCCTCATTGTGATTGCCTGCAGGAACCGAATAACCATTATAAAGTGTTCAATGGCTGGGCTTCTGGAAATCTTTTAAATAAAAGTGGAACTGGTTAAAATAAATGTAGGAACATGTGTTTTCACAGTGTTGCTCCTATTACTGCAATTTCAAGTTTCTATGAAGTACCAGGTGAACTTTTATAAATTAAAAAAACACACACACACACACAGACACAGGCAAAATTGGAGCAAATCTCAGCCATTCAATCCTTGTTTTTCAAGCTGAAAACGAAGAACAGATGGTACTTTCCATGTTGTTTGAATCTGGTTATTGAACACCTCTGTGGTTAGGGAGATTTCTGCTTAGCACTTTCGGCATACATTTCATTTACTAACTATAAAATGCTGCTTAGGAAAAATAAGTCTTTATAACACTCTAATTAAAACCATCTTGCAGCCAAGCAATTTCACTTGAAGAGCATTCTTAACCTGGTGACATTTAGACAATGACTCCCCACCCCACTCCCTTCCCCCACCCCCCTCCCCCGCCCCAGACTATTCGCAAAGTTATTAAAAGTTGCTACACATTACTCATCTCCTTTTAGCACAATCTTGATCCCTTGTATGTTTTTTTTTTTTTTTCATCTTTCCAGTGCACCTGATACATTTCAAATACTATGCTCAGGACTCAGTGATACGCCTGGTCACACAAATCCTCCCCCAACTTCCTTGGGTTCTCACAGAACACTTGCTGGGGAAAGGATGGCCTCTGCCTCCACCTTCAAGAGCCCTGTCACCCTCCGAGGCTGCTTCTAGAAAAGTAAGGAGCAGGATCAACGGTGACTTGGAGCCAGCCTTCGTTACCAACATTTTTAACCACTAAATCCCTTATGTAGCTTTCAAAACAGTTTGCTGTCCTGCAACAATGGACTTTGTTTTTTAATTATAGCAAGTGACATTTCTGCCCTTTTATTTCACAGTAGACAAACTGCACTCTCTAAGGAGAATTTGTAGGGGACACCAGATTTGGGGGAAAGGGGTGGAGGCAGGGGGGCGGTTGGGGAGGCTGGCATATTGTCCACAAAACTCATTAATCAAAATATGTTCTTAAACTGCTCACACTCACTTAGAAAATGTGCCAGAATTCCCTAGTGAAGTGTAAAAGGCTTCTACAAGAGAATAAAACAAAATGAATGATACCCCTTATAGACAGGTCCATTTGTAGACAGCACCTTTAGGCTGTTAAGGACCAGCTTAATGAAAGCAGTATGATATCAGGGAAGTAATTCTCTCTGCTGAACATGTACCGAGTAGTCAGAACCCTGAGACACAACTGCAAGCTCTCCTGTGCCTTTTCATGTCTGGGTAAGTCTTAGGTGTTTTAAAGAATTCTCCTGTGTAGTTTTGCATTTTCTGGCAATCCAATAAAAATCGTGTACCCTATTTAGCCTGGCCGAGTCCCTGTGTCTGATAAGTCAAAACTGTAAGACGGCTAAGGAGAGAGACATGCAGAAGAGCCTCCATACAGGCTATTATGCTTCAAAAGAAAGGAGGGGGAAGGTGGAGAAGCAGGTTTTAACAACCCAAAGCCAACCCGTCAAATCTACTTATTCAGACATGTCACTGGTGGCTTAACCACAAAATGGGCTATAGAAATATAGCTCAAACATCTTAGAATTATGGCATGTTTTGATTTTGTTCACGTATTAAGGGAGTGGCGACTTTTACAACATACTTGTGGTTTCCACATAAAGGAGTAGAACACTCATTGATTTAATTAGGTTTCATAAGGTCCAATTTATCATGTTTTACATGACTTTGTGTAGTGTAGAAACAGAATAAACAGACCAAAAATAGACATTTAAGCATGCTGTGAAAATTAACCGGTGACAGCAAGGCTTATGAATCTCCTGTGAAACCTTTCAACCAGGAAAAAAATAAATAAAAAATAAAAACAAAAACCCAGAAGAAAAGCACAGGCACAGACACACAGACACACACACACACACACCCCTTCGGCTTTCACATTAGGCCCCTCCTGAGCCACATCTGATGGCTGAAAATTCATCATCTTCACTTCGGAGCCACTTGCTCTTTGCCAACCCAGACTATCAAGCAAGGCGGAAATTAAAACATGATACAAAACATCCAAAAAAAAAAACCCTTCCTCAAAGATGCTTGGGTGTGAAAATACTTTGTCAGGTAAAGCCCATTGGACTCAATCTGGACCCCGGAAATAGGTACCCTCAGTGAGTAGAGAAGGAAGTAGTCCCTCCACTGAGGTCTCATTCTCCCATGAGTTGGTGGCATTAGGAGTGACACCCCTGGGTGGCATCTGTGCAAGGGAGTGCCATCTCTGTGTGGCAGGGAGGCAAGTGTTCTTAAGAGAAGTCGGTGGGGGGGGGGGGTGCGGAGAGCCTATAGAACTCGGTTCTCGGGCCGACACCCCCCCCCCCCCCCCGCTTGACAGAATGGCCAACGTGGCAGGATCCAAGCCCCCCAGAGCCATACCTGAGGGGCCCCTGTGCCAACACCAGCGGCCACGATGGGCGGAGGGCGGTGGACTGAATCTAAATGTGGGGAGCTTTCTCCCCTCCTCCACCCCTACCCTACCCCCTCCACCCCCTCCACCCCACCCCTCTCCACCCCACCTACCCCTCCAAACCTGACTTGTTTGCTCTTCATTTATGTAATTCATATTATCACATTTATACCGCTCTGACTGAAGAGGAGTTGAATGTATATGAATAATTTAATTCTTCATTCTTTATCCAGCTTCCTCTGTGACTGGAAAGTGAAAAGAACACACACACACACACACACACACACACACACAAAACGGAGAACCGACACCATGCTCTAATCTCAGTTGCCATGACAGCAGCCTTTGAGATACTGAAATGTTCCGATTGCCAGCTAAACAAAATTGTTGAATGTGAACATTTGGCTGGAAGATTAAAAGGCTAAGGGGAATGCAAAAGGGCAGTACCTCCCACATTCCAGGCCGCAGTGAATCCAATCAAATGGCTCTGACTCCTTAACCACAGCCATTGTGAGCACTGGATTAGGGCAATTCATCTAGATAGTTAGAGCAGATTAGAAGTGCAATTTGAAGACTATTGGCAACAAAAGTAAATGCCCTACTGTACTAAGTAATAAGAAGATTTCAGGACGCCTTTTAGCAGAAATTATGTGCAGCGACACGATGCAACGTAAGACTCGAAACCTGGGATTTTTGAAAATGCAGTTACGTTCGACGGTGTCAAAAGCTGTTGGACCAAAGGCATATGAATAAAAGAAGCATTCGGACGCTTCTTGGTGATTTTTGGCATCATCTGCACTTTAACGTACCTTCCGCCAACTTCCAAAATCATACAATCAGAACTTTCTTCCTGCGCTCTGATTTCAATCTCAAATACGAGAAAACAAAAACAGGAAAGTCCGGAGGGAGAGCGGTGAATAACCGTACACGGAAATAATCATCCAAAGACATCTGCCATTTCTGATCAAGTTAGAAGTCGAAAAAAAAAAAAAAAAAGCACATTATCTAATAAGCATACTCCCAAACAACCATGCCAGAAACCACAAAATAGGAATTCTGCTTCTGCGAAGCACGACCTGCGGAATTCATCTGAAGGTTGACTCGATAGAAACAGGACTCACACCCCCAGCTCACTCCCAACCTGCCCGGTGGACAGAGCAACCTTCGGTCCCAGGGCTCCGCTCAGCAACGCATGACCATCACCAGACCGGGACGGCAGTCCCAGGCCTCCCACACCAGCCACCGCAGCCCCGGGGGCAGTTTCTCAAGGGCAGTCTCTAACTGGACTTTAAGACAAGGACGGAGATGGGAGGAACGAGGAACGCTCCGCGTTGCTTTAAACCCGCGATCCCCCGCTACTCAGGTGCGACACAAAGTTCTCGTCCCCTCTAAGCCGTTTCCACGTTTCAGGGACAGCAATCCGCCAAGTCCGTTTCACTTCTCTGGCCGACCTGTCCACTCCCCGGGCAAGCTAGCAACCCAAGCGACAACACTCCTCACTCTCCAGCTGAGAGCCGTGCGAGGGGACCAGGGGAGAGCCCTAGACGCCACCGAAGCCCAAAACCATTCCAGTCCTGCTACGCGGTTAAGAAACCAAGGACCCCAGGACACCAAGGCTGGGGGGCTAATTCAGGACCAATACGAGGAACCCATCCAAGGATGATACCCTCTGACAGAACGACCTTGGAGAAAACAGGTCGAGGGAAGAGTGTAAATGAGAATCCTCGGGCATACCTCTCCAGGGAGGGGCCGTGAACCCTGCACCTAAGGACTCATCACCAGAAACACCAGGGCGGGCATATTAAAACATAAGACACCTCTCCTTAGGCGAGAAACCGGGACATGAGTCAAGCGGGTGCATGAGCAGGTCTTCTATTAAAAGCACACCACAGCCGCCTCGCTGGCCAGGAGCCCCGCTGCAGGGCAAAAGGCACTTGGGAACACCCGGGCCCTCCCACCTGGGGACCCAGACACTTGGCAGCGCCCGCAGCCGCAGCGCGAGCTAAAAGCGGTGCACCCAGGTCAGCTCCCCCATTGCAAGTTTTCACGGAAAGGATGCACACAACAGAAGCCTCACAAAGAACCGCAGAGCACGCGTGAGAAGTGTGAGGCACACAGAGGCACACACACGCACGCACACACCCCCTCCCCCGGCACACACGCACACACACCAGCCCCCCCTACACACACACACACACACACAGACGCACACAAAGAGGAGAGTGGGAAATCTAGGAAGGCGACTTGATCCTACCTTCTCGGTTTTCAGTTTCTTGATTCGCCTGTGGCTCTCCTCCTCCTCCTCTTCCTTCTTTACCAACACAGAGTTTCCCATGAGCCCTGAATCCGGGGCACTTTTGCTAACTTCCCCAGCAGCCGCGCCGCTGCCACTCCCAGCGCCCCCGCAGTGGAAGGGGCTCGCGCCACCTCCATTGCTCTTGGCCCCAAAGGCATAGAGGTGACCCCCCGAAGGGGCCTGGCCGCCACTGCCATTCTGGTGGCCCTGGAGCAGGTCGTGCTTGTCCTTCCTGGATTTCCCCGCATCCTTATCCCGCTTGGCGCCTCGGCTGCTCTGGCTTTTACCTGGCTTCTCCTCTTTGCTTTTCCCGCAGGAGGCCGCCCCCGCGGTGGCAGCGGAGGTGCCGAGGCTGGTACTCGTGCCGCTCGGGTTGCCGCCGCCGCCGCCGCCGCCGCTCACACTTTGACCTAGCGCTGAATTCATGCCAGTTGCCTCTCCAGGGCGCCCTTGGACTTCCTGCCTCCTGCCAGTGCCGCTGATCTCGGGAATCCCATACAAGGCAGCAGAAGGCAGAGATTTATTAGCATCCTTAGAAGTTTTACTCCTTTTCACTTTTGATTTGCTGGTCTCTTTGTGTGAATTCCCCTGGGGAGCAGAGGGCTGAACAGAAGCAAATTTTAGGCCATCAGCTAAGGCTGCGGTAGCGCCGGCCCCACTGGAGGCCAGACCTCCACAATCCTTAGAGTTGCTGCTGCTCGTGCTGTTGGTGGAATTATTCATCTCAAATTTCTGTCTGTCCTTTTCCAAATCAGCGTCCAAATCAATTATTAAATTGCCAACCCCGATTTCCCAATCATCACCACTGTCATAAGTATCAACCGTATTTGGATCCACACCTTTTCCTGCAGTAGAAATGTTCACTGACATCCTGAAGATGAGCTCTCTAGAATAAAAATCCGATGAACTTTCCTTTGGAGATGAGGGGACATTCGTTTAGCTCCGCTGGGCTTGCTCTTAAAAAAAAAAAAAAAAAAAAAAAAAATCTTCTAATCTTCCTCTTCTTTTTCCTGCCCCAGGAATGTGTCCAAGGATTTTACACCCTTCAGTCCAGGTCCACCTTTTCCTGTGAAGGGGGGAAAAGTCGAATATTTCTTGTCTGGGTGTTACCAGAATAAAAAACGATTAATACTGGGGAGTCAGTAAGGGGTACAGGGAAGGATGGAGAGAAAAGTGGCTCATACATTGTCTCCACAGCCAGGTTTAAAGGGAAATAACCAAACCCAAAAAACTTACCCACGACAGTAAGCATCTTACAGTAGCTTTAAAAAAAAAAAAAAAAAAAAAAAGATTCCCTTTATCACCAACACAAGGATAAGCACTTTTTTTTAAAAGGCATTGAGATATCTTAAAGATCTGAGTCAAGTCCAGAAAGGTTTAAAACACACACACACACACACACAGTTTAGGGGTTTTTTTTTTTCATACATGTGATATCTCAACCTCAGAAACGCAACCTCAACACTCAGACAAGAGGGAGGAACACAGCTTTTAACATCCCCAAACGCGTCCTAGATCTCGCAATTTCAAAGACCAGACCCTGCAAGTTCTCTGAGGCTAGTTTCAGAATGATGTTCCTAAATTTTCCTTTATTTCTAATTTGATTACTTCTTTTTACAAATCGTCTGGGCAATCTGTTTTTTGTTCCCAGTAAGGAACAGGAAAAACAAATAACTACCCCCCCCTCCAACAAACACATACCCTCTCTTCCCCCACAGTTTATACAGTTGTATTTTTGAAATACACACACACATGTCTTCAAGAGCATTTCTCTATAGCAAAGACAGTGTTAAATAAAAGGCTGAATACCTGCCTTTTGAGGGGGAAAAATAGTACATGTAAACAATCCTACCCTATTCCTAGGTCACAGACTTGCTCAATCTGTTAAATATGGTGCCACTGACTGTACAGGGAAACTGATTAAGACATGCCCTTTAAGTAGTCTGCGCCAAGGTGGCCTCAATGACCGCAAATGAGTGTGTGTTTGACAAAGATCAGTTAAAACGGTTTTTAAAGGGATCAGCCCCCTTTTAACAGTTGATTGTCGAGAAAAATAAATAAATATACATACACACACACACACACAGACATTGCTTACCTTTAATCCTTTATCATTTTTTAATTAGGCCAGCAAATCAAAATGCCTTTCCCACTCCACTCGGCAAACAAGCCTGTGCCTCATTTTACTTAAACACCAAATGATCAAGAAGGAAGAAACCAAATAACACATCTCAGCCAGAATAATCACTCGATAACATTATTCCACCTCCCCACCCCCCTTTTGGCAAACGGATCAGGAGTCCTTTTCTCCTTAAAAAAATGTGTCACTGTACAGCTGGAAGATAATGTTTCACATTCACAACAGAAGGACCAAAGGTTTTTTTTCCTCTGAACAAGCATCGAGAATAATAGTTTAAAAAAAGAGAGAGAGAGAGAGAGAGAGGAGAGAGAGAGAGAGGCAGAGAGAGCTTAGAGAAAAAAGTTTTCCCAACTTCTCATTCCGCCTTCAGTTCCAGACTTCAGAGTCACGGTGATCAGTAAGTAATGATCCCATGTAGCAAACCTACAGGCGTCCGCTAGTAACAAGACAGAATGTGCTAACATCGGGATAAATTAGTGAAAGGGAAGAAAGAATAAGAAGAAACGACTGAAAATCTGGGCTGGATTCCGCCTGTTAGTCGGGAAGTGGCATTTTTCCGCCCGTCCTGACAGATTTGATTTCTTGAACTAACTTAAGAGGAAAGGAGGGGGAGGGGGAGGAGGGGGAGGAGGAAGGGGGAGGAGGGCGGAGGGGGGAGGGGGGAGGGGAAGGAAGAAAGGGGAGGATGAGAAGCCCAGCGAGAGGAGAAAAAGAAAGGTGTGGGGGGGAGGGGAGCAGATGATTCAGTGAGCTGATAAACCGGTTGTAACAGCATTCGCTCGGGGCGGGGGGCGGGGGGCCGAGGGAAATAACGGCGTTTAAAATTGGTTCGGTCTTCGAAACCCAAAGGATGTGATGTTTTCCTGTTTTATGTTGTTTTAAGAAAAAGGAACCGAGTTCCTAGTATAGTCCCCCGGGGGGGGGGGGGGGGCGGTAAAATCCGCTGTCGCTCAAGCCAATCAGTCATGTGGTAATTCGATAATTAGAGTCAAAAAAAAAAAAAAAAGATTTTTTTTTTAAGGCGACCTCTTTCAGGACAGTTTTTCCCATTGATAGTCGCAGCAAACGGTGCGTCTCCCTTTTTATTTATTTTCCTCTCCTCCTCCTCCCTCGCCCACCCCCCCCCTCCTGTGTTTAGTCAGATGGCCCCGGAGCTTGGCTTAGTATTTTTAATTAGCTGGCGTTTGGAAGCTAAAAGCAGTAATGAATTGTTGATGGATTGGAAGTGGAGAGTCGCTTTGCTGGAAATGTCGGGGCCGGGAGAGGGGGATGGGCGAGTTAGCAACAACCAACCATCTAAAAGGAGCGATTTTGTTACAGTGCAAGCCTTTCACATCACGTGAGGATCAAGGGCTCAATTGGTTGTCGTGAGAACAAAAATGGTGACAAGCGTATCAAGAAAATACTGATCTGGTCTTTAAAAAAAAGCTGAAGGTCTCTCCCCTCCCCCTGCACACACCCCCCCCCCCCCCCGCCGCCGCCGCCGCCGCCGCCGCCTCCCCGCGCCCCCACCCCCCTGCAGTGGGCGCAGCTACAAGTTATGAATGTGAAACATTTCTCGCAGATCTAGGCTCTCGGAAGTTCGAAGGAGTGAAATGTAATGAGCACAAGAGCAAAGCAGATGTTTTAAAGAAACACCTTATAAACCTTTCCTCAACTTATCTCCAATTTGTCGGCTTTCCCGAGGGGCCGGGGATGGGGACGCCCAGAAGACCGGGGAGGGCACCTCCGAGAGCTACTTGGGTTTTTAGGGACCCCCCCCCTCATGTCTTAAACAAAGAAAAACATTTTGCTAGCTCCCAAGCCAGGTCCCGTAATAAACACACCATTGTTACTCTATTTGTGGGTTTGTTTGGGTTGGGTGGGGCTTTTTCCCCCCCTTCATGGTGTTTTTGCTGCTTGCTTTTTTTTAAGGAGGTGGAAAATGGTAATTATAACCATTACATGTAATGGGTGACTATTCCCTTGTTTAATATTAAATTATTGGGCACTGGGATGTGGCCAGAGACACAAATCGGCTTGTTCTGCCTTTGCCCTCTTTTTCCTGGCTCGGTTTGGAAGAGGGTCTTGCCCAGCTAGGAGAGGAGAGGGAGGGGGCGAGGTGAGCTAGGGAATGGACACTGCAGATCAGGATATGTAACTGTGTCACTTTTATTCTCCTTGGGTTACAGCCCAAAAGGTAATTTACTCTAAGTTACCCCGAGTGCCCAGTCAAGCTTAATTTGTGTGAAGAAGTTACAAATGCTTCACCCTCCACTGAATAAAATTCACCCTTCTTGGGTTTGTTGTTCTCAATGCAAAAGCCAAACCCTGTAACTAGTTCCTCATTTCAATGCATAAAACTCGCACATTCCCCTGCATGAAGTCCCCGCTAAGTGCTATATAGAGACACACCACGCAACCGTACTTACGGTCTGTATTGGATCGAGTTGACCTTTTCCTTCTAACTGCATTGAGTGTGTTTGGTTGCAGCCGCTTTATTTTGGAAATTATAATCTCTTCAACAAATTTACTATTAAAGAAGATGGACCATCAAATGTCACAGACCGTCCTGTGTATTTTTTTTTATAAAAGCAAAAATCAAAATGAAAAAAAAAAAAAAAGAAGAGAAAAGAAAAGAAAAATCCCCCCGGTGCACACACACAAGCTTGTTCTGCAACATTGAAATCAGGACTGAAACACAACACACACACAGGGGGAGTGGAGCAAAAGGAGCTCTCAGCCTCTATACCTGAAAGGCACTTCTCTTTGTTCCCATTGCCCTTTCGCATCGGGCCAATCAGAGAGCAGCTTTTATGAAACTGGGCTCTCTGATTGGCTAGCTGCTTTCTCTTGGCTACTGTAGGGGGTTGAGATACACACACGTATAAAACACACTCGGAGAGCGGGTGGGGGTGCGGTGGGGGGTGGTGGTGGAGACAAAGCGTTTTATTTTCCAACCAGATTGGGGTTGAGGAACCTCCTGCAGTCAGAAGGGGGGGAAAAAAATGGTGCGCCCGTTTTCAATGACTCCATCATTCACAGAAAACACTTATTTATTAAAACAAATCTCAAACAGGCTGCGAGGAAAGGATGTCGGTAAATACAAGTTTGATTGTGTTATCTTGGGGGAAATAATGTATGTGATCGCTCGGTGGCAGAGGGAGGCCAAATGAGCCACCAGCGCGGAGCGAGGAGAAAACCGGAGGCTGGCGGGGTGGCTTCCCTTCCTTGTTGCAAGGGCTCGGCAGCGCGAACTCCCGAGACTGATTTTTCTGGACTGCAGCTTCTGGCTTTCAACCCTCCCCCCCACCACCACCACTTTGCCCTTCGTCCAATCCCTCCTCCCCCCCCCCCCCCCTTGTCTCTCTTTTTACTCGCTGATTAAATAAGAAAAATCGATCTGGGGGGAAAGGCGGTGGTGGGGATACAAGTAAACCTTTTGTTTCCAGCCTTCTGGTCTACAAGCACTCGAGTGTGAACGCTGGCAACCACTGAACCACCACTACGGGAACAGTTCTTCCCTGGAATTTGTAACAAATCTTTTCCACCTGGTCCAAGGCCGCTCAAAAAAAAAAAAAAAAAAAAATTAAAAAATTAAAAAAGAAAAAAGGTCCCAGCCAACCATATTAACACCTTGGGCCAGCCTCATTTTTTTTACACAATCGATTTGTGGGAGATAAATATACTAGAAAGATTAACCCGTTAAACAGTCCCAGTGTGCATTTTTAAACAGAAAGACGGTCAGAGGTCCCCTTTCCCCAAATCTTTAACCCTATCTTGGGGGAAGTGGGGTGTCAAAGTCCTCTGACGGTTGCACGGCTCAGTCCACCAAGACTACAGAAATATGTTAGAGTTTATTATAGGACGAATGCCAACAACCGACTTAATGGGACTCTGAGGTCACAGGATAAGAGGGGTTATATAAAATAACAAGTTCAGTATTGTACCGTAACAGCTAATATACTTAATGTATTTATATATATATTTATATATTAAGCCTTTAAAGCACTTTTATTTTTAATTTTTCACTTGTTACTCGCCATTACTTTTAGGAGCAACAGTGTGGAGATTTTAAAGTCAGGGTGTGATCTGAGTTTAATTGAAAGCATCATGATCCCAAGCATTAAAGATCCAGCACTACTGTAATTTCGGCATGACAACTGCAATGTGAGAATGTGTCTTCACTGAGTCAAATGGACATATAAAGTGGATTAGTGCTTGCCAAAGACAGCTTATGATGTAAATATTCAGTGATGACTTTGTGGGTCAATAAAAATATTTATGTCACATGTTTTAAGTAATGTCTTTTGACTCATGTTTGCGCTTTCAATATATTTAGTTCTTAAGAAAAAAAAAAACTCCAATTAGTTGTTTCACTACCCACGATGAACTCAGTTTGATGCTGCAAATAGTAATAAACAGCAGTTTCCACCCTTTCCTGAGGTCTATAAACTAGAGAAATGCAGTCTAGAATAGTCCTTATAACTCCCTAAGTAGATCTGTATTCAAATCAACACTGTACATCAACAAATAAAATGGGGCAAATTAGCCACCTGATATCCACTTACCCTCCATTTTCACTTTGATATTTGTTTTATATCGTTGAATGTACAGATGTTACAATTTTTTTTTTACGTGCCCTTGATAATAACACAGCATCATATGGGTGATTTAAAAAAAACAAAAACAAAAAAAGCTTTTCTTCTTCTGTTGGAAGAGTGGTTCCTCCAACCTCAGGTCACTCTTGGGCCCCTCCAGGGTCCCCAGGGTATCTACTCCATTTCAGCTTTTGGAAGACCATGGCTACCCCATATATTATATCGCCTTTTTAAAAACGATCACCGGCTCTTATAACTGGACTTCAAGAAGCGCAGAAAATAAGATCTGAAGTCGGTAAAGTTGGAAAGGGTACAAGCACCCTTCCAACACACTCCCTTGGTAAAAAAGTAAATCACACGGCCTGCAGCATAGATTTGAGGATAGCTAAAACCAAAGCTCAGGCTTCCTATACATAATCTGATCTAACCCTACCATTAACACCTAACCCTAAAATTTAAAGACTTTTTTGTTAAGCAAGCCCACCTACCAAAGATTGAGGCTTACACCAAACTCAGTCAATAGATTTAACCCAAACCAGTTTCCTGCCATTCCATCATCTCCAACACCCCATTGGCGCCCCACCCCCCATCGTCTGCCCTCCACATTCTTCCCCAAGATTTGAATAAGCCGGAGTTGTTATGCTGGCTTTGCGTGTGTTTGTTTTGTTTTGTTTGACAAAGGAGGCAATCAAGAGACATCAGAGGGCTATCAGCTAATTGATGAGTGAAACTAAGATAATTAACTACCAGCTTTAGAAAATCAGAGCTACTCCCCTTACAAAATTGGGAAGTTCTCGGTCTGGGAACAGAAAATGTTATCTTTGTCTCTTACAGGATCACAGGAACACGGGAGTCCCCCTACTAATATCCAGGCGCACAAACTCGATGATACTGGCACACTATTGTATAGTACGTGCACTTTGTGACTTAACAGTTTAGTGCGTGTCTCCCCGGGGATGTGGTAGACGGGAAGAGCGGGCCGGAAACAAGTCTAGAAGGAATGGTAGGGGTGGAAGCCTCCGAGAGGATAGTGTAAGAGAGGCTGTTAAAGAGGGTTATCCTTCTCCGATCACTACCAACAGCCCTGCCCCAGGACATTCTGCACTGATTGCAAGGTGATCAGAAGGTCCTGGCACAGGACTTTGCTACTTAATTTTAAGGGCAAAAGAGCTCAAAGTGGAGGAGGCCAGAGGCTTCAAGCAGTAACACAGAAAAAGACAATAGCCTGTCTTTGGTACCTCTTTTTCCTCTGAATTGCAGTATATTATTAGGGATCAGAAACAAATTCTTGAGCTGCGTTTATTTGGAAGGGGGTACATACCTGGTCCCAGCTCTTCTAAACCTCGGCCAACATGGACCCTTGAGACTTACTCAGGAACGAGTGGAAAAAGTGGAAAGCAAGGATGTAAAAAAATAAGACCTACCTGGAAATGGGCTTAATTTATGGGAAAAGGAACTTCATTTAGGCATAATGAGAAACCTTGTAGCTGCCCAAGAAGATTGTGGAGAAAGATTCTTATCGATTTGAGGTTGTTTATGAACAGACCTGCCTCAAGGCAGCGGGCAGGTGACCTGCCCTGGTTTCTAGGGAATGTAGAGTTGGTGATTTGAACACCCACACAAACACTAGAAGGTCTTCACTCTTTTTACCTGTGGGTAACATCCTCACTTGCCACTCGCAAAAGATCTTTTAGAGAATACTTTCTCCGCCTTTTCGTAAATGCTTACTAAATCCAATTCAAGTTTCTGTGGAGCATTCTTAACAACATCCATCTCTAGACAACTGTCACCAAAAAGAAATGAGTTAAATTGGTTAAATATTTGACATTATTGCAATATCCAGAAATATTGCCGGACCTAAATAAAGTGACAAGAAGCAGACGTCCGTGGGAGAGGACCAGACTGGTACAGAGAAGCATTTCAGGTCCTTTCCTGGGGGCAAGGGTGGAGGCTGGGGTGGGATTTACATCGAAAAAGACACTGGTGGGATCACCCTGCCCTGGAAGACCTGGGGGCCTTGTGATAACACATTTCCTGAATATGGACATTGACAACATATTGTGTAACGACACAGCTGTGTAAACTTTTCAGGTCACTTCTATACGCTGTTAGCTCACCTTCCATTTCAAATCCTGGGAGTACAACAGAGGGACTCTCTGTTAGGAGAGAGATGAATGGCTGTCTTCACAAATCTTTCTAACAGTTTTGTTAACAATCGAAATGACATAAAGCAAAATTTCCATAGCTCTGATTTAAGACCACAATGAAGTTTGATCGGAAAGAAACACAAAGTCTAAAGAAGATGCTTCCCTCTAGATGTGTATCTATGTCCCCATTCCTCTTTCTCCCAGTCCTCAAACTCAAAAGAAAAAAGACAGCAAATCCTGTCCCTTGAAAGCCGTGCAGCCCTAGAGAAACTAGCAAATATTGCAAAAACAGTGCATTCTTCTAAAGGAAAACATTTGTACACTGCTCACATTGAGAGAACTGCAATGTAGGTCAGTGTTAAGTGTCTGAAATCTTACCTCCGCTTGGCGCAGGCCCTTGCGGCGTGGTGCACGCTACTATATCTGAACGGGTGCCCAAGCAAGGTCTGCGGATCAGTTAGCAAAGTACGGCAATTTACCTCGCATGTAATGAAGCCATTTCTGGAAAAGGATTTTTCTTTTATGCCAGTGGAGACCGGGTACATAAAGAAGATCAAAACACAAGCTACAGTTTTCTAAAACTACTTATTGGAGATTGCTGTTGCTGGTTTTATTACAATATGTATTTTACAGATTTAGGTAATAGCCCTGATTTTTCAAATCGACCTCTGTTTAGACACGTTTCACTTTGGGCTGTTTCTTGTCTGCAAAATTACAGTCATTTGCACGTTATTACAGTGAGTAGGAGACAGATTGTATTTAGCGTTGGGTGGGGGAAGGGTTATTATGGGAAGTGTTCTGCTACGGTCAGCACATAATTTCAGCCTGAAGAAAATTGCTTCTGAATGGCTGGTCTGTTAGCTAGCCAAGGAATGGTCACTGGGAGAGCCTGAAAAATACTTCTGCTTAATCTGCATTATAGAATTATTCTCATTTCCAGAAAGATGGTCTGTGGAAAGAATGATGGTTACACTAAATGTAAAAACTTGTAGGTGAAATGTTGTCACCGGTCTGTTTGACTCGAAAACAACAACTGCAACAGAAGACCAAGCAGGAAAGGGCCAAAGGGGAGCAAGATACAGCCAGTGCCTTCTGCTCCCATCCTTTTTCCTTGCTTCGCTCTCAGCCATCCCTCCTGCCATTTTTTTTTAAATCTCTACGATTTAATGACAGTGGGTTTTTAATATATGTGTAAAATTTTCTGAGAGTAATACAAAACACACTGGCAAATGCATCACCACATTTCACACATACAGGACTCCAAGAAAAAAAAAAAAAGTTCCCAGTGCAGCTTCTTCTTGGAAACAGTAACACAATCCCCTTAATTGTGAACGTATTTCATGGAACTCTTGGCGCTAGAATTTAAAGATGTCTCCACACTTTACAAACTACATTCCATTTGTGCATATTTCACAGAGCTGACGGATGCACACAGCAGAGAGGCCTATCAGGAATAGTACCCCCCCCCCCCGTCTGATTTTAATTTAAATCCGACCTTTAGGAATCTCCTAAGAAGTCTTAATATATGTGGTTAGGGAAGACAAAAAAAAAAAATCCGGAGATTCAAGTTGAGTTTCAAGAAAAATAAAAGAGTACCATTATATTCGGCTCCTTTGGCTGCTGAGTATCACTTTTGTTGTGAACAACTGTGCCTCTTTTGTTTTCAAAACAAGCTTTCCTAAAGGATGAATCACTACAATCGTTTGGAGACTATGCAATAAACAACAGAAAGGCAGAAAGTTGTTTGCTACTTCCTTCAGCACAGCTCGGCCCCCATCCTCGCGGCCCTGCGGAGCCTGCAGTCCCCCAGCCAATCATCATTATGGAAATGTGTTTCTCAGCCTCCTGATTGGCTGAGTCCTGGGCCAGTATGTTGGGGTTTCCACAGCTCCACGTACACTGCGTGCTAGCCTGCTCCGTGGACCCTCTTCCAAAAATATTGTAATCACTTTCTCTTTTCCCTACCCCCCCCCCCCCCCCGCTCTGGTCCTTTCTTTTCTTTCCTTCTGCTTCTTTCTTTTAAGATTCTTCATATCGTCCAGGGAATCACCTTTGATTTTTTTTCAAACACCTTTAAAACGTAATGAGCATACTGGAGAACTGCTAGGAATAGTATTTAAGGCCTAGGACACTTATTCTGACCATATTTTAATGTTTTCTATTTCTTTGGGTTCTTATGGCATTTCCTTGGATTCTAGAGGAATCCCACAAGATTTCAATGAACACGTTGTTCTGGCATATTCTTTCATTTTTATAGTCTTAGCATTATC
Organism: Vulpes lagopus; assembly: GCF_018345385.1. Lineage (NCBI taxonomy): Eukaryota > Metazoa > Chordata > Mammalia > Carnivora > Canidae > Vulpes > Vulpes lagopus. The sequence goes on along the minus strand of NC_054830.1, from coordinate 117,922,307 downwards.
TGTCCTGACTAGAATTGTCTCTGAGATTTGTACAGTCTGAAACCTTACATTAAAACATGGTTAATTGAGTACTGAAAAGTAGTCATGTCAGACTATTTTTAGGAGCAAAGGAGACAATGTATTTTTTCTTCATAGCTAAGATGCTGCACCTTCTCTATAATTTTAAAGTCTTTCATAATTTTTCAGTGTTATCTCCAAAGACCCACAAATGTCTTAGGGATGCACAATTCTTTCAAACTTAGAAGAGGTTTGTAATTCAAAAACCTCTGAGTAATAATGAGAAATATGCATGTGACTTACCATGTTCCAGAAACTCTTCTTAATTTTTCATACATATTAGTTCATTTAATCTATGTTCATAGCAGTCTCATGAGGCAGGTACTGTTATCATCAGATGAGATGATATGCAGAAAAGATAAGTGACATTTTCATGTATCACAGCCAAATCTTGGTGGAGCCATAATTAAATGTAGAAAGCCTACCCTGAATCTGAATACTTAGCCATTGTTCTAGACTGCCACAAAAACATGGGTCCAGACAACTATTTCACCCACTTTGTTGAGCATGGAGACATCAGCAGGTGGCCCATGACTTCTCTTCGTAAAAGAATAATGAATTTCTATCATGGATAAATTTAAAAAAAAAAAAAAAAAAGGATCCCTGGGTGGCGCAGCGGTTTGGCGCCTGCCTTTGGCCCGGGGCGCGGTCCTGGAGACCCGGGATCGAGTCCCGCGTCGGGCTCCCGGTGCATGGAGCCTGCTCCTCCCTCTGCCTCTCTGTCTCTGTGACTATCATGGATAAATTTAAAAAAAAAAAAAAAAAAAAAAAGAATAATGAATTTAACTGTTTTTCAGTCAAAGAAAAGCCATTGTGGTTATTTATTTTTTAATTTTTATTATTATTTTTAACCAGAGATCACTATTATGCCATGCAGCATACATGGCATCTAGGACTCAACATTTATTTTTTAAATATCAATTTCTGGGATCCCTGGGTGGCGCAGCGGTTTGGCGCCTGCCTTTGGCCCAGGGCGCGATTCTGGAGACCCGGGATCGAATCCCACGTCGGGCTCCTAGTGCATGGAGCCTGCTTCTCCCTCTGCCTGTGTCTCTGCCTCTCTCTCTCTCTCTGTGACTATCATAAATAAATAAAAATTTAAAAAATAAATAAATATCAATTTCTTACTATTACTCAACTGAAACATTTTAAACAAACAAACAAAAAAAAGTGTTACCATAATGAGTCGCAGAGTGAGGTTAAAAAATGACATAAGACTGGTCATTACTACAATTGCTGGTATATACATTGAGATCATAATACTATTCTTTATGTAACAGACACATATATTTGGACATGTCTATATTAAAAATCAAAAGGAAAACAAGCTACATGGGGGAGAAGGAAGAAGCTATTCAGTAACAGTTTATCCCTTGGCTTTGGAATATTTCTGGCATTAATCCAGTAGGGTAAAATTGTCTCAAATGACATTGCTGAGTATACAAACAACAGATTATACTCGCTTCCTACCATTTGTTTCCTCAGGTTTTTGTTTATTTGTTTGCTTGTTGTAGGTCCAATTCACTTGCTGGGCCATCTATGGAGAAGATCTGTAATGTTCTGTTTGTACATGTGCTTAGGAGACTCCGTTGAACACTTTATAACTTTTTTTTTTCTTAAAGATATTTATTTATTTATTCATGAGAGACAGAGAGAGGGGGGCGGGCAGAGACACAGGCAGAAGGAGAAGCAGGCTCCACGCAGGGAGCCCGACGGTGGGACTCAATCCCGGGTCCAGGATCACTCCCCGGGCCAAAGGCAGCACTAAACCGCTGAGCCACCCAGGCTGCCCACTTTATAACTTTCTTAAACTGTAGTTCAATCAAGAAGGAAAAAAATCAATCCCATATGGAAACATATTCAATAGAAATTAAGGAATGAAGACTCAATATTTCACTACAGGCATTTTATATGTTGTAAGAAAGGAAAAACGGTATTATTTCAATTTCTATAGCACCTCCTATCTTACTGAAAGAAATTGTTAAAGTGAAACCAACAGTTTACTCTTTTATTTTTATTTTTTTAAGATTTTATTTATTCATGAGAGATGCAGAGAGAAAGGCACAGACATAGGCAGAGGGAGAAGCAGGCTTCCCGTGGGGACCCCAATGCAGGACTCAATCCTAGGACCCCAGGATCATAACCTGAGCCAAAGACAGATGCACAACCACTGAGCCACCCAGGTGTCCCTAGTTTAACTCTTTAAATAAAAAGCAACATACAGTGAAAGACAGTAAATGATATAAGCAACATTGAACAGAATTAGACTAAATGATGAGAAAAACTGTTTAATCTTTTCAGAAAGACAATGATATTGAGATTAAAAAGCATTGAAGAAGATGAAATCATGGTAACAGTTCCTATTCTTAACAAACAGGATATAATTTTGTGAAATAATGAAATTATAACACAAGGAGTCACTGATAAAACTGTTATAGAAGAAAACGGATAAATCATTACATATAATGAGATTTAACTATCACTGCAAGAGAAATGATATGTAATTAGAAAAAGGAATAGAGTATAAAAAGAAAGCAATGTTTCTATCCATGGTCCCACATTACTGAAAGCCTCATGATAAAGTATCTCAGGGCCTATTAAAATCGTCCTCTCAAATCCAAGCATGTGTCCTATCAACCTTTCATTTTATTTAACAAACACCTGGACAGCCCCTTTATTTCACTCTGTGAATGGCACTGCACTGAGCATTTTACAAATACAAACTCATTTCCTGTGATTCAGTTTGAGATACTCATTCAAAAAACCTCGATTGTGTCATACAGGTTTACAGAAGATACAAAAAGGAATAAGACATCATCTCTCCTCTTAAGATGTTTCAAATTGTGTAGCCGAGATAAGACACTTGCCCAACTCCAAAGAGGATTTAGGAAAAAAAAGTACAAAATGGATTACTTTGGGAAAGAAGAAAAGCTAACTTTACCTAAGGAATCAGTACAGATGCATGGGAAGGAAGTTGGCCAAATCCTTATGCCACATTAGGATGGAAAGGGAGGAAGGTCATGCCAAGGCGAGGAACACAGTGCACATAGGCGTAGAGGCAAAAAAAAAAAAAAAAAATTAGGAGAGCAGTGGTAGGCCAGGTTAGCTAGATCCTTTGCTTCAGGAATGGTGTTTAGGCTAGAGGCTGAAGCCTTGCTGTAGACAGGGCCATTATGAACCTGTACAGAGGTGTTTTGGTGAGAGAACAATGGAAACTGACATCCAAGTCATGCTCTACTCACTGCCCTGGCTCTGTGCCGTGGCAGCCTAAGAAATGGCAGCCTTTTAGAACGTATAAACAGGTACTCTAGGCTGCAATGGATTGGAAACTGCCTCTGTCCTCTAGGAAGAAGAGTGAGTTTACCACAAGGCAATAGATGGCCTAACTCTAGAAGGACTCCAGAAAGCCCATGGATCTTTTATATATTAATTGACAGTCATATAAATATAAAGGATTGGTAGAAAAAAAATCCAAGAGGTAGTGAGTGAATTATATTACCCATGCCTGGCTAAGTTCTTGGAAAGTGCAAGGTCCAATACCGTTTTTTTAAAACTAATGAACTTAGAATGAACTTCTCTATGCAAGAATAGTAGAAAAGTTTCCCCAGAAACATAGGAGACGATAAAGGTTAACGAGGAGCTCAAGGTCTATTCAGGTAAGATTTCAGCCCACAAGTATCGTCAGTGGACAAAATGATAAACATGTAATCAGCCAGCTCTGAATTTAGAAACCATCAGCTTAGAAAGTACAAATTCTGTAAGAATATTCCACAGCCACATTAAAGAAACTAACCGGAGCAGGGAGGGTTCTTTATGAATGAAAAACTGTTGAAAGATAGGTCCTTATGAATGAAAACATGTCGACTGAAGCACAAGTTATGTCAACAAGAAGAACGTAAGGTCAAAAAATGGAATCTCTGGGGAACACCGACATCTAAGTTTGGAGAAGAAAATAGAACTGCGTGGATGATGAATGAGTATGAGTGAGCAGAGAGATTAAAACAAAAAACAAAAACCCACACACAAAAATCCAACTAGGTAAGGGATACCTCTGAGAAGAGCATGACCAACAATTCCAAGTATATCAGGGGAATCAGGTAAGTTTAAGATGAAAAGCCTCCACTGAGGGGTACCTGCTGGGTCAGTGGTTGAGCACCTGCCTTTGGCTCAGGTGGATCCTGGGGTCCTGGGATCAAGTCCTACATCAGGCTTCTCCAGGGAGCCTGCTCCTCCTTCTGCCTGTGTCTCTGCCTCTCTCTGTGTCTCTCATGAACAAGTAAATAAAATCTTAAAAAAAAAAAAAAGCCTCTACTGCTTCTTATTTGGGGGAATTACTCAGTGATCTTAGAAGCAGCAGAGTAAGTAAATTGGTAGCAAAAACCAATGACTTCATGGCTGAAATCGAGGGGACAGATGGACAGATTAAAAGAAGCCTGCTGTCTTGAGGAGTTTGCTGCTGAAAGGGACCAGAAAAGGAGAGTTTGAAGAAAGAGTCTGGGACTGGGAGACTTTCTCGTTGTCGTCATCGTTGTTGTTGTTTCATATATTTCCAGTCCAGGATGAGACAGCCTTTGACATACAACTTGAGAGAAAAGAGTCAGTAGAGAGAATAATTGAAATTTTAGAGGTTCACTGATGAACAAAGATCCTTGCTGAGGAAGGAAAGGACGGGAAGTAGACAGTTCAGTTTTGTCTCCAGCAAGACAATTCACCCAGGATCAAGTGAGCAAGGATTTCTAGCACAGGAAACCCGAAATGAGGGGATGAAGCAGAGGCCCTGGGAGCTGCTTCAACAATGCAGCTGCCCCTCACGTGCCCTCAAGTTCCACAAGGGCATCGGTGGAGCCCAGAATGGTCCAGTCCCAGCAGGCAGTGGCAGTGAAATAGCTAATATGAATAGACACTGAGATAATTAGAATTTTTTTTTTATTTGGACACCTAACAATCTTAATAATTCAAGATACCCAGTAACTTTTGGGAAGCTGATGAGTTAAGGGGAAAAGAAACTTCACTTGGGATATTATAACAGATTTGTCTTGTCAGAGTATAAAAAATTTAACATGTATTGTGCTAAATTAGTCTCTCCATTTTTAACAGGATTTCGCTGACAAAAATAAGAAGGGACTTTAGGGCTTCTCTTTACACTCCAACTTTAGATCCTACCGTCTAAGGTTCGAGAGGCTTCTGACAGCTACAGGCAAATCAAAAGTGACATTTGTCATTGATCCACATTTGAGGCACTTGCCTCAATGCAAAGTGACGGTGCTCACATTAAAATCTCGCCAGTTTATTTTATATTGCTCTTTTATTCATCCACTTATATATCATTTATGAAACACCAACTATATTCCAGACACCGTGCTAGACTTGATGACACAACAAAACAAAACAAAATACTTTATGGATTAATTCTTGAAAAGGGCCCATTTTTTCATTTTTTTTTCTTTAAAACAATTTTTTTTTAAAGATTTTATTTATTCATTCAGGAGAGGCAGAGGCACAGGCAGAGGGGGAAGCAGACTCCCTGGAGGGAGCCTAATGCGGGATTGGATCTCTAGACCCCGGGATCATGCCCTGTGCCGAAGGAAGATGCTCAACCACTGAGCCACCCAGGCATCCCTAATATTTTATTTTCAAAAAATGTTTTTAAGTTGGATGGTCTCTTAGGAATGAACATAATTCTATAAAATCATGAAGCTTTGCACTCCAGAAATAAGAAACTAATGAGTAGGACTCCCTGCATCCCTTAGTGAAGCATAGATCACTATCAGAAAACAGGGCACAGGATGTCCAGTTCCAGAACTGAGCTTGTCAAAACTTTGAGAACAACCAGGTCACAAACACAACACAAAACAAAACATGAGGCTGTTTTAAGAAGAAAACAAAACAAGCATAACCCGTAAACTCAGCAGCCAGCTCAGAAAATTTATTTAAATTTATTTAAATTCAATAGAATGGGGTGCGTCTCAATTGGTTGGGTGCTCAACTCGATTTCCTTTCAGGTCATGATCTCACGGTGGAGAAATTGAGCCCCATGTCAGGTTCCAACTCCGCAGGGAATCTGCTTGAAGATTCTCTTCCTCTGCCCCTCCCCCACTTGTGAGCACGCATACTCTCCCTCAAATAAATAAATCTTTAAACACAGATAAATAAATTCAAGAGAATGGTTCAGAAAGAACAAAGTTCCTAGAATGATAAATATCATTTTGAGGTGAATAGAATCAATGTATGTAATTAGAGATGATTACACAAATATACTAAACATCTCTCCCCAAACATTCAAAGACACTCTAATCGAAAAGAATATTTGGAGATGGCATATTATTCTCAAGAGGAATCAGAAGAGATTTATGGAAACCATGAAATATTATAGCTCTGGAAAAATATGATACAAAGAAAAAATGTAGGAACTGGATATGCATGTAGTATCTGAGAATAGTACTAAAACTATTAAATGAATTCACCATGGAAAAACAAGTTACCTAGGGTTTTTCATATCCTTAAATATATATTACATCTACTTTTTGATATGAAAAATTTGGCATATACTTACTGTCTGATTATTTTTTAAAACAACTTTATTTAGATATAGCTTATGTGCCATAAGATTTATCCATTTTGAGCATATAATTCAATGAATTTTAGTATATTTATAGAATCTTGCAACCATCACATCTAATTTTAGAATATTCCCATCATCCTAAGAAGAAATCTCATGCCTCCTTACGGTCACTAATGGGGTTTCTAATAACAATTTCAGAAACAACATTTAATGATTTGGTACTCTACAAATATTATTCACATAAAAGTTATGATTGGAAAATGAGTTTGATATTTAAACTTATGACTATCACCACCTGAAATCACCTCCTGGAAACATCTGGATAATCCTTTACAGAACTTGATATGAGAAGTACATGTTTCGATAAAGAAAAATCCTGATGAAGAGCTCATGATAAGAGGCACCTGGGGATCCCTGGGTGGCTCAGCGGTTTAGCGCCTGCCTTTGGCCCAGGGCGCGATCTTGGAGTCCCGGGATCGAGTCCCACGTCGGGCTCCCGGTGCATGGAGCCTGCTTCTCCCTCTGCCTGTGTCTCTGCCTCTCTCTCCCTCTATGTCTATCATAAATAAATAAATCTTTAAAAAAAAAAAAAAAAGAGGCACCTGCTCAGTAGGTTGGCCATCTGCCTTTGGCTCAGGTCATGATCCCAGGGTCCTGGGATCAAGTCCTGCATCAGGCTCCCCTCAGGGAGCCTGCTTCTCCCTCTACCCCTGCCCCCTGCTAGTGCTCTCTCTCTCTCTTTCAAATAAATAAAATCTTTTTTTAAAAAAAGAGCTCATAATGAGTTATCTTTTTTTTGTTTGTTTGAAGGCCACTCATCTCTGAATTCCTCCTTTCTGCCCACTTTGCAAAAGTGGATCTGAGCCCTTGAAATATTTTTCCTTGCCAGTTGCACAGTGTTAAGCCTTGTTAGTAGAAGGCACTAGAGAGACACTGCAGAAGGGTTTTGCATCCTGGTTCTAGCAGATTCACTTGGGAGGCTCCTGCGGCAGGAGTGGCTTCCCTAGCACCAAAATTCTGTAGCCTAACGCTCCGCCTCTGCAGTGTACAATGACCAGCAGGTTTCCTCTCCACTCCCGTGGCCAATCTTGTAGCTAAATGCCTCTTAAGAGGCAACTCCCTGTGGAGAGCTTTCTCCAACCCCCTCGAGGATGGATTTCCTGAAAAGTCTGCTGGCATGGGCTCACAATGACTTCTTTGCCATCCAATGACCCAAGGCCATGTTGTCTCCAAAAAGGTTTGGATCTCAGCTGTGGGTGTGGGGGGAGATAGAACTCTTCTTTGGATGCTTTATCTCAGCACAAAGGATGATAACTATACTATATCATATTACTTATGATATATTACTTATGCTATATCATATTACTTATGATATGATATGATATATGATATAACATATTGTTATTCTTATATTCTTTAGAATTCCCCTAACTTCTTAGTAGCTGACTACAATCCCCTATTATACTCAATGATCATTTATATCAAACTTTCCCTGTTCAAATTACTATTTGGCTTCTAGCACCTGATTCGATGCAAACTGATACAAAAGTATAACATGATCCAGAAATACCTGCTATTTAAAAGAATCTTTATAACTATCCCCATATCAACAGAGAGTTTAACGTCCACTTACTGTGGATCAATAAGTATGTCTAATCCTTGGAAAACTATGGCTCAATTTAAGAAGACAATCGACACTAATTTCCAAAGGGGAAAAAAAAAATCACAATGCTGAGTTACAGCAGACCAAACACTGGATCAGAACTGAAATGACCTGAGATTCTTGGCAACTTCAGCCACTGTTCTAATGGTCTATTAGCAAGCAATATCCAAACAAAGTGGCTTAAAATAATAACCAATTTTCTATATTCCATAATTTTGAGGATCAGCAATAAAGGCAGGACTTGATAAATCCTTTGCTCCATGTGGAGTCAATGAGGTCCATTGGTGGTACTCAGCTGGAGCATGGGCTGCTCTAGAGGGTCAAAGACAGCTTCGCTCACATCTCTGGTCCCCTGAGGAGGTGCCTGGAGGGCTGAGCTCAGATGGGACTGTCAACTTTAGTGACAGCCCTTCCAGCCTGGTCCACTTCAGGATAGTTGCACCCCTTACTTGGCACCTTAGAGCTCTAGGAGTAACTGTTCTAGTAAAAGAAGTGATAGCTGCCTGCTGTTTTCTGACCCAGCCTTGAAAGGTACATAGGTTACTTTTCTGGTGACAGGCCATCCCGGTTTGTCTGCTTATGAAGACTTCCCTGGGACACTTGCAGTGTTGAAGCCAAGTCCCAAGACACCCAGAATGTTTGGTTCCCACTGGTACCATACTGTATCAGTCAAGGAGTCACAGGACCACCCAGATTTCAGGGGAGGAGACACAGACCCCCAAAAAAGGTCTATAGGAGAGTGTCAAAGCATTCAAAACTATGTTTTTAAAAAAAAACACCCAGCCAGGGGCACCTGAGTGGCTCAGTCGGTTAAGTGTCCCATTCTTGATTTTGGCTCAGGTCATGATCTCAGGGTCATGGGATTGGGCTCTACACTGTGCATGGAGCATGCTTAGGATTCTTTCTCTCCCTTTCCCTCTGCTTTTCCACCACCCCTCTCTCTTTCCTGCTCTAAAAATAAATAAATAAATAAAAAATAAAAATACTCAGCTAGTTAATCTCTCTGGCTCAATTTCCTTATTTCAAAGACATAAGAGATTTGCAGAAGACAGCTTCTAAACTTTGATCCATCTCTAAACCTTGATTCTGTCAATGGGAAACAGAAAAGGCATCAGGAACTCTGCTTGGGGTGCACCGAACTCATGGCTGCTACATCTAAGTTGCATAGAGATGACTATATTCAAAGGGCACCTTGCATCACTGTTTCTTCTGATTCTTAAATTTCACAGTGTGTGTAGTTGTAGGTCATTTTTTAATGACTCTTGCTCAGCAAACCTGAAACTCTTTTAATTAGCAGGCTTTTATCTGTCTTCATTTCTGGGACTATATTCTTTCTTTTTACTTATTTGTATTTTAATTTTATTTTTAAGTAATTTCAACGCCCAATGTGGGGCTCGAACTCACAATCCTGAGTTCAAGAGTCGTGCTCTTCATGAGCCAGCTAGGTGCTTCTTCTCCTCCTTTTTTAAAGTCTTGATTAATGTCGACACCCAACATGGGGTTCGAACTCACATCCCTAGGATCAAGCATGGCCTGCTCTTCTGACTGAGCCAGCTATCCATTATCTCTGTTCTCCCCATCTGGAAGGCTTATTGAATACATGTTAAAACTTCTGGAAATATCTTCTGTGTTTTGTAACTACTTTCTCATATTTTCCATGGTTTTGTCCGCATTAGTCAGCTAGGGCGGCCATAAGAAAATCCTGCAGACTGGGTGGCTTAGTAACAGAAATTTATATTCTCACAGGTCTGGAGACTGGACGTCCAAGCTCAAGGCCTGTCTCCGTGGCCTGCAGATGGCTGCCTTTTTGCTGTGTCCCCGGACGGCTTTTTCTCTGTGGGAATTCATCCCTGGTTTCCTGTTTGTACATCCAAATTTCCTCTTGTTATGAAGACACCAGTTTTCATGAGGGCCCACTTACATGACCTAATTTAACCTAAATTACCCTGTTAATGGCCCTTTCTTCAAAGACAGTCACATCCTGAGATACCAGGGATTAGAGTTAAACATGAATTTTGGTGGCAACACTGATCAGCCCATCACAAAGTCCTTTTGCCCTGTGTTCTAATAGAAACTGTGGGCTCAATTTTCTTGCATATTTATTGAATCACAGCACATCCACTTGGCTTATTTCTTCTATTGAGGATTTTAATTTCAATAAACATCGTTCTTATTTCCAAAAATCCTAATGTTTCTTCTTCATATCTTCCTATTCTTTCATATATGCAATATTCCCTTGACTCTATCTCAATAGCATTTTTTTTTCCTAGTTTAAATACATGATTCTATTATTTGAGGCTTTTCCCTCAGGACCGAGTTCTGCTTCCTGAATTTTGAGCCTCTTTTTTGCACTATTTTCCTTCATGTGTTTGGTGATATCTCACCATCTGAGTGTGCTCCAGGTTCATCTTCTGGGTTGGGAGCTCCTCTTGGCATTTGTAAGTCACCCAGGGCCCTGCCTTCAGCACGCACCTGTAAGAACTCCCACTTCAGGGACCCCCGTTTAAGGTTTTACCCTTCTTTTTTTCTTTGAGATTGTATTTATTTATTCATGAGGGACACTGAGAGAGAGAGGCAGAGACATAGGCAGAGGGAGAAGAGGCTCCCCGTGGGAAGCCCGATGTATGACTCAATTCCAGGACCCCAGGATCACGACCTGAGCCAAAGTTACAGGCTCAACCACTGAGTCACCCAGGCGTCCTTCAAGGTTTTATCCTAATGGCAAAGCTACATCCAGAAAAGGAGGGCAACTGAATGCAGCAAGTATTTCCCACCTCAGTAAACCTTGTGTTACACAGGTCTCTTCCCCAACTTGAACTCCTTGCTAGAAACCTTCATTATTGCTTTCTTACTCCAGTTCAAAGCAGTTAGAGTAATAATCTGAAGTAGAAAGCCACTGTTTCCTACTATTCAGTTCACGAGGCAAAGGAGCAAAGAATTGGACTCCACCTGTGCAGCTTTTTCAAATGTGGTTCTCTGGGGGCCCCAAGGACCCTGGCGGGACCCCTGTGGACCCTCACCCATGTTAGGTCACTGTCGGGATTGATGCTACGTCCCCAACGATCTGACATGCTAGGTGGCTTTCTTCTATCCATGCTCTTCTCTACTGGTTTCTATTTTCCAGGAATTTCTCAAAATCTGTGGCCCTCTCGTAACTCTCATTGTTCTGCGGCACTCTTAAAAGTGATTTGCTGTCATTTCAGTGGAGTTTTGGGTGTAAGAGGAGTTAGAGAGTTTGCTTAGGCTACCATCTTGATAGAATCTCTATTAAGTTTTAAATGAACATGATTATTTTTATTCCATCTTAAAAGGTTGTTTTTTTTTTTTTTAAACAGGAATACAATACATATGTAAGTAAAACAAAAAGGCATATGCTTCCTATCAATGTCCTCCTGACCATACTTCTTTCTCCAGGAGAAACTTCTCCCAAAACTTTACAATGTACCTTTCTATACCTTTTCTCCATGCATTTATACACATATACATGATATGTAGAGGCATTTTTTTTTCTCACTAGAACTGGAATTGCACTCTTACAACTATTTTCTACAACGGCTTTTTCACTTTTTAAAAAAATGTATTTATTTAAGTAATCTCTACCTTGAACATGGGGCTCCAACTCATGACCTTGAGATCAAGGGTTGCACGTCCTTCCTACTGAACCAGCCAGCCACGCCCATTACTTTTTCACTTAACAATAAATGATAAACATTTGCCCAGGTCAGTAAGTATAAAAAAAAAATCTCATTCTTCTTATGGCTACAAAGTATCTTTATTTTTTTTATTTTTATTTTTTAAAAGATTTTATTTATTCATGAGAGACACACAGAGAGAGAGAGAGGCAGAGACACAGGCAGAGGGAGAAGCAGGCTCCATGCAGGTAGCCTGACATGGGACTTGATCCCAGGACTCCAGGATCAGGCCCTGGGCTGAAGGCAGCACTAAACCACTGAGCCACCAGGGCTGCCTACAAAGTATCTTTAGCATGAAAATACTACCGTCTATTATGTCAACTCTCCAGGTGATGGATGCCATGAACTGAATATTTATGCCCCTTCAAAAACTCAGATGTTGAAATCCTAATGTCTAATGTGATGGCATTTGGAGATGGGACTTTTGGAAGGTACTTAGGTCATGAGGGTGGATCCCTCATGAATGAGATTAATGTCCTTGTAAAACAAACCCCAGAGAGCTAGCTTGCCTCTTCCACCATGTGAGGACACAGTGAGAAGGCAGCTATCAGTAAGGAAGGACTCAGTGAAGAGGTGGGCTCTTACCAGGCACTGAATCTGGTGGCACCTTTATACTGGACTTCTAGCCTCCAGAACTGTGGGAAATAATTTCTCTTGTTTTTACGCCAGTCTATGAAATTTTGTTATAGCAGCCTGAACAGAATAAGAATAGACAATTAGTTTCCAGAGAGCTTGCGGTTTGAAGTCAACCCCTCCAAGAGTTAGCAAGGTATTATATGAATCAAATATCAAATGACATTTTCTATCACTATAGAAAATATTCTTAAACCACTATTAAAAATGGAAAATGGACACAATTCCAGGAAAAGCCATTTAGTCGTCTCTCTTGTGCTTGGGATTAAAATTATTAGACAGAAAATACTAAGTTACAGTGGACATGGCTGAGCATGAAAGCAAACATCTCATCAAATATTTGCTTTACACGGGTCATTTCAAGTTCTATCAACTCAGAACACATTGCCTTAAACTGTTGGAATCCAAAAATAGTTGTGCTACTGTTCTCCTTATTGTTCCTATTCATCCCAGATCAGTTTACTTCTGTGAGATGTTTTGTCCTAATATTTATTTAAGCGTTCTCTGGGTGCCAGGCATTCAACTAAACCTTTAGCCAGAGGATTTCACTGAACCCATAACACTCAGAAAAGTATTACCCCCATTTTTAAATTAGACGGATTCTGTTCAAATGCCAGTTTTACTCTTTGTTAGCTGTGTGGCTTTGTGCAAATAACATAACTTCTTTGAGCCTGAGTGTCCTTGTAAAGAAAATAAGGAACATACTGTAGCATTAAATAATTAACAAACATTTATCAAGTTCTTACTGTGCGCCAGGAATTCTCTCAGGCACTGAGCAGCAAAGATGTTTGGAGGATTAAATGAAATCATGCAAGTAACATGATATTTGGCACAAAACGGGCAATTCAATGGTAGCTACTATTATCGTAGCTAGAAAGATACCAATCTGAATTTGAATCCAAGTCTACATGAGGCCAATACCTCTCCTCCCCACCCTATTTATTTATTAATTTATTTAGTTGTTTATTTATTTATTTTAAGATTTTATTTATTTATTCATGAGAGACAGAAAGAGAGAGAGGCAGAGACATAGGCAGAGAGAGAAGCAGGCTGCATGCAGGGAGCCGGATGTGGGACTCCATCCCGTGACCCTGAGCCGAAGGCAGATGCTCAACGCTGAGCCACCCAGGCATCCCCCCACCCTTTTAAAATGACTCCACGCTATCTTCCTAAAACCTACATGTGATCATACCTATAACTCACTGTTCTTTTACTGGTTTCTGCAATCCAAATTCTATAATTCCTCCAAGGCTAAAAAGCAAACTGAGGGGGCAGCCCAGGTGGCTCAGTAGTTTGGCGCTGCCTTGGCCCAGGGTGTGATCCTGGAGACCCAGGATGGAATCCCATGTCGGGCTCCCTGCATGGAGCCTGCTTCTCCCTCTGCCTGTGTCTCTGCCTCTCTCTGTGTGTCTCTCATGAATAACTACAATCTTTACAAAAAAAAAAAAAGGCAAACTGAGGGATGTCTGGCTGGCTTAGTCAGTAGACCATGCAACTCTTGATCTCGTGGCTGTCTCAGCATGACATTGATTGCAGAGATTACTTAAAAAATAAAACCTTAAAAAAAATTTTAAAACAGTAAACCTAATCCCACCATGGTTTCTGCTCACAGAGGTATGCTTAATTTTAACTAATTTTTTCCTTCTCTGATTTCGTTATTTCTTTATACTGTGTTCTACACAATCTAGTTTTCCAAAGGCGGTCATCCATTTTTTTCTCTAGTGCCTTCTTAAATGTACCTCATCTTTCCAGACTTCACGTGGGCAGACCGTACTTACTGCTTCTTTCATGTTTCTTGTACAGGGCAAAAGCTGTGACTACACATGTGGCAGACTGAGCAATACACAAATGAAATCTGATTTTACGAAATCTGCAGATCAAAAGAAATGGAGGGACAACTGTGATACCTCACGAGCCGGAAAGAGGAGAGCAGTAGAAGATGGTGTGGACCAACACTGGAACATATCAAGGCTCAGTGGGTTAAGGGACTTGATTTCAGCTCCAGTCATAATCTCAGGGTCTGAGGATAGAGCCCTGTATCCAAGGCTCCACATTCAGCAGAGAGTCTGCTTGACATTCTCTCTCTCTTTCTACCTCTGCCAACTCGTGTGCACACTCTCTCGAAAATAAATACATCTTTTAAAAAAATAGAAATAAAAAATAAACATATTGAGGCTTTGTGAAGTTGAAAGAGATTCAAACCAGTGCCCCTGATGTTACAGTAATAAAACTGGGAAGGTGAATGTAAGTCAGCAAGAGTAAACATCTGACCTAACAGTTCATTCAGGGTTGTAAACAGGAACATCACAGTTCAAATGGCAAGCATTTTCACTGCTTCCCATAACCAGCAATGCTATTCCTTCTTCGCTAGAATCCTAGAGTTTTCTTCTTATTTTTAGTTGATTATTCAATGATTTCTGTGCCACGATCCATACCAAAAGAGGCAATAGGGCAATAAAGCTGAGCATAGCCAGAATTTTTATCTCAAGTAGCCTGTCACATCTAAAATCGTAAACCAGAAATACCGACATCAGCTTTTCACCTGCATGTAAGTGTAGCTGTGTACTTTTGTATTTTTATGCAATAATTCCTTGATGAATTCTACCCCTCAAAAAGCAATGTGGTTAGTTGGTAGGAGAGATCTCTTACAACAGAAGAGGATTTGGGGATTTACTATTAGTGGAATGAGTAAGCTGGCTGAGAATGGGGGCAGGCACCATGGAAAGCATTAGAATCCTGGATTCAGAGTTAGAATCCTGAGTTCTTGTCCTACATGTCACTAATCAACAGTGGTGCCTAGGGCAAGCCACTTAAGTTTTCTGCTGTGCCCTAGTTTTTCTTGTTATAAATTGGGACAATAAGGCTTGCTCTACTTACCTCATTAGTTCGTGGTGAGGGTCATAGGAGTTAACATGTACGAACGTACTTTTAAAAGATAAATGCAGTGCAATGCTGTCTGTAAATGCAATGCATTTTCATTTTCTATGTTGACTGGTGAAACTATCAAATAAACCTGTGATGGAATAATATGCCATCTTGACTATTGTGGGTCATACAAACAGGTAAAATACATTTGCTAAGATTATATACTAAAACTCTATTTCCAGTATTAAGCT
The DNA here is from genome assembly GCF_018345385.1 of Vulpes lagopus. Classification (NCBI taxonomy): domain Eukaryota; kingdom Metazoa; phylum Chordata; class Mammalia; order Carnivora; family Canidae; genus Vulpes; species Vulpes lagopus. The sequence goes on along the minus strand of NC_054830.1, from coordinate 117,906,584 downwards.
GATTTTCAATATGAACTGACAAAACGTTTTACACATATATGCTTAAGAATATGTTAGAAACTGATATGCTAGAGACTGATGACTATAGGAGATACTGAGACAAAGACATAACAGCAAATATGCAATCTAGATCAGTTAGTTTAACACTTGATAAAGTAATTGTGAGGTTGAGTGTTTTGCTCTAGTAGAAAATGATTTGAAAATATAACCTGAATGTGTATGAAAGTAAATGCTACTTAATTAGAATCAAAGATTTTTAGCTGAAAAAGACCTTAGAATATTCTAATCCAAGTCCCTTAATTTTGCTGCTGAAAACATGGCTTGCATGTGTTCTGTCTGAGACCACACATCTGAGATTAGTGGCAAGATTATTCTAATATACTGGATTACTCAGAGCTATCTTTGAAGCTATTTTTCTTTTTATTTCTTTCTTTTTCTTTTCTTTTTTTTTTTTTTTAAGCCATTTTTCAACTCCAAAGTGAGAGACTGGCTCAAAGTGGCAGCCAGATTCAGAATCTGAGATTCCATAAATGGGTAAGATGGACATTGCTGGTGTAACTGGTCTAAGAGACTACATAAAGCTCATGGACAACCATGAGTAAAGGCAGATTTGTTGAATGATTCATTCTAGTACAAAAGCAAAAGTGGGTCAAACAAATTCTAAAGGAAAAAATAGGCTATCCAAGAGAGACCCCGAGCTGGAGATAATGTAGACACAAGGAATAAATTCTACAAGTTAAGACTAACTAACCAATTATTATTCGGAATAATAGCAATACAAGAATAATGATACTACTACTGTCACTATACTATTACTACTGCTACTACTACTTATAGCTAACTTTTATCCCTTTTTAAAAAAAACAACATAATTCTCTTTTTAAAATCTCACACATACATACAAAATTGAGAAAAGAAGTATGGAGGCAGAGTGGGAGAGCTGGAGCCTGGCTTGCATAAGTCCAAAATCCACATACTCAACCACAGTGGTCCATGACCTCTAAAAAAAGGAAGGACAGGGGATCTCTGGGTGGCTCAGCAGTTTAGCACGCCTGCCTTCAGTCCAGGGCATGATCTTGGAGTCCTGGTGTCAAGTTCTGCATTGGGATCCTGGCATGGAGCCTGCTTTTCTCTCTGCCTGTGTCTCTGTCTCTCTCTCTCTCTCTCTGTCTCTCAAAAATAAATAAAATCTTTAAAAAAATAAATAAAAAATTAAAAAGGGAAGGACAGTTAAAGAACATGTGTTGGATTTAGCATGCCAGCCCTTGACTCATAAATTAACTGGTAGGGGTGCAATATATGACCTCCATGAACTACCAAAGAATCTGAATACAATAAACTACTCAGAACATACATAAAAACTTTGTCTCAAAATTCTAACTTCACATAAACATTCTGCACTGATATTCATATGCCTATGAATTTTTGCTTTAATATAGACATGATAAATGGATGTAAAGTGTCAATAGACATTGGCTTGTAATTCAGCCTAGTGAACTGACCTTTACACCAAACAACAATCAAAAGCATAAGATCATTCCACACTAGTTAAACATTCATAGGATTATAGAATCAGAAATGTATCAAATGTTGATATATATTCTCTTTTTAGGAGAAGCAATTTCTGGGCATCTATCATATTACCAACATTAATTCGTTCCTTCATTCTTTGAACAAATCTTTACTGAGCATCTATTGTGTGCCAAGCTCTATTATAGGCACTGGGTGTATCTGTTACATTTAGCAACGTTCTGCTGTCATGGAGTTTGTATTCTACTGAAGTTGAAAAATAATAAGAAAGTAAACAGGTAAATATATATGATAATTTTATATAGTAAGAACACTTTTTTAGCATTTTATTTAAAAATTTTTTAAAAAGATTTTATGAATTTGAGAGAGAGAGAAAGGGAAGAGGACAGAAGGGGAGAGAGAAGGAGGAGCAGACTCCCCAGGGAGCAGGGAGCCCAACCCCAGGACCCTGGAATCATGACCTGAGCCACCCAGGCATCCCAAGATTTTATTTTTAAGTCATTTCTACACTCATTTTGGGGCTCAAACCTACAAACCCCAGATCAAGAGTCACATGTTCTATTGCCTGAACCAGCCAGGTGCCCTTCACAGAGTAAAAACTTTATGGAGAGAAAAAAAACAGAAGAAAATGATGTGAGGGAACCTGACATGGATAGGAAGAATTTTAACTCTCTAACTGCTCCCACCCCTTCATTAAAGATCAACAAAGCACTCCTCTCCTAAACATAGACTATGAATTGAGTTTAAAATAGGCATCAAAAATACATTTGCGTTAAAGGGAATATTAACTAAGCACTGCCTATTTGAAATAGAATGAGCTCCAGGAAAATCATGTCTTGGTTCCATGTGACCAAGGGATGTGCAAGAGCAGGGCTCCCTAAGCATTTTCCACTCCACCACTGGCTGCAGCCTCTTTGGAGCAACACAACACTGGAATTCCAACCAGCTCTTTTGTTTTGTTTTTTTAATATTTTTAAAATTCAATTTGCCAACATATAACATAACACCCAGTGCTCATCCCATCAAGTGTCTTCCTCAGTGCCTGTCACCCAGTTACACCATCCCACCATCCTCCTCAACTCCTGCAACCCTTTGTTTGTTTCCTAGAGTCAAGAGTCTCTCATGGTTTGTCTCCCTCTCTAATTTTTCCCACTCAGTTCCCCTCTTTTCCCTTATAGTCCCTTTCACTATTTCTTACATTCCACGAGTGAAACCATGTGATTGTCCTTCTCTGACTGACTTATGTCACTCAGCATAATACCCTCCAGTTCCAACCACAGCGAAGTAAATGGTAGGTATTCATCCTTTCTGATGGCTGAGTAATATTCCATTGTATATATAGACCACAACTTCTTTACCCATTCGTCTGTTGAAGGACATCGTGGCTCCTTCCACAGTTTGGCTATTGTGGACATTGCTGCTATGAACATTGCCAACCAGCTGTTAGAGATGAAATAACTGTCTGCTGTGGTCTGGTTGGCTGCAAAATAAGGCACACAGCATATATTTCCTTTGTTTTAGCATATCCATCAATAAAATTAGGCTAACACAAACTAGCATTCTGAAGTCCTCAAGAAACTCTCCATACTGGCTGGGCCATTTTCATGATGTTGTCATTTCCCTTCCATAAGCAACGAGGCTCCAATGAGGAAATAGTGCCCATTAGGCTTGGTCATGTGAATGCAAGCCATCACTCAAGGTCAGAGGAGTAACGCTAGGAAAATGTGGAGACCTTGATTTCACAGTCAGGGCCCCTGTGCACCTGTATCGATATGGAAATGATGAAGGCAAGATGATGACAGGAGACTTGACTGGAAACAAGCTGCAATAAAAATTGGGTTCAAGGTAGTGTTTTCATGAAAAAAAAATCTTTGAAAATCTACAGTGTGGGGCAGTGTGACTGGGGTGGGGAAAGAAGTGGTGAGGAGGGAACAGGAGAAATATGAAGAGGGATGAGAAAGTAGGTAACAAGGCCGGGTGAGGTGGTGGGGTGGGTGGAGCTGATTATTGCATCTTGGGGCTGTGACTCTGTGCACCTGCGTTTCTCACAAAGGAAGTCCCCGTATCAGATTTTCTCCAGCCTTGGGTGGAAGCTTCTCCTCTTACAAAAACAGTGCCAGCAAGGACAGTCCACTTTGAGAGATTTCACTGAGTTTGTACCCAGGCCACATAGGCTCAGTTAGGAGAACTATCCCCGCGTGTTTCCTCAGAAGCAGCCCGAGGAATGTATTTTCTTCCAGCCGGTCCAAAGCCCCTGTGGGACGCAGGCCCCATCAAATGCAGATTGACATCTATTTGTAGCACAACTAGAAAAGGCAGTTTCATTCTGAATTATTTAACATGGCAACATTTTGCACATATAAATCATGTCCAGCTTTATTAGATTAGGCCAATTGAAGGAATATATACACCTGCCTGTCATGTAAAGCTCTTCATCTTGGGGCATAGACTCCCCAGGGGGACATCCCAGGAGGTAAATTGAATACTGAGTGGTTTATCTTGAGATACGGCCTGGATTGGAAATTGAAATTCCTGCATGGACATCGAATTTCACATCAAAAATGAGAACCTAGTTCATCTCTCTTGGTTACCAGGGTACTAATCACTCTAAAAACTGAGATTTACATGACTATGGCCATTCTGTGCCCTTTATGTTGGAGCTGGGCCCCGTCAATGTGATAATGTTCCTAAAGCCCTTTGAGGTCCTCAGATGAAAGGCATTTTACAAACACAAACTATCACTGGCATAAATCAGCCAAGTAGCTTGATATTATTTCTCTCCGTCATTGGGTTTGCCAGAACGGCACAAGAGATAGCAAATGGCATACAGTGAGATGAAAGGACAGAGATTAATAGGGGACTGGCTGCTTTATAATCAGATAAGGCCTGATGATGTACAGTTGATAGGCCTGATTTTCTGTTATGAGAAAGAAAAAAAATGCACCCGGGGTTGTTCTCATTGTACTCGAAATCTCAGAGAAAAATCTCTTTCATAAAAACAGGCTGTATCTCAAATGCTCTTCCTAATTTAAGTTGGGGGGGTGGGTGCCGGGAGAAATCACTTAGTGCCACATAAGCGGACAGCACAGAGAAAATGGGATTGTATTCCTTCTCTCCCCTCTACCTCCCTCCATCCCCCTTTTTAAAAACCTTGTTAAAGGGAGAAACTGTGCATTTGAAAAGAAAAACAAGATGAGGAGACCCAGTGCCATTACTTTGGAGAGCTGAGAGGTGGAGAATGGAAAAGCTATTGGTCTCAGTTTTGCTGCCACAATGGCCTTTTATGAGTGGGATTAGATACGCCGAGAACTGGTACAGCATTCCCTGGTGCCCCGACGACAATTTGGAAAAAGGACGATAAAAATCAGTTTGTCGTAAGGTTAAATCACCAAAGACTTCCTCGATTGGCTTTTCAGATTGTTTTTCCTTTGGAAAGAAGATGAAAAAAGAAAGAAATATGGGCTAAAAGCTGATTTTCCCCCTGTCCCTTGCCCCCCCACCCCCAACTCCGTGCAAGATGTAGCATTCAGAAAACATGTTGAGCCAGTTGAGGCATTAAAAAGATCAGTCTCTGGCTGTTGAATGAAAGGCTCCTGTGCGTGTGACTCACATACTAAATGGAAACCTGCCTTCAAAGCCTATTTTACTGCCTAATTATATATACACAAAATGTAGCTGTCTGTTTCAATCAAATCATAGGAAAAGAAATAAAACTCCTCTAAAGATGCAATTTTCATGGTTTGTCATAACCTTAGAAACACTGCTAATGCAAACGGAGGAAGTACAGCTGCATGGTCCAGATAAGGTTCCAGTAATTGTTTTTCTTTTAATTATTACTTTATAAAGACATTATACCTCCTACTCTGAAGAAGGAAAATTAGTGTCCTCTGTCTCCTTTTTTTTTTTCCCCTCCCTTCCCATTTTCACACCAGGCTTGTTGATATGCATTTCAGATGTGGCTAAAAGCCAGTGTAGCTATGGAAATAATATTTAAGTCACCGCCATAACTACAGGCTTTCAGAGGATTCCAGGGAGGAAGCCTTTTCCAAATTTATGTTTTGAATTGAGTAGAGCTTTCCAAAGCACAAAACAGAATGCCAGGGATCAGGATAAAGTGCTTAGACCCAAACAACTGTTTGTACTCTGCTTGCATGGAAATAGTTTCCATTTGTAAGAGCGGATATATTTATTTTTGAAAATTATTAATTGCATGAAAATTTTCATTGTTGTCCATCCTCACTGAGGAATGATGTCATAAAACACACAAAAGGCTTCCCCCCCAACATTTCATACGTACAGATCTTTCTCGTGCAATAACCCGAAACTGTAAAGTTTAATAAGCCATTACTAATTTACATATTTTCATAGATTCAAATCATTAAAATGCAATGATATTTTAATGGCTTAATATATATCTAATTGCAGATTAAAACTTTCGAACACTGGAGATGGCACTGAACGGACTACCAAGGGATTCCAAGTACCTAATTCAAAAAACATTGGCAGCTACTAACATATCTGAGGGAAACAGAGTTCATTACTGGATGAATACATTGATTATCTTGTAATGTGCGTCTTTTTAAAAAGTCATCATTGTAAGTACACCTACCAGTCTCCTCCTCAATCTCTTCCCACCCACCCCAGTTCTGTTAACTTGGAACCTGCTGTATTAATCCATACAATAAACAAATTGATTAAGAGTTCCATGTTGATTAAGCAGATACAATCATAAAGCTACTCTCGAGGACTCTGAGAAATCCTGCAGCATGAGAAATATGTAGAAAATCAAAAACAGGCAAGAACTGAATGAGGCTTAGGCTCTCAAAATCATTGCCTGTATCCTGAATTCCAAAATGGGAGTTTCGACCTGATTGGGCACCTGGGTCGCTCAGGGTTGAATGTCTGCCTTTGGCTCAAGTTGTGATCCTGGGGTCCTGGGATTGAGTCCCACATCGGGCTCCTCATGGAGAGCCTGCTTCTCCCTCTGCTTGTGTCTCTGCTTCTCTCTGTGTGTCTCTCATGAATAAATAAATAAAATCTTAAAAAAAACAAAAGGGAGGGGGAGTTTCGACCTCTTAAAAACAAATGTCCTAGGTGTCTCAGTCAGTTGCACATCCCACTCTTGGTTTTAACTCACGTTACCATCTTGGGGGTTCATGAAATTGAGCCCCATGTGGGGCTCTACACTCAGCATGGAGTCTGTTTGTACTTCCTCTCTTCTGCCTCTCCTCCCAATCCAACACGCTTGCTCTCTCTCTCTCTCTCTCAAATAAATAAATAAATGGAATCTTTAAAAACAAAAATGAACGTTCATGAATGTTCATAACAGCATTATTCACAATAGCTAAAAAGTGGAAACGACTGGAATGTCCATCAACAGATGAATGGATAAACAAATTGGATACACACATATTATTCAGTCATAATAAAGAACAAAGTATCTATCCATGTTACAATGTGAATTAATCTAAAAAACATGCTACCCAAGAGAAGCCAGACTCATGTACATAGAAGTCTATGTACATGAAATATAGAGGATAGGTTAATCCACAGACACAGAAAGCAAACAGGTGATTGTTGTCAGGGGGCTAGGGGAGGAGAGACCGGGATGTATCCACTTAGTGGGTAAGGGCAATGAATTTGGAGTGATTAAAATGTTTTGGAACCAGCTAGAGATGGTAGCTAAGCAACATTGTTAATGTACTACATACCACTGCATTATTCATATTTAAATTGTTAATTTTATGTTTTGTGCACTTCGCCTCAATGAAAACAAATTTTGATTGCATTACTCCCTTGACTCATTCATTTATGACTTCAGGGGGCATCTATTTACCATTGATTATGTGTCAGGCAATGAGGTAGCACCTGGGGATGTCATGTCGACATCCTGTCCTGTCAGCTAGGCAAGCCTCAGAGAGCTTGCATTCTCTGAGCGGCAAAGAAAGCAAAACAAGCCAACAATTGTTTACAAACAGGGTTACCTGAGCAGGAGAGACGAAGTCAGAAGTCAGCCGTATGGGTGCTTTACCTGGAGGGGCTAATGGATGCCTTTCTCAGCGGATCATATTTGAGTTCAGTCTTGAAAAAACAAGAATATATCTGGGGAAGCAAATTACTGAGAGACAGAACATCATATACAAAGGCTTCCGTTCGTCATTTTACAGGATCAGAAATGAATCCCACTGGTAACCAAAATGAGTTAGGGCAAATGTGCAAGACAAAATCAAAGAGGTAAGCAGGAGTTGGTTTACATAGGATCTTTTAGGTCATGTTCAGAAACTTAGATTTTACTCCAATTGTGTGGGGAAGATACTGGAGAGAGTTACACAGAGAAGTGACATGCATTTTCCAAAAGATCATTCATTACTCATGACAGATGAACCAATGGGAGGCGCGGGGCGGTGCCGAAACAAGGACACCAGCAGCAGGCTGCTCTAGCAGTCCAGATACAAGATCCCAGTGGCCTGGACCAAGGTGTGAGCAAAGATGGGGAGAAATGGGCAGAGGCAGGATCTCCCTTGAAGGTAGAACTGTCAGTATATGTGCTGGATTAGGTGGGTAGAAGGTAGACGAAGAAAAGCTCAGGGATGACACCTATTTGGCCTAGACAACTGGGTAGATTCTGGTGTTGCCTCTAGAGATGAGGACCGTGTTCTGCTTCTCTTGCCGCTGTAACAACCGATCACAAACTTACAGCTTCTAACAACACAGATTTAGTATCTCATTGTTCTATAGGACAGACGTCTGACATGAGTCTCAGGGGGCGAAAATCAAGTATTGGCAGCACTGTGTCCCTTTCGAGAGGCTCTAGGGGAAAATCTATTTTCTTGCCATTGCTAGCCTCTAAAGACCACCCTCATTTCTTGGCTCATCAGACTTCTTCTGCAGGTCATCTCTGAGCTGTCTTCTATCATTTCATCTCCCTCTGTCAATAGCTGAGAAAAGTTTGCTATTTTTCAGTATTAAATTGGACCACATGGATCATCACACTGCTATTATCTCTAGTTTTCCGTTGTCACAGGTCCTCTCTTTTGCCTCCTTCTTTCACTTTTAAGGACCCTTGTGATCACGTTGAGGCTCTCCAGATAATCCCAGATCATCTTCCCATCTCCAGGTCCTTAACCTTAATCACATCTGCAAAATTTCTTTTGCCACAGAAGAGAACACATTCACAGGTCCCAGGCATGTGTATGTACACATCTTTGAGAGGGCCAGACTTCTTCCTACCACAGAGAAAACTAGGACAGGATGAGGTTTAAGATGATAAATAGAGATTTAACTCTGAGATGATTGAAAGATACCCATTGTGGATACTGGAACTCTACTTGCATTTATGTCTAAAGCTCAGGAGAGAGATCCTGGCTAATAGGTATACATGTGGAAGCTGCAGTATGCAAAACCATGGCACCCAGTAAGATCACCTAGAAAGAGAATGAGAAAGTCTAGAACCAAGCCCCAAAGCTCTCCTGCATCTAGAACTGTGGGGTGAGGGGTGGCAGCAAAAAGAGGATTAGAGCAATGAATTAGGAGGCAAAGAATAAAAAAAGCACAGTATCTTGGAAACTAACAGAAGAAGAAAAGCATTTTAAGAAAACATTCTTAACGCGGTAGAGAGAACAAATCAAGAAATGACCTTTGAATTTGGCAATAAGAAAACCATTGAAGAACTTGCCAAAAGAGGTTTCCATGGTGTCAGAGTGGATATGAGGTGAGAAAATAGAAATCATGAGATTAGATAATGTTCTGAGGAAGTCTGGCTCTGAAAGGAAGAGGGAACGGGAACAACATATTCAGAGGAGTTTGTAAAATCAAAGGGGAATTGTTTGTTTGTTTGCTTGTTTTTTCAATAAGATGGGATGTACTAGCTTGGTGGTTCTCAAAATGTGGTCCCCAGACTGGCTGGCAGCAGCAGCAGCTGGGAACTTGTTAGAATGCAAATTATCGGCTTCCACGCCAGACTGGCTGGATAAGAAGTTCTGGGGGCGAGACACAGCAATCTGTGCTTTATTGAACCCTTTGGGTGATTCTGAGACAAAATTGATTTTGAGACCCAAGACCGCAGTGGTGATGAAGAAGGAAGACCAATGTTATGTGAGAGCAGGGAATGCTTGAAGTCTGCAAAGAGATAGGAAGGGATCCTAGTAGAAGGGCAGGACATGGGCTGAATTAGGGATACCTTCCCCTGGAAACACCTCTCTTAAAGAGGTAAGGTCAAGAAGATGGCTCCAGTTGTAGGTAAGGCTGCAAAACAGCCAACAAGAAGAAGACAACAAGCCATGGTCCACTATTTCTTTTTATTTTTTTAAAAATGAGATTGGCTAAACAGGCAGGTATAAAATGGAGTTCTGTAAACATCTGATACCCCAGTTTTAGAAAGACATATGACAGATTGTCAATGAGATGCTCAGAAAGAAAAGAGACATGAAAATTGGGGAGTCGGAGAGCTGAATCTGGCTGTGGAGCTGAGGGCGGGGGTAGGTTCTAGCAGGACAGTAGTGGCAAGTCTCCATATCAGGGCTTCCCTGCCCAACATTTCACCATCTGCTTGGCTGAAGACAGAGGGAGTATGCTAATCAAATTTAAATTTGGTATAAACCCGAGGAGGCAAGTAATATATTTGATGACAACACGGATTCAGAAAAACGTTGGCAAATTAGAAAGATGAGCCAGAAACTAAAGATCAAAGTGAACAAGGACAACACTTAATGTATTTATGGTATTTTAAAGATTGTTTCCAGTGACCATTTTGGGATGGGATAAGAGTAAGATTTAGATTGACAGTAGTTTATAGGAGAAAATCCTAGGAATTTTAGTTACCTACACGTTCCATATGAGTCAAGAAACTTAGCCTTAGCTTGAGTTAATAAAGTGAAGTAACCAGATCAAGAGATACATCTACTCTTCTGTAGTTGTCATTACCTCTGGGGGGTGGAGGTCGGGGGGATTGTGTACAGTACCAGGCAACATAGAGGACGAGGAGACCTCACACATTGACACTTGAATGCACTGAGAAGTCTGGAAGTCCTATTATAAGAAAAATTCTGAAGTTACTTGAACTATATTTAATCACAGAGTATTTCTTGAGCCAGACAAAGGTCTGTGTGATGGGGACAGAGGAGAAAACTGGACAAAGTCCTTATTCTGTCTCCTGGTACTTATCATCTAGTGGACAGATCAAAACAGACCAAAAACAAGAAACAATGTAAATAAAGCAGATCATTTTAAATATGGATCCTTCCCCAAACAAAGTCAGATCACGTCATTCAATTTGTACGTGATATATCAGTATGGCCCCACTGCTGGTTGAGGTGAATACCAGCTAATGTCTCAACTGCTCATTCAGAACCCTCCATGAAGAGATTTGCATGGGCCTTACCCTACAGTCTTTCCATTTCTATGCCCTAGTGACCTAGGCAACAAAAAGGAGGGAATAAATTCAGTTTTTGCAGTCATGTTATATTCCATGTCGTACTGGCCCGATTTCACAGCAAGAGGACTCACAATAACCTCCTTATTCCCATTCTCATGGTTTTTGCACTATGATTTTCTTGTCATCAAAAAGTAGAGTTTATTTCTCTGCCCATTGAATCGAGACTTGGCTGTTGAGACTGACTTTAGCCAATGGGCCATTACAAATGTAAGCAGATATTTGAAAGTGTTTCCATGTGGGTATGCTTCCTATTGCTTGTGGCTGTAACCCTGAGACTACTGTGTGAATGAGCCCAAGCCAGGCTCCTGGAATGGTTATAGGGAGAAAGGAGGTCTCAGCTCTGCAGGGAGACGGCTTCTTCCTACCCCTCTGAACCTCCCTGCTCCTGTTCCTCTGTGCGCGCGCTCTCTCTCTCTCTCTCTCTCAAATACATAAAATCTTTAAAACAAAGTAAAGAATTGCTAGAAGGAGGTTCAGAGAGTTGCACATAACCTCACAGTAAGTCAAGTGCTGGAGCTGGGATTCCAGCCCAGGTCTGCTAACTGCACTGTTTACTTGCCAGTATGTACACTAATTCTCCCGAAGTGTCCTAAAGAGCCACCAACAAGGTTAAGCGATATAGGAGGGAAGAATGCATGAAGGCACACTTAGCGATGATCCAAACTTAGGGAAACGGTTCTCTTAGAACTGGATGTACGCAATGCGGCTTGCTTTTTAAATTAAGCAAGGTCATATGATGTCCTTAACCAAAAAAATAGGTTCGTCCTAGATTTTGGAAAAAAAAAAAAAAACCTCTAACCCACTTTATTCCTGCTTCTAGAAAACAAAATAACTTTGTCAGATGCTTTTTCCCATCCTTTTCTGAAGCCTCCAGACAATCCCATAGGATTTGAGCTCATGAGCAGAGGGACCAGGGCCACTCTCCACCTCAAATCCTATGGGTTTGGAGACATCTTGCCTGTGGGGTAGCTAAAATGGTAGCACAGAAGGCCAGGAAGAATGGTGAGCTCTGTAATAATGATAAGCATTCTGAAAGTCACAGGTAATTCTGCATTTGTTTATTTTTAACAGGGATAAGGAAAAGTGAACTTGAAGGGATTGCAGAGGGCAGAAGAGGCAAACTCAAACTCCATCTTGTCCCTAAAATTTCCACTGGCCCTAGAGGTGGTTGATGAAAGGTGACGGAAGTTATCAGCATTCACCTCTGAGGGAGCCTAGATCCTTTCTGACAAGCCAAGGACACCATGTGCTTGGTGCAAGTGTATCGAGCACTTAGTGTGTGCAAAGCACAGCAGGTGCTCAGACAACTGGCAGTGTGTGTGTGTGTGTGTGTGTGTGTGTGTGTGAGGTGTGCAGTGAGCTCTGGCTTGGGTACAGAAAGCCCGAGTCCGCAGGTGAGATTATCCCTCAATAGGTTTCGAAGGATAGCTTTGTGCCAACAATTTATGTAAACCCAGCTAACGTGAACTAGTTTTTCTATCAGCACACACACAAAAAAGCCTAATTAGAAGGATAAACCTATTATCCCGGAAAATTTAAAGTTATTAAAAAACTCAGGATAGGCTCATGGTTAGGCCATGCACTGGTGTGGAATATCTGGAACACTGCAATGCAGAGCAATGGGAAAGGATGGGCTGAGGTAGAGAGAAGTCGGCTTGTGTCCTACTTACGATACCATGTGATCTTGCAACTCTGAGTCTCCGAAGGTAGCCTAGCTGCTCACAGGTAGGACTGTGAGCAGTAAATACTGTAATGTTTGCAAAAGGTTTGGTACATTGCCTGGTCCCCTGTGGATCTAAAACAGGTGTTAGGTCCTAAGTATGTTACAATGAAAAAAAAAATTAACGGAGTATTTACAGGTTATTTTTTGAATAACAGAAATTAAACACTCTCAGGGGAAAGAAAATCTTTAGACAACATCATGGATGAGCCCTGAAAATATCATGCTAAGTGAAATAAAAGACACAGAAAGACAAATACTGCATGATTCCACTCACATGAGGTACCCAGAATAGGCAAATGGATAGAGACAGGAAGCAAAAGAGAAGCTTCTAGAGGGCCGCAGGGAGGAGAGGGAGTTGGTGATTAAAGGGCACAGAGTTTCAGGGTGGGATGATGAAAAGATTCTGGAGATGGATCGTGGCAAGTTTTGCGCATTATGGAAATCCTTAGGGCCACTACACGGTACACTTCGAATTGTTAAAAAGGTACATTTCTGTTAGGTATATTTTGCCACAGACCAATAAAAACAAAAAACAAAAACAAAAAAAGCCTTCAGCCTATCTGGATGAAGCATCGCATAAATGCTAAGTACTCTGCGATGTGTCACTGAGGATATAAAAGACAAAAAGCCTCCCAATCTAGGAGGATAGTGTCAAGTCAGCTTGGGAGGCTAGCTTTGAATGTTAACTACTTCTTTTTAATATCCATTCTCTTTGTCATCATCTCCACAGCAGGTTGAATGAGAACTGATGGATCGGAAAGCAGTTGGCTCCACCTCTGTGCTTAGAGGTCAAGCTCTCAAAGAGGCCCAACTTCTCCATTCTCTACTGCCTCCTCCAGGATCCACCCTCCCCTCCCCTGGAGTACACATCTGGAGAACATAAGCAGTGGAGAGCTGAATAGGCACAAAAGCTACACGCAGGGGAGACTTAGCGTTGGTGACTCTGGCAGGATTCTTGCATTTCTGGCAAGGAATCCCACTCAGCATGGCTTAAGCAAGAAAGGGAGTTTATGGGCTTATGCAACAGAGTTAGTCCTGGCGTTGTAGGAGGCCAGATGCATGGCTCCCATGATGTCACTAAGTTCCCGGGGGGCTCCCTCCCACTATTGCCCACTTCACTGCCGCCCTCCCGGGGCTCCAGCTCCCCAGGATGGAGCTTAAGAGCTCCAGGCTCGAAGCTCCTAAAGCAGTTCCTGACCTCATAGCCTCACACCACATCATCCAGAAGAGAATGGGCCTGTTCTGGTAGATCTCAGGGAGACAGGGACTTGTTGCTTCTGGAAGGGCCAGCAAACACCTCCTTGCATCTCTTTGGCTCTGGTCGGGTCACGTGCCTATCCCTATGCTAATCGTGGTGACCCGGGAGATGGGGATGCTGAGTGGCTGAAGCCCAGCTAGTGGCTGCTCCCCAGCTAGTGGCTGCTCCAGGCCTACACTATAGCCTCAAAGTGACTGACACTTTCTGGAACTGTACAGAGCCCCGAATGCACAGCCAAATCATAAGAGCAACCTGCAAATGTATCTCTTTTTGCCAAGGGTATTCACTCCTTGAATGCAAGGATGGTTGTCACCGTCTTATATCCATTCACATAAGCTGACACCGTATGGTTACTCAGGCAGATCGTATGAATGAATACATTATTGTGCAGATGAACAGAAAACTAACTGGAATGCACAAACATCTCAAAATATCCTGTTACTGAGTACACCAAATATTCTTGATTTTTCCAATAACTTCTACTGGATGATGACCAATTCTTAAATGTTCAATATTAAGTGAAGGTGAGGCCACGCTTAGATGAATCCAATTTCAACCCTCTGATCTATTGGAAGGTGATATTTTTGGATCTCACATTTCTTATATCTAGGTTGTTAGGAAAATGCAAACTCCGTGAGCAAAAATTAAGCCCTTACCTGAGCCTTGTCTCCATACTCAACATGGGAAAGAAAGCCACCAACGCTGATGGGTTTTTTGTGACAGTAGTAGGTAGACTATAAACACTAACCTTGTGTGTATTTTTACGATTTAATTTCTCCTTTTTATGGGAATATAAAACGTAGTTTTAAAAATAAATAAATCTTTAATGGAAGTGTACGACGGTGACATGGGAAGTATGTAAATCTGTCACATACAATATAAGACCATATTTAAATATGCATATTATGAACATTTAAAGCTGCAATGGTTCAAAGTAAGTTAGCCTCTTACATGAAACATTATTCTCTACATATGAGCCTACTAGCATCTTAAATACAGATTGCATTTTATATATATAAGCAACCAGGGGTACAATATTTTTAACCTAATAGTTATTCTTAAACGTTCTCTCTCTTTTGGAAATGACTACTGTATGTGCCAAGTTTACTTTTTATTTAGATAGAGAAAAACAGAAAAATCTCTCAAGGCTCTAAGTGTTTTTTTCTGTATGTGAAAAGTAGCACACAGATAATAGAGTCTCCCATAATGACTTCTCTAGTCTGTCTTTCCTTCTATTTCTATGCTCTTCCATGAACACCCTCATTTTCCTCTGTGCCTAAAATAACCACGTATAAGTTAATGACTCCAAATCAGTGTATCCAGTTCTACCATCACTCATCAGTGCCATAATAGGATATCCAACATCCTAACAGAAGTCACCATTATAATATCCCTAGGATCTGAGGTGCCTTGGTGAATGGCATTCATCATCTGCATATTCCACTCAGCTAGAACCTTTGGCATCACCTTAGATTCCTTTTTCCCCATCATCTATTCTTTGGCTTCCCTCAGGAACTCACATCTGGTTCTATAATATATCCCTGGCTGGATTTAGGCTGCCATCACTTCTCTTAGGACTGTATTCTCCACCTCTTTGAAGACAGCGATTTTAGTTTCTTACCAACTAACCTGTCATCCAACCTGCCCTGTTCCCACATTATAAGAAGTTTCCAATACAATCTGATTATTCAAATTTTCCACCTTAAAATGCTCCCAGACTTCTCATTGCTTTTATTTACTTTTTAAAGATCTTATTTATTCACCTGACACAGAAAGAGAGAGAGAGTGCACAGCAGGGGGAACAGCAGGCAGAAGGAGAGGGAGAAATAGGGTCCCCACTGAGCAAGGAGCCCCATACAGGGCTTGATCCCAGGACTCTGGGACCATGACCCAAGCCGAAGGCAGACACTCAACCAACTGAGCTACCCAGGTGCCCTTCTCATTGCTTTTAGAATAAAGTACACATTTGGAGACTCTTATAATCTAGCTCCAACCTGTTGTACCATCTCATGTTCTGAGTCTCCCTTCAGTTACAAGAGCTTCTGCTCCAAGGGCCCAATCCCTGAACTGTCGAGAACACTCTCTAGGTCTTTTTCCCTATTCCTCTGGCTGGACTGCTTTTCTCACCTTTCTTCCCCAGTACAGTTAACTTCAATAAAGTCTTTGCAGACTTCCCACCACAATTAATCATTCCCCTCTCTGTACTCCCACAAAACTCTGATCAGATTGTGCACATCTGGTACCGGTCTTCCTGGGTGCATCATGCGCTCCTTGGAAGAGGCGGGGAGGGAGGACTGGATCTCATTTGTCTTTGCACGGACAGTTCCTAGCCAGTGCCTTGTGGTTAGCATGTACTAAAACAATGTTTAGTGAATGAATCTTCTCTTGAATCCTTGGAAACACTTAACTTCGACCTATAAACTCAAAATAGGAAAAAGGAAGCCTACAGGCTCGGAGTGGTTGTATTGACCACAGGCGGTAAAAGTAAGCAAGTTGTAAAGACAAGCTTTACAGCAGAGTAAACCCATTTTGCTACAGTCCCTTCTCTGTCTTTTAAGAAATGTCTAATTTGAGATCCCTTTCCCGTGCTCCCCTTCCAAGGTTTAATGTACGTGATTAATCTTGACTTGCCTTAATACCACTAGGAATGTGGCATTGACCTCAGCTGAACACCAGCAAAGTGATTAATGTTACATGAACTGGATGAGATTTTTTTTCCACTCTAGATCCTGAATAAACACATTCATGCAAGATTCGGTTGCAGACCTTTGCTCAATAGAAAATGTACCATGATTTCAAAGGGTAATGTTTCAGACGCAATAAACAACGTTAAAAAAAAACATGGCTCTTGTTAAAGAAAATGCTGTTTCAGGCCCAAGTCCCAGGGATCATAAAAGATATATGATGCACTAAACAAAATGAACCACAGGCAGGCAGGTCCATTCGGTGACTAACCACTGATTGAATTTTCCAACACTCTTGGACTTTCTGAGAGATCAACTATTCACAAAAGGTCCATGTTAAATATAAGGCTGTCATTTCCTTTTTATGTTTCTAGTGAGGTCCAAGAACCGTAGAGTGTCCCCCCTCCCACCCTGCTTCTTTTTTTTTTTCCCCAATTGGTTGTTTGTGTTTTTGAATTTTTTATGATGTGGGAAGACTGGCAAACACTTGCTATGATTGTCAAATGCCTTAAATCAAGAAGAGAAAATGCAATAAAACACAGTTTCCATGGTAACACATTGTAACCTAGTACCTCTGGATTATGAGCCAGCTTACATCTGTGATCATTACTTGTTGACAGGCATAAATTGAGCCTAAAAGCATTAATTTTAGAGATAAAACTGGAATGTGGAGCTAAGTTATAATAATGTTTAAATATTTCTAAGGTAGTGGCAGCAAATCAAGACTGGTTATGTCACTATTTAAATAATGTTAATAAACTAAGCATAAACACTTAAAAAATTTACAAGCTTTTTCTCTAAAGATGGTGTAAAATACTAATACAAACTCTTGAGGCTGCAAATGGTAGCTGACATGTTTTCGGTGGGGTTAAAAGAAATCCAATGTCAGCAATTAAATGGTATGATAGATAGGCTTTTTAATGAAGGAATGTTTTCAATATGGAAATGACTGAAAAATCTTGGTAGTTTAGTTCCTAAAACTATCTGAGGATATAAATATACAATGTTTCTGGATGTTTTTCAGTAGACATAATTTCCTTTTTTTTATTATTAGAAAAAACTATAATAAAATATGAACTCTCACATTAGAATGTTTTCATATATGCTTTTCTACTTACTCCCCTGTTCTCATTAAAAGCATTCACACTTCTGTCAGACACTTAAAGGCTTAAAAAAAAAAAAAAGATTGATTGTCTTGTGTATATGGCTGTCTCCAGCTGGCTTTAGTAGTTACCCATTAACCAATACGATCAACAGTCAAAAGACAATTTTTTTCCAGGCTATTTGTAACGCTTCTAACTATATCCTTATGACAATCAAGATAATCTGATATTATTTAATATGATATGGTAATAAAGAAATGGCCTATTTTCTCAACATTTCAACTTTACATAAAAGTCTACTTTATTCCCCTGGTAACTTCTGAATGCCACTTCCTGGCTAACAGTTAAAGCCATGGTGGGAGAAGCAAGGAAAAGACAGGAAAGTCTTCTTCCTTCAAGGCCTGACTTTTGACGCTTTGAGTCTCAGGGGAACAGAGTGGGGGACGTACCTCGGTTACCACTTCTATACAACAGGGATTAGACCTACTACGTAGGAGCACTTACTGAGATGAACGCATGGAGGGAGCTTAGAACTGTACTTGGTGCATGGTAAGCCGTCTGTAAACCCTACTGTTGCCATAGTCACCATCACACTATTCCCCAAGGCCTAGCTCTGTGCTTCACACCTGGGGGTGCCTAGTAAATGTCTGTGAAACTAGTCAGCCAATTTGTTCACCTGGGTACCACAAGAGTTTATTATTATAATTATTTTTGCTAGAATATATAGCAATTTCAGGAAATTTGACCAGACTGCTTTTATTCACTTACTGTTCCTCTCCAAGATTCACCAAACCCCTGGTAAGAGAGCTCACAGAGTTATGCAAGAATCCTATGGCCCGGTGTCGCTAATTTGTAGGATTAAACCCTCGGGAACACTGTGGGGTAGCTGAACCAGTGTAACACAGGCTGTGTTTAACCTATTGACCTGGGAAGAGTGTGGATTTAAGAATCCTTCGTCCTTTCAAGCAGTAGCTCTGAAATACACCATCCACTTCCATGTTCTTGCTCTAGCTTTTTTTTCCCCCTCCAGCCTAGCTTTTAAAGAATATAACCATTTTAAGAAGGAAGAAAGCAATTTGCTTCTATTGTAATTGCTCTAGACCCTGGATTAGGTCAACCTGCCTTTAGTTCGTCTAAAAAAATGAAGACATTGCCCCATGGGTATCCAGCTCTCACTGCTCTGATGTACTAGGTTACATTCCTGTTTTTAATCTGTAATCATTTTCCATTCACCATCCCCCGCGCCTACTCCCAAAAGTATCCATCTTTTAAAATCTGATATCTCTTTTTTTTTTTTTTTTAAATCTTAGCCAGGTTCTTCGTCCATTAGACACAGAAAATACGGGTTGTCCTATGACATCTCACTCTCTTTTAACAGCATCCTAACATCTGAGAAAGTGCTGAAGCTATCACACAAAGTCTATGCAAAGCCATCAATAAATGTTAATTCTCTGGTTTCAAGGAAGGAGTTTCCCAGCTTAGGGGAAGAGTAGCCCTCTTACCTCTTTCTCAGCTTGACCCTTCCACATATATGCTCAGTTGCTTCCTGAATTTCTCTTCTCTGTACCCTGGTTCTATTCATGGTTCTCACTTCTCTATTTTTAGGAGGGTGTCCCTTTTCTGAATCTTCTCATGGTCTCATATCCTCCCAACTTAGTCTTCCTGCAGAGTCCCTACCTCAATAAAAGCACCTTTGATTCCATTCAGAAATGTAGGGATTATTAGCTTTGATACATTCTTTTCCATCCACCGGCCCCAGTGCTGACAGCTGATCCATCTTTAGCAACTGCTCCTCCCTTCCCAGTCTCTCTGTCTTCTCTGTCGCTGCTCTAGGTTGGGTTCAGTGGGACGAGGGTTTGCAGTTGAATAATGTCCAGTGTAGTGGTTGAAAATGGTGGTATAACACTGCTTTTGTCTGGGTGATAGTCTTAATTTAGGATTGGTTTCTATGGTTTTGGGAAATGAATACATTTAGAATGTGGGGCTGGGGGTGCCCGGCTGGCTTGGTCCATGGAGCGTGCAACTCTTAGCTTTGGGTCGTGAGTTCGAGCCCCACATTGGGCATAGAGAGGACTCAAAAGTAAAATCTTTAAAACAACAACAACAAAAAAAAAAAAAAAAACGAATGTAAGGCTGGAGAGTTGCAAGGGATCCTTTCATTACTGCATTCCCAGTCTTTGAATTACTGCTCTTATACTCTCACTTGTGGACGAACAGCCCCGGAAAAATTTCTCCCTTTATAGAAACCGCATTTCCTTTTTACCAGTTGTTCAGTGGGCATCAACCTTCCATTAAAGAAACACTATTTTCTTTATGAGATTGGGACCGTCATTGTTTCCTTGGCTCTCTGGGGGTGACAAGCCGCAGAGTGTCATTATTCAGTCTATTAGATTTTGATACCAAACAAGCTTACCCACCAGGGGCTGGCAAAGGGAATCAAGAGTCTATTAGTAGCCAACTCAGTGATGGTGTTTCTGGGTGACCTAGAGCAGACTGACTTCAGATCTAGCATGTTTTTGCTTCCTCTAGAGCTCTCCTTCATCCCAGGCAAGTACTTGACCCAAAGGGCAGCAAGAATAGATGAAGGGATGCTAAACCTTCCCCAGTCAGGTCAGCCAACTAAGTGCTTCACCCCTCCAAGACAGCTTTTAAAAATTTCTCAGGACGGGTGCCTGAGTGGTTTAGTTGGTTAAGTAACTAACTCTTGATTTTGGCTCAGGTCATTATCTCAGATGTGTGACATCTAGCCCAGCATCAGCCTCCATGCTCAGCATGAAATCTGCTCCAGATTCTCTCTTTCCCTCTCACTATGACTTTCCAAGAGGAAATTATTATTTTTTTTTCCAAGAGGAAATTAAATAAATAAAAATTTACAAAATTCCCAGGTAAGCCACAGCAAAACAGTCCTTCCTCTTTGTGTATGACTACACCTTTTTCGTTCATAGAAGAATGTGTGTCCTTGGTTTCTGTATTATCTGTTTCGGTGAAGTGCTGATCATCACACTGTGGTTTGCCTGTCTTTCCTAAGAGGACATCACTTTCCTGTTCTGGCAAATTTTGGAAGCTTGCAGTAAAGGAAAATAAAATCCAGGTTCGTTGACTAATTCGTGAGGCAGGGATACCTGAACTCCTGACAAGTCTCCATTGTGTTTCTCAGCTCCAGTGCCCAGAGTTGGCTTTCGGCCTTTGACGTGTCCTAGGGCATACTGTGCTGTCCCCTGAGGACCCGAGGTAGATCCATCCCTACATGCACCATGTTAAAAAGAAAACCACAGACCCAAAATGACATCACTTATTTTCAGTCCCTAAATCAGTACACCCAGACTTTAATACCTAACCCAACTGCATTTTCAAGCCCCTGGAATGTGACCTTTAGCTAGTCAACATGTGAGTTTCCTGGTCAGTACTAAGAAATTTATTAATGGACCCCTCCCGTTCCTCTTAGGAGGGCAACCTCGCCTAAAAAAAATGGATTCTTTGCTACTCATTTCCTTTTTCCCCACTCCCTCTCTACCTTTGAAAACCTTTCTTCAGGATCCCTTTGGAGCTCCTTTCTACTCGCTAGATGGGATGCTGCTTGAGTCATGAATTGATTAATCAAGCCTCTTAGATCTTCAAAATTGACCCAACTGAATTTTTGTTACTTAACAGCCTAAAGCACAGGGTAAGACGTCAGTTACCTCTACTCCTTCAATGTAGCCGATATTTCCATCAATGTTCTTTTGAGGGCTTCCATACCAGCAACAAACTCCCGATTACTCTAATCATTGACTGAAGCCTTTCTCTGAATCGCAGCTTTTTAACTCTGATTTTTTTTTTTTAAAGGACAAGACCTCTGTGTTGTTGATTTTTTCCACACCCCCTCAAAAACAGCTGATGCTTAGTGACTGATGATTGAATTAAATCGCCTTCAATTTATTAACCGACAAGTACATACAAATCACCAGAATGGAACAGCCAGTCAGCATGATGACATCACAGTCTTTCTTTGAAAGGCACTTTTAAAAAAAGAAGCTGTGGAACTCAAAGGGCAATGTCCTAACCCAGCTTTGGGATTTGGGAAATGGCTCCACTATCACCATGAGGGAGAGAGAGAGAGAGAGAGAGAGAGAGAGAGAGAGAGAGAGTTGAAATTCAGATCCATCCAGATTAGGTGAGAAAGGAAGGGCTGCTTTGCTTTCTTGCCCTTATGCTGCCTCCTTTCATCATTAGTAATTCTATCCCTCTCTTATCTGATCATGCAGGGACACATTATCTCACTAGCAAATGAATACACTGTGGAAAAACTCACCCCATGCAAATGAACAGGAAAAAAACGTGCTGATACTGAAATTAAAGGAGGTCTTTTCCCCCCACTCCCACTGCCTGTGGATGGAGAAGTTATGGATATTCTGAATTAATTCCACCTCTACTTATTCAAACTTTGTCAAGATAAACCTTTTATCTCATTGTTCTAAGGCTACAGAGAGGAGATCATTTACATGACAGTAATTATGTTGCTATATTTAGTAGCATGCTCTTGGCCCATTTCTGGTAACTTCTCTTTATATAAAACACTGAATGGGCTTTTCAAAACTTGGAAGGTATGTGTATGATACTATTTAAAACATGACAGCTAGAAAGCAGAGCAATTTGGGTAGATTTTGTACACCTCATAGCTTTTGGGGGAAGATCAAAAGAAGAATAATAGCTCTAAAGTTCCTTTTTAAACAATGTGTACTATTAGAAGGAAGCTTCTGTAAGTTTTATTGGCTTTCTCTTCTTCCCACAAGCAAACGATTATTTTCAATTTTTTATATATTGTGTCAAGCTACCAGAAGCTTTTTTTTTTTTTTTTGTTAACCTGACATTGATTTATTTCTCCTCATCCCTTAGCTTAAAACAATGAAGAAAAAGCAACTATTCCTTTGGTCTAAACAATTTATTTGTTATGTTGACTCCAGAGAGGCCCAGGGAGCATTCTTTCATTGGGTTCAAGGTGTTGATGGGCTTCATCCTTTCTGACTTGTCTGAACACAGTGACGGCTCTGCCCACGGGGAGTTTTCAGGCCAGCTGCCCTATGTCATGTAGGGAAACCACAGGGCCTTTCTTCTTGTTCTGGGGCCCACAGCTCCTGATGGATTTGCAAAAGGTAACATTGCCTCACCTTTTGAATTGACCCATTTGAGTTGTGAGGGTTACAGGTTTCCTCAAATTTTACCTCAGGAATGGCTCCAGATTGTTATCTTGGAATCACTAAGAGAGCTTCACTAAGTAGAAGGTCTAGCCTGCCCTGACCCCCTGCGGTCTTTCCTCCATCCCAGTTATCAATCTGTAATGATTCTCCCCAACTTCCTAGAACTATCACTAAGTTCTCACGGTTCATTTTTTGTTTCCTCTTCACATTTCATTTTAGTTGCTGAGCTAAGCCTGAATTGGCAACCTCACAAATTTCCCTTTCAGAACTATAAATAATTATCTCCTTTACTATACTGTGTTCTTTTAAGAACATTAAAGTACATTAAAATGGAAAACTTCATTTAGGCTTTCCATGGATGATTTTCTTAATTTTCATTTTTTTGTGTCGGGAAGAAGTGTGGAAGAGAGGGAAAAAACCCAAAGCCTAAAATTGCAGGGAGAGCATGTGTGGGAACATTTCATATATTATAATGGAATTAGAATACATGTTCCCTGATAAATGTGTAACACATATGATCACGTGCCATTTCCAGGGGAAGTGGGAAATCTACAAAGCGGAAGAGCTTTTGAAACAAGCTTTTTACTCCTACTCTTTATTGGCATGGGTCTAAAATGGTGTTTTTATTAACAGCATAGCCCTATAGCTCTGTCAGGAGGCATCCCTGGCAGGCCTCTGCACCAGCTGATTCCTCTTGGTCTATATATATATTTTTTAAGATTTTACTTATTTATTCATGAGACATGTTGAGGAAGGCAGACACAGGTAGAGGGAGAAGCAGGCTTCCTATAGAGACCTCATGAAGGACTCGATCCCAGGATCCCTGGATCACACCCA
The DNA here is from genome assembly GCF_018345385.1 of Vulpes lagopus. Taxonomy (NCBI): domain Eukaryota; kingdom Metazoa; phylum Chordata; class Mammalia; order Carnivora; family Canidae; genus Vulpes; species Vulpes lagopus. Next base: position 117,882,839 of record NC_054830.1, on the reverse strand, counting down.
GAGCCGAAGGCAGCCGCTCAATTCCTGAGCCACCCAGGCACCTCCCCTACTTATATTTTTCTAGTGTCCTTCCTTCCTTCCTTCCTTCCTTCCTTGTGCCTTCCATGTGCACATTGGTCCTTAGCCCTTGAACTAAACTCTGAACGGTGTCATGACTCTTAAACCACATCAAGAAAAGTCACACAAGGCTCCTCAAAGGATAAGAAATACTGCACCTATAATACTGCACACAGTCGAAATTTTAGGGCTCCTCTAATCCTAACTTCAACCTCAAAAACCAGCTGGAGAGGCCCTCTAATTGTTCAGAGCTTTTATTAGAATGCCCAGTGCAGGCTGGAGGTGGGGATTCTGTTTTGAAAGATTCTCAGAAAAAAAAAAAAAGAAAGAAAGATTCTCAGGTGATTGCTGTTCCCACCAAGGGCCCACTAAGATCCTCCCTCAGATACTCATGGAAGCCTCACGAATCACAATGAAATGCCATACTCCACATGACTATTTCCACCGTAGAGAAAAGATTTTGCTTCAATGGAAAGCTATACATGGTCTGCCCACAGTACACCCTTCCTGTTATCTGATTCGAGACTTTCATTGTCTTTGAGTTGTTTCACAACTTGACATGTTTTAGGTAACTGATAGACATGCAGATACCTTCCTGTCTGGTAGAGGTTCAATGGATTTCCCTCCTTTCCCTCCTCCCGGCCCCCAAAAAACCCAGTTTTACTCCATTTGCATATTTATTTCAATATTCCTCCTCTGCAAATAGGTCACTTCAGATTCTCAGTTGGTTAAAACATCTCTTGGGTCCCTCTTTGATTAGTGAATAGGATCAAATCTCATTGATTTGTACTCATTTTTGAGCACATGTACTCATTTTTGTATCTGTAGAGGGTCATGATTATACCCTTTTTTGATCGGGGCACCTGGGTGGCTCCTGGTCTCAGCTCAGGTCTGGATCTCAGGGTGGTGAGTTCAAGCCCAGCATGGAGCCTACTTTAAAAAAAAAAAAAGAAAGAAAGAAAGAAAGACAAAACAAAACCATTGTCCCCTGCCTTTACTCCTCATTCTTTGCTTACCTTGGAGGGCTCTCTTTATAGGGAGGGGGATTGGGGATTCCTGAATTCAGCATGTGATGGGCATATGTATTTTTTCAAGGGCACGAGGGGCCACGATATTTAGAGTTGGGATGACCTGGGGAAATCTGGGATGAACGGCTGCTCGACAATGTTTCCCACAGGACGACAGGCCGCTGGGGAAGGTCTTGGGTTCATCTAGTTCCCCCTCCTGTACGGGGAACCGAGCCAACCTCAGCCCAGAACAATTGGAGCCTTTTTTTTTTTTTTTTTTTCCCCAAGACGGCAAGATTTAAAGGAGTACCAGAATGGAACTTGAACCCAAGTGTGGCTGATTCCAGACTCCGATGGCTTCACGACGACAGCAAATGGACTCTTCCTAAGGTGGGAGGGAGAACACAAACCTGGACGCCACGGTCAGGCTTGAGGGCAGCGGGCCTCGGCCCAGGGACGCCAGGCGCCCGCTCACGGCCAGGGATGCTCGGGGACGAATGCGCACCCCGTCCAACCCCGGGGGCCGGACTGACTGCAGGCGCCCCGGGGCCGCCGCCGCGGGAAACCAAGGCTCCTCTGACCGTCGAGGAGCTCGGCAGGTGCTCGGAGCCGTGCGCGGGCTCCAGTCCGTCGGTGACCACGCGGCCTAACCTAATCCAACCGGGTGGCCAGTGAATAATTTATCATCTCGAACGATTGCTGCAACTCAATATCCCGACCTACTTTTTCTCCCCCTAGAGAATCGCCTTGCGTGCGTGCACACAGGGGCGCCCTCCTAAACCCCGGGCGGTGCCTGTTTTGGGAAATGAGCGGCCGCGCTTGCACCGCTCCCGGTTCCCTTCCTCCGCGCACCTGCAGGCCGACCTGCAGCTCCGGCAGACGCGGGGGGCGGGGGGGGCATTAGCCGAGGCGCCGCAGCACCGGACCGCGAGCCAACGGCGTTTTCCTGCCCTGCCCCCCCTCCCCAGCTGTTTCCGTGGCTGCCTGAGCTGTTTGGCCAGGTCTGAACCGAAGGGCGGCTGCTGAAGCCCCTGCTGGCGGGTTGCCCGGGGAGCCGCTCTCCTGCAGACTGCGCCTCCCTCCAGGAGGTGCCTGCCGTCGGGATAATGGGCCGCATTGAAAGCTGCGAGGCGTTGGGCCGACAAGGTCAGGGTGCCTTTCATTCCCGCAATAATCAACCAGTGTAGCTCTTCCTCAGACCTGGGGAGAGAGAAGATAGAGGTCAAAAGAGCAATTACATTTCACATTGACTCCAGAAAAGGCTTGGATCACAAGGCTGAAAAGAAAAACGGATTCTAGCCTCATTCTCATCCGTTCCCTTTCTGGTCATCTCTGTTATTAACACTGGCCTGAAACCATAACAAGTTTTAGCTGGATGACGTGAAAAACGCATTTTCCGCCTGCAGATGAGATCTTTCTTCCGAGACATTTAGCACTGTCAGCATATTGCAAAAGAATGCAAATGAGCTGTAGGATCTGTAACCAGAGACAGTAAGCAAAGGCCATTAATTATGTTTTTAAAAAATGTTAACCCTAGCAGACTGTATAACAAGCAATTGTGCTAATTTCAATCTGTAATCAGTCCCCACATTAGCATAACTTTATTTATTTAGCATTAAGGCAACAATTTAGAGAATATAATTTAGTTGGCAATGTCAGTAATTTTGCAGTGGCAGATTGTTGTGACAAAGCTACCTCTGTTTGACCTTACAGCTGCCAGGACTAATTAGTTTAATTGCATTAATTGCACTGACCATTCTGGTGCTTAGTGTAGCTGCTGTTTCTCTAACCACTGAGCAAATCAACCTGGCGGAATTCTCAGGAACATGGGCTGTTTCCTTCTAAATCTCCTTTGATTCTTTTCTGCCTTTCGAGAACCCAGATAACCCACAGATTATCAGTGCTGACGCTGAGATCAAGAATCTTGAGGGAAACCCGGGAAAGAAAAAAAAGAAACCCGTATTTCCTTGATCCTTCAACACTCATTGCTGACTCGATGATAAAATAATGCCTTCAGTTCACGAATGACCAAGAGTGTTTAAAAAATGCTTGTGGCAGTCCGGTAGTAGATGCACACGGTTGGTTTTGTGTTTTGGAATGAAGGCCCCTTTAAAAACCTTGGTCTTTGTTTGCACCCTGTCCCGTGAATACTGGGACGGTTTTCCCTGGGATTTGACTCAACCCGAGGTGAAATACGCAGCTGGGTCCAGGCTTGAGACCTGTGGTCTTGTGAATCTAAAAAATGGGTATTTTTTTTCCTCATGAGGACATTTAATCCTCCATAGGACATTTAATAAATAATCTGCTACTGAGAACACCTCTATTAGTTGAAATGAACTCTGTAAATACCCATCCTTTTTTTTTTTTTTAAGATCTTATTTATTTATTTGAAAGAGAGTGAGAGAGGAAAGGAGCAGGGGTTGGGGAAAGGCAGAGGGAGAAGCAGACTCCCAGCTGAGAAGGGAGCCCAAAGTGTGGCTCAATCCTGGGACTCCAGGATCATGATCTGAGCCTAAGGTAGACGCTTTTTTTTTTTTTTTTCAGATAACAGATTACTTTGTTCGACAACAAAATAATGGATTGCTAAAACATGCTCTGTATAATGAGCCTGGATTCAAATCCAGATATTTGGGTCTAGAGTCCCTGACTTTGATCTGAATGCTACGCTCCTTCAGCATTAGATCAAATTCTTCCTCCATAGAGGAAGGGTCCATAGAACCAATAAAGCTGCTCTCGGGCTGTGTCAGTGACTCCTGGCTAGCTGTCTCTGGTTCCTCATGTGGCATGACTTCCACCTGGCAACACTTCTCTTGACAATGAGGCACCCAGATCACAGTAAAGACTAACACAGTGTGTGCAGTACTTAAAGCTAAATTTGACTTACCTGCAAGTTCCTAGCCCATATATCACATCCTTGGGGAAGTTTTCTTGCCCCCTGACCCACCTTAGGAAGCCTGATTATAAACTCTGGTGGACTCCAAGACTTTTTTTTTTTCTTTTTAGATTTTATTTATTTATTCACGAGAGACACACACAGAGAGAGGCAGAGACATAGAGGGAGAAGCAGGCTCCCTGTGGGGAGCCCCATGCGGGACTCGATCCCGGATCCCTGGATCACGCCCTGAGCTGAAGGCAGATGCTCAACTGCTGTGCAACCAGGCGTCCCCTACAAGGCTTTCTGTATTAGCATGAACTCCTTGTAATTGAGCAATTAAGTCACCCGGATTCCCTGCCTTAATAGGGAAAGAAGTGGTGGTGTTCATTTTCAAACTGTCTTACCAGGGATCACTGGGTGGCGCAGCGGTTTGGCGCCTGCCTTTGGCCCAGGGCGCGATCCTGGAGACCCGGGATCGAGTCCCACGTCGGGCTCCCGGTTCATGGAGCCTGCTTCTCCCCTGCCTGTGTCTCTGCCTCTCTCTCTGTGACTATCATAAATAAATAAAATTTTAAAAAAAACAAACTGTCTTACCATAAATCAGACAGTCCCACACAAAGCAGGAAGAAACTTACAAAACACTTGATTCCTTCAAGTTGATGCTGTATATACCAATTACACGGTACCCTCCGGAACAGGTATGGCACTATTAGTCCCCCCGCCCCCCACCTCCCCATTCATCCATAGCTCCTTATGGCATGTGGAACCCTCCTTATGGCGTCTCTGACAGGTAAAAAAGCTTCTGGACCTAGACTTTATCCCTTCCTCAATAGCTCAGCTATTTTCCCGAACATAACCCATGACTCTGGCACACCGGGCTTCTCCCTAGGTCTTACACATACCCCAGCCTTCTGTCTCCAAGACTGGGCTCGTGTGGTTGCCTTCTGCTCACATCCCCTACTCCCCTGTCTGCTTTCTGCTTCCACAAAAGATTGGTGAAATCCTTTCCCTTCCTATGTTCACCTTGGCAGCACATCCAGATCTCTTCCAGAGCCTTTGCAGCAGGCTGCTTTGCAAACTCTATCCTCCCGGATTCCCTCTGCTACTTCCGTTCTCTGCCCCTTGCACCTCCCCTTCATCACCTCATGCCTGGACCTTTGCAGTAGTAGCCCAGATCCTGGCTGTGCCACCTCTGTGGTCCCATGCATGTCCCCAGCCTTCCCTGATGGAAAGTCATGGGGGGCTCGCCACCGCATTTACCACGGTCAACTCTCAGGCTTGGGCACATCTGCCAGGCATCTTTACGTTTGCAGTCTGAGTCCATTCCTCTGGTGAAGAAGACAGAGCAAAGTAAAAGCTGGATAATTTTATTTGTGCTTTGTCTCAGTGACCTTACATCATGAATGCAACAATGTGACTAACACTTTCTACATCTTCTTGCTTCTTATACATAGGTCCAACTGTTTTTTTTGGTCATCTTTTTTCTCCCCCAGCAAAATTGAGCTGATTTTTTTTTTTTTTTTACTTTATCCTTTATGATACCATTCTTCGGGGTTTGTGCCATTGCATTGCTTTTGTTCTTGGCTGTAAGGTCTTTGATCTTTCCAACAGGCTTTCTAAAATCAGAGCTCAAAGGAGAGTTCTCTAAGCAACCATATTGATTTCTTTAGTTTCTCTCCCATATTCGGCTAATTTTTATTGTACAGTTAGAATTTCATTTTCTATTCCTTCTGGGCCTATCTATACCTTTTGGAACCCTTCTGGCCAAGAGATAAAAATATATATATATTTATATATAAATATATATATAACTTTTAATATATATATTTATATATATAATTATATATATTTAACTTTTTATTATTTTTTTATTTTGAAAGATTTTATTTATTTATTCATGAGAGACACAGAAAAGAGGCAGAGACATAGGCAGAGGGAGAAGCAGACTCCTCGCAGGGAGCCAGATGCAGAACTCGATCCCAGGACCCCGGGATCACACCCTGAGCCAAAGGAGATGCTCAACCACTGAGCCACCCAGGTGTCCCTTTAAACTTTAAAATGCATGTCAGATACTGATTGATATTCCTGTTTTTTGCTCATCTGAATTCAAAGACCTCATTTCCTCCCAGGTTTTTCAGCACTTCTTTTGTTCTTTTTTATTTTCATTTTCCATTTTTTATTTTTGAGTAAGTTCCACACCCAGCATGGAACCCAATGTGGGGCTCAAACTCACGACCATAATATCAAGACCTGAGCCGAGATCAAGACTTGGATGCCTAACCGACTGAGCTATGCAGGTGCCTCAGTATTTTTTTGTTCTAAACCTGCCCTTTCTTGAAGATCAGAATCAAGTTTAAGGTAACTGTGACTTCCATGTCCAAGCTGATAATCCACACCTCTTTATCTGCTGCGTTGAGGACCTCAGTTTCTGAGGAGAGAGGGGTCCACTCCTCAAACTGGTTAATATGATGGATGGTCCTACCAAGCTTTGGCTCCCGTGCACTAGCGCTAGCTAAGATTGCCAGCGAAGTAGGAGTGGTGACAGCCTTGGGAGAAGTATACCCAGCCTCCTTTACTGGAGAGAAGGTTATCAGGTCAATCGCTTACCAAAGATGTTGACCACCATCACCCTTTGCCTAGAGGGCCTCCTCTGCAGGTGCAGTTGGGAGATGGTAATGTGGAGGAGATAAGAGAACTAACATAGAAGAAATGGAAAAGGAAGAAGCACAGAGGGAATGGGGGGGAGTAAAATCCACTGAGATGCTCCTGTGCACCAGGCACTGTGGGAGACCCTTCCACATGTTAATCGCTTATTCTCCAAATGTTATTTTAACACGTGACAACTATGCATTAGGTAAGTTGCTTGACTTCTCTAAGTCATTAGGTAAGTTACTTGACTTCTCTAAGTCACAGAGCCAGGAAATGCAGAAGCCAGGAATTAAATCTAACGTTGAGGATAAGAGGATAATGAAACAAAACCAAAGCAGGATTTAGAATTCATTGCAATGCAGGCATCTCAGTTACACGCATTATAGCAATAATGATCTTACAAGGACACACACATACAAATCAATGCCTAGTACAACCAACATCAAGAAAATACCTATTCTGTTGCACATTACTAATAATTTTCATGTATGGCATTAGAATTTTATTGTATCTTCTTTCTTGAAACTTGTAACTATTATTTCAATGTTTTTTTTTTACCAGGCAAGGGTTTGTCTGCTTGGTTCTGTTTTTACTTTAAAATTCTATTGGTGACATTTCTTGGCAAAATGAAGCAACGAAGCAACACCAAAATGGTAGTCACATAATTTGTGGCCCTAAAAGGAACTAGTCTTGGTACATTACTGTCAGCTAAACATATAAATGTTCTTTGAAAAGTCTGCTTCTAGATGTTAATGGAAGTATTGATTTTCACCTCTTTTTTTTTTTTTTTTTTTTTTATAACATCTATTTACCATGCTGCCTCCTCATCTCCATTCCGAACTCTGTTCTCTGGTATGTCAGTGTCAGAGGCAAATGCCAAAATCAAGGTGACTAAGCGGGTGTCAAGCCAGTTGCAGAGACAGAGAGAAGACTTAACTAATGGCATTGGTCTTCCAAGTCAATGGACCCTGTCTCTCCTAATTTCATTATCAATTCACCGCAGGAACCTGACAGAGTCAGTATGTTAAGTCAAATTCAAAGGCTCAAAAAGGAAAAGAGAAAAAAAATCCAATATCAGAGTCAGGTAAAAACATCATAATTCAGAGAAAATCTTTATTATTGATTTATAGCTGCAAACTCTTGTCCAAAGGTTTCCTCTTTAAATTAAGAATGCTAATGATTTCCCATCCTGAAATTAATCCAAAAGTTGCACACGTTTTAAAAAGGCACTAATCGTTGTACTTCAACCAGGAAGTGCCAATGCCTAGACTGTTCCTTTCAGCAACTGTGGTTGATGACGCGCCCTGGCCTCCTTGAGAATCACACACTTCCTTGGGAAGCTTTCTTGTGTGTGCCAAGAGGCCATAAATTTGAGAAGGAATATCCTGTTTGTTGAAGCTTCTATGCATGCAACCCAATTGCTCTCTGATAAACAGATCTGTTTGGGACAAAAGTTTCTGCCTAAGTAGTTTAGAGACTTCATTGTTCTGGTGGAAGAGGAGACACGGTCCTCATGTGCAGATAAGTCAGGCAGTCTGGGGTCTGTGCAAGGCACCACATTGGTTCCAGAGGAAACCCAAGGCAACCAGGATAGCTACAGTGACTTAAAAACAGACTTGAAACCAGGAAAAAGGAAACAGTTTTTTGTGGGGAATGGGAAATAGATATTAAGAGGAAACTGATACAGATAGATACACTCATGTTGCTACCAAATATTTTATTTACCCTGTGCAATTGTATGTACTTTTGTAAACGTGAAATTATTTTTAAAAGAATGTGGGATTCTGAATGAATAAATGAAGTCTCTTTAGAACATTTAAAGGGAGCACCTGTGTGGCTCAGTCAGTTGAGTGTCTGCCTTCAGGTCGTGATCCTGGGGTCCTGGGATTGAGCCCCACACAGGGATCCCTGTTCAATAGGGAATCTGGTTCTCCCTCTCCCTCTACCCCTCCTTCTGCTTGTGCTGTCTCTCTCTCATAAAAATCTTTAAAAAAAAATAATTTTTTAAGTTACTTTATTGGGAATAAAACAGGGATTCAGGAACTTTTGTAAAATATTCCCTAAAAGAAAAAAGAGAGTGGCTTATATTCAGAGTTAATCACCTATTTTTGGTAAATCGATTGTATCAATATATTGGGATTCCTTTGCAGCTACCTCAGAATTTGCCAGTAAGGTAAGTGCACAGTTTTGATTGGTGTATACACTAAAGAGATTTATTTTATATTTATTTCTGGGTGTTTTGTTTTGTCTTTTGAGATAGGGTGAGTGTGTGTGTGTATGTGTGAGCAGGGTGGTGGGGTGGTGGGGGAGGGACAGAGGGGAGAAGGAGAGAGAGAATATCTCAAGCAGACTCCCCTCTAAGGACAGAGCCCAATGTGGGGCTCCATCAAACGATCCTGAGGTCATGACCTGAGTCAAAATCAAGTCAGACACTTAACCAACAGAACCTCCCAGGAGCCCCACATTAAAGAGATTTAAATGTTAACACGCCTTCTTCCACAGACTTCTGTTCCCATACCTATGAAGACACCTTTCCATCTGTTTTACAATTAGTCATTCTTAGATTGTCTTTTCCACCAGACTGAACTCCTGGTGGGATCACAATGTCCTCCGTGCCTGCAAGAGTCCCTAAAAGAGAAGACAGCCAGTAGACCCTATCTGGGGTTAATATTAAATAATACAATATAACTAATGTGCAGGATAGTTACAAGGATTAAATAGGGTAACAGAAAAATCTAACATAGATCTGAATCACAATGGAAACTCAACATGTTAGTTCTCTACTCCCTCCTTTGAATGAAAGGGAAAAAATCTTTAATTTTTAAAGTAGCATAGAATACTATATATCAGCTTTCATTTGATTAAAAAATATGTATTTTGTAGAACTTGTTTTGCTCTTAAGAATTATAATATTTGGTGTATTTAGACATTCAAGGCCTAGGTGGATGGGTAAGAACAGAAAAAAATGAGAACCAGAAAGTTTGGCTTCCTTCCTATCAACAATTCATGGCGAAAGTAGTCTTATGAAAATGTTGGTTTCCTTTCTTCTACCTTCTCTTATCAGTTCCTAGAACTAATCTGAATCTTTTGTCCGTTGTGGGTGTTCACCCAGGCCCGAGGTGAAGGGTAACTGTAATCAAAATTGGTGGGAAATGTGGCACCCACAGCTCCAATCCATGTTTCCCCAGACTGAGTCACTCACCGTACTGCACACATTTCGCGGTATATGGTATGCCCAGAGACTTGTCAGGCAATGCATATGCAGGTTAAAAAATATCCTGCATAAAGCAAAGGGGAAAGGGAATAATTGCTCCATCCACAAATGATCTGGCCTATTCTTGTGAAGATGACCACTTGGCTCTACTGAATTTGCTCTGTGGGGGATTTCTATCAGACCATAACTAGCAACAAAAGAGGAATAAAGCATGATCCTTTCCAAAAACAATGTCTACCATTTTAATGACTTGTAAATACATCTCCTCCACCAAACTTCTGATATCTTCAAATTGCCAGTGAGAAGGGCTTTAAAATATCCAGTTAGTGATCCCTGCTTCTTCAGGTTGTAATTCAAAGAGAAGCAGTGCCTCGGATCAATTTAGAAGAGACTCTGGGAAGAGCACTTACAGTGAGATCCTCTTACTCTGGTCTCTGTGTGTCATTGAGACAAACGTGTCCATGGGCCAGTGGGAACAGCACAGAGCTCATTCTACCTACAAGCGATTCCTCTGCTTTACTGTTTCAAAAGCAAGCTGGACAGGCTTCTGGGGAACTCCCCTATTCTGTGTCTGCCAACAAAAATCTCTGGCCATCTACATTTTTTCATTTCAAGAAATGGGCCGTATTTGACATTTTGTGGTCTATGCAGAAACCAGAAAAGAAATGAGTCCAAGAATTTGAGTCAGGTGTGAGGGCTGACCTAATAAGGCAATATGTTCCCCTGTGACTCTGGGGGAGGAAAATGGGTTCTCAATACTTTTGGCTTCTAGAGTATCCAATGCAAAGCTTAATATTTGACCATATACATGAATAGTTATCAGCTCTGGGTACACCTTAGAAGCCCTGTAAGCATTTAAAAAAAAAAAAAAAAAAAGGTAAGAGAAGGATAGAGAGAGGAAGACAATCATATATACATTAAAAAAAGTTCAAGCCATGTAAGACAAAATATACAGTGAAATGTACAGTCCTCATCTCATACCTACTGAATCAGTATCTCTGGCAGGTGATCCTAAGGGATCCTATTGCTTGGTTAGGTTAAGAATCGCTGATCTGGACGAGGGGACCAAACTCCCAGAACCCCTGACTACATGATACACAGGCTCATCAGTGGAGTAGAGAGGACTTTAGAATTGGAAATCCCTACTGTTTGCACTTGTGAGGGAGAGGGGGTTTTGCACTACATGTTTGAGAGACAGTGTAACATAGTTAAAACGAAACCACACAACAATAAAGCAAATGTACTGCCTAGGACTTAAGAAAAATGTCCAGATCTGACTTTGCCAGTAATTCCATGTGACACTGTCACCCTCCTCCCCAGCCCCAACTCCAAGAGGAAAAACTGTCAGAAATTTGTAAATTTTACTTCTCTAATCTTCTGCAGTATAAAAGGCTGGTGGCCCACCCTGGACCCCTTTATACTTTCTTCTTCCCAATACATTCCAGTGTTATTGAAGTATCTGAGCCACCTGACACAGCCCACATTCTTCAAGGGAAGCTGACCCCCACGTGGCCAAGGGGATAGCCCCATTGGAGGAGGGTGAGTCCCTATCTCTACAGAAATGAGTATGGGACCCAAATCCGCTTCATATATAGATTTTTTAAAAAGATTTTATTTATTTATTCATGAGAGAGAGGCAGAGACACAGACAGAGGGAGAAGCAGTCTCCATGCAGGGAGCCCAACGTGGGACTTGATCTGGGGACTCCAGGATCACACCCTGAGCCAAAGGCAGAGGCTTAACCGCTGAGCCATCCAGGCATCCCTAAAGTAAAGATAGATTTTTTGGGAGGTGAGTGAACTTCAAGAAGCCTGGTCCCCTCTTCTACCAAATGGGATCAAGCACAAGCCACAGCTGTGATGGGGGCTGTGGCCACCGGGTGCAGGGAACCCTGGCATGGAGCAGACACTCATCCGGCACAGAAGAGACTAAAATAACCCACGTCAAAAACAAACAAACAAACAAACAAAAAAACATGTCAATACGCTGAACCACAGCCTCCAACAGTTTTGGAGCCCTAGCTGGATCTGGACTTCCTCATGCATGAGCCAGTAAACCCATTTTTTTCACAAATTTTTAAAAAAGATTTTATTATTTGAGAGAGAGAGAGAGAGAGAGAGAGAGAGAGAGAGAGAACAAGCAGGGGAGTGGCAGAGGGAGGCACTGGCAGGCAGAGGGAGAGCAAATGCCCTGTGGGGCTCAATCCCTGGACCATCATCATGACCTGAGCCGAAGGCAGATGCTTAACCCACTGACCAACCCAGGAGCCCCTATTGCCACCATTTTAGGCTGAGTTTTTGGTTACCCAGAGCCAACGTCTTCCCAAGCCATCCAGCTTCTTGAAGTCTGAATCTTTCCCTGGAGGCCCCAAGTTTCTCCCTGCTCTCGGGTGGTGCACACTTCTTCGGGGGCCTTGTGCCTTATCTTTCTATCTCTTTCCTCTCTATGACCCCCAGATAACTTAGTGACTCTTGCTTTGCCACTTTTATTGCTTCTTTTCTGTGGATACCTGGTCCATCACAAATTAGTGTTGAGAACAATCGAAGGGTACACATATATCTATATCCATATCTATCTCTGGCTCGTTCTCATTCACAGTAAGGGGATGGTTTACCCCATTACAAGTGCAGAGGGAGCTTACATTCAGATGGTCCCCAACTTTGGAAATCTAGGGGTGCCTGCAAGAGATATCCCCTCTAGTTTTACTAAGAAAAGGACTATCTGAATCTCAATGTTTAACAAGTAAGAGATTGTTTTATATGGAATGTGAAAGTTCTTTCTTTATCTTGGGAAAGTGATTTTATAGGAACTCGGGGAAGGAGAGGAAAGAAGGAAGCAAGGAAGGAATTTTTTTTTTTTTTTTTTTTTTACTAATCTTATGTCCCAGGGAGCTTTCATATATAACTTCAGTCACCTCTTACGACAAGCCTGCAAGGTAGGGTATTTTTATCTCCGGTTTACATTTGGGTCAAGTGAAGCTCAGAGAAGTAATTTTCAGGGCCACTTCAAGTGCATGCCAAAGCCAGATTCACACCAAGGGCTGTCTGACTCCAAAGGCATCTATTTTCTATACCTTGAATATTTTATCACTTTATCCATCCCCCCGGCAAGGTTTTGGAACTTTTGCAATCCCCTCAGATGATCTCTTTGCTGAGCAAGTAGCTGGCATCACGCCGGCAGCCTTCTGTTGCCCATCTTTGGGGACTCGTTGTGTTCCCCCTCGTGCCCTCAGAAGCTAGCAGTGCCCCCCCCCCCCCCGCCCGCTGCTCCTGTGCCAGGTGACGGTGGGGAAACTCAAGGTTGCTGCATAAACGGCTGATAATGAGGTCACATATCTCCCTGACCTGATTCCTCTACAATAGCTTCGTGGTCTGTTCTTGTCTTGTGGTCACCACGTGTGAAAATTATAGCCTGGCTACAGCCACCAACCTGGTCTTGAGGATAACTGCGGTTTATTGAATTATTCACAAATACCTACTACCTTGTTTCTAGGCTGCACATTTTCTGCCCTCTATGAGGCAGTCAGCCCCAGCTCTTACTGAGATCGGCCACAGAAATGTTTCGTTCGCAGTACTCCCGGACAGACCGAGCTTAGAGTTTGGTGAATCATCCTGAGCAGGTGGGGGCTGCTCCCTTTCTAGGATCATCCCTCCTCGTGACGTCGGCGCAGCATAAGGAGATGGAGAGAGACTGGTTGGGGGACCATCGGCACAGGCTAAATGGACGGAACTGCTGATACGATTGTTACCAATTCTGTCTACGCAGAGGGTTGCTCTAGTTCAGTGATGTCAATATTAACTATAAAACCACTATGACAATGAAACTATACCGAGGCTCAATTTGAGTAATGTTGCCTACGATCACTAATAGTTGATACATAGAGACTTGAACCTGGTTGGTAGCAGACCCTCCACGTGTATTATCTCATGTAATCTATACCACACTTTCAGGAGGTGGGGGCTGTCCTCTCATAGTTCTTCTAGAGACCCAAAGCCCAAACTTAAGGTGTCAGCAGCGTCGTGCTCCCTTCAAGGGCTCTAAGGGAGAACCCTTCCCTGCCTCTGCCAGCTTCTGGTGGTTCCTGGTGTCCCTTGGCTTGCGACAGCATCGCTCCCATCTCCCCTTCAATCTTCTTCCTTATGTGTCTATGTCCCTGTAAGGACACTCCCTTGGATTTAGGAGCCACCTTCATCCAGTACCATCTTGTCTGGATCCTCGCTTTAACTATATGCAAAAATCCCATTTCCAAATAAGACTGCATCCTGAGATTCTGGATGAACAGGGATTTCTGAGGGACACTGCTCAACCCACTATAGTAGGTCCAGGAATGGTATGTGTAAGGTCACACAATTATGTGGGCCGATGATCTAACTACCAACGGTATTTATTTCATAGTAAGTCTTGTTTATAAGAACTTCAGAGACAAGCCTCAGGGGTTCCCAGAGTTAAATGGTAGGCTTTGCATGGGGTCCTAGGATTTGTAAGAGCAGGTAGAAAGGGAAATACTTCATGACAATGTAGCTCTGTGTGAGGGCACCCACCTCATAGGCACGGTGGTGTAGAGAGGCAAAGAGCTACAGGGGCATTTTTGGTGGAGCAGCTAGAGTAGAATCAGATCTTAAGAAGCTCTGTGAGGAAGGGTTAATGTGTTAAGAGCACGTCGTGGCAAGGGACAACAAATAGTAAGAAGATGGAGTGAATGACAAAGATGACAATGATAAGATATTATGATGACAGCTTAATGATGGGACAATGAAGAGAGAGGCTCCCAAGAGTTTACAGGCTTAGCAAATATAGACAGAAACAGGAGACTTTAAGTGAATTAATGAAAACTACATTCTTGGATGTTTAGAGCAAGCAGGACATCAATAACAATCAGAAAGTTACTTTTTAGCCTGAGTTTCTTTAGTTGAGATACATCTCTAAAACTGGTCCAAGTTTCAGTCACAACTTGATCAGTATTATATCCGGATGACACAGACATTAGTGGAAAATTCAGGTCATTCTGTTGGAAGTTTGCTATCTTCTTTCCAAGTATTATCCAAATCTTGGGAAGAAGAGGCTTGGTTCAAATCTCAGGAGGTGAAGGGATCAAGGAAAGTTCAGGCGTGGGGGAAGAGGAGGGCATCGAACCAATCTAGCTAATGAGAAGCAAGCACCAGAAATCTGATAACATGAAAATCAGATTTACAATGGCGAATTAAGTCAAAAATTCAAAAGCAGTCTTTAGACTGTCTTGCGAAACGTTGTCTTTGACTTCCTTAGAAACTTCCTCCTGCCAAGCAGCCACAGCCCTGGCATTACACACTGGGTAAACACGACATTTGAGGCGCCCATTTCTAAGTGAGTTAGGGAAATCTAACAAAAGGAATGTGTGGTGGTGCCATTGCAATCAGAAAAAGAAGAGAATTCCTTGCCGAATGTTCGCAACCAATCAAGTTAGGTTAATGAGCTTAGATTACCTAAGGAAGTCCCAGGTTGTATTTATGAAGCCCTAAAGACGCTTTCCCCAAAAGTCCTCCTGAGAGACACCATACGCATCCATCTCTTATTAATATGCTTCTTTCAAAGGAAGAGGATGAGGGCGTTGGGTATGTGAGGCTAAAAGGGAAAGTGTGTTTTTCCTCAAGACTGCATGCCATTTCAGCCATGGAGACAGCAGAATATCACGTAAAAGTCTGATTTCATCTAAGCAGCAATATGCATGAGAATTTATTTCGTCCCTTTTTGCATTTTGTATTACGGCCCAACAGTTTGCCGGAGGCTTTAGAGAAACTTGAAACATGCTTTGTGTTTTGAGAACGGTGCTGAATTGTTTCCTTTGCAACAGATTTAACAAGTGAAATATGGAGGGTTTTTTTTTTCCCCTCATTTTCAGACACAATCTTGGCAGAATGTTTAAAAGAAAGATAAACAAAGTGTCAGGAACACTTACCAAAGAACACTAATGTGGAGAGGCAAGGGGAGGTGGGGAACAGAGTGAAAGCATCGAGTCACAAGGATGGTGGCCACTGCTAGAGTGGCCAACGCCAAGATGTGACTTCTCTCCTTTGGGCTGATGGACACTGTGCTCATTCCAAATAGCCCTGACAAAGCAGAAGTGCAGAGGAAGCTATCGTCCTTTTCTTCTCTGCCCCGTGGGGTAAGTCATAAAGTCCTTCTCGGTACCAGCGTCATCTATTTGCAGAGAGGTTAAGAGTCTGAGTGCGAGAATAAATGCTTAGCTTCCCAGATTACCTTGTTCCCTGGGAGGCTTTGTCAAAACCTAACAGAATTGGTGTGGAAGCTCCGAATCTGTCTGCTCTCAGCACCCACAGATGTTTTCCCGTGGCAGAGACAATAAGCATCGAGGATGAAACGTTACTATTTAATAATTAATACCATTCAAACTCTCCCTCCCTTCTGTTGAAAGTTGGTCCTTCGGCATAACTGCTGATGTGCTGATATTCTGGAACCCCCGACGTGCTGACTTCCATGCTATTGTAACATTATATTCAGGATAAAAGTGCTTTCATTTCCCAAGATGTACTAATTGTAGTTTTCACAAACCGGGCCATATGCTGGAATCTGTTCCTATACCTGTAGTTAGTTACATTATGTAGAAAAATTGGGCAAATGATTTCTTTGAAAGAAATTACGAATGTGGATTCTCTTAACATTCCCCTGAACATTTTAATTGTGAAATCCCTATGTTTTTATCATCTGTATAGCATACTATCTGTAGCACACTGCCACAGAACTATATAAGACAAATGCCTGTTTCTGACTGTAGATACCTTCCATTTCCTTTAAAACGCACTACACGGGACGCCTGGGTGGCTCAGTGGTTGAGCATCTGCCTTTGGCTCAAGGCATGATCCCAGGGTCCTGGGATTGAGTCCTGCATTGGGCTCCCCATAGGGAGCCTGCTTCTCCCTCTGCCTATGTCTCTGCCTCTCTCTCTCTATGTCTCTCATGAATAAATAAGCAAAATCTTTAAAAAATAATAAATAAATCACACCACACATCTATAAAATATAGCCTTTGGGGAATCTGAGTGAGAGGTTTCCAGGTAGCCTTTGTATTACCCTTCCAACTCTTCTGTGACTCTGAAATTATGGTAACATGAAACATTTAAAAAAAAAATCTGAACCGTACTTGAACTCACTTGATACACTCTCTTCAAATAAGCTGAATCTTCTGTTTTATCTCCAAAAGCAGTAACGGAAGTAAATCCAACATCTGTATGCAGAAAACATTTAGATTAAAGGTTCTACCAAACTACCTATAGAAACATAAAGTAGCAGATATGTTTGTTGTGTGACTAACAAGGTCACAGGCTGTTCAGCAGCTGGAGCAAACTCGATTAAGACCGTGATAATCTTTTGAAAGACTGTAATTTATCTCCATTTGAAGGGCATTATCTTAGTTCTTCAGCTATCTTGGGGAGCAAGGTTAACAAATATTCAGTGATGAATTTTTGAAAGCTGTAGTCAGATCTTGTTCTCCTGCACCCTGCTAAAGGGCCGTCAAAAGGCAGTGAAATAAAAATTGTCAAATTTGTACACAGACTTACTTAGTGGCTGTTATCTGAGAAAGTGGTTTATGATTCATACAGTCACTACCTTTACTTAAGCAATTTCTCGTTTGGTTTAGATGGAAGACAATCTGTTCCCATTGCTCACGTGGGAGAGATTACCACAAAAGGCTCTTGTTTACTTGAAATAAGAAGCTATGAGACACAAAATCCACCCAGAGGGGATCTGTACTTTTAAAAGAGTCTCATACTTTTGCTAAGGGTCAGCATTCTTGACTGTCTTCTTACTAAGCAGATTTGATTTCAATGTGGGGTTATGGGTCTATAAATAGTCGTGACTATTTCAAGTGGGTTTTGATACTAATTTTTAAGGAGGAATGATGGGACTTCTTCCATGTGCTAGGAGTTCTGCTTAGTAAGCAAGTTATTCTCACTGAATTTTCCCAACAGCCACATAAGACGCGCATTAGTTATATCCTACAGATGAGCACCTCTAAGTGTGGAAAGATGAACTAAGTATGCACCACCAATTCACAGTGTGAGTCACTGGGAAGTGAACTGGAAGTAGATTCACCCAAAGATTGTATCTTTCCATTACTACCTGTGCTGGCAACTCTGTCCAATGTCTTTGCATAATTTTTACTGGTCATTTGCCCAAGTGACTGATTTTTTTTTCCACTTTACACTGGGATCAGTTTTTTTTGAGGTGCAGTATGTCTATGAGATAGATATGGAGAAGACCTGGAAAATCTCAATAATATGTGCTACCATGGCTTTACTTGTTTTCAAGGAGGGTAAGTGGGAATGGGCAAGTGAAGGGGAGGAAAAACTGTAAAGTCATTCCGTGTCTCATATATTAAGGTTCCTAGAAGCTCTAACTTTCTAATATTATTTTATGAAACTTAACGTCTTGCCACTGGTATACTGGTGGTGCTGACCAGAGCAGTGGGGTAAAGGAGAAAGAGCAAGAGAAATCCAATTCAGTGTTTTGCCAAAAAAAAGTCTTGCGTGCGTATGCTTTGCTTTTCCATTTTTTAAAAGCAGTTTTTCAGTATTTTTAGGTCCTTAGTAGCTCCCACCTGATTATGCCAAATCCTCTCAGCATAGGAAATACCGGGAATTCCTGGCTTTGTTGATACCCGGGGTCTAATTAAAAGAATGAAGCAAGGCCCCACTGGCTTAAAAAAAAAAATAGTATATTTAGAGACTTACATTGCACAAATTTAATGTTTCTACCTGCAAAATAGTAAATGCAGATCATATTTTTGCTACTCATAAGATAATTGCAGGATTAAAGATATTTTCATTCACTGTAACACTATGCAAGCTTAAAGAAGTGTGATGATAGGAGTCACACATGAATGCATTTGTAAAAATTCATCAAATGTACACTTAAAAAGAATGATTTTTTAAAATATAAACATTTTATCTCAATAAACCTGACTGAGAAAAAGGTAATCATCCTGTCAATACATTCTTGTGACTATATATGACCTTATTTGAAGATGTCATTAAAATCTTATGTTTGAGTCCTTTCAAGAATGTTATACCAGGCATGGTCTGGCTACAGAAAAGTGGTACTCATCTGGCTTTTTCAGAATAGAAACCCAGCGCCTAGCAGAGTATCAGGCACAGGCCAGGGACGTTTGTTCCTGTTGATGGACAACATGAAGATCCTCAGTGATCCACTGGGTCACCCCCCACATGACCCTCTTAGCTCTGTGTCGTTCTTGAACCAAAGACACCCAGTAAGTGTCACCACTTTTTAAGGTCCTAAAAATCTTTGTAGATATTGGTGGCAGTGGCCATGTATTGATCTAGATGGAATCTTCTGGGTATTTTAGATCCTCTTTCATCTAGAGAGCAGTCACTGAGATGCTCTTAAAGCACATCTCCTTGGGGGTAAAGGATTGGGACATAACTTTCACCAAACACAAAAACTTTTACGTCTTGAACCTAGCATGGAAAAAATGAGGAGCAAAGTTGATCTACCTGGAAAAGTATATTTGTTCCATCATTATCCCTTCTGCTTAGATAGTGATGGATAATTACTTTTGGGATTCATTTTGCTTTACTTGCATAGACATAATTTAGAAGCTAATTATTTTTCCAATAAAGCTCAGATCTAGAAATAAGAAAATCTTACTATCCCTAAAGTCGTTGTTTTGACAAAGTAGTATATATATATATATAAATCTCCGTTAGACTAGAGAAGTATTTATAGCAACTCCTTCCTAGTTATGAATTTTATTATATGAAATTCATTTGAGGAATGAGTTGAACAGAAGCAATAGAATATCACAAACATTGCGGATGTCTTTAGCTATTTATGTTTCGGTATGTAGATGTAACAATATTACAACAAAATCCTTGCATGGTAAACATAAATACATCTGGGTTAAGCTATATCATCACATTTCTCCAGGAAATTGGCTGAATTCTGTTTTCACCAGTCAATTAAGAGGAAGATGTACAATTATGTGGAAATGCTGCTTTCTTCTATGAAATTTAGCCAATGTTAGAAATACTTTCATAAATGTTAACTACCCACCAAATTTCTAAAATCCTCCAAAGTCTTACCTCAATGACTTTGGTGCTTCTTCATCTCTGGAAGGTATGCCCTGCTCTTTTTATATATCACAAAGATCTGCTCTGAGTTTGCTCCTTTTTTTTTTTTTTTTGTACTAGCCAGATGATGGGGTTGGCCCAAACCAGCTCATTCAGCAGTAATTCCTCCAGTGGGAGAAATCTGCAGATCCACTACAGAGGCCGGGAGCTTTCCAACTGGTAGAATCGATGGTTTCTAAGAACTGATTGTTCAGTTTTCAGGATTTTGGTGAGCTGGCTATTAAACACAGCCATTCTTAAGAGTATATTAAACAAGTATATTAAAAATCAAAGGTAACACACCACAACTTAGCACTTGCTAGTCATTTCCTACTACTTATCCTTTTCAGGCTATTTACGTTGATCATATCTGTAGGATGGAAATGGAAATAATGATTTGCTACTCCATGTCTTCCCAACTCCGTGTTCAACAACATTGTTTGGTAGCCTGAAATTGGCTATTGCTGGAAATCAGCAAAGAACTCAGGGCTGCCTGCCCACTTACTCCCCCAAACACTCATCCTCTCTTGCCCCCAGGAGTTGTTAAGCATTCACCAGCACGTTTAACAGCTTTCTATTTGAAGTTAATTGGACAACAAAACAAAACAAAACAAAAAAGATGGAAGCCTCGTGACTGTAACTGTTCCTATACATACCACAGATACTATCATTACACAACTATACTTACAGAAATTATCTACCCATCCCTTCATTCAATATTTACCCAGTGCTGTGATGCACAAAGCACTATGCTAAGCATCGTTGTAATTGGAGTAAATAGACACTACACAACTCAACAAAGAAATGTCGAGTAATGAAAAGGACATGTGCTTTGCATTCAAAAAGGATCTGGAGTCTGAACCTGGCTATGCAGGGTGACCCACCTTCCTGGTTCTCCTAGGATTGTACTAGTTTTAGCAATAAAACCCCTATTTTTAGGGAATCCTACTGCTCTGGACAAAGCCAAACAATTGGTCATGCTGCAACTGACACTTAATGATGCTGAAAACCTGGGCTGGTTACTTTGTTTATGAACCTCAGTTCATATATGAAAGGAGGGGAAGAAAACCAATTTTTCAGGGCTGATGTAAAGATCAGTGTTATATGAAACCCTATAGAGAGTGTACAGGCACTTAGGACAAAGCTGCACATATGCAAAGTGCTTAGTGAATGAGGGTATTTATTATTCATAATAAAACACAGAATCAAATTGGTAAAGAACGCTTGTAGGAGTGGAGATGCAATCGTATATTCTAATAGGAAGTTTTAGAAAGATACCATAAAAGACGTAGCATTTGATTTTGACCCATTAGAATAGAAATGGCCTTTAACCCATTATCGAACTATATCTCACTTTCTGATGCCGCTATATTGTTTTTCAGTTTTTGACACCCTGATTTTCAGACCCTTGCCAACCTTAGCGGGAAACCCAAGTTATGACTTTCACTTCCCCTCTGACTGGCACAGGCCTAGTCTTCTCGAATTCTTGCAGCTAGGCAAAATGAAGCAGGTATGTAAATTCTGGTCTCTGAAAACCTTCAATAAAATGATGTGTTCAGCTTGCATATTAGTGGGATAAAATTAACTGGGAAAAAGGAAACCAAGATGTGATTTTCAGTGAGACTTAAAAGCTATGAAAGTTCCTAAACATTAGGTGTTCACAAAATGCTATTCATAGTTCAAGTTCCTATTTCCACTTTAGTTCAGTTGCTTTCCAAAGCCTACAGAGCTGATGAAATACTCACAGGGGTCATTTAAAACCATAAATGGAACCTAAAAGCAACACTGTTGTTTGGAAACCCTTTGCACAGGGAAAGCTAGAATTTTGAATAGATATTAAGGTCAGACACATATGCAAACATTGACCTCACCGTTGAGGAAGTGGCTTCAGAAAAAGCCTTATATTGTTCACCTTCCTCTTCTTCAGGGGAAATTACTCTTACTATTCTTATTTTGTGTTTTAGGACTATATAATTGTGAAAACAGATGCCAAAGGATCACTTTTTTCGGGGGAGAAATGTGAGAAAATGAGTGGATACTGGGAGAAGACATTTGCTGACAAGGTTGCAGGTCTGGTGTCTTAGCCAGGCTCAAAGAGAACCTCCACTGATCTTGACCTTGTGGTAGCATGTCCTACTGCAGTCCCCTCCTACACTGAACCAGAGCTGTTCTGCGTGGCCAAAAAAGTATCATACAAATGATAGCATATGATTTCTGAACCTAGCTCATAAAAGATAAAATACAGTATGCCCAGTTAATTTTGAGTTTCACATAATCAACCAAAACCTTTTTAGTGTAAATAAATACCAAATATTACATGTGCCATATTAACACCAAAAAATTATTTATGGCCTATTTGAAATTTAAGTTAACTGGGTGTCCTATATTTTTATTTGCTAAAGCTGGCAACCAGATGAAGAGCGCTTTGGCTTTCGCCTTTGTGGCTTTCACCACGTTGTGTAGACAGATGCTCAAGTGGCCTTGTGGAGAGTCCCATGTGAAGAAATGAGGTCTTCAACCACTGGCCAGTAACAGAATTTACCCCATGCTTATCATTTGCTTGATTATGTCCTTAGTGGCTACTGTAGACAGTGGATTCCATTTGAAGAGTCATATACGTTTTTACTTTTTATTGTGTCCAAGTGCCCAGTACAGCCCAGTGCCAGGCTTGGGCTTTCAGGCACCGAAACTTGAGCAGTTTCGGCTTTGTTAAATGGCATAAAACAGTGCTCTGAACATCACTTCTGACATCTATAAAATGGGATAAGAATGAAATTCACCATATATCTATATAAAAATCCCATTTACAATTGCATCAAAGGGAATAAAATACTTAGGAATACATTTAATCAAGGAGGTGAAAGACAGCACTCTGAAAACCAAGACATTGGTGAAAGAAATTGAAGATGACACAAATAAATGTAAAGGTATAGTGAGATCATGGGAGGAAGAATTAGTATCGTTAAAATGTTCATATTACTCAATACAATCTACAGACTTAGTGTAATCCCTACCAAAATACCAACAGCGTTCAGAACCACAAAAGACCTTGAAAAAAACATTGCAACCTTAAGAAAGAATAGTAAAACTGGACATATCAAGCTCCCAAATTTCACACTATACTACAAAGCTACAATAATCAAAACAATATGGTATTTGCACAAAAACAAACACATAGATCAATGGAACAGAAGAGAGAGCCAGAAGTAACCCACGATTATATGGTCAATAAATCTATGACTAAAGAGGCAAAGATATGCAACTGGAAAAAGTCTTTTCAATAAATGGTTTTGAGAAAACTGGATAGCCAGACTCAAAAGAATAAAATTGGACCACTTTCTTAAACTATATACACAAATAAACGCAAAATGCATTAAAGAGCTAAATATAGAATGTGAAACCATAAAACTTCTAAAGGAAAACACAGGTAGTAAACTCTTGCACATCAGTATCAGCAAGTTTTGTAGATCTGTCTCCTTGGGCAAGGGCAGCAAAAGGAAAAATAAGCAATTGTGATGACATCAAACTAAAAAGCTTTCACACTAAAGGAAACCATCAACAAAACACAAAGGCAACCTATTGAATGGCAGAGGTTATTTGCAAGTGATAAATCTAATAAGGGGTTAGTATCCAAAAATACAGAAGGAACTTACACAATTCCACACCAAAAAGCAAACAATCTGATTTAAAAATGGGCAGAGGACCTGAAAAGACATTTTTCCAGAGAAGGCATACTGATGACCAACAAACAAATGAAAAGATGCTCAGCATCACACATCGTCAGGGAAATGTAAATGGAAACAACAATGAGCTATCACTCATGCCTGTCAGAATGTCTAGTAAAAAACAGATGAGAAACAACAAGCATTGGCAAGAATGTGGAGGAAAAGGAGCCCTCACACACTCTTGGTGGGAATACAAAGGGGGCAGCTACTATGGAAAACAGTATGGAGCTTCCTCAAAAAATTAAGAATAGAAATATCATATGATTCGGCAATTCCACTTCTGGGCATTTATTCAAAGAAAACAAAAACACAAATTTGAAAATATATATGCCCCCCTGTTCATGTTCATTGCAGCATTATTTACAATAGCCAAAATACAGCTGTGTATGCATACGGGCACGCACACACATGCTATATATACATACAGTGGAATATTACTTAGCTGTATAAAAAAATGACATTTTGCCATTTGCAACAACATGGAAGGATTCAGAGCGTGTTATGCTATGTGAAATAAGTCAAAGACAAGTAACTGTATC
Organism: Vulpes lagopus; assembly: GCF_018345385.1. Classification (NCBI taxonomy): domain Eukaryota; kingdom Metazoa; phylum Chordata; class Mammalia; order Carnivora; family Canidae; genus Vulpes; species Vulpes lagopus. Next base: position 117,858,650 of record NC_054830.1, on the reverse strand, counting down.
ATTTTACTTATGTGAGGAATTTGAAAAAAATAAACACAAAAACCAGAAACGGACTCATAAATAGGGAAAACAAACTGGTGGTTGCCAGAGTAGTGGGAGTTGGGGTGGGGGTGAAATTGAGAAGGTTTTTTTTTTCTTTTTGAGAAGGGGGTTTTAAGAGGTACAGACTTCCAGCTATAAAATACCTAAGTCATGCATGTGCCAGCACAGTACAGGGAATAGACTCAATATTATTGTAATAAACTTGTATGGTGACAGATGAAAACTACACTTAACTGTGGTGATCATTCTATAATGTACATAAATGTCAAATCACTATGTTCTACACCTGAAACTAATATAATATCATGTGTCAACTATACTTAAAAATATATATATTTAACACCCCCCTCCCTGATATCCTCCCTATAGCATTATTGTGAAGATTAAACGAATTAATAGACTTAAAAATGTGTCAGGTGCACAAGAAGTGCTGAACACACACAGGAAGAGTGTTCCTTTATCTTAGTGATGAGCTTGCATTAGAATCACATGAAGGGCTGTTAAGATTCTGGTTATTGGCATACCTTGTTTTATTGCACTTTGCTTTACTGCACTTTGCAGATAGGGCATTTTTTAGAAATTGAGGGTTTGTAGCAACCCTGCATTGACCAAGTCTTTCAGGGCCATTTTTCTTTTCTTTTCTTTTCTTTTCTTTTCTTTTCTTTTCTTTTCTTTTCTTTTCTTTTCTTTCTTTTCTTTTCTTTTCTTTTCTTTCTTTTCTTTTCTTTTCTTTTCTTTTCTTTTTTTCTTTTCTTTTCTTTCTTTTCTTTTCTTTCTTTCTTTTCTTTCTTCTTCTTTCTTTCCTTTTTTTTTTTTTTAAGATTTTATTTATTTATTAATGAGAAACACAGAGAGAGAGGCAGAGACAGGCAGAGGGAGAAGCAGGCTCCATGCAGGGAGCCTGATGTGGGACTCGATCCCGGGTCTCCAGGATCACACCCCGGGCAGAAGGTGACACTAAACTGCTGAGCCACCCGAGCTGCGCGAGGGCCATTTTTCTGATAGCGTTTGCTCACTTCATGTCTCTGTGTCACAGTAATTGGTCTGGCAATTCTCAAAATATACCAAACTTCCTCATTATAATTGTATTGTTAAGGCGAGCTGTGATCAATGAACTTCGATGTTACACTTGGATCTTGGGGTCCCATGAACCACACCTATATAAGGCCATGAACCTAATGGATAAATGTTGTGTGAGTTCTGACTGCTCCATAGACTGGCCATTCCCCCATCATGCTCCTTCTCCTTGGGCCCCCCTATTCTCTGAGTTAAAACAGTATTGAAATTAGCCCAGTCACTAACCCTACAGTGGCCTCAAAATGTTCAAGTGGAAGCAAGAGTCACATATCTCTCACGTTAAACAAAATTAGAAATGATTAAGCTTAGTGATGAAGGCCGGTCAAAAACCAAGACAGGCTGAAAGCTGGACTTCTTGTGCCAAACAGTTAGCCAATTGTGAATGCAAAGGAAATGTTCTTGAAGGACATTAAAAGCGCTACTCGTGAGTGATAGGAAAGCAAAATAGCCTTATTGCTGATATAAAGAAGGTTTAGTGGTCTAGATAGATCAAACAAGCCACAACATTTCCTCAAACCAAAATCTAATCCTGAGGAAGGCCCTATCTCTCTTCAAATCTGTGAAGGCTGAGAGAGGTGGAGGAGCTGCAGAGGGAAGTCTGAAGCTGGCTGAAGTTGGCTCATGAGGTTCAAGGAAAGTAGTGATCTCTCTAACATAAAAATACAAGGTGAAGTAAATGCTGACGTAGAAGCTGCATCAAGTTACCCAGAAGATCTGGCTAAAATAATTCATGATAGTGGCTACACTACAACAGATTGTCAGTGTAGACAAAACAGCCTTCTAGTGGAAGAAGATGTCATCTAGGGCTTTCACAGCTGGAAAGGACAAATCAATGTCTGGCTTCAAAGCTTCAGAGAGTCAATGCCTGTTTTCAAACACTCTCTTGATAGGGTAGCCCCTGGTGCAGCTGGTGACTTTGAATTCATGTTAAGGATCAATTACCATTCTGAAAATCCTATGGCCCCTAAAAATTATGCAAAGTTAATGACCAGTGTATTTTGATTTAAAAAGTAAAAAGTTTAAAAATAAAAGTAAAGGTAAAAAAATATATATATATGCAAAATCTGCTCTGCCTGTAAATGAAACAACAAACCCCGGATGACAGTACTTTTTTAAAAAGATTTATTCATTTGAGAGAGAGTGGGGGGAAGGAGAATCTCAAGCAAACTGTCCACTGAGCACAGAGCCTGACACGGGCTAGATCTCACAACCCTTGAGATCATGACCTGAGCTGAAATCACAACTTGGATGCTCAACTAAAACCACCTAGGTCCCCACCATCCTTTTTAAAAAAGATTTGTTTAGCCAGCACATCTTTTTACAGCATGGTTACTGAATATTTTAAGCCCATTGTTGAGAACCAATGCTCAGAAAAGAAAGATTTCTTTAAAAATGTTACATCAATTAGAGAAAGGAAAAAATATATATAACCATTTCAATAGATGTAGACAAAGCATTTGGCAAACTATAACATCCATTCATGATAAAAAAAACTCTCCACAAAGTAGGTTTAGAGGGAATATACCTCAACATAATAAAGGCCATGTATGAAAAACTCATTGCTAACTTCATGCTCAATAGTAAAAAACTGAGAGCTTTTCCTCTAAAAACAGGAATGAGACAGAAATGTCCACTCTCACCACTTTTATTCAACACAGTACTGGAAATCTTAGGAAATCTTAGCCACAGCAATCAGACAAAAAAAAAAAAAAAAAAAAAAAAAAGGAATGAAAGGCATCCAAATTGATAAGGAAGAAGTAAAGCTTTCACTATTTGCAGATGACACTACATATAGAAAAGCCTAAAGACGCCATAAAAAAACTACTATAACTGATAAATGAATTCAGTAAGGTCACATTATACCAAATCAATATTCAGAGATCGGTTGCATTTCTATACATTAATAATGAAGAACTGGAAAGAGAAATTAAGAAAAAATTTCCATTCATAGTCACACCAAAAGTAACAAAATACCCAGGGATAGACTTAACTAAGGAGCTGAAAGACCTGTACTCCAAAAACTATAAAATAATGATGAAAAAATTGAGGATGACACAAATGGAAAGATATTCCATGCTCTTGGACTGGGAGAACAAATATTGCTAAAATGTCCATACTACCCAAAGAAATCTACATGTTTAATGCAACTCATATTAAAATACCAACAGCATTTTCCACAGAACTAGAACAAATTATTCTAAAATTTGTAGGGAACCAGAAAAGACCTCAAATAGCCAAAGCAATCTTGAAAAAGAACATCACTAGAAGTATCATAATCCCAGATTTCAAGGTATATTATAAAGCTCTAGTAATCAAAACATTATAGTACTGGCACAAAAACACATAGATCAATGGGACAGAATGGAGAACCTAGAAATAAATCCATAATTATTTAATCAATTAATGCTCAACAAAGAAGGCAAGAATGTGTAACGGAGAACGACAATCTCTTCAACAAATGGTGATGGGAAAACTGGACAGCTACATGCAGAAGGATGAAACTGGACCGCTTTCTCATACCACATACAAGAATAAACTCAAAATGGATTAAAGACCTAAATGTGAGACCTGAAATCATAAAAGTCTGAGAAGGGAGACAGGGCAGTAATTTGACATCAGCTATAGCAACATTTTTTTTTTTTTTTTTAGATATGACTCCTGAAGCAAGGGGAACAACAGCAAAAATAAACTATTGGGAGTACATTAAAATAAAAAAGCTTTTGCACATCAAAAAAAAATCAATCACCAAAACTAAAAGACAACCTACCAAATGGGTGAAGATATTTCCAAATGGCATATCCAATAAGGGGTTAGTATCCAAAATATATAAAGAACTCATACAACTCAAAACAAAAAAAAACCCAAATAATCCAATTAAGAAATGAGCAGAAGACATGACAGACGTTTATCCAAAGAAGACATCCAGATGGCCTCAGACACATGAAAAGATGCTCAACATTTCTCATCACCAGGGAAACACAAATCAAAACTACAATGAGAATGTCCTGTCAGAATGGCTAAAATAAAAAACTCAAGAAACAGCAGGTATTGATGAGGATGTGGAGAAAAGGGAACTGTGCAGTGTTGATGGGAATGCAAACTGGTGCAGCTACTGTGGGAGATAATATGAAGGGTCTTCAAAAAATTAAAAACAGGGGCACTTGGATGTTTAGTTGATTAAGTGTCTGTTGATTTTTAGCTCAGATCATGATCTCAGAGCTGTTAGTCAAGCCCTGCACTGGGTGTGGAGCCTGTTCAAAATTCTCTCTCTCTCTCTCAAAATAAATAAATAAATAAATAAAAATACAACTACCCTATAATCCAGTAATCACACTACTGAGTGTTTACCCAAAGAAATACTTACCAAAGAAAATGAAAACACTAATTCGAAAAGATACATTCACTCTATGTTTATTGGGGCATTACTTACAATAGCAAAATTACGGAAGCAACCCAAGTGTCCACTGATAGATGAATGGATAAAGAAGAGGTGGTACATACACACAGTGGAATATTACTCAGCCCTAAAAAAGAACAAAATCTTGCCATTTCCAACAACATGGATGGATCTAGAGGGTTTAATGCTAAGTGAAATAAATCCATAAGAGATAGATGAATACCACATGATTTCACTCATATGTGAAAGTTAAGAAACAAAACAAATGAACAAAGGGAAAAAAGACACAAAGAAGAAACCAGACTCAACTGGAGAGAACAAACTGATGGTTACCAGATGGGACATTCATGGGGTATTGGTGAAGTAGGTGAAGGCGATTAAGAGTACACTTATTGTGATGAGCGCCAAGGAATGTGTAGAATTGTCAAATCACTATATTGTATACTTGAAACTATTGTAACACTGTTTGTTAATTATACTGGAATTAAAGATTTAAAACATGTTACTGCTCATTGACAATGCACCTGGTTACCCAAGAGCTCTCATGGAGATGTACAATGAGATTGATGTTGTTTTCATGCCTAATGACACCACATACATTCTGCCACCCATGGTTCAAAGAGTCATTTCAACTTGCAAGTCTTATTATTGAAGAAAAACTTTTAATAAGGCTATACAGCTGCCATGGAGAGTGGTTCCTCTTATGGATCCAGGCAAGGTAAATGGAAATCTTCTGAAAAAGGATTCAGCATTCTAGAAGTCATTAAGAACTTTCACAATTGATGGAAAGAGGTGAAAATATCAACATTCACAGAAATTTGAAAGAAGTTGATTATAACCTTCATGGATGACTTTGAGAGGTCCTAGAGGTCAGTGGAGAAGGTCACTGCAGATGTGGTACAAACAGCAAAAGAACTAGAATTAGAAGTGGCGCCTAAAATGTGATTGAATTAGTCTAATCTCATGATAAAAGTTGAATGGATGAGGCATTGCTTCTCATGGATGAACAGAGAAAGTGGTTTCTTGAAATGGAATCTACTCCTGGCAAAGATGCTTTGAAGACTGTTGAAATGACAACAAAGGCCTTGGAATATAACATAAATTGAGTTGATAAAGAATAGCAGAGTTTGAGAGGATTGACTGCAGTTTCGAAAGAAGTTCTGTGTGGGTAAAATGCTATCAAACAACATTGCATGCTTCAGAGAAATCGTTCACGAAAGGAAGAATCTATTGATTTTGCAAACCTCATTGTTGTCTTAAGACAACAATACATTTTTGTTATTTTAGGAAATTGTCACAGCCACCAGCCCTCAGGAACTACCACCCCGATCAGTTAGCAGCCATCATCAATAAGGCGAGATCCTCCACCAGCAAGCAGATGATGACTTGCTGAAACTTAGGAGATAGCCATTTTTAGCAACAAAGTTGTTTTTTTTTTTTAAATTAAGGTATGCCTGCTGTTTTTTTTAGACATAATGCTGTTATTATGCACTTAATATACTATACTATACTGTGAACACAACTTTTGTAGGCATTGGGAAACCAAAAGATTCATTTGACTTGCTTTTTTAAAAGATTTTATTTATTCATGAGAGACACAGAGACACAGGCAGAGGGAGAAGCAGGCTCCATGCAGGGAGCTCAATGTGGGACTCGATCCTGGGACTCTAGGATCATGCTCTGAGCTGAAGGCAGAAGCTTAATGAGCCACCCAGGCGTCCCAATTTGACTTGCTTTATTGTGATATTTGCTTTATTGGGGTGGCCTGGCACCAAACTCACAGTATCTTTAAGATATGCCTATAGTGAGCCCCACTTCCCTGAATTTCTAAATCAATAGGTATGGGTGTGGCTAGATCATGCTTATGTTTCTAATTTTGCAACTGAGCCACTGTTTGAGCTTAATGCTTTCAATGACTGTGGCCATGCCGAGAAAGTGCCTTCTCATTTCTGTTTATAAATGATTTGTGTTAGCTGGGTATGGACCTCAGCCAGGCAGAGCTGTCAAGAGTGTGAAGTCTGATTTCTCTTAACATAAGTAGGCACATAAGTCTCTGATTTATTTCTGATTATAATCAATACCTGCAGACCAAGGGATGCTCTTAGCAGGCAGGAAGTCTAAAATAGCAGAAAGAAAGCAGCCTCTCTACTAAATGAGTTCTGCTCACCTACTACTCGTTTTGCTGGTTTCTGGACTCTGGTCTCACTCTGCTTGAAAGCTAAGTCTGTATATTCAGCTGAATTCCACACTGTACTCCAATGTGGGTAGGAAATTCATAGTAAATAGTAAATGTTGCTATAGTACATCAGAAGTAAATATTTTTTGTTCTAATTGGCAGAGGTTTTAAACATGAAACAGTTTCTAAAAGTGTTCCCTGTCATCAACTCCCTTCCAAGACACAGTCTCAACCCCAAAACAGTATAGAGGAGGAAAGATTTTTCCTCTACTTTCTCAGATTCTTTTTATGGGGCCTGCAAATTAAAATGACAAAGACAGGGATACCTGGGTGGCTCAGTGATTGAGCTTCTGCCTTTGGCTCAGGGTATGATCCTGGGGTCCTGTCCTGGGATCGAGTCCCGAATCAGGCTCCCCACAGAGAGCCTGCTCCTTCCTCTGCCTATGTCTCTTCCTCTCTCTTTGTGTCTTTCATGAATAGATACATAAATATTAAAAAATAATAATAAAAATAAAATGACAAAGACAGATTAGGGGCACCTGAGTGGCTCAGTCAGTTAAGTGACTGACTCGTGGTTTTTGGCTCAGGTCGTGATCTCACAGGGACTGAGATCAAGCTCCAAGTCGGGCTCTGCACTTAGCCAGGAGCCTGCTTGAAGAGTCTCTCCCTTTGCCCTTCACTCCGCTCACAAGCATTTGTGCACACATTCTCTCTCTCCAAAATAAGTAAATAAATCTTAAAAAAAGAGAGACAGATTAATAGGAGAAAAGTCATATATAAACTTTATGAACATTTTTACACAAATGAGGGCTTCCCAGAAAAGAGGTAAAAACCCAAAGACTTAGTTGGATCTTGTGGCCTATATACCATTTTAACAAAAAAGAATACATCGTGGAGAAATGACTGCACAAAGGAGAGTGGGGGATGGTCTGGACTGAGGGGCACAAAATGTGGAAAGTGACTGGCAAATGAGCAGTAGGTAGGGGTTGTTCAGTAAGGTTGGTTATGTAGACTTCAAGTTGTCTCCTCTGATAAGAGAAAGTTTTCATTTAAATGTATTTTGAATAGTCATCGTTCAGTTATTAATGTGTTAGAACCTTCTCTAACATATCTGACCAACACCTCAAAATCTTGCTAATTTCACCCTCAGTAATTGACACATCCATCAGTCAATCATTGAAACAGCATTTATGGAGCACTATCTCTGCACCATTGAATATGGACATACTGATTCTCTAATAGCACCCACTTAACTTCAATTACAGTGGGCTTTAGCAAACCCTTGTTATGACCCCTAATGTTAACATTTTGTGCTTGTAGGTTTTAAAAAAGCAAACCTAGTTTTTAATATACCAAACAATGTAAACTTCACTCCATTTCTATCATTTCTTCAAGAAATGAGCATTATAAATGAAAATCTTTCTTCTTAGAAATTACTGTTTGAACAATTACAATCTTATATGTGGGACACCAAAAATGTATCTGATGAAAGTCAAGAAAAATCTAAATTATGATTTACTGCTTATGAAAATGACTTTTTTTATGGAATGAAGTTTAGTGATCTCCCAATGAATACCGTAATTTAAGCAAATTTTACATTAAGAATGAATCATAGTAAGAATTTTCTATTGTAACATTGTAAGATTTTAATGGCCATTTGTTTTAAAGCAAGTCTCTGAAAAGAATTGGTCAAGTGCCAGAAGCTGTTTGTGATGACAAATTGTTCACAATGAATTGCTTTGAAAGAAAACACTACTTTTTTGTTTTCGAAACAAATTTGTGTAAGTACTAGACATATTCCAGGATCTGTAAATCATCTTCTCTGACCATAAACTTAAAAGGCCCAATTTTATCTCTTCTTGCTTGTGCCTTTCAGATCTTTCTAAACCTTCTACCTTTATTCTTTGTGGCCACAAAGAGTTGTCATGTATTATCCTTGCTAGCAAAACATCACTCCACATGTCCTTATTATGCAAACATGCAATGCTTTGTTGATTGGCTTATGCTTTTTAGTTCTTCAAAATTGGTCATAAAAGTGTGATTTTTACTTCTCTGAGATCCACAACGATTTACAAAGATAACCACTGTTACAACTGTAATTGCCTATATTTCAAGTACTGTTATTTATAGTATGATCACATAAAATCAATGAGAATACAAATTAATATTGTCCATTTTCACAAATGAATAAAATTGGATGCCGATTTTCAAATAACAAAACGTGTCTTCATTTGATTGAATAGTTCTACAGTTATATTTAGAGATTCAGAGCAAAGCAAAGAACTGGGGGAAGGAGAAATTATTTCCCTTCGAGGGCCTTAATTTTGCTCCTGATTTGCTTGCCTTAATCACGTTCGACCTATAAACTTGGACCACCTCCAAGGCCAGATCCAGGCTACATTGGATTTGATGATTATATAATTTGGAGGCCCCTCTTTAGGAAAAGAGTTTTAAAAAATATTTTATGTATGCAAAATTTACAGAAATAGATGATCACATGAGCTCAATATTAGGGCTCCTTACCAAACTGCAGAAGGGGCCCATTCCGTGATGCAAGTTCTAAGCCTGAAGATTAAGGTCTGTTATTGTCACAGTAAATCTGTTTCTGCACTTGTGTGCACATCAAAACTGGAACATGAAGCTGCGATAACCCACCCATCAGAAGCACAGTGTGACTGATTCATCTATGGTTTACGGAAATCGATTTTATTACTTAGTCATCTTATGTAGAAAAAGCACTGGAAAAAAAAAGAATATATGCATATTGACATACTGGTAAAAGGTCTTTGCTTAACACGTGGCAGAGCACTTTGTGGGATTACCACATGGCCAATTTGCTTCTACCAAGAGGACTATTGATGCAATCTGTAAACCGCTTGATGATTGACCACTATCAGAGTTATTACCAAAAAAATTAAAAAGCAGTTAATGTTAGTTTTGTCATAAAAAACTAATCTAAAATCTTCAAACTTATTGGTTGTATTACAGAGGAAACTATTTTTTAAAAAAATATTTTACTTATTCACGAGAGATACACAGAGAGAGAGGGGCAGAGAGAGGCAGAGGGAGAAGCAGGCTCCATGCAGGGAGCCTGACATGGGACTCAATCCCGGGACCGTAGAATCATGCCCTGAGCCTAAGGCAGACGCTCAACCGCTGAGCCACCCAGGCGTCCCCATAGCAAACCATTTGAACACATATATGGACAGATAAGTAGTAACACAAGGTAGTCTATTCCAATGGCAAATACATAGCGGAGAAAAAACAATGGTACCATCAGAGTTGGAAAAATCCTTAAATCCTATAGGACTTGGAGACTTTGCAGAAGTAGTGGAATCTTATTACAGCAAGAGTAAGGGTATGTTTTAAGCAGCAGAAACTATTCTAATACAGGTGGGAACCTCAATTTTGGGCATGATGAACAGAAAAAGCATTTTAACAAAATAGCTTCCTATGAAGGGGACTCATGGATATCCATTTGAAGATCATACCACTCTAAGAAAAGGCCTTGAAAGTCAAATTAAAAAAAAAAAGAAAAAAAAAAAAAGAAAGAAAGAAAAAAAAAAAGAAAGTCAAACTAAAAATTCGAGTCTTAGTGTTAATGGACCTCAAAGCTTAGTCTATGCCAACAGTTTCAGCCTTACCCCAGAACTGGTTATATAAATAAATTGTCAAAGCTCATCCCAGTCCAACCAGATCTGAAACTCTGGGTTGGGGCCCAGCGACATGTTGTAACAAGCCCTCTAGGTGTGTCTGATGCCTACTGAAGAACCAGTGCTCTGAATTGCAGTAAGCCACAGAAGATTTCCGAACAGAATAGAATGCTTAAAAAGTGATGTTTCTGCAAGATTAAGCTGGCAACTATGAGTTAGAGAGGTCGGATAGAGAACGAAGGCAAGAAAGTCTGTTTTATCGACCTAATGTCTCAATCAGCATATTATCTATCAATTATTATACCTGCTGCTGAATTCCAAAGCCGTTCTACGTTTAGGGTTCCAGCATCTTCATCACACAGTGGGTCACCATGTATTACAGTGCACTGCAATGCAGTACATGGTACAACGCATTGGATTGTGGCTCTAAACCTTAGTGAGCCTGCTTTAAGTTTTCTAACAATCAATTAAGTGCTTTCATTTTATTATAGTGACTGCTAATTTCATGACTTGTAGCTGGTAACTGGCAGCAGGAAACTTCATCTTTCGCACAAAGTACAATAAAAATTCGGTAACCTTATAAAGATGCATTGGAGAGATGGGGGACCATTTTTTATGGAATGAAGTTGGGTGTTTTAAGGGAGCTTTAAAAGAGACACTCCCTCCTAGACGTAATGACTTCAAATAAGTATGCATGAACTTGAATGACTACAGGTTATTTAAGAAAGAGGAAGAAGGGGGGCAGGAGGGAAGGAAGAGGAGAGACAGGATGCACATTCTGAGCGGTGAATGTGAGGGAGTAGAGGAGGTATACAAAGGGGAGTGCAAAAAGAAAAGAAAAGCAGCAGGAAAGTATAAAACAATGGGCCTCAAAAGTCCTCCGAATCTGTCAGCGGAGGAGTCTGGGTGAATGGGCAGGGCTGGGAACCAGTGGGGGCTCTAAGCACAAGGTAATGAGTACCACCTAGGACAGCCCGGCTGTAAAGAACTTAAGGCTCTCGTGCCTCAGGGCAAAAAGAAAAAAAAAAAAAAAGAAAAAAACGACCGTAATGCTGCTGGACAGCTGCCCTTTAAGTGTTTTCTTAAGTTTGAAATCTTGGCACTTTTTATATACCCATCCATAAAAAACCTGCTGTGTGAGAAACACGCAGAAAATATACTTAAGGAACCCCATGTGCCAAGCGATATTGTTTACATAAGGCTTACACAATTTGAGAATAACGCAATTTGACAGAAGAGACAGGTTGATGAAGTGTCTGCGGTGTCTTTTTTTTTTTTTTTTCCTCCGCGCATTAGACTTGAGTGGGTAGAGTAAGGCCATGGGAAAGCCAGGAGCTGGCCCTGATTTCTGGCTCCGGTGCTGACATCCTGTATGATTCGGGACAAGAGACACGGCTTCAACCCCGCGCTCATTAGGAGCAGGACCTGCGGGCAGAGGGGTGTGCGGGTTGGTACAGGGCTCGGGCCTTCTCATTTTTCATCAGATTAGAAGGTGATCCAGCAGACGACGTCTCAGCCACAGGTGCCGCTGCCAATCTGCCGGCGGATCAGGCTGTAAAGGGAGAGCTTCTCATGGAGACCAAACCTCGAATATTGTTAGTGCTGGAAAGGCAGGGGGCAGCCGGCCAGGGGCGCAGGGGAAAGGCCTGGGAGAGCATGGTCAGTAAGGTCTGGAAATTGGTCAGACCCTGGCACAGGTGCTCCCAGGCATTATGCCAACTGCAAGGGCCTGGAGCCACAGAAGAGGCCCAGAATCACAACACACGTGTGGGCTCCATGCAAGGTCACGGCAGGGGACGCCCCGTGGAGGCAGTCAGGGGCCAGGGGCCATGCCTGGCAAGGAATAACGATACCACTAACGTGCACCCAGAGCTCACCCTGCGCCGGATGCTGATCGCCGCCCCTGGACGGCATTAAGGGAGACCCTCACTCACAAAGGCCGCAAGGGGGTAGTACTGTTGTAAGGCCCGTTTTACAGATGAAGGCACTGAGGCACACAGAGGTTGAGGTGACATGGCTAGGCAGCAGCTCGAAGGCTGGGCACGCACGCAGGCTCTGCGCACGCAAAAAAAGCGGAGGAAATGGAAATGGAAAAAAAGTGGAGGTGGCATGATGCCTGTAGCTCAGAAACAAAGTACCCTGCATCTAGATGAATTTTCTGGCCTAGTCTGAGGCTTCCCTCCTATAGGCTTCCTGGGAGGGAGGGTGCTGACCAATCGCAGAGTGGAAAGGCTTCCAGCAGAGCAATCTGCCCCACCGCGCCCAAGGCGCAGCTGTGCGGTGCCTCGCCTCTTCCGAGGCCTGGATGCTCGGCCAGCCCCCAGGACCCCGGGGATCTGCGGCCCCTGGGCCCGGACGGGAGACGGCTCGGTAGCATCACAAAACCACAGCTTTAACACAAACTCTTGTGTTTGCTTAACACAAAACAGAGTGGAACGTCTGCAATTATGTAACTCAGACGGACCAAACAGTCATCCCAACTGGGTAATTCAAGTCTTAGCCATGAACCACTAACCGTGGGGAAGAGGGAAGATGTTCAGGGCACGATTCAGAGGAAGACATTCGCTCTGGCACGCACGCAAGCCTCAGTGAAATGTAATGGGAAACTCTCACTCGGATAACAGGATAACATACTTGTCGAGATTCTTCTGGTTCAACTGTACTTATGAAGAGCACATCAGTGGACAATTTTGAAAAATAACACCACAGTACCCTGCCAATTCTCACAACACTTAACAGCGATATTACAAGAAAATACATCTCTCTTTTCAGAAAGAATATGCCCTGGGAAAATTATGCCTTGGGCACTCATTTTTCTGTTGGAGTGTTTCTTTTGAAAAACGTCAGTTGCTTTTCAAATGAATGTCTTGTTAGTTTCCCCTTCCTCCAAGTGGGAAAAGAGATTTCAGAGCTTAAGAAGTAAACTTAAAAAAAAAAAAAAAAAAAGATTCCTCAAACTTTGGATCAGGCCCTGGAGCCTCATGAGTAATCAAGGCCGCTTTGGCGAGCAGAAGTCCTGTGATGGTTAGAGCCATTAAATCATGGAATTATAAGTGGAATCACATAATTGGAGGTTTTTGTTTTACAGAGGAGGAAACTAGACCTCAGATGACTCTCAAAAGTTCACAGAGCTGGGAAGCCACCAAGATGAGCCCATTCTTTCTACCATCTTCTGCTCTTGCTCTGCTACCTGGTAGATTGAAAATTTTTTGCAAATAGTTCTGGTGGATTTTTTTCCCCCTTGCATATGAAATAAACACTGGTATTCCAACTTACTGTTTAAAAATGCATGGGAAACAAAACAATTGAAAGTAAAGACTTGAAGAGATATTTGTAGAGCCTTGTTCAAACACCCAGAGCTGAAAGCAACCCCAGTGCCCATTGATGGGTAAAGGATAAAAGTATATATAGTATATTCATTCAATGGAATATTATACAGCCTTAAAAGGGAGAAAATCCTAACACATGCTATGACAGGAATGAACACTGAGGACGTTATGTTAGGTGAAATAAGCCAGTCACAAAAGGACAAATGCCGTATGATTCCACTTACGTGAGGTTCTTAGAGTGCTCAGGTTCATAGAGAGTAGCATGGTGCTTCTGAGGGTTGGGGAGGAAGGGAGGATGTGGCGTTACTCATCACTGGGTACAGAGTGGCCACTGAGGAAGATGGAAAAGTTCTGGAGATGGATGGGGTGCTGGTTGCAAAGCAATATGTATGTATTAATGCCACTGAATTTTATACTTAGACCTGGTAAAGATGTTAAATTTTGAATCACCACGATTCAATTCAAAATAATGTAAATAAAAACAAAAAACTTACATGAAAAAAAAAGTTATCTTTGTGTGAAAGGATCGACGAGTCCCTTACAACTGTGTCATTGTTTCATTGTTTAAAAAACTATGCTCTTTTCAACATAATGTCTTCTTGAAAGAGATGGGTTTTGCATATCAAACTTCCCTACAAATAAAATGGGGATACGTGTTCGATTCACTGAAGTAGTTTACATGGTAGATTTATCAAATCCATTTGGTAAAAGGGAAACAATTAGGAGTGCCTTTATTTTCGGTGGACAGACAGCAGAGAAGTTCAAGAATGGAAGGCACTGGTACCTTCTTCCCAGAGGAGCATGCGAGTGCTCTAATGGCATGTGTGCATTTTGGACATATATGTTCAGCACCCTTTTGAACGAAGATTCCACGAATAACTTAGTATGTCCTGAGTTGTTCCACTGGCAAATCCGTAATTAGAAATTCAACTAAGAAAGCTGGAGGCATAGTTCTAATTTTCGGATCTATGCTTTCCTGACAAGAAAACAATGCATTATTATACGCTGCTTTAATCTGGCAAAATACAGCATGAAACCCACAGACTTAAGGATTTGACTTGTTTTTCTACCAAAACATGAAGGCAGTATATAACTGATTCTGAACACTTCAACCATTATGTCAATTTATTTAAAAAACTGTATAATCTCTGTCCAGGCTTACTTCAGGGGTTGTTGTAAATATTAGCGAATTAGCATTTTCATTTTGAATAGGGACATGTTATACGGGAACAAAAGCATTGCCGTTGTTCTGTTGAGTGGAGATTTTCTGATGATTAATAATAATTTAAAAAAAACATTTTACTATGCCACCTTTTAAATTCCCCTTTTCACAATATGCTAACACAGGGTTAAGCTTCTCTGGGTCCTTTTTTTCAGATGTTGAAAACTTACGACATATCTGAAAGGTGAATTTGGCATTAAACCAACATTTTCCTATTGTCAGCTCTGCAGAGTCAATATATCACAGTCCCAGAAGAGTAGGTAGTGTTCCTCTTTGCCTCTACCATCATTAACAAAACTGACAGCGAAGCGCTAATTCCAGAACTGTTCCCGTGTTATTGATGTATAAAGCAGAAAGGACTGAGCCTGATTGTCAGATGTCAAGCCGCATTTCCATTACTGACAAATAAACACCTGCACAGTTTGACTTGTAAAGAAGGGCCCAACTAACTGATTAGACCACTGGAGGTCAGAAAAAATATATAAGAAAAACATAATGATGGCAACTTTTCAGTCTTTTTTTTTTTTTTTTTTAACCTTAACATAAAAAGGAGAAACAGCAGTTTAAATAAAAATGGAAAGGGTGCTTTAGGGACAAACAAAAAATGAAGCAAAGTTAAATATAGCAAGAATTCCATTTTAGTCTTTTGTCATCGTTTAAGAAAGAAATACAACGTTCCTCACAATTGGTACAATTACTAAAGGCCACTTGGCCATTTTGGGGTTTTGTCTTTTCTGGGTCTGTGGGTACTTCCATGCAGATCTAGCTGCCAATTCGTTGTTCTAGTTTCAAAGTGAGACCAGCAAGTACCCCAATGGTATGGGATACTCCCAAACGGGGTCTGATGGCTACTATTGGTGGACTCAGAGATTTTTCCTTAAAAGGCTTTTAGAATTTCTCCATTATGGTCATCCTTTACCCTTCAGAGTGCTAGCAGGTAAGTGGTAATGCTGGTTGCTCATCCGATTTCAGTTTCCCCTGCTGCCTTCCTGATGGAGCTCTGATTCTGTTTGGGGGGAAAATGTGCCCTGCTAAAACAACTTTCTCATTCCCCTCTTTTCCTCCTCCTCCCCTACCTCTTCCCTGTCAATCTCTCCACCCACACCCCCTCACCCCACCCCTCCTCCTCCCCACGCACTGCAGCGAGTCTAGATGGCCATGGCATAGTTTGGGTCACTGACGTTTAAGTGGAAATTGCTGGGTAGAGCTTCCAGCAAACTCTTTAGAAAGGACAGTGACGTAGCTGGTGGCTGCCCTTTGCCTTCCCCTCCTGCTTGAAATAGGGCATGTGGTTGGAGTGTAGTAGCCATCCTGGCACCCCCATGAGATGAGCTGACCCTGAGCACATGCTGAGCATAATAGAAAAAAAGCCTGAATCCCAATTAGCTGCCTGGAGTAGCAGCTCTGAACAGCTCTCTTCCAGACTCTGGTTACATTAAAATCACAAAAATCATGATAATCATACCCCAAATTTATTTGAGCTTTCTCTTTTCAGCTTCCTGTTACTTACAGACAAGTTTACTTCCTATTCACAGGAATATTTTAGAGCAGAAAATTCAAAAGCAAAATACACTAGAGTCTTTAATGAATGGCATTTCCCTAGGCTAACTTGCTTAATTATAAGGATGTTTAGTTAATATACAAATTATGAAGCTTGAAATAATTGGCTCTGATCAGCATCCTCATTATTATCATTAAAGAGATTTTTTATTCAGAACTCATTTGCATGGGGAAGCTTGCTCAGCTATTTACCTGGTGAATGGTTTTCTATATTGGAAGCCTCTCTCAGGCTTGGAAATCATTGAGGAGAGTCTGCAGGCTTCGGGATGATTATAGGAAGGGTAGAGTTTTAAAGATGAGTGACTTTCTCGGAGATGTCACAGCATGTTGAAGCTGTTTTCATGAAAGTTGTTACAAATGATCTCTAACGAAGACTAGTTATTTGTGAGATTTGATATGATTGAATATCTTTATATATTAAGGCAAATTCAAGCTTGTCACATCATTATATGGTTTGTAATAATGTCATTTTCATCCCGATTCCCATACGCTTTCTGAGGGGGACAGAAAATCATGGAGTTCCACTGATCAAGCCAAGAATTTCTTCTCACTCTGGGCATGCCCACGGGTGTTTCACATTGTGAACATTGTCTGTTCTGTTTCTTGAAAGAGGGGGAAAGAAGTTGAGGGCTGCTTTATACACAAAGAACAAGACTCCCTAATGAATACCTTCAGGAGTGGTACCCGGGCAGCTGACAGAAGCTCTGTTCTTGGGATTTTCAGTGGGCCTGATTGGGGGTGGCTTGTAACCCTTCAGGGACATATCTTTATCTCAAGGGCGAAGGCTTGGAGCTTTCTATGTTTACCAGAAGTGGCGTGAAATAAAAAGTTGAGAAACACAGCCGAAGAGCCTTCATACAATATGTCTCTCTTGGCTTATGTCCAGTCCAAAGAGTTGGCAGCGGTGGCCTGAATCTTCGCTGAATTAAGAAATTTTGTGAGGCTGTATTCGGGCCCAGTAGGGAGTGAGTACAATGATTGTCTTCCTGGCCTTTGGGCATGGCACCCCTTGTCCCAGTGCCACCTCCTTACCCTTCAGCTGACTAGGGCACTTATGTTGGAGTCATTTCCATTAGCTTGTGTAAACAACCTTGACCGATCCCTCTGCAATGTCAGTACATCTTAGGCACCATATAAATCTGTGTTTCCTTCCCATCTGAATTAGCTGGGATTAGTTTCTACTACAAATACTGGTGAGCCCTCAAACAAGCAGTGGCTTCATTAATATTCCATTCTCGGGGATCCCTGGGTGGTGCAGCGGTTTGGTGCCTGCCTTTGGCCCAGGGCCCGATCCTGGAGACCCGGGATCGAATCCCACATCAGGCTCCCAGTGCATGGAGCCTGCTTCTCCCTCTGCCTGTGTCTCTGCCTCTCTCTCTCTCTCTCTCTGTGACTATCATAAATAAATTAAAAAAAAAAAGAATAATATTCCATTCTCTTTGAAGTAAGCCATATCTGGAGGTATTGAGTCAAAGGCCCACATAGTTCCTTCTAGTTTTCTGCCCCTTTTCCTGGGAGGCGGGGGGGGTTACATTTTCATACTTTGTACCATAGGATGAAGAAAGACAGGAAAGAAGCTTACTCTCTATCTTGCAAGGACACTTTCTATACATACCACATAACATTTTGGTTTTATATCACTGGCCAGAAGGTCCTCACATGGTCATCTCGAACCATAAGAGAGGCTGAAAAACAGAGACCTACCTCTGAGCTCTTGGGTGCACTCTGAGTGAGTCAGGATTCTGTCAATCTATAAAGGGGTAAGGGGATCCCTGGGTGGCTCAGCGGTTTAGTGCCTGCCTTTGGCCCAGGGCACGATCCTGGAGTCCTGGGATCGAGTCCCATGTCGGGCTCCCGGTATGGAGCCTGCCTCTACCTCTCTCTCTGCCTATGTCTCTGCTTCTATGTCTATCATAAATAAATAAAATCTTAAAATATATATATATGTATATAAAGGGATAAACTACTGGGAAGTGCTAGCTGTTGCTGCTGCCATTTACAAATCATTTTAATTGTGGGCACAGTTATCTATAAATGCACTGATTTCAACATATGGGCTGTAACCCTTGTCCCACTTAGCACCTGAAATGCTTTGTCCGCTTCCAGGGGATTTATGGAAGCCAGATGGCGGCCAGTTACCAGCCATAGGGGTGGAAGTTTTCTCTACTGCTTTTGTTGATCTTGATTCTATAGATGACAGGGCTCTCATTTATCTTTTTTTTTTTTTTTTTCTCCCAGGCCCCTTTCCATTTAGTGGAATTGCTTTGCAGATAGGATACGTGCCTCCTCCTGTCATGGAGGATGCTTGATTGTTTCTGAAGACTATCAGAGTGTTCTTCAAGCATAGATCCCTTTGTAGGGCACATTCCAGTAGCTCAGTCATGACAAGGACTATAAAGCTTTGGTTTCTATCTGAAGAAGCAAAAGGCCATACCAGTGCAAAATAGTATAAAGTTTCTAAAATCTGGTTGGATAAAGAAGGCCATCCTAGGGATTATTTGTGGCAATTATTAGGCAGAAGAGATGCTTTCATTTCAGGGAGAGTGATGACATCCTCTTGCTGCTGCCCCAAAGTGCCAGAATTCAAGAGCTTCTTCTTCTTCTTCTTCTTTTTTTTTTTTTTAAGGTTTGTTTGTTTGTTTGTTTGTTTGAGAGAGAGAGAGAGAGGGAGAGAGCACGTGTGAGTGAGCACAAGCAGGGGGCAGGGAGAGAGAGAGAAGCAGACTCCCTGCTGAGCAGGAAGCCCGATATGGGTCTTGATCTCAAGACCCCGGGGATCATGACCTGAACCAAAGGCAGATGCTTAACCAACTGAGCCACCCAAGAGCATCTCCTTATGTGACCCCATGGAGGCCCATCAGTGAGAAGTTATAATTCTCTAAACAACTGGATTATTTCATTCCAGATTTCCTGAGTTCTCCTAAGAGTAGATTTTGGTATTTAAAATATTTATTAGATACATTTCTACTCCTAGACGGCATAGAATTTCAAGAATAGGTCAAGGTATGAAGAAGTGCTAATTCTGAGAATAATGGTACTATATGTACCCATCAAGAAAAATATTCTCTGATTCATTCAACTCTTGAGAGAATCCTACTGGTGTAACTTACTTGTTTTGGACGTTTTGGATGGAAGAATACATGATTCAGTGGGATGGGACTTTAGGAGATCCTGCTATCTTAAGGGATTATGAGTCTTTTTATTTTATTGTTAAGTCCATGAGACTGAAGGGACTACATTGTCACAAGAGTAGAGATATGCTTTAACAACTGCTCGACAATTCCCATATGGCTCTCTTTAATTCACCTCAATTCAGTTCACTGCAATAAATCAATGGAATTCAATTTAATTAAACACTTACCAGTTCTATGGAGGGGGTACAAAATGAGACCATTTTATTTAGGAAGCACACATATATGCACGTAAGAGAAAAATATAAGACAGGCTATGTCTTAAAGCCAAGATGTTTGCAATAGGATATCATTTATTTGGATCACAGTATTGACTTCCAGTTGAATTTATCCCTAAAAGGAAGGAGGGTACTGAAAGACCATCGGGAAATGCCGCCTGATGGTAGATCTGGAAATATCACACTCCTTTGCAAAGGTGAAAATCTGAGTAAATAGTTATTTAGAAAGAAAAAAGTTAATACTCCATCAAAACTTTATGCACGCAGAATTTCATATACAAATTAATGTTGATGGTGGTTGTCGATAGGTTGGGGGATTTTAGTGCTTTTATCTTTTATATTTTCTGCATTGTTGGATTTATAATAATGAACGTGTATTACTTATCTATCATAAAACTGTAAATGTAGCAGATGACATTTTTCATCATTGTTAAAGAAATCTGAGTATTAATGGTGTCTTAGAAGTAGGTCACAACCACCGCTTAATATTTTGTTGTCCATTCTTTTTAAAATTCTACCCAGAGCTCTAAAATAATTGAGAAAAGAAGTCCTATTAAAATAAATATAATGCAGGGCGCTTGGGTGGCTCAGTTGGTTGATCCTTTAACTCTTGATTTTAGCTCAGGTCATGATCTTGGAGTCATGGGGATGAGCCCTGCATTGGGCTCCACACTTGGTGCACAGTCTGCTTGAGATTCTCTCTCTCCCTCTGCCTCTGCCACCCTCTCTCTCTCAAATAAATAAACACATATTTTAAAGATAAGTATAAGCAAGTAATAAAATTTAATTTCCATTATTAGGTGGGGAAGAGGTGTATGTATTCACTGTGGCTTCTGGGCAGAATGTCCATGGGTTGCACCATGGCCCTGTTGCTTGGTTATCACCACTGAAATTGTGCAGCCTGGGTCTGGCTCAGTGTTTGGGGTTCTAGCAAAGTGCTGGACACTTTGTGTCCAGTGTTGGTGAATTTTTTTGACAGACTTGATAAGTTTGTAGGTCTTATTCATTTTAGTGGTAACTTCCAGCAGAGAGCATGACTTAAGGAAAAAAAACCTCTCTATGCTAAAGTAAAACAGTAAGGAGAAAGGTTTATCAGAGCCCTACAGCAGAAAGACTCATCTAGGGCTTCCGATAGCTCTTACTAAGGTTGATGAAGTAAAGTAACCCCAACTCTCACTCAGACCCAAATCATGGCTTTGCCACTTGCTGAGTGGTTCTCTTAGCTTCAGTGATCTGAAAAACAGGGTTGAAGATAGGTGTATCTCCCTCAAGGAGGTGTTGTGGGAATTAATTGAGATAATGCATACAAAGAATCTTACATAATGCCTACCACAATGAATGTCAGCTAATAACAATGGTGGTGGTAATTATTTGTACAATAATTTTAGAGGCCTTTTAAGGTCTCATTTATTTTTAATCCCTCTTGCTGAATCTACTGTTAATCTCCGCACAAAGTAGACCCCAAATTTACGTGGTGAATTGATTGAAAAGTAAGAGAGGTGTTAATTAGATGGATGTTTTCTTGATGAGTGCTAGCCGATACCTGGTTCTTGGGTGCTAAATGTCAAGGAGAGGCTCTCACCGAGAACAGAGCTAACTTAGGGCCGGATGCTAGTTACAATATGGCCTGCACCCTTCTCCCTCCAGTTAGGATGTGTGCTTCATGAAGCTGGTTGTATTTGTTTCTGAACCTGTTTAAGCAAGCTGTAATTGCTACTGTAATTATAAAATCTAATTAAAATTTATGTGAACCA
Organism: Vulpes lagopus; assembly: GCF_018345385.1. Taxonomy (NCBI): domain Eukaryota; kingdom Metazoa; phylum Chordata; class Mammalia; order Carnivora; family Canidae; genus Vulpes; species Vulpes lagopus. Next base: position 117,837,031 of record NC_054830.1, on the reverse strand, counting down.
ATAAAATATGAAGTTGGAAAGAAACTTGTTATTCCAATGAAAACTAAGTTGAAAGCATTGAGAATATTTAGTAAAGATAAGGTGGTTGAGCAGGTGTAGTGGGGACAACTGTGAGTGTTGTAGGGAGGAGACCCTAGAAATCTAGAAATGGTTTGCATTTAGATTACTTCCTGGATGTGTTTAAGTTTCTCCTACACAAAAATAGATGAAGCATTCCGGGTGTGATTAAATAAGAAAGCCAATGTTGGGGCACCTGGGTGGTTCAGTGATTGAGTGATTGAGCTGCTGCCTTTGGCTCAGGGTCCTGGGATCAAGTCCCACATCGGGCTCCCTGGAGGGAGCCTGCTTCTCCCACTGCCTATGTCTCTGCCTCTCTCTCTCTCTCTCTCTCTGTCTCCATGAATAAATAAAATCTTTTAAAAAAATAAAGCAAGAAAGCCAGTGATGAGGTCCCTGATCTCAGTTCTCTCTCTCTATTTTTTAAATGGCAAATAATGGGGCGGTTGGTGGTTCAGACATGTCCAACTCTTGATTTTGGCTCAGGTCATGGTCTCAAGGTCGTGAGATCCAGTTCTGGGTCAGGCTCTGCACTGAGTGTGGAGCCTGTTTGGGATTTTCTCTCTCTCCCACTTTCTCTGTCTGTCCCCAACTGCACACTCTCTCTCTAAAAAAAAAGGCACATGACTATTAAAGTATTTGAAATAGGGGCTGCCTGGATGGCTTAAGCCAGTTAAGCATTAGCCTTCGGCTCAGTTCATGATCCCAGGGTCCTGGGATTGAACCCCACATCGGGTTCTCTGCTTAGTGCAGAGCCCGTTTCTCCCTCCTCCTCTGTCTGCAGTTTCCCCTGCTTGTCCTATCAAATAAGTAAATAAAATCTTAAAAATAAATATTTTCATGACCAAAAAATGTGTGTCTGTGCTAAACAATGACATTTTAAGCTTCACACCTGCCTGAGACTAGACAAGAATGATGGCATTAGGAGTGTAGACTTTGCTGATTTGTGCTAAAACAACTGTACTTCTCTCCTAACCACCTCTCTAGCTGAATTTTGTAAGGGCAGATGTTTTCCATTGGATCTCATTGAGAAAATGCAGGACAATAGTCATGAGATTTCACAAGACTACGTTCCCCAGAGCATGACTGTTTGTGTGCCTCGCAGGGTTGTGGAGGTCGACTTCTCCCCCCTTTCTCTCTTCTTCTGAGACCTGGGCTCTTTTGCATGCTGAGAACTCTTGTTCTGATGATGTTTTCATTCTTTTGTCCAAACCCTCATTCCACTCATCTGAGTTGGAGGCATCTGTGGTTCAAGAAAACATCCTAGAGCCACACTGTTGTCAATGGCTCAGCCCAACCAAGTTCTCTGCTGTGTCAGGATTTCCCACATGCTGTTCCCTTTCCTCGGCTTTTCCTCATGGTGTTAGCTAGTGAGCTCCCTGTTTTCATGAATTTGCACATTAGTGGGGAAAAATTTAATAAATAAACCACAGACCTCCGGGCAGGGCAGAGGGGCTGGAGACTGGCCTCAATCACCAGCGGCCAATGATTTAATCAACCATGACTTTGGAATAAAGCCTCCATAAAACCCCCAAAATGACAGGGTTCCGAGAGCTTCTGGCTTGGTGAATACGTGGGGATTCAGGGCAAGTGGTGCTCTCAGAGAACAGAGAAGCTCCCCACACCTTGCTCTGTGTATCTCTTGCATTGGCTCTTCCTGAGTTACAGCTGAGGTGTGGGAGCTGGTCTAACAAATAAATTGAACCCAAGGAGGGGATGGTTGGAAGCTCTGATCCACAGCTGACAGATCAGAAACACAGGTGACAACCGAAACTTGTCACTGGCATCCTGTAGGACGGAGCCCTTAACATTCCAGGCTCTGCCGCTCTCTGCATGCAGATGGCGTCAAAATTGGAGTGAATTACAGGGGTGGGGGAAAACCCATGCTCTAGAATTGGTGACCAGCATCATTAGCTGTTAATACAGATACTATGAAAGCTTTCATTTGTGGCGATTTTCTTTTCTTTTCTTCTCTTTTTCTTTTTTTACCCGAGGAGAACAAGACAAAATGTCACTCACAGTGCCATTTCCCATCATCGCCCGGCATGTCCCAAGTTTCTCTTATAAATTTTTTATGTGGGCAAGCTATAAAATTTGAGAAATGAAAGCAAGGACCCCTGCAACTGTTTGTTGATTGGTCTCACATGGTGTGTATTGCTGGGTCTCTGTGTGTCGCTAACCTCCATCAGCTATGTTTTCCTGAGGGTGGTTCAAGGCAGAGTGCTGGTGATGTCACTCCTGCCACCTCTGCTGAGATCGGTGTGGTTCCAGTAAGTGATGCGTATGGTAGCAATTTGCATCATGCTGTGCGATCTGAAACTTCTCCAATGTGCACTTTTTACAGTAACTTAGATCCGAAGTCCTGCAGCCCCCATCCTTGTCTTAAGCCTCTCTCTTGCTGAAGTCTGATTACCTGGAGAAGAGGATGAACTTACTAATCAAAAATTCCCGAGTGGTGCTGGCACCAGGTCTTTATTTGGAAAGGGGTTCCAAATTTTGTGGGCTAATAAAGAGCACAGACGTAAAAACAAAAACTGTCACCGTGCACATCCACCATGTACACAAAGGTCTGATCACCCAACACCCTGAATATTTATCAGAATTATAAGCAAATGACAATGGCAACCAACTGGGGCTCAGGCCTCTGTCAGTCTCAGTTCTGAGAAACTTCCAATGGCTTTCAAAAATTATGCCTTGATGAGTTTCAGGAATATGAGTTTGCGTGGTTTTCCCTTTTGAGACAGTCATCCCAGCATTGGCATTTATAGACTGGAAGGCTTAACAAAGCGCTTGTTAGCAAACTTCTCAGTAATGATATCAACTATGTGCTTTGACTAAAAATGGATGAAGCTGTGCTTTTGCTTTTAAAAGTCCATGTGAAACCGGCCACACCAACTCATCTACTGTATGGAGTAGGATGTTTCTCAGTAGGAGCGTGAGAAACATTCCATGATAATTGTGGTGGTGAAGATGACAAAGACTTCAGGGATACTGGTCAGGATTCAAATCATTAACTGGAGTTGGATGAAATTTCAGAATGTCGAAGACAAAAATTACTGAAATGGAATAAATGGAAGGCTCCCGGGTAATATTTGCCAAAACCAGAATATGCTGCCTTCTAGTTAATGATTTGAGTCCTGCCCAGCACCCCTGAGGTCATCAGCATTATCTTCATCATTGTGATTATTACTGAATTTCTCTCAAACTCACACAGAGAATGGCGGTCTAGTAGTAGGTGCTTTGGTGCATTCTATGGCTCTATATCCTGGCTTATTTAGAGCTTGTTAACGGTGTCATCTGGTTTTTAATTGGTCAGCTGTCAAACACACGGAAAATACTGAATCATCTCCCTGAGCAAAATTGGTGCTTCTGAGCTTCAGACCTGAGTCTGCCGTGGGAATAAGACAGAGGCACGTGAAGCAGTGGGGCTGGGACAAGTCAAAGGCCTCCCTCAATCCACTTAAAGTTCTTCATGTCATCAGGGTGACTCGCCTGTCACTGTCCATATGCTGCCTGAGGCAAAGGGTTAGAGCCGCTGATGGTGACATAGCCTACAGCAGCGGCTGCACCAATTACCTAGGAGTCACATTATATTTACAGTTTGGATGGATGGATGGACGGATGGATGGATGGAAGAAGTTGCTGGTCAAACATCAGGTGTTTTGGTCAGACTTGGCAAATACAGAAATAAAAATATGACTATAAAGGTTATTTAAATCTAAGCTACTATAATAATCTTCTGTCTATGCACCCTTGAATATGTCCTTCTGTTTCTCAAGCTTCCTCCATAGAACAACTTCATGGGATTATATTCCACACAAGCCTTACCTTCCTCTAAATGCAGCAGGCTTCTGCGAGCCCTATCAGAGGTAGGGACAGAGGAGGAAGGAATGATAAAGGGAATTCAGGAAAGCGACTTAAGGACAATCTTAAAAAATGAATCCAAATAATGCGTAAGGGTAAAAGAGAGAAGAAAAAGAATGGAAAGTGTACTGAAAGCATCAACATGAAGAAAATGTAAAGAACAGAGAATGATAGCAGCAAAGGCTAGAGAAGGTCTTCAAGTATGTAGAAAGGAAAAGGGAGAAATAGTACATCAAAATGTAAGGCATTCTACCAAATGCCCCAGCTCTTCCATTCCCACCTATTGTCCCAAGAGAACCAAACACATGTCCACACAAATGTTCACAGCAACATTATTCATAATAATGCAAACCTGGAAATAGCCCAAATAATCATCAACTGATGAATGGGTAAACAAAATGTGGTATATCCATACAATGGAATATTACTCAGTGGTAAGATGGAATAAGTATTAATATATACAACATGGATGAATCTTAAAAACATTGCACTAGGGACGCCTGGGTGGCTCAGTGGTTGAGCGTCTGCCTTTGGCTCAGGGCATGATCCTGGAGTCCTGGGATCGAGTCCCACATCGGGCTCCCTGCACGGAGCCTGCTTCTCCTCCCTCTGCCTGTGTCTCTGCCTTTCTCTCTGCATCTCTCATGATAAATAAATTTTAAAAAATCTTAAAACAAAACAAAACAAACAAAAAAACCATTGCACTAAGTGAAAGAAGTTATTCGTATGTTTTATTTGTTGTATTTTGTACATATTATATTCATATGGAATGTCCAGAATAGCAAAGTCCGACACACAGAAAGGAGGTTGGTATTTAGAGCTGGGATGGAGAAGGTATGGGGAATGACTGTTTATGGGCATGGGATTTCTTTTTGGGGTGATGAAAATGTTCTAAAAGTAGACAGTGGGGGTGATTATACAACTCTCAAAATAATAGAAACCACTGAAACTTACACTTGAATATATTGAACTTCATGGTAGGGGAATTATATCTCAATAAAGCTACTATTTAATAAAACCCCAGTGTACTATCTCTCTTCAATTTTCCCAGGTCTTCTGTAGGGATTGACCCTAATAGTAGACGAGCGGGAAGGAAAAGGGGAGCAAAAGAGGAGGTTGGGGGCTTAGAAGGATGAAGAAGAAACAGTGGAAGGAGGTAGAGAAGAAAAAGCAACAGAAGAAAGAAATTCTGTTAGGCTTGTTAAACTGCAAGGAGACAGACTCCAGTTAACTCAACAACAGTCTCCACTGGGAAGGGAACACCTGCTGAGACCTTGAAAGGGCAGAGCCTTAGGCACAAAGCCAGCTCTTGCAAGCCCCCCTGCCCTCATGATTGTTTCATGATGTTTCTACTTCTTCCTGTGTATCTAATCCATTTTTTTTCTCTAATATCTGCCTTTCTCTACCTTCTTATACCTTCAGCCTGTGTGTGACTTTGACGTACAATGGTTCTTCCCAACATGACTCTACCTCACCAAATCCTTAGTACAATCTTCGCCCTCTGCTTCTGTGGGTATATGATTTGGTCTCTGTTTCCTGATTCTCACGTTCCAAGAGAAGAACTCAATTTGTTCACCGCAAGTTTGCAAGCCAAAACCTGGAACATGGGATTACGGTCAACTAGCCAGTCTACCCTGACACCCCTTGGATCATGGGCCTATCTCTAAAAAAATTAGCATTAGCTAGGAACAGAGCAGTGCACTTATCTGGTTCATAAAGGGCACAGTAGATTGGAGGGAAGAGAGGGGGGAAAGATGGGGCAATTTGGCAAAGGATATGGTGGATGGACAGTGGAAAACACTTCCAGCGCTGCAGGGAGAGAAGGAGTCCACGGGAGGCTGGAGATGGAAGCCTGTCAGTGTCCCTGCCAAATGATAACCATTCTTAAGAAATTTAAAGTTTTTGGTCCATCCACGACTCAGAGGATTACAGTTATTAACTATGTTGGTGTATTAGTTTGGCCCTAACGTCTGTATTTTTGCCAGAAGAAAATTAGAAAGAGGATGCATTCAGTTCCTTTCCTCATTTTCTGAAGTTTCAAAATCTTCCTATAAACCCTCAAATAATTGAAAGACAATAACTAAAAAGACTTTAGAATGGACTCCAAGTAACTAATATTGAATATTTGCTAAATAATTTTTTTTCTATTCTACTTCTTACCTCACGTATCGTGGCCCAACACAATTATTGCATATAAAAACTACCACTGGGATCCCTGGGTGGCGCAGCGGTTTGGCGCCTGCCTTTGGCCCAGGGCGCGATCCTGGAGACCCGGGATTGAATCCCACATCGGGCTCCCGGTGCATGGAGCCTGCTTCTCCCTCTGCCTGTGTCTCTCTGCCTCTCTCTCTCTCTCTGTGACTATCATAAATAGATAAAAATTAAAAAAAAAAAAACTACCACTTTGCAATTCTACTTCTACTTGGAGGTGTACATCCAGAGGAATACAAATCATACAAATATTGTATGATTCTACTTATATGAAGATCTGGAAAGGCAAATTCATAGAGTAGAATAGAGGCTACCAGGGGCTGGGGTATACCATAGATGGATGGAGTGGCTTATATACAACAGAAACTTACTTTTTACAGTTCTGGAGGCTAGAAATCCAAGAGCAAGGTGCTACATGCTCAAGGGAGGGTGCTCTTCTCTTCTAGGGCACAAATTTCTCCTGGTAACCTCACATGGCAGAAGGGGGCTGTGGAGCTCTCTGGGGACACTTTTCTAAGGGTATAATCTCGTTCCTGAGGGTTCCACCCTCATGATCTCAGCATCTCCCACAGGCCTCACCTCCTAATACCATCACACTGGGAATTAGGATTTCAACATATGAATTTTTTTTTCAACATATGAATTTTTAAGGAACACAACATTCAGATCATAGCACAGGGGTGGTGGAGGAGAGAATGGGGGATCATCTAATGGATAGAAACTTTCTGTTTAGGACGATGACAAAGTGCTGGATATGGAGAGTAGTGGTGGTCACACAATATTATGAATATCCTAGAGGCCCTGAATTGTACATTTGAAAATGGTAATTTTATGTTATGTGTGTTGTACCATTAAAAAAAAAAAGAACAGGAAGGGCAACAAAAACTGTATTTTGCATGAGTGCTTCTTGGTGTAAATAATTTCATTTTTTTCATGAAATCATTGAAAAGTTCTAATTCTCACCACATCTTCTTACAGAGACGTTGAGGTAGAAATAAGGGACAAGGTGCCCCCATCCCCATCAGTAATGACTCTGTTGCCTCATGAACATGGGGTGTAGCGACACAGAGACCTTTTTTTATCCACACACAATAATCCCCTTCAGTCTGGTCAAAAGATCAAGCCCTGCATGAAATCTTAGTCATTAGGTTACTGTTAAAACATCAAAACCGCTGTGCATAGTAACATCTTTCTTTTGGACAAAAAAAAAAAAAAAAAAAAAGAAGAAGACTTGTTTCATAGCCCCTCACTCCCATTTTTGTTTTTATATACCATGATGCTGGGGAGGCTTATATGAAGTTGTTCAACGTACATGTTTTAAGTTATGAAAACAAGGAGCCACACGAATCAGGCGGAGGGTAGGGGTTTCGGGTCATCCCTCCATCCCTGGTTCTATGCCACCCCTTTCCCTTGAAAGATGTGGTTTTCTTGTAATAGAAATATCACTCTCTTAGATCTGGTTTCGGGCTCATAACTAAAGAGGCCCTTTGTGGACAAGGAATAGTAGTAGCTTGAAAACTTAAAGGTGGGGAGGCTGTGATGTGGATGTGGTGGCGGGGAGGCCGTGATGCGATTCCGTGCAAGGTGTCTCCCCTGCCCCCCGCTGGGCGGACGCACCTGTGCTTTTACAGCGGAGCGGAGCGGGCATCTGGACCTTCCCTGCGCCCGGCCCGCCAGCACCACCTCACGCATCTGGGAGCGGTAGGGCTGAAGCACTTTCTATTTGCTGCGAATTTTCAGGATGGTTATTTTTATGATCTTCTTCGCACACGTTCCTGTGGAAGCGTCTACCGGGCAACGAGCCTTTGGGAGCTCTTCCCCGTTCCCTCTCTCCTTTGCTTTCCACCCTGCCCACAGCCAGATAACACTCTCCCGCGGAGACCTTTGCGAAGTCCCCGCACAGCTCTAGCAGCGAGGCCTGTCACCGTGTCCCGATGAGAGCTGAGAGCATCGCGTGCGGGCTCCCACGGCCCTAGGCGGTGCTGGCGGCTAATTGGCAGCCGGAAGGACGTGGTCTCCTGGCGGAGTGAGAGGGAGGGCGAGCCCTGTGGGTTGCATTTGGGCCGAGATAAAACAGGTTTTTATTCAGTACTCATGGAGAGAGCGTAATTAACCTTTTAGAAGTTTAAGGATGATCAAATTGTTATTCATTTTGCAAATGAGAAGAGAGAGCTTCCCTTCCTGCCAGCAAAATGCCAGTGCAGATTTCAAGGTCACTGGATGATCTCTTTGAGGGAAAAGAAAGCAATAAACACACACACACACACACACACACACACACACACACACACACACACACACCCAAACCCACAGATTGAGAAATGTCACCATGAAAACAGGCAGGAATGAAAAGGAACAAATGTTCTTTTCTATCAAGCTCCACAGTAAAAATCAGAGCTAATGTGTGCCGCACATTCACAGGGGCCTACTGGATCCTAATGGCACTGCCCTTGTCGGAGAAAACAGAATATACGACTCCAGCTGGTGCCTCCTATGCTCTGGTCCGGCCTCATGAGTTTTTAGAGGGTGGGGGAAGAAGGGTTTTCTGAGGCCCAGGCATGCTTTAAGGATGGCGTGCAGAACACTGCTACCACATGGGAACTCTGTGGGGTGAATAATGAACTCGAGGGCTTCAGGATTTTTTTAAGAAAGGATTTAGCCAAGTCTATGCATGAGAGGAAGTGGTTTGCACTAGGCACCGTGCTTTAAAGATGACTGTGCTAGTTATGTGGATGACCTTATTTTGCAACTATGTGCTTTGCCACATCACAAACACCACTTTATCCACTTTGCTTAGGAAAAGGACACTGTGGCGATGCTCTTTTCTTAAAGACAAGACAAAACAACAACCCTGGAAATTGTGTGATAATTTCAAACATACAGGAAAATTGCAGATCACAAATAACAGTACGAAGTAGACCCTTGAAGCGGATTCACTAGTATTTAACATTTTTTGCCTCATTGGCTTTAATATTCTCTCCCCCTCATATATTATATAGATATTTTTCTCTTTCTATTTATATATACATTATATATCTATTATATATACTATTTATATACTTACTCTGTTGCTTAATGAGCACATGGGTTAAAGTCACACATAATACATATATATACATATAATTATTATATGATTGATTTTCCTGAACCATTTGAGAGTAAGATGTAGACAGAGTGTCTCCTTACCCCTAAATATTTCATTGTGTGTTTTCTAAGAAGAGGGAATATTTACTCACATAACAATGGCACAATGATCAAAATGAGGAAGTTGAACATTGATACACCATTATCTAATCTACCGATCTTTATTCAAGTTTTTCTAATGGCCCCAAGGATGCCTTTACAGTCATTCCCACCCACTTTCCCCCTTCAGAATCCAATATTAGGATCTTGCATTTCACTTAGTTGTTTTTTTAAATTTAATTTTTTTCACTTTGTTGTTATGACTCTTACTATCCTTTCATCTGGATTGTGTCCTTAACCTTTCATTGTCCTTCATGATATTGTTTTGAAGAGCATAGATCATTTATTTTGCTCCATATCTCTCAGTTTGGATTTATCTGATATTTCATTATCATTAGATTCAGGATATTCATTCAACCCTTTGAATTCATAATAAATTTATATATATATATATATATATATATATATATATATATTTTTTTTTTTTTTTTTTTTTTTTTTTTTTCCAAGAGCACAAGGTAAGTGGTAAGGTAAGGGGTATTGTGTCCTTTTCACATGATGCATTCATCCTGCCATTGGTGATACTAAAAGGGGTAAGGTTGTGCTTGCCAGAGTTCTCCATTGTTAAGCTGTTCTTTTCCCCTTTATAATTAATTAGGAAATTGTGGGGAGAGTCTCTTTTTCCTTTGTTGGCTTTGCTCTAAGAAAAACAAGCTGCTGGAAGCTGTTCTCAGGTATTTTAAGAGGAGGCCAGATAAGATTTCTTAAATAGTTTAGAAAATACGTTGACTACACGTAATTGGATTTTATTTTTTCTTACTCTGTGTGTATAGCCCTGCACAGAATCAATCAGGACTCTTTCCCTTCTACCACCGTATCTGAAACTCCAAGCTTATTATCCGTTGACAAAATAATCGAGAAACTACCCTCCTCTCCACACCACTTTTGTGAGGGGAATGTGACAGGTATGCAGAGGAAATCTTCAAGTGGAATAGGAATGAGAGAAGGAGGGGGAAGCACATAAATGTTAAGTGCGTAATAATGTCTATTTACAAGGTCTTCCCAACATAAATTAGACATGCACAAATTCTACTTGGCCCTTTCAACCTATAGGGGTCCCAAGTCATTCATTTCTCACTGTCAAAGTTACTCCTACTTCCTTCTATTGTTTTCCATTTCACTGGGAACAGTGGTATCTTCCTGCAGGAAACATGCTCCATTAGGCTGACACAAAGTTTATTATCAGTTTCCTCAAATTGTCTTAGTCATATTCATTGTCCGAGAACATTTCGAAAAGTAAATAGTTTCATGGAGATGCTGGAGGATGGAAAAAATAAAGTAAAGCCAGTTTCTACACATTTGCTAAAGGAGGACATGCCTGGGTGTGTGATTTATGTTGTCTGTAGATCAAACTCAGTGCTGAGGAGAAACAGAATTCCTGGCCCTGAGGCCTTGAAGTTCTCCAGCAGGTCCTCATGAAAAAAACACACTTAAAAAATTTTATTTATTTATTTATTTATTAACTTAAGAGAGAGATGGGGGTGGTGTGGGGGGGTGGGGGAGGAAAGGGGAGGGGTGGAGAGGGAAGGAGAGGGAGCATCTCCAGCAGATTCTGTGCTGAGCTCAGGCGCCCATCGCAAGGTTGGAACCTACTACCCTGAGATCGTGACCTGAGCCGAGACCAAGGGTTGGACATCCAACCGACTGAGTTATCCAGGTGCACCAAAGCACACTTTATAATGAAGTAAAGAATGCCCCTGACAACACTATTTACAGGAAACCAGAAAATAAGTTATAGGGCTGTTTCTTACGAGGACTCCCCATGTGGCTGGTTGCCTAATACCAAAGCACAGTGGGTAAAAAGAAATCACAGGGCTCGTGACAATGCTCTCTGTCATCTGGTTTATTTCAAGGTTAACTTGCAGAGTATCTAAAGCAGTATTTTCAAATGTCCTTTTTTATCTCCCTCAGCCATGTCCTCGGATCTGTCAGATGGGAATGATAAAGCTTTCTCATTGATGCCATTGAGGGTTGTATGAGGTAAGCCAATGGGAGCCACAAAATACAAAGCCAGTCAGTAAATGCTGGAGGGAGAAATTAACAAATGGAACTTGCTGCTATTATTTTTGTTTTTTAGGGGGGAAAAAGGAGGGTGGTGGTGGGACTGAATGAATAATCAAGGCTCCAAACAGAACAACATGTGCACAATAATTTAGCCGGAAAAATCTGTAAGCAGTTTTACCACTCCATGACCTGTGCCTTTGGAAATGACAAACTAGCAAATGTCTAGTTTTGTGTAATTTATCTTTCTAGTAAACCAGGAAAAGCAGGATATAAAACACACCCCTAGGTGACTTAGTAAGTTTGCTATTTAGGGTTCTTGGCTATAACCCAGTCATGTTCCAGCTCTGGTGCTGGAAAAGCACACTCTTTGAGTGCAGAACTGGAACAGCCCACATCAGCACCATCTGGGAACTTCTTAGATATGCAAAATCTCAGCCTTATCTTAGATCTACTGAATCAGAAACTAAGGGTGGGGCCCAGGAATTTGTTTTAACAAGGCCTGTAGATGATTCTGGTACTGGCTAAAGTTTCATCATTAAAAAACAAGGCTAATCACCTCCCGAGGCCTCTCCCAGAATATGACCAACAAATAAATAAATAAAATCCCATTTTCGTATGGAAGAATGCTTATTTTTCCTCCACTATGGAGAAGTAGGAGGCAAAGCATCCAGTTTATGGTTAGAGTGACATTAAGATATATTATCATGTCAAAATTATGATGAGGAGGGATCAGACTATATCTATCCCTAATTTATCCCAATGGAAAGTACTATACCTTTTGACTCTGCCTTAATATTGGCTTAGCCTAAAATTTAGGCTCAATCCTAGGACTCTAAGATCATGACAGGAACTCAAGGCGGATGCTTAACTGACAGCCACCCAGGAGCTCCCCAACCCCACTTTTTAGGACTACACTAGTGCATATAGGCAAGATAAGCTCTGAGCAGACCTTATTCTGGTTATTTACTTATTTATTTATTTATGATGCTCAGTCTTGCCCTGAATCCTCAGGCTGCTAAGTACTGTACATACTTCAGATTCCCACATTGAGTTAAGGGCTCTTGTGGAGTAGATATTAGAATGCAAACCAGAGAGAAGAAAAGAAAGAAAAAGTAGTGGTGGGGGTGAGTAAGAAAAGGGTAGTACTTTCAGATTTCATAATAGACAAACCAGTCAACTTGAGGAAGAAGGACCTGGCTCTACCATTGCCCCAGAACCCACATCCCCCTTGAGTCAGACTGCCAGGGTCAAGGATAAAAACGCAGATGGTGATGACCCTGTATACATAGGGGCCTCATCAGGTGCAGGCTTTAGAGACAAGATCTTTAATCATGGTCTCCTGCAACGTGGGAAAAAGTGGGGAACTCTCTAAATCTAATTGCCTTTCCATTTAGGCTAAGTGTTCGATAGTAAATTTTAGAAAAAAACAGATTACTTTTAGCTCTAAATTTGGCTCATTTAGCTAAATGTCATATCCATTTCAAAAAAGAAGAATGAATGAGTTGATATCTTCAAACTTACAGTAGGCTTTTAGGTTTTCCATTTTTAAAAACTTATTTAGTTTTTACAATATGAAAATTATAGACAGAGTGACATTTAAACCTTTGCTTTTCATAGCATTTCACACTTACACCATTTTAAAAGACAGCTATTAACATTTACAAAAATCTTTCAGAAACCAAATGTTCTAACATGCAGAATTCCAATTATACTGTGTAAGAGGGTTATCAACCATTCTTCTACAAGAATACTTTGAAGTGTCTGGTATTAAACCAAGAGCTAAAATGTCAGTTGCACATAGACAATAAATTAGGGTTTATAAAATCTTGTAAGATTTATTTAATATTACAATTTTGACCTTTAGGCTGTCCTCACCATAGCTTACTTAACTTTCTCTCTCTCTCTCTCTCTCTCTCTCACTCTTTCCCTCTCATCCCAGGAATTTTACTTGAATGTTAAACAAAGGTTGTGTTGCAAGTTATGTGAAGTTATGTGACTCATTCATGCTCTGGATGAATGCTTCCCACGCCTCCCCAGCTCCTCCTGTTTGGGGTTTGGAATCCTGAGAGGCAATGCCCACTTCTTTACACAGCACACAAGTGGGGCTACTGCTGGAATGCTCATCCTATGAGTGGAATGCTAATGGGGGGCAGCCTGTTCCAGGAGCAGGAAGGCTGTCTAGCTCTTGTAGGACTGACATTTGAAGACAAGCCTGAGGATATAGGACCTCTCTCAGAATTCTCAACTGTTTAGCCAGAGAGATAAAAGACAGTGGTATTTACATTTATTGTGCTAATGATTTTGGGATGAGATGCACCAGAATTTGCAAAAAAGAGCAATCAAAAGAAATTCTGATCATTACCATTGAGTTGAGGAAGAGTCAGGAAATTTCCAATCAAGGATGGACTCCAGCCCAGGGTCCATGCCTTTCACATCTTACAGAAGGCTCCTACAAGCAAATCATGCTCATTATTGGGCACTATTCCCAGAACCGTGGCCAGTGTGGAAGGGAGAGAGGAGATGTCAGAACACAGAAGTAACTAGTTCACCATCTTGGTCTTGCCTCGCTCTTGGCAGAACTGAGAATTTTCTTCCCCCCTGCATGTCTGAAAGGAGCTAGAGAGAACCACAGTTTTTCGGAAGGCTGTTTTTCACCCACTAAATAGGTCTTAAGAATATCAGCAAACACGTTGAGAGCATTTCTACAGACCAGACTTCATCCTAACCTCTTTACATATTCACGCCTCATAAGGACTCCAGGATTTACTGATGAGGAACCAAGACACAGGAGGTTGAAGCAATTTGCTCAGGGTCGAACGGCGCGGGGCGGTGGAGTCGTAATTTGCACACAGGCAGTCTGCCTCAAGCCTTGCTTTATGGATGGCCAGGTTCCTTCTGAGAAACCCCCTATTCAAGGTGGGTTAAAAAAAACGACACCAGCCTATTAATGCTCTCACATTTTTTACCAACAATCTGCGAAGTTACAAATGACCCGAGGTAAGGTCATATACTTGAGCCTTTATAGAATTCATTCTGTCACCTGCTTTTGAAAGCAGCTTTGTGCTGAAGCCAAGAGCAACAAGCTCAATCTAATAGCGAGGAATTGCTTAAGTAAGTGGTTCTCTGCAGCCAACTGCCAAGTCAGAAGCCTGTGAGCAACCTGCAGCTGATGCATTAATGACACTCCTCATTTGCAGCAGATAGGACTTTTTTTTTCTATATTTTTGTTAAACAACATATTGTGACATATTGTGTGAGCACATTTCTGGATGTTAGCTTCCGAGATCTATCTGTGTAAAAAATAGATCAGTATTCGTGAACCCAGAGAAGGGTATCACCCACTGCTAGCCTACATTTTATGATTGTAGGACAAATCAAATTCCATTTCAGTGAAAGAGATTCAAAGACTTCTCACTTGCAGCTGATGGGCCACTTATTTTAAGCAGTATTGCATCTAGCAAAATTCTAATGTAGCCATGGAATTGGGTCATTTCCTTGGAGTCCACTGAAAGGTTGGCACTATACACATAATCACCTACCATCCATTCATATTGATTGTGATCTACTTAGGATTCTATTAACTATGTATGCAGTGATTTTAACCCCTTACATATTTCTCTCAGATCATCTATGTATTTAGGACACTGGGTGACAAATACTCTATGTATGAATGAATTAACTTTGTATGAAATAATTATTTTCCTGTTTCCATATCTTAAAAACAAACACCTAGGTTTGCCTGGCTGGCTCAGTCATCAGAGCATGTGATTCTTGATTTCAAGGTCACGAGTTCAAGCCCCACGTTGGGGGTAAAGCTTACTTAATAAAAATAAAAAAAACCCACAACAGGGGCACCTGGATGGCTCAGTGGGTTGAGTGTCTGCCTTTGGCTCAGGTCATGATCTATGTCCTGGGATTGAGCCCCATATCTGGCTTCCTGCTCAGCGACGGGTCTTCTCTCTCTCTCTCTCAAAAAAATAAAATCTAAAATAACAATGAAAACCAAATACCTATTTCTTTTTGATAACTGCTAATAAAATGGCAGTAATTGTGGTTCTTTTTCTGTCACTTGATATTATGTTGCTTTTTCTGAAATAAGCAAAAGTGCTATTTTCAGGAATAGGCCAAAAATAACGGGAAAAGAGAAGTGAGCTCACAGTGGGAACTCTTAGGGTCCTTTGGAAGGCAGTGATCGCACCAGGCTTTTGTTATTTAATTTGGACTTCACTTTCAAAACACTGGCCTTTGCACTTGGCAAGAGGCCCTCTTTCAGGTAAATTCTATCATTTTCTAGACTTTTACCTCTAGCGCTAAACACAAATGTAGGATGACAGGAATAAATGTCATTTATCTATAGGCAGAGTTTGTTTCATGAAGCCATTGACAAAGAAAGAAATGAAGGCTGCTAGTGTTTTTCTTTTCTTTTTTTTTAAAGATTGAAAACTGAGTCTTGGGCATAAATACTAACACAAGTTAATGATTTCATTTACTTATTTTTTTCACATTTATTTAGGCAATCATGGAGGAAACCAGGGAGCCGTTTCAACAAGTTCGAGGGAGAATTTTTTTCTAAGGTTACATTTCTAGATCAGAAATGTGCAAATGGTGGCCAGACTGGCGTCTTTCATGGCGATGAAGGAAGAAAGCCAGCTGAAACTCCACTCTAGGCAGAATTTATGGGTCTGTTCACAAGAATTCTTTTGCATCACCATCACTTGTCTACAAGGTACGGAGATGCAACAGTGCTCCAAGACAAAGACTAGAATCAGAACCTGGAAGGTGGGATCGAATCAATGCATTTCCCCTGGAAGCACAGTGTTCCCCTCACTTAGCCTTATGTCCCTATGGAAAACCAGAAAGGGAATCAGAAACGGACCTCTCTGTTTGCCGGCCATCTGAGCAATTGCAAAACTCTAGTTCAGTTCCTCATTACCACATTACTTGTCACCTGTGTAGGTGCAGAAGCTTCCTTGCCTGCTCTCTCTTCCTCCAGACTCCTCTTCCTCCGGTTCCTGCGACATGCTGCTGACAGTTTGATCTTCTTTGGGCACTTCTGTGATCGTCACAGTCCCCTGAAAAACTGTAAGTGGTTCCCTGCTGCCTGCAGATAATATTGGAAAGTTCTAACCTGGTCCCCCAGGATTTAACCCTGTATCTGTGAAGGGTTCCACGTGGCAAGTTACAGAAACCGACTCTGGTTGATTTAAGCAAAAAAGGGAATTTCAAAAAAAGGATATTGGGCAGCTCACAAAATTGCTGGGAGGGCTGGAGAACCGGGCTCAGAAGCTTCTGCTGCCAGAACACATTTTCAAAATCCTGCCGAAGAACTGGTTGGATGGAGGACACCACAGCTGCTGCCGCCAAACACTAGAAGAGGTAGTTCCCACCCCTAACACTCCTGCCTTCTCCTGCAGCCACCATTCTAATGTGTCCAAAACACAAAATTCTGTGTCATCAGTGATAGTCTGAAATTTTTTTTTGTCCTGTCCCTGCTTCTTACAAGTTCCCTATTCAAAAATCCAGTGGGTGAGTGCCTCTGTCTGGTGGACCTTACGTCATTTGCCCATGCCCTGGCCGCACGATAGCATGGGAAAGAGCAGCTGGAAAATGGGTCATCTTTAATGGTAGGTGGCATCTGCCTCCTTCCATGACTCAAAAATGGTGAATTCCAGCAAAGAAACAGGGAATTCCTCCAAGGAAAATCTGGGTGGTTCAGATGCTGGGTAAATGGTCAGTATTCACTACACACGTTCACCCTTGTCTTGCTGATCTATGTCCCGCGACTCACACTCCTAGATCCTACACTCCAAAAAACCCCAACAAATTGTCCAATTACTGTTTCATTTAGCAAACATCTAATGATACCTGTATGCTCAACACTGTGCTGGGTAATGCAAATAAAGAAATGACGGATACATCCAGGAGAGTATTCCATGCAGGGGCACATACAGGTAAGAAGGCAATTAGGATCTGGTGCTGTGAGACAGGTAAACTCAAGATGCTTTGGGACCACCCATGAAGGGCACTTATTCTGGATGGAAGAAATCATCACCTGGTTGGAGCGGCCATTTCTTCCCATCTGTCAGATGAGTGGGAACAGGTCATGCTGCCTGTGCCTTTCTACCTTTTCCCATCATCCATGAAACCATGCTGCTGATTCTTCTCTCCCCCCAGCACTACCCAGGTGCTGCTACTGGCAAGTTTACTGGAATCCCCAGCTGGTCCATCTTAGCTTAAACTAGCCACTAGCATGCTCCTGCAGGATGGAAGGGACTCAGCTCTACTGCTTTCTTGTGACTCTGGAGAGGTGATGGTTTCCCTACTCATCATCTCCTCCACTATCTATCCCTCTACTCTTCTACTGCTCAGTTGTAGTTCAGCTTGTTTCCAGAGAAGCTGCCCCTCCTCAGCAGCCTGATCACGGAAACTTTGCTTAGGCAGCCTGGAGAGGAGCGTTGACCTGCCCCCAGCCTTTAAAGTGACTTGTGACGTTCCATCTTTCTGCTTGCTTGCTGACACGTTGGTATTTTTGCCTACCTTTGGATAAGTGGATGACTTTCGGCAATCCCAGTTAAGATAGTCTTAATGCTCCCTTCATCCAGGGAGCTGCTGTGATTTTAATGAATTTTTTCTAGACACCATAAAAAGTGGGGCGTGATATTTCAGTTCTCGGAGCATGGTTTCGGAACACCTAAACTATATATAGTGTCATGGGCCAGCTTGACAGTTGGAAGCTGGCCTGGAAATACTAGCTTCCTGCTGACAGCACTGTCTTCCTGCATTTTTTTTTTCACCACTCCTCAACTTTGCTATTAGTGAGAGATCCAAAAATACATAGATGGGCTGTTTAAACTGTGTTATCATGAAATTCGTGTTACATGGCCTGTAAACAGTGCCATCCCACACTATCCTTCTGTGGCCACGTCCCTTATAGACTGTGGGTCTCCAGAGGGCAGGGGCTCATATTCATTTTGGTGAGACTCTGAATCTCCATCACACTGCCCTGAACTCCAGAAACAGATGTCAAATACGTGAATAATTGAATAAATGGTCTTCTTACTAATGAAGAAGTTGGCAGCCTACGTTTCACAGGATGATCTGACCTACTTAATGTTTTCAAACAACCTGCAGTGTCTCCACAACCTGTAATTGGTCTGACTTACATCCAAGAGCCAGAGTGGATGCCAGTTCTGGGCCGTGGCCCAGGGCTTTGCTGGCTGATTGGCTTTCTGAGCAGGTGAGGAGTGATACGCGCTGGTGATGAGCAAAGGGACTGGAGAGAGCACATTATATTCTATTCTTTCCCTTTTCTTGCTTTCATGAAACTAGATGACTTGTGAAGATTAAGTTTAAAAAAAAGGAAGTGACTTCACAGCCACTTGTCCTTGAAACTCTGTTCTTTTTGAATAGATCTTTACAAAGATGTCATTTCTCTATTTGCCAACCACCTAAAAATTAAATATTTAAAGTCTTTCCCATACTCACATGCATAGAGCAAGTACATTAGACATCATAAGACCTCTGCTTGAACTATTCTGGACATAGATACTAAGATCTGTTGAGTCAGCCTTCACACCATTGATCTGGGCATCTGGCCCTTCTTTCCCATCCCACTGTTTCCATCCCCGCTGGGGTTTATGAGATCTTATCCAGACCTGCAGTATCCTGTTATCCCTTTGTTCTACCCTTTATCCAATGCATGAGTTTGGATGTCACTAAGTACATTTGGGGAGGTGTCAAGTTCCGTTTATCTCTTCTGAGGCTCTGCGGCTCAAAAATTCTTCTGTAGCCCCTGAGAGATGTGCAGGGCTGCATCTGCACAACTGTAATGAGAGTTGCACCTGTTAGACTTGAAAATGGCCTCGAATGATCCATACCTCCTGATGTCCACAGCCACTTGCATTGTAGGAGGGTTGGGCTCTGGGACCCCGAGTAAGCAGAAGTGAGGGCAGTCATTTCCAAGATCAGGAAATGCAGTGTAGCTTCTGTTCTGGTCTTTCTGTCTCTCATATCCCCTGGGGGGTGGGGGGAGGAAGGGGAAGCCAGCTGCCATGGAGAGGCCCATGTGGAAGTGAACTGAAGCCTCTGGATGACAGCCACATGAGTTTAGAAATGGAACTTTCAGCCTGAGACTGGAAGCCTCAGGAGACTGCAACCCAGGCTCACAGATACCCTGAATGCAGCCTTCTGGGGGACCCCGATGAGGCCTGAGTTGTCCAGCCAAACTACACCAGGATGTCCAATTCACAGACACTCTGAAATAATAATTAGTTTTGCCTGAGGCTGCTAAATTTGGGGGGTAATCTGTCATGCAACAAAAGATGAATTCAATACTCCTGATGTTCTCTCCCATAACCCTTTTGTCGTCTCCCTTATGTCCTTATGCATATTTTAAGTTCCAGCCAGTGTGAACTGGTCTTCTTTCCCTAGACAGGACCAGAGGTCAGGGACTTTTATGTCCACACATTTTCTTCAAGATGCTCTTTCATCCAAAACATCCTTTTCCTGCCATCTCCATGGGCCAATGTCCACTTCTTTTTAAGACCCAGCTCATGATTAGCTCCTCCTTGATGTCTGTCTGATGGCTTCTACTGAACGGACAGAAGTCCCTCCTTCAGAAAACCCAGAAATCACTTCTGCTCCTCTTATGTCATTCAGCTTTTGGTATCTGGTATGCATCCATCTGAATATGTTTCTCTGGCTGTGTGAGCTGATTTGTCCAGAGTAGGGAAAGAATAAATACTGTCGGGGCCCTCGGGTGGCTCAGTGGCTGAGTGTCTACCTTTACCTCAGGTCCCAGGATCGAGTCCTGCATTGGGGTCCCTGTGGGGAGCCTGCTTCTCCCTCTACCTGTGTCTCTGCCTGTGTGTCTCTCATGAATAAATAAAATCTTAAAAAAAAAAAAAAAAGAATAAATATCTGTCAAATGAGGAAGTTACCCTTCAAAACCTGAGAAAACAAACTTGGTTGGCAGGCTGGCTGGCTTTAGTCACTGTCACTTAAACAGTGTCCTCCTGCCTTGCAGGATACCTGAGACACATGAGTTCTGCCATAATGACCAGGTTGACTTTTTCACCTATTCCAGAAAGACATGAGGCTTTCAAAGAGATGAGGCTTTCAAGGCAACACTATTTCCTAGACAGGAATGGTTTCCACCCTTCTCTGATTTCCATGGACACCCTATATGAACAAGAGTTCTTGGACTTCCATATGTCTGAACATTTCTGCAGACATGCCTGGAAAACCCAGAGCTTTGATACTAAGCTTTTGAGTTACTATACTTGGGTTTTTTCTTTTCTTTTCTTTTTTAAGATTTTATTTATTCTTTCATGAGAGACACACAGAGAGAGAGGCAGAGACACAGGCAGAGGGAGAAGCAGGGTCCTCGCAGGGAGCCTGATGTGGGACTTGACCCTGGGACTCCAGGATCACGCCCTGAGCCAAAGGCAGACACTCAACCGCTGAGCCACCCAGGCGTCCCATGAGCCACCCAGGCGTCCCCACTTTGTTTTTTTCAAACAATTTGAAAATCTAAATTAATGTCCTCATGGGGATGCCTGGGTAGCTCAGCAGTTGAGCGTGTGTCTTTGGCTCAGATGGATCCTGGGATCAGGGTATCGAGTCCCAAATCAGACTCCCTGTGAGGAGCCTGCTTCTCCCTCTGCCTGCATCCCTGTGTCTTCTTTCTCTTCTTTCTCTGTGTCTCTCATGAATAAATAACATCTTAAAAAAAAAAAGTTCTCATGAACTAACCATCATTCCACCAACTTCCTTAAATCATTTGTTAATAAGGAGGCAGCTGATGCTTGAAAATGATGATACAAATGAGCAGATGATTTTGCTTTACTGCTGGCTCTGGTACCATATTCTATGTGGAAACAATCACACCCAAGTCTTTGTCTCCTTGGTGATGAAATTAAGCTACATTTTTAATTTTGTGGCTCTGAGGGGGCTAGGGAAACTATGAAAGCAAATGGGAAACTAGTTCTGGAAAAGGAAATGTAAAAAAGAATACAGGTGGACAAAAGTGAAGAGATTTCCACTATGTTTATATCTGACAGCCAAGGCTCAAAGGGCAACCTGTAGGCCTGCTCTTGTGTGGGAAATCTTGGGACTCAGACTTTTTGAGAAGTGTGTGAAAAACAACTGTAGGGAACTTGAGGAATTAAGTTTGGGAAAATGGATGGAGAATGGCATGCACAATCCTCCAATTAATATGTAAGGGAGAAAATGGGATTTTCTGGTAGAAATTAAAAATTTTTCCAATTGGTATGTCACTTCACTAAATCAAGAATCTTAAGCTTAAAAAAACAAAGAGGCTTCAGAGAATGAGAAGATAAGCTAGAGACTGGGAGAAATTATTTGCCAAAGACATATTCAATAAAGCACTGTTGATGCAGAATGTACAAAGAACTCTTAAAACTCAAAAACAAGAAAATGAAAAACCCAATTAAAAATGAGCAAAAAAGCTGAAGAAACATTTCATCAAAGAAGATATACAGATGGCAAATAAGCATATGAAAGGATGCTCGAAATTAGGAAATTGCAAATTATAGCAATAATGGGATGACAACACACCTACGAGAATGGCCAAAATCCAAAATGCTGACAACATGAAACACTGAGGGGAATATGGAGCAGCAGGAACTCTCTTTCATTACTAGTGAAAAAGCAAAATGGCACAGCCACTGTGGAAGGCAGTGTCCTGGTCAGTTCAGGCTACTAGAACAAAGTACCATAGACTAGGTGGTTATATACACCAGATATACACCAGTTTTGGAGACTATAGGAGTCCAAGATCAGGGTACCAGCGTAGTCAAGTTCTGGTGAGAACTCTTTTCTGGGGTTCAGACTGTCAACTTCTCATTGTATCATCACATGGCAAGAGAAGAGAGGGGAAACAAGCTTTCTCTTACAAGGTTCTTATAAGGCCACTAATCCTATCCTTGAGAGTTCCACTCACATGCCTTCATCTTATCCCCATTACCTCCCAAAGCTCTCCCAACACCATCACACTGGGAAAGGGGGTGGGGGTAGAATTTCCATATATGAATTTTGGGAGGGCACCAACATTCAGTCCATAACAGAGAATTGAGTATTTCCTTAGAACATTAAACAGATTATTACCACACAATACATTAATAATGCTGATGGGATTCAGAGCATACTACCTCAAAATATGGCACTTTGGCCTAGTGAATATTTCAGGCTAAAGGATGAAAAATGACATGTGCAGGAAGGACCTTATGACCTTCCCCTGAAATAGATCATAGAACCCTCATGTAAGAGATGCCACACAGATAGGAATCTAAATGAACAGGCCTTGGTTTACTACAAGCCCTAGTTCACTACACTCACCTCATAGTCTTTGCCTTATCCTATCTTTCTGCAACTTTACACTCTTCATCAAAACTAGCATAAAAAACTCAGACTGAACTATTTTTTTGGGTGGGGTGTGTCTTCAATTCCTTAGGAAGTCTCCTGTGCCCCACAAAACCTTTTATTAAGGACATTTGTATACTTTTCTCTTGTTAATCTTAGTATATTTAATTTTCAGGCCCAGCCAGGGACTCTAAGAGGGTTAAGGAAAATTCTTCCTCCCCTACGGCACTCTTTAGTATTTATTTTTATTTATCTTTTTAAAAGCACTCTTTAGTATTTACTCAAATTAAGTGAAAATTTATGTCCACACACAAACCTGTACATAGATGTTCACAACAGCTTTACTTGAAATTGTCAAAGCTTGGAAACAACCAAGATATCCTTCAGTAGGAGAATGGATTAACAAACTTTGGTATATCCAGACTTTGCTGGAATATTCCTCAGTGCTTAAAAGCAAATGAGCTGGGATACCACTGAGCTCGGGGCTCAGTCAGTTAAGTATCTGCCTTTGGCTCAGGTCACGGTTCCAGGGTCCTGGGATCGAGCCCCACATTGGGCTCCCTGCTCAGCAGGGAGTCTACTTCTCCCTCTACTCCTTACCTCACTCTTGTGCTCCCTCTTACTCTGTCTTCAAATAAATAAATCCTTGTAAAAGAGAAAAAAAAAAAAAAAAGGAAATGAGCTATCAAGCCAAGAAAAGACAAGAAATAAACCTCTCTGAAAAGGCTACACACTGAATGATTCAAACCATATGACATTCTGGAAAAGGTAAAACTATGCAGACAGGAAAAGATCAGTGGTTGTCAGAGATTGGGGTGGGGAGGGAGACATGAATAGGCAGGGCACAGAGGACTTTGAAGGCAGTGAAACTATTATGATATTGATGGTGGATATATGTCAATACATTTGTCAAAACCCATGGAATGTATAAAACCAAAAAGGAAATATTAAGTAAACTCTGGACTTCCAGGGCTAATGATGTGTCACTGTAGGTTAATTGAATGTAACAAATGTACCACTGTGGTTAAGGATATCAACAGTGGAGGAAGTTGTATGTTTGGAGAGACAGGCAGTAGATGGGAACTCTCTATACATTCCACTCACTTTTGCTATAAACCTAAAAGTGCTTCAAAAACTAGTCCATTAAAAAAAAAAAAAAAAAGGGACCAGAGGTACATGGGTTGGTTAAGCATTGGCCTTGGCCTCAGGTGGTGATCCTAGGACCCTGGGATCAAGCCCTGAGTTGGGCTCTCTGTTCAGTGGGGAGCCTGCTTCTTCCTCTCTGTATCTCCCCTATGCTCATGCTGTCTCTCTCTTAAATAAATAAATAAATAAGTAAATAAGTAAATAAATAAATAAATAAATAAATAAAATCTTTAAAAAAAGAGAGAGAGGCCAATAACTCACCAGAAAATGGCATAAAGAACTTGACTTATCATGAAGTTGAAAGATAGCTGAATTTTAAAAAGTAAGCTAACTTAATCTCTAAAATTTGTTATTTAAATTTATAATGTAACCTGGAACACTGAAATATATTCTTATGTGTTTTATTTTTTTTACATGGCCTGATTTCTATTACATAGTCATTTTCTATCAAGTTGTATGACAACTGAATTTTTGTAAATATTCACTTTTTAGTACATTTGTAAAATACCACAATATTTCCAAAGCATTTTTTATTTGCATTATTTAACATCCTTTAATATCTCATGTAACACTTGAATATATGCCCATAAAAGGTCAACAAGAACAACATACTAACTTATTAAAGGCGGTGATCTTTGTTGACGGGAGAGGGAAACTTTGTTATTTTGTTTTATACTTTCCATATTGTTTTAGTTTAAAAAATTACATCATGTTTGGAATTTGTAAGACACGAATTGCTAATTTTAAATAATTTAAATGCTCTAATATGACATATTATTTTTGAGTGTGATAGTAACAGAATCTCTTTGGGACAGAATTTTAAGTGTGGTGTACCTATGTTGGTTTAATTTGATTAGTCACTTTGATTATGACATAATTTGTGTTTTGACTGTAATTTTTCATTTCAGTTTGATATTTTCCTCCATCTTTCTACCCCTCTCCAACCAAGCATCTCAGTTAATGACTTGACATTTTGCAGAGTTCAGGTCAAAAAACCCAGGAGTCATCCTTGATTTTCTTTCCTCCTACGTCCCAAATCACATCTGCCCAACCTCTAAAATCTATCTTTCTATTAAAATATGTCTAAGGTCTTTTTACCATCTCTGCTACTACCATTTTGGTCCGAGTCACCATTATTTTTGCCTAAATTACTGAAATAGCTTCTAAATTGGCCTCATTGTTTCTTCTCTTGCTCACCAATAACCTATTCTTAACACAGCAGATGGCATGATCCTTTTAAACAGAAATCCTACCCTGTCAGTTCCTTGTTCTGACCCCTCTAATGGTTTTCCATCTCACCTAAAATAAAATACAAGTGCCTTACAATGTTCTATGTACCATACAGAGCCCTTCAGTTCAGCTCGTTAGAAAGGCCTCAAGTGGCCTTCCTCTGTAAATTAGTAGCTCACTATGGCCTTCCACCGTTACTCTTTAACCTCCTATTTTGCTTTATAGCTCATATTTGCTGACATATTCTTACCCCTACTAGATGGTAAGCACCATAAAGGCATGGATTTTTATCTGTATAGCTCACTATTTTCAAAATTAGCTTTGCTGAGATAGAAGTCCTATATTACATAATTCACCCATTTAAAGGACACCATTCAATGGGTTTTAGCGTTGTCATAGGCTTGTGCAACCATCACCACAATCAGTTTTAGAACACTGTCAATGCCCCCAAAAGAAATCCGACCTCTCCTAGCCATCACTCCCCATTCTCCCTTTCTTCTCTGGCCCTATGCAACCACTATTCTACTTTATGTCTCTATAGATTTGCCTATTCTGGACATATCATATAAATAGAATCATGTAAGATGTGGTGCTTTGTTGGGGCCCCTGGGAGACTCGGCTGGTTAAACATCCAACTCTTGGTTTTGGCTCAGGTCATGATCACATGAACCCCATGTCAGGCTCTGCACTAGGCAAGAAGCCTGCTTAAGATCCTATCTTCTCCCCCTACCGTTCCCCCTGCTCAAGCTCTCTCTTTAAAAATTCTTGTCACTCTAATCAGTGAAAATGATAAATCATGTGGTTTTGATTTGCGTTTTCCTAATGATTCATCACATCAAGCATCTTTTCATGTGCTTATTGACCACTTGTATTTCTTCTTTGGAGAAATGTCTATTCTGATCCTGTGCTCCTTTTAACTGGTTGTCTTTTTATTAATGAATTGTAACAGTTCTTTCTGTATTCTAGATATAAGCTCCTTATCAGAGCAGCCCCAGTGGCTCAGCGGTTAAGCACTGCCTTTAGCCCAGGGCGTGATCCTGGAGACCCAGGATTGAGTCCCATGTCTGGCTCCCTGCACGGAGCCTGCTTCTCCCTCTGCCTATGTCTCTGCCTCTCTCTCTCTTTCTCTCTCTGTGTCTCTCATGAATAAATAAAAAAATATTTTTAAAGAGTTCCTTATCAGTCATACAATTTGCAAATATATTCTCCTATCCTGTGAATTGCCTTTACACATTTTTGATGTCATTTGAAGCACGAAATTTTTATTTTTGATGATGCCTGGATTATTTATTTTTTCTTCTGTTGCTTGTGCTTTTGACGTCATAGCTAAGAAATCATTGACTAATTCAAGGTCGTGAAGATTTGCATCTGTGTTTTCTATTAAGAGTTTCATAGTTTAGTCTTTACATTAGATCTTTAATCTATTTTGAGTTAATTTTTATATGTGGTGTGAAATATGAGGTATGGGTTCAAATTCATTCTTTTGTATGTGGATATATAGTTGTCCTGGCACCATTTTTTTGAAAAGACTATTATTTTCCATTGAATTATTTTGGCACCTTGTTGAAAATCAATTGACTGTAATTTTGAGGATTTATTTCTATATTTCAATTCTGTTTCATTGCTCTATATGCCTATCCTTGTGCTAGTAGCACACTGTCTTGATAGATGCACATTTGTAGTTAGATTTTGTTTTTCTTTTTGTTTTGTTTTTTTGTTTTTTTTTTTATTTATGATAGTCACAGAGAGAGAGAGAGAGAGAGGCAGAGACACAGGCGGAGGGAGAAGCAGGCTCCATGCACCGGGAGCCTGATGTGGGATTCGATCCCGGGTCTCCAGGATCGCGCCCTGGGCCAAAGGCAGGCGCCAAACCGCTGCGCCACCCAGGGATCCCCCTGTAGTTAGATTTTGATGTTAAGAAATGTGAGTCCTCCAATAGTTTTCTTTTTCAAGATTTTTTTTACTATTCTAAGTCCCTTGAGTATCCATATGAACGTTATGATCAATTTGTCAATTTCTGCAAAAAGCCAGCTAGGATTTTGATAGGATGTATAATTTTATAATCACTGTTTTTTACAGGTGCTCAATAAATAGTTGTTGAATGAATGAATTTTACTTTGTAGTGATGGAATAACTGTTTTCCATCTACAATTACTCAGATTTGAGAATTTTAAAAAAATATTTATTCATTTATTTTATGGAGAGAGAGAGCACACATGGATTGTGAAGGGGTAGAAGAAGAGGGAGAGAGTCCCAAGCAGACTGCATGCTGTGCGTGGAGCCCAATGCTGGGCTTGATCTCAAAACTTGAGGTGATGACCAAGCTGAAACAAAGTGTCAAACACTCAACCAGCTGTACCACCCAGGCACCCCATCAGATCTGAGAACTTTATAATGGTTCTAGCTCCACAGATAATGCACAAACATTTAGATTCCTAAAACAGCAGCACTGGAATATATAACTAAAACTTAACCCTACTGCCAACCTGTGTTTAGAGACCACTGAAGAACTGATATTGAAATACCATACCGTCTTGGCTTTGGTTAAGACCCAACAATTGGAAAGCTTTTCTTTGACTTAGGATAAAGAGCAAAGGAAAAGCAATGAGTGGTATAGAAAAATCAGTAACAATACCAGTATGATCTCTCAGATTGACACTTGGTTTAAAAATGAATGAATCTGCAATTACGTGCTCCAGAATGCAGAGGCTGTGAGACTGACATCTTATCGACAGATTGTGTCTTCAAGGAGATGGCAGAAATGGGTGGTGTGAATGCCTTCGCTGCTAGACACTGGTCAATCCATTTTAAATTCCTTAGGAATTCTCATTAGCATCCCTTAAGAAAGAGGCAAAAGGTAGTGCGGTGTACTGGTGAAGAGGGTATACTCAGGGCTAATTTTCCTGGGTTTAAGTCCTACCTCTCTGGCTTATTGGCTGTGTACATTTTGTGACCCGGTTTATCACCTTTAGTAGGAGGATAAGGATAACACTCATCTCATAGAATTGTTTAAATATTATGTTTAAAAAGTTCCTAGAATAGTGCTTGGTATCATATTTTTGCATGAAGTGAAGTAAGATAAATAAAATCCAAAAAACTGTAAGTAAATGAAAGTCGTACCATCACAAACTACCCAGTTTATCCAGCTTCCTTTACCTCTTCCGTGATCTCCCCTTGATCTCAAGTTGCCAGTTAATAATCATGATCCCGCCACTCCGACCCAGAGAAGCCCTAATTAGATTGTTATTGAAAGACTGCCAGCTTCAGGACATGCATTTATTCTGTAGAATACCCACTACGCACAAGAAAAGATCTGTAAACAACCAGACTTAAGTGTGTTTTACTTTGGTGCCAGTTACTTTGGGGAAAAAAAAAGAGCTCTCTGCTTTTGTTTCAATTTATAGACTCAGTGGTGGATCAGCTCATTTAATGAGCTATAGCTGAGAGCAAATACTCAAGGAACATCAAGTGCTAAAAGTTTGGAGGATTTGATTTTTTCAGTCCAGTAACCAAAAGCATTTGATCTTTTATTGACTGAATATGGTTGCTGTAAAAAGAAATGAAATGTCCTAAGTATTCAGGGTTGAATAACTACGAATGCTTTCTATTTTCACTGTTCAAACACCCTTAACTTTATGCTGTGTATAATAATATCCTGGCATGTTCAGACTTTATAAAGAAAATACACTTTTTTTTCCCTGACAGTATTAAAATGGCCTAAGGGACGAAATTCTCAGTGTTGTAGATCTCTGTATTAACAATTATTTTCCCAGATTAGAATTCTGTTTTACCTAGGTCAGACAAGTAAAACATACAGGGATGTTTCTCATTTCAAAGAGTAGAGAATGTGGTCTTCATCCAAATTGTGATTTCCTTTGATAAATGCGCTGTAACAAGATTCTGGAAGCTATGCAAAGTGCATCGGGAGCAGCACACAGCCCAGCCTGGCAAATCTTCCCAGGAGGCCCTGGAGACAGTCCCACTGGGATAGAATAACAGTTCCATTATTCAGCGCGGCAAGTCTATCACCCTACTTATTAGCATAGTTTGGAGGTTAAACAATGGTGTTCCCTCCTAGTTATTCATTATCAAATTACTTCACAATGTTTATTTAGACTACTATCACTGAGTCAATGGCACCGAGTTATAAAAACACGACTTTCTGAGACTTCATTAAAGGGAAGACTTCAAGAGGAAAGTTCTCCGGATAGGAACATAAGAAATGTATTCCTTTGGAAGTCTGGGCGGCTCAGTGGTTGAGCGGCTGCCTTTGGCCCAGGTGGTGATCCCGGGGTCCTGGGATCGAGTCTGGCATTGGGATCCCCATGGGGAGCCTGCTTCTCCCTCTACCTGTGTCCCCGCATCTCTCTGTGTGTCTCTCATGAATAAATAAATGAAATCTTAAGAACAAAACAAACAAACAAACAAAATATATTCCTTTGCATTCAAAAAATCAATTCCACTATCTGTTTCAAACTCCTTGAAAGTACTTTGTGGGACCTATAGTAATCTGCTTTAATAATAATAAGATTAATGAGTCTTCAAATAGTATTATTTAAATATTAATGTCATTAACATCACATCATAATCAATTGAAAATATCACTGATACTTGTAAATAACAGTAATAAATGGGAAAAGCATGTTTTATTGCTAGTGCCTGCAAGTAAAATGCACATTTTGCGTATGGGAGTTTAGAAATCTATATGCACACCAAGATGTGCTTGTCAGTTTTTAGTGGGTAAGGCTGACCTGGTCTCATTTAAGTTGACAGTGGGAAACAATTTCTATTTAATTTTTCCAAAGTCTCTATGAATGACTCAAGGGACAAATGACCTTTGGGGTAAGTCTGGGCATTTAGAACAGGGAATTTACTTTCTATTTTTAGTTCCTGAAAAAAACGGATCAGCGTGGTTAATCTTTTACTAGGAAAATGTCCACTGATTAGGTAACTCGGAAACGTGCTTGTATTTCTTAGCTAGGTTGGTAGATCTGCCCTGTTAAGTCTGTGACATCTGGGAGGTGGATACTGTTAATCCTGCAAATGGGTCTACCCAAAGGGGCCCTCCTTCCTGGCCCCCAGAGAGCATCTCCACCAGAGGAAGCAGAGATTATGGATGGGTGTGTTGAGAGAGGGCCCTGCTCCCGGTACACATGGAGTGAGCTGTGACAGCCCTCTTGAATAATGAAGTGAGCACCCAGGCAACCCCAGATTCGGAGCAAATTCCGTTTGAAAGGCAAGCAGCTGTGTAATCATTTATCTAGTCTTGGTAGGAAATGGCTTATTTTACATGATTTTTTTCAAAAGCAAATTTGAAGTTCTGGTTGTAATGTGACACCTTCCCCCTCCTGAAAGCAGAGTGAGGAAAAGAAAATTTAATGTAAGACTCAGCTCCCACCCCTCCCCCCCAATATCATGCTGAAATTTTGGAAGAGCTGAAGTTACCTTTTTTGGGTATTTGTATTTTGCAGTTGGCTGTTAGTCCTCACAGGGATTACATGAGGCTCCACGACTTTAAGGAAGATCCAAACTTGTGTTAACTGCAGAATAAACTAACCAACCATTAGAGCTGCCAATTGTTTACAGTAAAATAGACCCTGGTTTGTTTTTTTTTTTTTTTAGAGCCTTCCAACCACCCACCTTCTCCAATTATGTATGTTAAGGCAATTTTTAATCAGAAGGACGGTAGTCGGTCTGTGACTTTAGGAAGAGCATAATTTCCTTATATGCTTACTTTGCATTTCAAGTCATCCAGAAAGGACGCTCTGGTGCATTTGAAAATATCTTGGGAATTACGCAAACGTATGCAATGCGTCTCAGATTTATCTTTGGCATCTCTGCCATCTATTTAGAAACCTGCAGGCACACAGAATCCACCCTGCCCCATGCAGCCCTTCCATCCCATCAGGCAGGGAATACAGCTATTGTGCTTCTGTGTAATGTGCAGTCTTAGTGGAGGTACAAATTTGATACAGCTATACTTTTATAACCTCCAGTTGACAGTTGAGGAGTGTGCCTTTTTGGGGCTGCTTAGGAAACGAGATTGGTTGAAGCTGGGAATACAGCCTTACAATGTGCGTAATCCTGGCTCTGCCAGGAGAAAAATCAATGAGGGGAAGCATTGATCTCCTTGCAGAGGGCAAATGCAGTTAGCACAGGAATGGTCTGTCTCGGATTTTGTTATTCGAGTCCTTCATTGCCCATGTTTTCAAAGCAAGCTCTTATCGTGCAGCAGCTCTCTAGATTCAGCTGAGCTCTAGTTACACAGGCACAAAAACCATGTCTTCTGGAAGGAAAAGAACTGCACAGCCTCAGTTCAGCTTCTGTGTTTGCTCAAGGCTAAATGAAATAGCCTTCACTTCAGTGACACTTCACTATGTCACCATGTCAGGGGGTGGAGAAAACTCCTGCAGGAAGGTGAGCGTATGAATCATTTCAGGAAAATATTATCTGCAGCTATGATGAATTTGATGTTCCTCCAGGCTGCCTGGCCAATTTGTTTCCCTTTATTTATTTATTTTATTAAAGAAGTAAATGTGACCAAGAAATTACCCTGAGGGCCGCCTACAGATATGCACGTGTGTGCAGATACACACAAAAATGAAACATATTATCTAGCCACATGCAGTACGTATAAATATATATACTGCAATATTTCATACTTGTTAGCGAAAATATTTTTACAACATAGTGCCTCCCAAGAGCAGGAAATAAATCAAGCCTTTTAAAAAGTGATTGCAGATGATTCATTTAGTGCTGTCATAATATAGTGTTTTCTTTAATGAAAATTTATACAGTTTTTCCTGGACTCAGTGAAATAAATTTATCCTGAAAGATGGAAGGCACCAATATATTCAATATTAGACACACCCAGTACTTGACAATACACAGGAGCTTGGCCAAGTGAGGTACAGATTGATGTCGCTTGAATGCACCTTCTGTGATTTAAGATTTTGCAAGTTAAAATCATCATATAAATGTACCAGAAACCTTTGGAAACCAGACAGAGCACTTCTGGGTCAACCTTGTGCTATCACAGTAAACTACCAACAGAATAATTCAGATTTAGGTAATGGATGTGTGTCCTAAACAACTTCCTTGCAACTGTCAACACCTGCAATGAGAAATAAAGCTAGCAACAGCAGCCTCTTAGAGCATTTAAAAATGCAGACAGATGTAAAAACACTACTAGAAAAGGATGACCAGTATAAAGCAACTGAGGAAGCAGAGCAACTGAAAGAATTATATATACGTATTTATAAGTATATGCATGAACATATAGGTATACGTTATTTGTGCTTTGTTTTATTATGCTTTGTGGAACTGTGGCTTTTACAATCAAAGGCGTGTGGCAACCTAGCATCGTGCAAGCCATTTTTGCAACAGCACTCACTCATTTTGTGTCTATGTCACATTTTGGTAATTCTCCCAACATTTCCAACTTTCTCATTATTGGTATATTTGTAATGGTGATCCATGATCAGTGATTACAACTTGCCAAAAGCTCAGAAGACTGTTAGCATTTTTCAGCAATAAAGTTTTTTCTTTTTTTTTTTTCTTTTTTTTTTTTTTAAAGAAAATACTTCTCGGGCAGCCCTGGTGGCTCAGTGGTTTAATGCCGCCTTGAGCCCAGGGCGTGATCCTGGAGACCTAGGATGGAGTCCCACGTCGGGTTCCCTGTATGGAGCCTGCTTCTCTCTCTGCCTGTGTCTCTGCCTCTCTCTCTCTCCCTGTGTCGGTCATGAATAAATAAAGAAAATCTTAAAAAAAAAAGAAAAAGAAAAGAAAATACTTATCCCTCTGCCTATATCTCTGCCTCTTTGTGTCTCTCAGGAATAAATAAAATCTTAAAAAAATACTTTAATATAAGGAACTTGCCATATAAGAGGGAATTGGAATCACGAGGTAGTAGTTAGTAGGAAATTAAGGAACTCTGAAGAAAGTAGGAAGAACAAGTATACTAGCGCGTAATACTCTAATACTATATACTACACTATGTCACTATCACTATGGCTGAGAAAGAGAGAGAGAGAAACCAAGGAAGAGCTCCCCAGGGCTGAGATCTATATATTGTTGGAGGGGGCATGGCTACAGCTTGCTAAGTGGATGAAAAGTTGCTAGTGGAACTTTGTGGCAATCTACACCCTAGATGTTCATGGGAAGGAGTGTCCTGGAAGGTACTCCAGGGGAGAACCACCTGAGTCAAGTGTCAGGGGAGGTTTCATGGACTGTGTTCTGGAGAAGCAGTGAGCAGATCAGACCTCTGGTGTTAGAAAAGCCACCCATGCTGCAGGAGCTGGTACTGGGGGAAGAGTGTGCACCACGGGGACTGGAGCATGAGAAGTTAATCCATGTTGTAGTTGCCAGATGTGGGAAAACATCTGGAGGAAAACAGTCATGCTTGGGAGTTGGAGGAGGAAGGACACCGGAACAAGAAGGCAGACCTGTTTCCTCCTGCAGTGCCTCACCGCGGCCCTCTACCGATGAAGCTCAATACCACATCTAACAGTAAAGGCAAATTAGTTAAAGGGCCCAGACCCATCTCAAAGAGCAGGCAAAAAGGTTTAATTTGACTCTGAAAAGCAATAATTCAATAACTGGTCCAAGCATATATTTAGAATCTTCATAATCATTTAAGTTGAAAATCTGAATTCCTTGAGGGTCATTGTGCAGGGAGATGATTCTTATACTATGAGTTGGCTTTTGTGTCCTGTACTATTTTCACAAGATAACTACTCAGAGGAGCAGAGCAAATGGTAGTTGAGTAGGCAGGACAAATCAGCAGACTTACAAAAATGTAGATTAGTCCTCTTGCATCATTTACACCATGTTGTGACCGCAGACAAGGAAGCAATAGAGCAATAACAATGCTTCCTTTTTAACTTCTTATAAATGGCAAAGTTAAACATGCCCATAAATGACCGAGGCTTAAACCAATTTCCGTCCTTTTCATGAAATTGCTGTTAAACAAATGTTCTTCATTTACCTTCTGTTAACCTAGCAGGATGGTGTATTAGTTTTCTAGTGCTGCCATAACAAAGCACCACGGATTTCTTTTCTCAGAATTCTGAAGGCTGTAAGTCCAAAGCAAGATGTCAGCAGGGTTGGTTTCTTCCAAGGCTTTACTTCTTGACTTATACATGGCTGTCGTTTCCCTGTGTCTTCCCCTGGTCTTCCCTCTATATCTGTTTCTGTGTCCAAAGTTCCTCTTCTTAGGAGGACACAAGTCATACTGGCTTAAGGCCCACCCAAATGCCCTCAATTTAACTAAATCCCTTCTTTAAAGATGCTGTCTCCAAATATAGTTACAGTTTGAAGTACTGGGGGTTAGGGCTTCAACTTAGGAATTTGGGGAGGAACACAGTTTGCTCCATAACAGGTGGTTCACTGTGTGGGTGATTAACTTCAGAATTCCAGATCAGCCGGTTTGATATATCAGCCATGTAAGACTGGGCAATTCACTTCCACCCTTGAATCTCAGTTTCTTTATCTACTTTGCAAGTCTCTTGTGAGAAATAAGGTGACAGAGGCAAAGCATTTAGAAGACTTTCTGGAGTACATAGAGAGCAATAGATACTAGCTATTAGTAATGATGACATTGTCTTATCTATTTATTTTTAAGAATTTTATTTATTTATTCATGAGAGATACAGAGAGAGAGGCAGAGACATAGGCAGAGGGAGAAGCAGGCTCCCTGTGGGGAGCCCAATGCGGGACTTGATCCCAGGACCATGACCTGAGCTGAAGGCAGATGCTCAACCACTAAGCCATTTGGGTGGCCTGATGACATTGTTTTAAATCATCTTTTATTTAACTATAAAGGCATAATGGCTACTTCTGAGATGACAGGATACCTCTGCGTATAATGTGGTAGGGAGGGTGCACTAATAATTACCATGATAAGTTTGTGTTTTCCTCGGGACTTTTACACTTGCTGTGCTTGATGCTCGAACCTCTGCACTGCTGGCTTCTTCCCGTCTTTGTCCTGACGGTATGTAACTAGGGAGGCCTTCCTTGACCACTCTATATAAAGTAGATGCTCATTCTTGCCCTATCGTATTGCCTTGTCTTCTTTTTTCCAGTATCCTCAGTGCTCGTTTTTCTGTCTTGTCCATGGTAATGTAAACTATTTTGCTCCCTGCTTCATCTTGAGTTCCCAGCATGCTGAACATCACATGTAGAAGGTGTTTAACACAGGCTGTTTCGATGAATAAGATACAGAAAGCTGTGTGACCTGTATGTTGAGGTAAATACAGGCTGAGTTAAAATACACAGCCGTGTGTTCAAGAACAGAAATGGGAGATCTAAAAAAGGATTACATTAAGTACATTTGGGGAATACTTACATTTTTACAATTCAGTGATACAGTATTACTTGTTTTCCTTGCTGGAAAACCTTTGTTCCTTTCCAGAACACTAGCACCCAAATTACTACAACTAACAAGATGGTATCTGAACATGTTAACTTTTAAATCAATAAATAGAGAGCCAGAACTCTTTCAACAATCAATGTAGTCAAATGTAAGTGGCCTAACAATGTGAGCACTTCATGAGCTCTCCTCTCCTCTCTGGCATAACCTACCCCAAAGTATCTGATCTGGTCTTAGGGTTACCTCAGACTTCAAAGGGGGTTAGGGTCAGCTCTGCAGGATCCAGGGAAAGGAAAAGCAAGGTTCCAGGAAGCACAAAGCCATCAAGCCTGAATACACATTACTTTGACTGAGTCCACAGTGCATGAATTTTGCAACAATGATTAGTTTTGGCTTACGATGGTTTTGTCAGGGCTAAGTGGTCAG
This sequence comes from Vulpes lagopus, assembly GCF_018345385.1. Taxonomy (NCBI): domain Eukaryota; kingdom Metazoa; phylum Chordata; class Mammalia; order Carnivora; family Canidae; genus Vulpes; species Vulpes lagopus. Next base: position 117,801,099 of record NC_054830.1, on the reverse strand, counting down.
GCAGGCCATTTAAATGGTCATATTTTATTTTAATAGCACCAAACACTTAGTTAGGATCAAGTCAAATATATTTTATGCATGCATAAACGAGCATCTGTGTACCTTTTTTGCATGAAAATTTGAACGTGATTCGTGTTCAAAATTCTAGCTAAATAATGAGACGATTTGGATCAGGAAACATTACATTTATGTAACTTTACCTGCCATGAGCCTCTCATCTATTGTAGTTTTATTATCACTAGTTTAATCACACTGTTGGAAATTAAAGCCTGTCCAAATTTGAGACCACATCTTTGTGGTGCTTTCCAAATACAAACTGAGATAATCTGAGTCTGTTAATATACAAAGAAGACTGACTCTTAAAAACCAACTCTAAATTAAATAACGAATATAAAAATTACCTGCAGTCAGTATGCTGGTCCTGATATCACAAAGTGGAACACTCTAGCACGGATCAGTGTGGGGAATGGGTCAGTATGGGACTCACATGGGATCAGGGGACAATGAACAAACATGATAATCTTCTCCTAAATAATAGTTGACTAAGGATTTCAGCAAGTAAAATATTGAAATTAACACCTATACCACAGGGGCACCTGGGTGGCTCAGTGGTTGAGTGTCTGCCTTTGGCTCAGGTTGTGATCTTGGGACTTGATCTGGGATCAAGTCCCACATCAGGCTCCCCGCAGGGAGCCTGCTTCTCCCTCTGCCTATGTCTCTGCCTCTCTCTGGGCATCTCTCATGAATAAATAAAATCTTAAAAAACAAAAACAAAAACAAAAACCAACACCTAGACCACATAGTGTAGACTAAACTAAAGGTTGAGTCAATTACATTTAGTTCATTTCACATTATGGATTTAACTCTTACCAACTCTTCAGCTTTGCTGCCTTTGAAAAGATGGTTTATAAGGAACACCTTTATAGACATCTTAAGGGGACTTTCCTGCTATTAGGTAGTATATATGTTCCTGGAAAACTTCATGTTCTGAAAAAGTATGCGTTGACAATAACAGGGTCCACTGGCTAAAAAAGGTAGAGTCAGATCATTCAAATGTATGCAACCTTGCAACGAGAACACACGAACATGATAATGATCTTAATAAAAGTAGTTATACAGTTAAAAAACATTCTAAATTCCTAATAAATAAATACTTTAATAAACACAGAATTTTACCCTTTTTAAAAAAAGAAGTGAAAGGCGCTCAGGGAAAGGATTCTTCTAAGAAGAGCCAAGGTTGCTAAGTTACAGAGATAAGAATAAAACACACCATGAGTGAGGAAGAACCAGGCCCAAATCACCTACATGAACTGAGTCAAGAGGAAGATCGCATAGCAGCTGGGCATCACGTGGGGAGCTCTGTTCCTCAGTGGTTAGCTGCATCTAGCTCTTGTTACTTGGTGACATAAAACATTCATGGGAGGAATCATTTATTTTCCACGTTAACTTGACTGGGCTAAGGCATGCCCAGATAGCTAGAAGAATATTATTTCTGGATGTGTCAGTGAGGGTGTTTCTGGAAGGGATTATTAGCATTTGAAGTGGTAGAGTGAGTAGAGAAGACTGCCCTCACCAGGGTGGGCAGGCACCATCCAATCCACGGAGGGTTGGAAAGGCACAAAAAGTCAGAGGAATGGCAAATTCACTCTCTGCTTAAGCAGAGACAACCACACTCCTGGTTCTTGGGCCTGTGGACTTGGCCTGAATGGGATTTCCTGGTTTTGCAGCCTGCAGATGGCAGGTCATGGGACTTCCCAGTCTCCAGAAGCACAGAAGCCAATTCTTATGATAAATCTCTATCTATGTATCTATGATTCTATGTACCTATCTGGTAATATATGTATATGTATCTCCTGTTGGTTTTGTTTCCTTGGAGAACCCTAACTAATACAATGTGTGTGGAAAAAAAAATCACAAATCACGTTAAGAACTCAAAGGGCTTTCTTGTGATGTTAGCATTTTTTTAATTTATAATCGCATGTGAGCTTGTGCCCATTAGAGAAGCATGTTAGTGCCAGACTAGACTTGACTTCACTTCTAAGTATATGTACTTAGTATTACCATCATTTGTTGATATTGGAACCATTGCATTTCAAACAAATTTAAATTTAGCTAAAAACTTCACATTCCTTTTATTGGATTAGGAGGGAGGGAGTTTTGGGGGGTTTTTTTAGGGAGGGAGGGGCAGAGGCAGAGGGAGAGAATCTCAAGCAGGTTCCATGTCCAGCACAGAGCTGGAGCTGGATCTCACCATCCTGAGACCATGACCTGAGCTGAAATCAAGAGTTGGACGTTTCCCCGATTGAGCCACCCAGGTGCTCCCCTTTCATTGGATATTGAGATCATTACAACCCTTCCCTCCCTCCCTCCCTCCCTTCCTCCCTCCCTCCCTCTCTCTCCCTCCTCCCTCCCTCCCTCCCTTTCTTTCTTTCTTTCTTTCTTTCTTTCTTTCTTTCTTTCTTTCTTTCTTTCTCTCTTTCTCTCTCTCTTTCTTTCTTCTTTCTTTCTTTCTCTCTCTCTTTCTTTCTTCTTTCTTTTCTTTCTTTCTTTCTTTCTTTCTTTCTTTCTTTCTTTCTTTCTTTCTTTCTTTCTTTCTTTCTTTCTTTCTTTCTTTCTTTCTTCTTTCTTTTCTTCTACAGCTCCTTCTCAACTTTTCTGGTTGTTCCAAGCCAGGGTTTTCAGGTAAATTTTCTCTTCTTCCTTACACTTTTCATTACTGTCTTTTTGGTCTTATTCTATGTTAATCATCCTTGTTCTTCATGTACCTGTGTTTCGAGGGTAAGCCATCACATATATACATATTTCAAGTGAGCACTCAGTGTTAAAACAAACAATAATGCATATTTAGAGATGCCGAGACTTGCGAGCACACCTCATGCAACGTATCACTGGCCCACTTTTCTCCTAGCGGGTTCTCGCCATCGTGCAGGCAAATATCATGCTCTCAGTTACACGGATCAGTTTCCCGGAGCCGCCATAACACATTACCACAACCCGGGTGACAGTTTTATTTTCTCACAACTCTGGAGGCCCGAAGTCCAAATTCAAGGTGTTGACAGAGTTGTTTCCTTCTGAGGGTTGGAGGGAGGATCTGTTCCATGCCTCTCTCCCGGCCTGTGGTAGCTGCTGCCAATCTCTGACACTCATTGGCCTGTAGACACATCACTGTCGTCCCTGCCTCTCTCCCCATGTTGACGTCTTGTGGGCACATCTTCTGCCCCTTCTCTTCCCTCATGACCCCCGGCCTTGGTTTTGGGGGCAACCTTTTGCAGTGTGTCCTCATCTTGAGGTCTTGAGGTCACTTTACAAAGTTCTTCTTTTTCCAAATCAGGCCACCTCCCAGGTTCCAGGGGACCTAAGTTTTTGAGGGGCGTGTTTCAACACCCTATAGCATGATTTAAGCAATCTTTGTTGTTATGGAATGATGATGATGGATTTTATTTAATTGTTGATAACCCCTTGTTAAATGGCCCATGTGGTTGGGACTATGGTCAGTGGCTGTGAGAGTTTTACTCTGTTTGAAATTAACTTATTTTTATTGACTCTGTGACCTTGGTTGTACTAGTTGAATGCCCCATGAGAAAAAGTACTTTGATTAGACAGACAAGTTCACTAGGAAAAAGTGACTGAAAAAACCCAACAGTATTCATTTTGGCTTGCCCTCACAGGCAATCTAACTCTTAACAAGTCAACTTCTTTACAGTAACCACAGTGTGAAAACATTCATAAATTACACAAATTCTCAGAGTGGGAAAGTGGAATTTACCTATAGGGAAAAACAGAAATGCAAATTTTTTTCTATAGTTTATTGTCCCCGTAGCAAGAGATGATGATCATCCCCACCTCCTACCTTAACTACAATACACCAAAACACACACACGCACACACACACACTCCAACACCAATACACATACACACATACACTATACTTAGACTAGATACCCAAAGTGATTTCAAGCAATTCACATCTATGGATGCAGTAAATAGTAATTAAAAAACAATGAATTTATTTCTGTTATTTCTTCCTTTTAGTATACTCCAGGCTCTGTTTTTAACCTTTCATTATTGTTCATTTAATTAAGAAAAATGATGCCACATTTCTTTTACATAATATACCATTCCCTAGCAAATGTAAGGGGATCTTGGCACACAAGGCTATTGTTTTTCTTTTCACTGTTCTTTCTGTCCAGAACTGAGCAACATGAATCCCAATTATTTTACCCACAGAGAAATGAAAGTTGAAATCAGAGCCTTCATGCACATGCCTACCTGAGGGTTTTGGATCATTAGATGAAACTGCATGACTTTAATAACCGAGTTTATACACACTACCAGAATTTTACTATTATTGTTTCTGTTAGCCTATCCTGGCTTTTTGTTTGTTTCTTTCTTTTAAATAATACCAAGGCTTCTGCTAAAGTGTGGGTGACCCTTCATAGACTTGAGTCAGTGTCAAAAATCTACTTCTTTCTGGAGCTTCTTGTGTGGTCAACTATAATTTCTATTCATAGACCCACAGGGCACGCTTCCAGGTTCAAAATGTACACCTTCTACAGTCTGACCCTTCAAGGAGCTATAAAAACATAAATACATTTCTTTGGAGAAAATTCTCTGCTACAGCATGGTCCCTTGAAACTGTCCAACTTGATCTGTGATTCCTGCTGAGATATGCATTACATCATGGTCTATTTTCGGCTTGTTACATTAATCAAAACCTATGCCATTTATTAAACAGCTTCCTGCAGCTCAGGCATTTGAAATGAAGAGTGCCAGCAAGCAGCTGCCAAACACCATGAACGAAAGAGGTGGGCTGGATTTGAGTAATGTACAAATTGAATTTCAAGTGACTGAGCAGCCTCTTTATCTCTTGGTGACACAACCGGGGACTAGGACCATGTTCTCAAGGAAATGAAACCCAGAGCCATGGTTCAATCATGGGGTGGTTACCATGGCCCTGCCCAGCAGTCTTTCTGGAACCGTTGATGAGTGTGACCTTTACAAAAATGCACAAAGCCTTGATTTCTGCACGGTTAACCTTTACAAGCCGGAACCCCTCTGTGAAACCTACCCACAGCAGAGGGAAGCTTCAGAATCAAAACAGACACATGCACATCTCATGAAAGAGTGACTACAGACACGCACATGCACACACGTATTCGCAGAGGATGAAGACATTGAACCCATTCTCAATGCTTCTCTCAACTGTGTGTTTTCTGGCATTGACATGCCTCTTCCCCTGCAGCAGGAAAGCACCAGTACTCGGGGCATTGTCAGTCCTGTACTGAACTTGCTTCACTTCACAACAGGCTGGGCAGAAACTGGCAGTGAGAATGGAAAATACATACATTTGGGAATTGCCAAGAGTCACTGAGACCATGTGCTCACTGTTAAATACCGTCCAAGGGTACCCACTAAGAGAAGGACGCCATAGGAAACCGACAGCCTTAACTTCCAGCACCAGTCAAACCAGAAAAACTGTTTTGGTTGAACAGCATGTCAAACGCAGGGGAGAGAGTCCTGGTGAGGGTAGGGGGCACGGAGCTTTATGACAGCGACTATAGCAATAGCCTTAACCTATCACGACAACAAATCACAGTTCCTTCCTTGGCACCTATCTGCTTTGAAGAATATTTTGTTTTCAAGCGAATCTAATTGTCCTCATTATTATATATCGATTCAGATCACAGGCATCATTCAGAAAAGGTTACTGTAGCTTATCTAACCCTCTTTTCATACCTAGTTCTAGCCGTCGTATTTTCAGTATTAATGTTCTTCTCTTGACTAAGTTCTTTGTGTACTTGATCACGTGATTTGCCGAGCAAGCCTATGAAGCAATTAGAATAGGCTAAGTTATTATTATTGATGAGAAGGCTGAAGTCCAAAGAGGTTAAAGAGCATGTCAAAGGTCAACATGGCAAATCACTAGTAATCCTGGAAACGTTAACCTTTCTTTTCTGGGATTTCTATGAACAATGAGAGGGATAAGGCAGTAAGGTTATGGGGGAAACCAGCGACTTCAAAAGACACTTTGATTCATCTTCATAGAGTCTCAAATCTGCAGCTTCCTGTTTACCACATTCACTTTAGAATCCTTGTCAAAGTGCAGGAAACCCCTGAGCTGCAAACACGCAGCTTAGAAATGATCTTGCCATCCAAACACCTGCCTTCTGGTTGCTCTTTTACTGGCAAGTGATCAACCATGGAGAAACTGTGGGGAGGGGGGTGGGCAAACTTTCAGAGACTCAGTTTAGAGGTAAAAAAGGAAAAAAAGAAAAAGAAAAAAAGGAGGGAGGATATGCTACAAAAGAATAAAGAAGAAGAGGTGACCTCCATAGTCATTCACTCATTCCCGCAGCCACTGTGGGATAGGCAGAGAGAGTGCCACAGGAGAGAGTCCGTGAGATTCATGAACCCCTTTCAGTTCTTTCTCGTGTTTGAGGCACTACGCTAGGTGCTGGGAATACAGATCCAAGACTGTCTATAAATAACTCGAAGCAGAGACTGGGTGTGAAGAATGCTACTAGGAAAGTACAAGGGAAATTAGAACACAGAGGTTGGAAAGTCTGTGTCTGGCCGAGGCAACCAGGGAAGGCTTTGTGTCCAGGGATGGGGCCGTGATGGATGAGCTGGGCTCGCGACAAGTGCCAGTTCTCAGGAGTCAGCCTAATGAGGTAGGACTCTCTTGATTCCGATTTCAAACCCAAAGGGTTTTTGGTGTCCAGTCGCTTTCAGGAAATGTAAAATACACAAAGCAATGGTCACAGTGTGAGACAAATTCATACTAGTACATCTTAGTCCCTTGTCTATACCGGGTGGGTATTATCACTCGTTTTCCCCAGTGTTCCCCAAAGTAGACATGATAGTATCATTTTACAGATAAGGAAACTGAGTCTCAAAAAGACTAAGGCGCTTCACTTGCACCAGGAAGTGGGCAAGCAATGCAGTTATCTTCAAGTAAGTAAAGTGCCAAACAAATGAAAAATGCTCACACAAATCATAACGTGCAGCCCTAGTGGCTATTTAGAGAAGTACAGTTCTCGAATCTTCCATAGAAAAACACTGGGAGATGGTAAGCTCCTGTCAGTGTGCGTAACCCCTCTTTCAAAGCTTTCACGTATGATGCAAACCTTTCCGAAATACATTTTCTTTGCTGTAAGACAGTGTCCCTTTTATTCTGGCTAAGTGTGGTTTCTCTCCCTCCTCACTGTTCGAGGTATGGGGACATCTGTCCCAAAGACAGGATTTAGCTTGACTTTTTTTCTTTTTTAAGATTTATTTATTTATTCATGATAGACACACACACACACACACACACACACACACACAGAGAGAGAGAGAGAGAAAGAGAGAGGCAGAGACACAGGCAGAGGGAGAAGCAGGCTCCATGCACTGGGAGCCCGACGTGGGATTCGATCCCAGGACTCCAGGATCGAGCCCTGGGCCAAAGGTAGGCGCTAAACCGCTGAGCCACCCAGGGATCCCTAGCTTGACTTTAAAAATGAGGGCGTGTAGGGTGTAGGCAAATGTGAAGGCCGAGCCCACCTGAGTGATTGGTGATCGTCCTGGGGAAAAGTAAGCGAAACTTTAATTTTACGCTGATGACTCTGGCCTATATCTTCCGGGGCACCTCGGTGTATCAGCTGTTCAGAGTTATGATTCCAGAAGATGACTCCTCCTTCAAGGCTGCCCTAGGGCTTGGGCTGTGCTGCTTTAAATTTTGGGTCTCTAGGAGATCTGTACAAGCAACTTTCTTTGAGTCTTCAAAGTAAAGCCAAATGCTCGGTCCTCAGCGGGAAAGTGACTTTAATTAATTCTGGATGACCTTTCCATTGAAAAGCAAAACACTGCCCCGAGGCTTTCAGAAAGGTTAGGTTATACCTTTTCCCTCTTACTGTTACGAGGCCATGTTAGTGTTTCTCACACCAAATCTCTGCCTCCTGTGTTCCTGTGGGTGAGTGCGCCGTTTAATAAAGGACAAACAAAATAAAACAAGCAAGCAAGCAAAAAAGCCCTGTCGGTAGCCAATTAACTCCTCGATTCTAGCAAGAGCTAAACCAGAGTATAAAATCTTCCATCACAATAAAATATGACTAAAGACCTCATCAATACTCATTTAGCAAATGCTTCGAAGTGGACCATCTTTTTCTAATACTTACGAATTCCATTATTTCTTATTTCAGTGAACATGCTAGGGGGGAAAAAAAGTAAGTGAAATGGGATTAGGTTTGCCATTTGTCATTTACTCAGAGTAGAATTCCGGTCTGACATGCGGGCACTCATACCCAGAGCTTAATGCTTTTAGTAATTATAAGGATCATGTAGCGTCTGTTGATTGGTGGGGGGAAAAATCTTTATTAACTGCTCAGAAATAGTTAATTCTTCATTAGTCAGAGCACTGCACTAGAGGCTGCTGCCTGTGAACCATGGATTAGAGTTTATGATAGTAATAACCTCCCTGAAAAAACATTTGTTACTATACTTAATGACCAGATTTTAGTGCATTAACCTTCCCTGGGAGGTCAACCTAACAAAATGGATGTTAACTGCTTGTAACAACCAATTCCTCTGAAATTAATATTTAGATGCCTTTGGTGTCAAAAAACCTTCCTTCCATATCAGGGCATTAAAAACACTTCTAAATTATTAATAGCAGGCAGACTTCAATGCCTGAAAGATTTCCATTGCGATGCTCTTTATCCTCGGCCTCTTCCTATTTTCTCCAACAGAGTTCTCTTCTGCAGGAACAAGGCAGGCATTCAGGGAAATTAGGTCTCAAAAATGCATGTGAGTCAACAATGCACTGCAGTTTTGAAAAGGTCACTCTTGAAGTTCAACAGAAATAAACATAATAGGAGTGTGAGAGGCGATGCGGAGCGTGCAATGGGAAGCTGATGGGGACAGACTCCCGCCAGGCCTGAGGCTGGGCAGCCACGGCCTCCTCGCCACCTGTCAGGAGCTCCTTAACCCTGTTTTTGCATCCCTTCTGCAACTGACCTGCTGGCGCGGCTCTAAGGCCCTTCCCTCCCCTCCCCGCACACCCCCGCCCCCTCCAAACTGGAAACAAACCACACTGATGTCAAAAGAGCTCGGAACGATTTCCTTCCCAAGCAATCCCAGAATATAAAACATGTTCTGAAAAGCTGCACCGTCCCCTGGAGAAATTTTATGATTTGGTTACTGCAGCGTGTGCTGCTGCTTGGCCAGGGTAGCTTTGAGTCTGTGCCAAACAATGAAGCAATGCTATTATTAGCTCTCCCATTCAATGGGGACAAAGCAGCCCGTGTTTCTATTTTCAGCCCGGGCTCCTCAGGCGCAAGAGATAGGCCGAAGCTTCATCTCAGGACCCACACTGTACCAGGAGGGCAAAGTGGGCATCTGTGGCCAAGACACGCCACGGGGCGTGAGCATGAAAATGTTTCCATGGTCTGACTTTTTAGGCAGAGGAAAAGAGAGACAGCCAAAGCCCTGCCTGCTGAAACTTGTTTCTTTTCTTTAAAGATTTTATTCATTCCAGATAGAAAAAGCATGAGCTGGGGGGTGCAGAGGGTTGGGGAGCAGAGGGAGGGGGAGAAGCAGACTCCCTGCCTGCCAGCAGGAAGCCCAACACAGGGCCCAGAGGGGCTCCATCCCAGGGCCCCGGGATCATGACCTGAGCCCAAGGCAGACGCTCAGGTTCAGCCACCCAAGTGCCCCGAAACTTCCTGTTTCAACAGAGGCTTAACCACTCGAGTTGGCACCGTACCCCTAGAATATCAGTGGTGAACCTGCCATGTTTATTAATTTTTTAATTAATTTTCCCAGATCATAAGGACACAGTAACTTCCGTGACTCCATCATTTACATTGGTCTGTGCACAGGCACAAAATGATAGGCCAGCACCGCACAGAGCAGGGGCCTGGATGATAAGAGTGGACACGTAAAACGTACAAAAGGGCCTCTTCTTCATGGCCTGGCCAGTTAGAAGCCCGCCAGCAAGGTTTCCAGAGGAGCCAAGCAGCTTGTGGGCATTCTGGGCTTTGTAAATTGAGCTATAACTGACAGGCCTTTTGTTAGCTTCAGCTGTACAGTGTAATAATTTGATTTTTGTAAGTACTGAGAAATGATCACCGTGATTACTCGAGTTCACGCCTGTCCCCATAAGTGGTTACAAAACTTGTTTTTCTTGTGATGAAAACTTTTAAGATTTATTCTCTTAGCAACTTTTAAATATATGGTATTATCAACTACAGCTGACATGCTGTAGTTTATACTCCCTTGACTTATTTTACAGCCGGATGTTTTCACCTATTTCGCCTACCCCATGCCTCCACAAAACCCCAGCTTCTGGCAACCACCAATCTGCTCTCTGTATCAATGATCTTGGTTTGGGTATTGTTTGGTTTTAAGATTCTACACGTAAAGGAAATAATATGGTATTTGTCTCTCTCTGGCATTTGTCTTTATCTTGCTTAGGGTAATGCCCTCCAAGGCATTCCTTAGTGTAAGGACGACCAAGTTGTCACAAATGGCAAGATTTCCTTCTTTTTATAGCTCAACAATATTTCATTATATATAAAATATATATATATAACACATTCTCTTTATCCATTCATCTGCTTGGTGGAGACTTAGGCTGTTTCCATGTCTGGGCTATTGTAAACAATGCAGTAGTGAACATAGGGATGCATCTATTTTTTTTTTTTTTGCATATTTTTTATTAGAGTTTGATTTGCCAACATATAGCATAACACCCAGTGCTCATCCCGTCAAGTGCCTCCCTCAGTGCCCGTCACCCAGTCACCCCAACCCCCCGCCTACCTCGCCTTCCACTACCCCTTGTTTCCCAGAGTTACAAGTCTCTCATGTTATGTCAACCTCTCTGATTTTTCTCACTCATTTCTCTCCTTTCCCCTTTATTCTCTTTCACTATTTTTTATATTCCCCGAATGAATGAGACCATATGTTTGTCCTTCTCCGACTGACTTACTTCACTCAGCATAATACTCTCCAGTTCTACATCTATCTTTTTTTGAGTTGGTGTTTTCTTTCTTTTTTTCTTTTCTCTTTTCCTTTTGTCTTTCTTTTTTTCTTTTTTTCTTCTTTCTTTTTTTCTTTTCTTTTCTTTTCTTTTCTTTTCTTTTCTTTTCTTTTTCTTTTCTTTTCTTTCTTTCTTTTTCTTTCTTTCTTTCTTTCTTTCTTTCTTTCTTTCTTTCTTTCTTTCTTTCTTTCTTTCTTTCGTACCCAGAAGTGGAAGTGCTGGATTGATCATACATTAGTTTTAGTTTTCTGAGGAACCTCCATATTGTTTTCCATAGCGGCCGCACCAATTTACATTCCGACCAACAGTGCACAAGGGCCTCCTTTTCTCCACATCCTGGATAACATTTGTTATTTCTGTCTTTTTGATAACAGTCATGCATACAAGTGTGAGGTGCTATCTCATTGTGGTTTTGATTTGCATTTCCCTGATGAATAGTGATGCTGAGCATCTTTTCATGTGTCTGTTGGCCATCTGGATGTCTTCTTTGGAGAAATATCCATGTAGGCCCTCTGCCCATTTTTAATGAGACTGTTTATCTTTTTTGCCATTGGCTTGTATGAGTACTTTATATATTCTGGACACTAGCCCCTTATCAATAGGTATATGATTTGCAAAATTCTGTCCCGTTTAGTAGTTGCCTTTTCTTTTTGTTAATGGTTTCTTTTGCTGGGCAGAAGCTTTTTAGTTTGATGAAGTCCCATTTGTTTATTTTTATATTTGTTGTTTTTGGTTCAAAAAACCATCACTGAGACCAATATCAAGGAGCTTACTGCCTATATTTTCTCCCAGGGGTTTTAGGGTTTCAGGTCTTACATTCAAGTCTTTAATCCATTTTGAGTTAATTTGTGTGTGTGGTATAATATAGTGGTCCAGTTTCATTCTTTTGCATGTAGCTATCTGGCCATTTGTTGAAGAGACTGCCCTTTCCTCATTGTACATTTTTGGCTTCTTTGTTGAAAATTCGTTTATATATATATATATATATATATATATATATATATATATATATATATATATATAGGCTTATTTCTGCGCTGTTTATGTTGTGCCATTAATCTATCTATGTGTTTTATACTGTTTTGATTACTATTGTTTGGTAACATAGTTTGAAAGCATGATAACTCTGGTTTTGTTGTTCTTTCTTAAGATCGCTTCGGCTACTTGTGTCTTTCTTGGTCCCAAGCAAATTTTAGGATTTTTGTTTTATTTCTGTGAAAAAACATCATTGGGATCTTAAGATTTATTTATGTCTTTGTGGGGGGGGGGAGCAGGCAGGGGGAGAGAATCTTCGGGAGACTCTGCACTGAGTAGGTTTCCACACCTACATGGAGCTTAATCCTACAACCCATGAGATCATGACCTGAGCCAAAATGAAGAATCTGATGCTCAATCAATTGAGCCACCCAGACGCCCCACCATTTGAATTCTGATAGGGATACAATGAATCTGTAGGCTGCTTTGGGTAATATAAATAGGGCATTCTTTTTTTTTTTTTTTTTAAAGATTTTATTTATTTAGAGGATGAGTGAGAGAGAGAGAGAGCAGGGAGAAGGGCAGAGGGAGAAAGAATCTCAAGCAGACTCTGCACTGTGCACAGAGTCTGATGCAGGGCTTGATTTCATGACCCTGAGATCATGACCTGTGCCAAAATTAAGAGTCAGACGCTTAACCAGGTGAGCCTCCCAAGAAACTGGGCATTCTTGATTTTTCTTATTCCTCGTGGATATTTTTGTAATATTGGAAATGAATTACGGACAGGAGTTCATCAAAATTTTTGGCATGTTTCCATTAGTAAACAAGATTGGCTATCTGACCATTCAGATAAGACAGGTTGTGTATAATAATGATTTTAATTTAATAGACAGATTCTTCCTTGTTTTGGAAATACTTGGGAATTGAGAGGTTGCAATGCCATTGCATATATATTATTCCTCTTTCCTACTGTAGCATTTTCACTTTGTTTATATCGTCTTAGGAAAACATTTTTTTGCAACCAGGAAATAATTTTTTTCTTTTAAGCTGTGACAAGTTTAGCCTTTTTAACAAAGGCATTTAGGAAAAGATCTCTTTTCAAATATAAGACTGAAACATAACCTGTACATATTTTTCCTGCCCTCTCTGCCGTCATTTTCCATGGAAATATCATTTGTTGGTGGCTGGGAGCCAGCTCTTAGACACGGGATTTTCAATGGTAGGAATGATTAAAATATAGTTATTGCCTTGGACTGCTTTATCTGTAAACTGATAAGATTTCTGAAAGCTATTTAATTATCATGTGAATCATTAACTTCATTATGTTTACAGAGAATATGTTATCTCCCCTGCTTCTTGGGAACAGGGGATCCTTCATCAGTGACCCGGAATGGTTGCTGAGTGTGATGCAGGTAATGTACCTGTGCAATTTATTAGTGCCAGGTAGAGTTTTAAATCAGCATGTTGATTGTAGTGTTGTTCACTTAATGAACTTCTATGCACTGCTTCCTGAAAACCCCTTTATGGTTTCTGTTGGCTCCATATGGCATTCTGATGAGCTTACACTTCTCCTTAAGTGTTTCTATATCAGAAAACAAGAGCAAAGCTAAAACAAAGTGAGTCATCTGGTTTTGTCTTTGCTTTCACTGCATGAGATAATGTGGAGGTGTTAATTACAAGACTTCACTGAGTCTTGACTAATCACAGTGTGCAAACAAATGTATGTCAGGCTCAGCCACAGAGAAGCTTCTACTAATAAGGTAAAACTAGCAATTAGAGCTGACAATGAAGTAATACTTTCCGTTGAATATTCATTAATGAAGTTCTTGTTTGGGAGAAGGGAGGCTTCTGATTGTCCAGATGGAAACCTAGAATAGGAACCCTGGTCATTCCTTTTGAATGAATTAACCACCGTTTGGTGAGCCGGCACACTGGATTAATTCCCTTTTGTACTAATGCACTGACCCTTCGCTTCAAAGGCAGAGCCCTGATGGCCACTGAGATTCCTCAATTCGTGACCTGGGCATAATAGGGACAAATTGAATTCCCAGAAAGAGAAAAATGATAGTGACCACGGAACATCACTAGCTGGAGACACAGCATGTTTTATTGAAATTCTTCGCTGCAGCTTCTCGAGTTTCAGGGGAGAAAGAGTGCAATGAGCTTACCTCACCCAGTCACGGCACTTGTTCTCGTGCTTTCCTTCATTTTCCTTCTTTCTTTTCTTCCCTCCTCTCTTCTCTCTTTTGAAATGTGTCTTTAAGCCCATGAGATCCTCTACTTTCATGCCAAAAAAAAGAAGCCTCCCTGCAACAAAGAGTACTAGGCCTCGACTGCATAATTACTTCTGAAACATGATCATGAGTTATACTACCTGGGCAGTATTTTTTAGTAAAGATGCCCAAATGAGGACTCCAGGGATGAAAGCATTTCATTTAGGTGGCATTTAGGAGCTTAATGCATATTCTGAGGAGATAGAAAGGTGTTTTGTTTCTCTTCTTGTTTTGGGGGGGAATTGCAAGAAAACAAAAATCTTCCATTGGAATGAATGCTCAGAATGTCAAAATTTTAGAACGGATCCTGACCCACATAAAATAAAACCAATCTTCTGTTTTGACTTTGTTAAGTGGCTCTGTGCCCAGATTAAAAAACCACAGTCTTAGCCTTCTTTGCAGTTAGAGACAGCTATGTAACACACATCTGGCCAATGGTGTATATAAGAGGAAGTTACTTAAAGCTCCTTAAATAGGAGCAAAGCGGCCAGGAGGCACACATTTTGTTGTTCTGTGTTCTCCTGCAGTGGCTGGAACCCAGGAGCCCTTTTGCAGTAGACCGTATGGAAGAAGTGAAGAGATTCTTAGAGCCAACAATATGGTCCTCTGGACTTTTATGTGTGGATCCCTCCCTCCTCTTCCCAATAGTTAAGCTTCTAATTTCGAGGTCTTTGATGTGCACAGCCAAATGCAATTCCTAAATGAAATGGGATGTGGTATCAGAACTGGGTGGGGGGGGGGGGGCGGTACGAGTAGGAAAGGATGCTTCAAGAAACAGAACCTAAAACATCTCACTTGCTTAATGGAAGAGGTGGGGCAGTGAAGGCAGTATTACAGGCAGGGAGGGCCAGTTGATCCATGTTACACAGGGCAAAACGCTTATTTCAGACTCCTGAAAAGCAGTGTACTGACTCCTAAGTGATACAGAATGTTGGCATATGCTAAGCCCTTCTTATTGCTTTTAGCAGAGCTCTAATGGGGAGATGAGCTAACTCAGGAGACACGCAGTCTCCAGCAAAGTGGATGAAAATTCAGCACTTCCCAGAGAGGTGCTTTTGCCCAAGACCTGCAGTTGAAGTTGTTTGAGACCTCCAAAATTTACAGCCTTTTGTTAATTAGGGTATCTGACCACTGGAAAAGAAACCAAGAATACGATGTAAAATAGAAAAAACAGAAGCTTAGCTCTTTCTCCTGTAACAGTCTAAGTGTAAGCAGGATAAGCTGTAAGGTATGCGGTTTCATGTTGCCTTTCTATCTTAGAACTTTCTGAATCTACAAGGTATTGTCTTGTCCCAGGGATCTGAGAGGCCTCTCCACCACACTGGCATTTCAGCTGGTAGGAAGGGGAAAAGAGGGAGTGAAAGGGCACTTTCCTGTCTTTAGAAGCATATGATGGGAGGGGCGCCTGGGTGGTTTAGTCAGTTAAGTGTCTGCCTTAGGCTTAGGTCATGATTCCAGAATCCTGAGATCAAGCTCTGAGTTGGGTTCCCTGCTCAGCAGGGAATCTCCCTCTCCCTCTCCCCCTCCTCCTGCTTGTGTGTGTTTTCTCTCTCAAATAAGGAAATAAAATCTTAAAAAAAAAATACACTAGAAATAGCACATGTTATTTTTGCATGTAACTTATTAGACAGAGTTTAGTTATATAGCTATCCCTAATCATAAGATCTTTCATTTGGGCCACTATGTGCTCATTTCTAAGCTTTGGTTTCTATTATTATGGAAGGTGCAAAGAACTGATATTTTCTCCCTTGCAGGGTTGAAAATCCAACTTCGCCTCCACCTCAAGTGGAAACTATTACAAGTCAAGGACCATACGTTTGGTTTCCTCTTCTGTTCTTCTGACAATCCAGCCTCAAAAAGCTGCCTACACCAATCTTAAATTCCTCAGGGCTTCACTTTTTTTTTTTTAAATGTAACTTTAATAAGATGGCAATACATTATATTTTGCTCTTCTATTAGGGCAAAGTTTATGCTGTTGGAATGATCTTTAGCAGTTTCAATCAGGAAAAATAAAACTGAAAAAATCTTTTGAAGATATCTAGGATAGTGGAAATGTCTCAAGGTTTAGTCTAATTGGAATCTGGAATTGTATATCTGAAGATTCTATTGCATTGACTGAGTTCAGGAGCAGGGATCCTGGGACGTTTCATTCTGTCTTGAAAGAGGCACATTGCCAATTCTCTAAACAATGAATGAACTCTACATTTGTCAAACAGTTTAACTGCCATGAAATGAATATAATTCATAACTAGTTCTAAAAAGGAACAATTTACTGCAACTTCACCAGATTGTAACAATATTCCTGGACTTCTAGAAGCATTCTATTAAATAGTAAAAAGAAAAAAAAGAACCTTAAAAAAATCGGCATACTGGCGGAAAATTTGGCCTATTTTTAAAGAAGAATCATACATTGATTCAATAAGTGAACAGATACATTGTTACAAGGATGTTTACAGAAGCATTATTCACAATACTAAAAAATTGCAAGCAAATTAAATATCCATCAATAAGGGACTATTTAGGAAATATATGGTGTATCTATGCCAAAAAATTCCTACCCAACCCTTAAAAAAGAGGAACTAGATCCACGTGGAAATACAGTCAAAATATAACATTATATCTAGTTATATTACTAGATATAATATTGAAACATTATATGTATCATTCAAATTCATTTTTGTAACAAAGAACAAATAAGGAAGCATATAAATATAACTGTATAAGCATATAAGTTTCTGGAGGCATATACCAGCAGCTACCAATAATGTTTACAACTAGATAGAGAACTGATTGTTCCGGTATGAGGAAGGCAGGACTCTCTCCTTTTACTTTGTAATCTTCTGTGTTCAATGGACTTTTGCTTCAAATTTACATTTCGTTTTAAATAGAAAAAAAATAATAGTCACCCAAACCTATAAAACTAATGTTGTTCTAATGCATGTGGTCTACAGACATTGCACGGAGTACTTATCCTAAGAAATTATGGAAGGGGAGTCTAATCTGAATCCTGCTTTCCTTTGCTTTACATTGCTGAAGAGACTAAGCTTAATATTGCTTCTAATGGTACAGCCTTAGCCAGAACTTGCTAGAGAAGAAACCACCAGTAATTTCCTGCCTTATCTGCAGAGTGAAGAGCAGTTTAAGATACCTACCTCATGCTCATTTGACAACCCAGAAATTTATTTTCTCAAAAGTTCCTATTTTATCAACTGTAACATGCTCAATCAACCAGACTTCAAATTTAAAATGAATATCTGTGGGATCCCTGGGTGGCTTAGCGTTTTAGAGCCTGCCTTCAGCCCAGGGCATGATGCTGGAGTCCTGGGATCGAGTCCCACATCGGGTTCCCTGCGTGGAGAAGCTTCTCCCTTTGCATGTGTCTCTGCCTCTCTCTGTGTGTCTCTCATGAATAAATAAATAAATAATCTTAAAAAAATGAATGTCCGCTAGGTACAGTTTCTGCTCATTTTAAGAATTAAGAGTATATTCTTCTCATGAGACCATGTGGCTGAAGTCTGGAGAAGCATGAGTTTGAATCTGTGTGTCGACTCAGGAAAGGGGCCCACAGTAGCCTCACTATTCCTCGGGGGGTCAGAGGTCACAACACAGACGTGTATGTTTCAGAGGAGTTTCCTAACGGCCACACATATCGTTATGGTAAAAAGCCAATCATGGAGCATCCGCTAAGTCCGAGGCCCCCTGCCAGGACAGGGAGAAGACATAAACTCTTGGCATCCGAGACTTTAGAATCTAGTTGGAGGAGACAGGACTTCTGCATTCATAACAAAAACATTCTATGTCAATATACTGCAATATTCATTTCTGTCCTTCAGAAACTGAGAGCTAGCTCTGGTCTATAAAAACTCCGTCTCTGCAAATGGGACAAAATGATTTTTGAATCTAATTTGCAGACAAGGAAGGGCAAGAATTGCTCAACAGTAATAGCACTTCCCACTGATTAGATACCTACTAGGGTTTCCAGGCATTCTCTCTAAATTTCCTATGGATCCTGCAGACGTGGGTGCCATTGTCTTCATTTTTCCAGAGGAATAAAGTGAGGTTGTGTACAAGTTAGTGACTGAGTCAGGAATCAACCACGGAGCACAGGTTCTTTGAACCTCTGAGCTGTAACGCTTTGTAATCTTAATGAAGGGGAATAGAGATGGGGAGGGGTGGGGGAAATCTTTAAACTCCTCTCTTTTTCCTCCTTGCAACACTTGAAAAAGAGACACAGGACAAAAGAAGAATGCACGTTCCGTATGCACAATTCTTTGCAGCCCTCTGACGAAGTACCTCAAAAGCTAAGCTCCCATCAATCCTGGCGAGATAGGATCGGCAGAGCACAGTGCTGAAATGAATGGCTTAAAAGAACAGCAGAGACCAAAGAACTTTTTATGCAGAGAAACCCCAAATCTGGGGCAAAGCCCTCCTGTTCATTTTATCACACAAAAGGTAGGTAGTGCTGCCTGTCAAGGTAATGCATTACTACACTATTTGGAAAAACTACAGTTCTAATTAGATGAGCAAATAAATGTTCATTTCAATTTATTAATATAGCTGTAGGCCTTGTTACAATTTATCTCTTGGTTCTGAGGCCAATCCATCTCGAGCTGGGAATCATTGTGGTGAAGTAACAGGTTTTAATAATGGATACGGGCGGTGAATTATTCAGGCAGAAGGGAGCAAAAGCCTTGATGCCTTCACTCACTTCTTTAATTAACTGTGAGATGCTGACGAGTCTGGGCTGTCTCGAGGCTTTCTAAGTTTATCTCCGTCAGAACCGTGAATTTTTCCTGAGCCACAGATATGTTGTGTTCAGGCCCATCCTTATCTATCCATCACCATTTTGTCCTCTTTTAGTCTGAATTCTGTGTCTGCTTAAACATTTTCACACCGGTTCTAGAGCAATGAACACTTGCCTTGCTGAAACCCACAGCTCTGTTCTGCTGGGCTTCTGGATGAGATTTGAAACACAAGAAAATCTGAAATATTTCAATCCCCCTTTAAGTCTGGAAACCCAACCAATAAACAAAGCAGAATCCAGTTCTGGTCACTTAAGCCCATTTAGTTTGGTCTAAAGCCATTTATTTTGGCGGCTGAGAAACAGATGAGCTCCTAGAAAAGAATTTTTAGAGCCTCCATTTAACGTAGCATGAAACAAACACAACTGAAACTCTTACCAAATGGAGGTTGCGTTATTTGCACAGAACAGGGTATGTTATTTATGGAGCTTTGCAAAGTGCCCAAGTGATTCCTGTAAATAAAAGCCTCTCAAAGCTTGGCACTAAACACACAACAGAACATGTCCACATCTGGTGAATTTTCCCTTTTGCCTAACACAAGATTTTCTGATTGGGAAATACATCCAGCCTGTAGATTGTCCCAGTGTAAAATCAATAGTTTTGCTGCGAACACATTAATAATGTGCTTAGATAATTGATTGCCCTTATTTGGACAATCTATTTTGCTATTACCTGTTACTATGAAAGTTTTTTTTTTTTTTTTAAGGTGCACATAAACTGTTGGATGGCAATTTATTTATGCTGTGACAAGAGAGTTCCTCTTTCAATTTTGTCACATCAGAGAGAAAGTAAGAAGCTGGGGGAGGTCTGAGCTTACCACTTCTTGGTAGAAATTGAATCACCATTTCTATAAATCAAAAGTCATGTTAAAAGCTCCGTGAAGTAAACAATGATGTATATGAATTAGCAGCACAACCAGAGTCAATACAAATCAAAGTGGCTTTATGAAGGTATTGATGTGTTCAGCTCTTCTAAGGTTGAATACATTTAAGTATTTATCCCCCAGGGCATTGTTGATCTAAATGAATCTATTCACTTTGAAACCAGACAGTGGTTGCAGTGAGACACACTGCTATACACATTGACCCCAATGGTGCGCTTCCCCAAACCGAGTAACCCCAACTGTGGCCAGATGCTCAGTGTAAACCAAAATTAAATGCACAACAACCCGGGG
Source organism: Vulpes lagopus (assembly GCF_018345385.1). Classification (NCBI taxonomy): domain Eukaryota; kingdom Metazoa; phylum Chordata; class Mammalia; order Carnivora; family Canidae; genus Vulpes; species Vulpes lagopus. The sequence continues at coordinate 117,780,858 of NC_054830.1, read as the reverse complement.
CCAAGACATTTATATAAAGAAGAGGCTACCTTTGTATTTGGTTTTCTTATATATTAATTTTTTTAAAACATTTTCTTGGAGGGAAAGGCAACATAGATGTATTTTCTAAGGATTCAGCCACGGAGGACCATGTGGACGCTTCACTGTATCCTGATTTAACTTCACCCAGGCCTTTAAGAGACTGAATCTGTATCTAGGAGTTGCATCAGTACATCCGGTTACTGGATACTCACCAATTCAGCCTGGGCCACAGGCATACTGGCTTGCCTGAGAGGCGAGTTTCTTATTGTACTGAAAGGTCATATTTTTAAAAAATCAGATATTACGGACATCCTGTTAGGATTTACTAGATTAGTCTTAAAAAATGTAAAACATCAGATTGTGATCGCATGACTATGAAGACAAAACAGGAAACATACTTCCACGAACTTTCTGGCACCCGCGGCATATTCAGAGTTGAGGCAAGTCATCCCTTTGGGCCTCTGTGAAGTTCAGAAGGGAGCTCATTGCACAGAGGACACACACTGGAATTCTTGTTTTTTTTTTTCCCCCCCCCTGGGAGAGTATTGGAACATCTAACTTTGTCTCTGAAAGGACTGGCCTCAAATTATCTGACCAAGGGCACTTCCAGGAGCCCAGCTCTCAAAAAGCACACTGAGAAATGAAACATAAACTGGTAAGTGGGTGGAAGTCATTCATCTTTTAAAGCCCATAAAAAGGGGAGAATTGTAAATTAAAATGTCTACAATAGGTTCAACACCTCTCTCTCGGCCCCTCCCCTCCTTTTGTCATGGAGCAGCATTCAAGTGTGGGAATGTTTCTCTTAAACATGTGTAAATCACACATTTGGTCATGCCGTACCAGGAGCCCAGGACCAAGGGGCCAGGCGCAGGGAGGCAGAGGATATTAAATACCCGTCCAGCCGTTTGTTAATGAAACATTTACGCAAGCAGTTTATGTGGTTGTAATAAAAAGGGGGGCCTCTTTCATCACACCCTTTCATTACTTAGCACAGTCTTTAAGAGGATTAATGTGTGTGTTGTGGGGTGGGGGTGGGGGGAGAATGTGCTTATCAGTTGAGTCTCAGGATCGGGTAATGCTGAGTTCTTAATAGATTGCCTCTGGATTTAGGATTACTGCCATGCAAATTCTTGCAGGCTTTCAAAAGAAGAGAAAGCAGTTTGTTTTCTCCCCTTGGACAAGCAGGGCTATTGACTTTGTGATGACATGACCTGGGATTCAGTGTACTCATACCAGTCCCTTCTCCTGCTGTTCCACACAGATGGGTTCGTTTTATTCATTTATTTATCTGGGCTACTGGTGGCCAGTGTCTCAACATATGCGTCGATCCCACTGTCACTATGATTAAGAAGCAGCGGATGGCATGAGGAAGGTGACGACCAAGGGGCTTTTATGATGTTCATATCAAGCATCCTAGCAAGAAGAGGAAGCCATCGAGAAGACAGATCCACTTTTTTTTTTTTTTTAGAAGCTGTGTGTTCTCAGCACCTCATTTTCTGAAAGGTTTCCCAACAGCTCAGATAAACTACATATTTTGGAGGACACTGAAGCGAATAAGTGGCCCTTTTATGTTTCTGGGAAGTTAGAGGCAGCTTTTGTTGGCCATCTTGTGAAAGAGTAGAGTACTGATGGATCATGCTGCTTGAGGTCCTGTGACTTCCCACTATTTTTAGCACAAGGAAGATGTTAGTTGTAACAGTGTACAATGGACTAATCAGCCATAATAGAACTCACACTGTTTTTTACTTCACATTGCACTTATTATGTGCCTTGAATGTAAACAGCTCTTTGCTTCTGACAAAGATGGCAGTTTGCCACGGTGGGATTCAGCTTTCTCTAAAGCTCAGCAAACAAGGAATAGAAACAAGCCTGAGGACTCTGAAAAAGCAATTGTTTGAATATATGTCACTTGCAGCCCTAGACAAAATTATTTTTGTTACTTGTATCCTTTCTTCCCTATTTTGCGCTTGGAATCAGCAAGCATTCATATAGGCCAGTTATCCATGTATGGAAATTATTTCTATTATTTCTCCACCCACATTTAAGGAGTCAAGAAATCACATTTTATAGAAAGCCTTGAAGGATGGCATCCATGTACATTTACAACTCATCGTGAAATATGTGGAACTCAACGTAGTAACATAAAGCTTGATCATATAAGCGGATAAAAGATATTCTACTTAAAATTACACCCAACACCAAAAAGAAGTTTATTGTGCCGTACCATCTGTATGTACCATTAGCAGATTCAATAGTTTGCTCTCAAAACAGATTTAGAGCAATTTACTATAAAGTAAATTGTTGTTGGCTAGCCTTCCTACATTGTTAGCATCCTATGATTTTCCAGCCATGCTGGCGCATTTAAAAGCGTTTAGAATTTTTATCACAGTGATACATGCTCCTGATAAAAACAATCAAATTGTATAAGACGGTTTATAAAGAAAAGTATCCCCTGTACCTCCCTCCATGCCCAGACCCATTTCCTGCAGCAACTTCTAATCTTTCTGGGTTTTTTTGTTGTTGTTTTTTAGCTCTTGCAGGAATTACCTTCTAAATTCTAAATAAATAATACGCTTATAATGATTTCTCTTGATTCAGTCAACAAATGGTTCAACAAATATTTATTGTGTGCCTATTATTTGCCAGACGCTGTTCTAAGGCTGTGATTCAACAGCCAAAGAAATGGACCAAATGTCGTCATATTCTGCAGTGGCGGGGGGAGGGGGTGATCAGGGGTGGTGAGAAGAAGCAAGTAGTAAATAACATCAATGAACAACTTCTTCAGTATATTAAAATGTAAAAACTGCTATCAAATAAAGGAAACAGGAAAGGTAGACCAAGGGAGATGGTTTGCAGTTTAGAACAGGATGTTTATGGATAACCTAACTAAGAATGTGATGTTTGAGTAACGACGTGAAGGAGGCCATACAGTAAACCATGAGTCCAGGCAGGAGGAGGAACAAGTGAAAAGACCCTGAGATAGGAGCGTGCCTGGCTGGCTAATGGGATATAAGTGAAATCAGTATATCCCTTCCAAGTGTTGCTCCTTAAAGGATGGGCTTGTATTCCTTTGGGTCTTTCTCACCTATCCTTCTAGTTTGGAAAAGGTGAGATTTAAACAATTATCTGAGACACCCAAATGGGAGCCCCTTGTCAAAGATGACAGAACTATCATTTTAGTCCTGGATTATTAACTGTATGAGAAATTAACTTATTGTTTTTTAAGTAAGCAAAAAAAATTTTTTTAATAAATAAATCTGCACATAGTAACTGTTCCTTTAGGAGTGTATTAGTTTTCTATTGCTACACAACCAATTATATTAAGATGTAGAAGCTGAAATCCATACAAATGTGTTATCTCATCATTTCTTTGAATTGGAGGAAACAGCTTAACTTTTTGCTAACATCTCTCATGAGGTGGCAGTCAGGCTATCCTCTAGGGCTATAGTTATCCTCAAGACTCAACTGGGGCTGAAAGACCTGCTTTCAAGCTCAGGGACCTGGTGGTTGTCAGGCTTCAGTTTTTTGCAGGCTGTTAGCTAGCAAGTCTCAGATCCTCTCGTGCTATTGACTGAGCTCCTCACCACACCATGTGGTTCTTTCCATAGGGCTGCCCACAGTCTGGCTGCCTCCTTCCCCCACTGCTAGTGATCCAAGAGAATGACAGCAAAGAGCCCAAGAATGTGATGTACAGGTAGTTCCAACTTAGTACTGAACAAGTAAGTCCCCCCCCCATGCTCTAGGGGAGGGCATCCCACAAGGGCATGGAGGCCAGGAGGCAGAGGTACTCAATGCCACCTACCCAGGAAGAAAAGTCAGGTCGGATCCTCTCTTCATACCATACCCAAATGATTTACAGATGAACACAAAATTGAACTATGAAAATCAAGTCAATTCTAGGAACAGAAATAGATGTGAACATTTCTTTAGTATCAGAATGGGAAGAATGTCCTACACTTAAGACAACGGAAGGTTGCTATCCTGGGCTGGGTTATCCAGGAAGCAGACACTGCGACAGTGTTAGAAGGGAATAGGCTTTTGTGTAAGCAATATCATGAAAGGAAAAGGGGAGGAAGTGGGATTGGGGAGGGAATGTGGATCTGAAAAAAAGTTGGTAAGCCCCAGGGGAGCTCTGAAATGAACATTTCCCCTTGGTGCCGTCCCAGCTGGTGTGGCCCACCTAGGCCCTGGAACCTATGTGGATAGGGACTGCCCTAAGCGTGAGAGTACTTCAGTTTGAAAGCCAAGGAAGGCCCTGAAGGAACTAGCTGTGGGTGGCTGTCTGCTAATGGCAGTGTTTAACGGAGGAGCACATCAATATTTGAAGGAAAATGTCACTGCAGCATCTCCATCTCTGCCACAGTGCACCCCCTGTGCTATGTCCATCAGTGCTCAGACACTCGTAGGGAACAGCTCCTTAGGGCTCTAATAGGCTTTTTTCTTGAGGAGAAACTGCCCTCAGCCTCCTGCATGAAGCAAATAATATCCACTAGAAGAGTCTTGCGCTGATCAGAAATGGCTAGGTTCCTATACGACTACCTTGCTCTCTCAGTGGCTGAGGACTATCCTGCAGACACTGTGCCCTCCTCTCAAAAGCTGAGGTAAAATCTGAAAGAACTATCAGCTAGAGGCTGTCAGCTAAGCATGCTTCTAGTCACTGGGCAGGTAGTCCTTTCTGGAAGGGCAGTATGAGTAATACACAATCACAAATGAAAATTTAAAAAAAAAAAAACACCTTTTCCCATACAGCCATCATCCTCAAAGCTCAAACACATAAAACATGAAAGTTAGGGGGAAAAAAACCCCATAAAATGTTAATGATGTAACTTCATAAAACGTTAACATCCCATCATAACATCAGTCTCGAGTAAAAATATATAGTGAATGGACTACACATGATTACTTAACAAACAAACACTTAAAAGGTTCTCAAGCATAAAAAATACAGCAACTAATAGACATGAAAAAGTATTCAGCTGGCCTCAAATAAATGCATATCACAGCAATAAAATACATTTGGGGGCCTATCAGATTTCCATTTTTTTAGCTAATGATTTAGCTTTGACAAGTGAGCTTTAAGTTAGACACTCACACACACACCTGACGGGGCATAAATTCCTCTTTCTGCAAATCAGTTTGGCATTGGGTTTTAAGAATTGTAAAAACAAATCCTTCCTACTCAGTAATTCTGTCTCAAGAGTTTATCACTTTCTCTTTTGGGGTGCCTCAGAGGTGATCAGCTCCTTCAAGATGAAGCTGAACATCTCTCTCCCAACCACTGGCTGCCAGAAACTCGTTGAAGTGAACAATGAGTGCAAACTTTGCATATTTTATGAGAAGTCTATGATCAGAGAAGCTGCTGCCATGGGTGACAAAGGGAAGGATTCTGTGGTCTGCAATGTCGAGGGGAATGACCAACCAGATATCCTCAGGAAGCAGGATATTCCAACCCATGGCCACGTCCATCTGCTATAGAATAAGGGGCATTTCTGTCATAGACCAAGGAGGACTGGTGAAAGAAAAGTGTAAATCTGTTTGGGGACGCATGTGGGTGTCCATCGGAGTGTTCTCAAGTTGGTTATAGTAAAAAAGAAAAAGGAAAGTAGGATATTCCTCAACTCACTGATATTATAGTACCTCATCACCTGAGGCCCAAAAGAGCTAACAGTATTATAAAATTTCAGTCTAAGAAAGATGGCGCCCACCAGGGCATCCTAAGAAAGTCCCTGAACAAGAAAGCTAAGGAATTTCGGTTACTCAAGATCCAGCATCTTGTTACCTCACGTGTCCTGCAACAACACTGGCATACTGCTCGGAAGGAATGGTATACAGAGGAAAATAAGATGAAAGCCACAGAATGTGCTCAACTTTTGGCCAGGAGAATGAAAGGAGCCAAAGAAAACACCAGAAACAGAATGCTGAGAGATGGAGGCTATGCCTTTTTGGGCTTCTACGTCTGAAGTCTGAGTCCAGGGAAAAAGAAGAGTTTCTAAGAGCAACAAATAAATGAGATGAGACACATTAAAAAAAAAAAAAGTTTATCCTAAGTAAATAATCAGAAATGTGAAGAAAGATTTATACATAAAGATAATCATCTTCACATTGTTTGTTGTATTAAAAGCCCGAAGCAACCAAAATGCCCAAATTGAGGAAAGGGCTATAAAAACAATACTGTATCTGCAAGATCACATTTTGTGCAGCCGTTGAAATGACAACATGTGATGAGCCTTTAATGTCAAGAGACAATGCTTAGGACGTGTTCTGTGAAAATAAAAACAATTGCATATGTCTTACTACCTCAACAGGTAAAAATCCACACAAAGACCAATGAGCAGAAAATATGCCAAAAGTATAAACACTGATTGGGTTATCTTTGGTTGGATGATTTTATTATTTTCACTTTCAATTTTTATAAAATAAACATTCTCAGAGTCATCTCAAGTGACAACTGCCACAAGAGCTCTTTCCCAGTGCGTATCCCTCTCTCAACATTTACAGTACTCATGCTCAGGTTTTTCTGTAAATGTACGTGCCATGCAGTGCCGATAGCAGCTCTCCAGCATGAGGTCAGATTTCACAGGTGGATGGCCTTGTGCTCAGCCAGGCTCCTGTCCCTGCAGATACTAGCTGTGGGATCTGGGGTTCTCAGCCCACCTGTACTTTTGTAGCCCCAACTGGCTACAAATGTGGGGGTTCTCATGACCTTCATAGATTCTATAATTTGTTAGAAAGAATCAAAGAATTTGGGGAAGTATTATACTTAGCATTATAATTTTAGTATAAAGGATACAAATTGGGACCAGCCAAGGAAAGAGATGCATCATAGGGCAAGGTCTGAGAGGGTCCCAAACAAAAATGTTCTCTGTCCTCAAAATGCTTCCCCCTCCTGGTCCAATGATATGTATCACTCATCTGGATGCTCACCTGAGCTTCAGATGTACAGTCTTTTTTCAGTAGAGGTTTCATTACATAGGGTTGACTGAATGAATCTGGCCTTATGATTAAACTCAGTCTCAAGGGCTCTTTCCCCTACTCAGACCTTGGGAAGCCAGATCTCTAACATTTGGATCAAAGCCTCAACTCTTTAGTCACAGACTGGTCCTCTCCAGCATGGCCATTCCCCATTCTGACATTTAGGGGCTCATTAGGAGTCACCGCATTGGCAAATGCAAGTGTGGTCCCAGGCACCCACCATGAATAACAAAGACATTCCTTTCACTCTGGAAATTCTAAGCATTTAGAGGCACCCTCCCAGGAACCAGGGACAAAGGCCAACCAACTTCTTTATTATACAATAGTATCTGTCTCAGCCTTCAGTGGTGGCCTCCACTAAGGGGGAGATCATGTCAGGCATGCCTATGCGTAGGACTGGCCTCCAGCAGATATTCTGCTTACAGTCAATCTGGCAGTTTAGGAAACTGCCTAGGGCACATGAATGAGTTAGAGGAGCTCCTCACTGCTTCTGAGTTCCTACTTTAAACTTTGTTACTTTGTCATTCTACCACAGTACCCTGAGATGGTCACCATTCCAGGAATTCGTAATGCGCCCACATTTCGGTCCTTTCATAAATTAATCTCTTGCTGAGAAGGACAGTAACACCACAGCAATACCATTAAAATATTTTTTTATCATGTTTTTAACCTTGGTGATACCCAGCTACAGACATACATTAACTTTGAATAAACTAGGAAATTAGAAAATATACTTGCTTTGTGTTAGAACACACAACAGAGAGAAGTTCAGGACTAGTAAAGTCATGGGTGTGCTGATGAGTGTCTAAGACTGTCAATATTAAGTAAGTTATAGAAGTGCATGCTGGTATTTCCATTCTTGTCCTCAATCTGAAGATGGCCTGGGGATTGGCTGTTGAGAGCATCGCTATGGTATTTGGTGAATCAGACAAGTTAGCTGATTGTATTTATACTTACTCTTTTATCCCAAAAGCTATTTACTTCTGGTAGGGGACACAGTCAATGCTGAGGACTGATTATTTAACCTAATTCTTTAAGTCTCTGGTCACTTCTGTTTTATGATTTAGTAGATTAAATCTAGGACTACCATCACCTTCAGAGGACTAGGTTTTCAAAATTAAGTCAACCCTTTTTTGGAAACAGAGTACTTTATATTTTGTATTGTAAATAAATATTGTATGCATAGAACCATACTCCCGATTTTAAATGTTTTACTCAGAGACAATAACGAAAGTTTCTGGCCATCATGATTCATGGTGTTACTTCTACACACATGGAAACTCGTTCCTGGCAGTCCTAAGACAGTTTCCGTGGACTTTTGCCCCACTTTCTCTGGGTCCTTGTGTGATCTGAGCCTTTATTTTTTATCTTTTTCTCTGAGCAAGCTTGATCTGGGGCTTGTGGAAAAAGGCAGAACTTTCTGTAATTAGGATGAACACAGAGCCTTCTGTGTTTATTGCATTTGTGTGGTCTCCTGTTCTTGCCCTAGGGCAAGGGTCTCCCGTGACTCGGTTCATAGGAATTCCTAAGTCTCAGCAAATACCCAGCACATATTTACATTTTCCCATTAAAACTAAGGGTTTATTTTATTTTATTTAAAACTGGGGAGAATAACAGCATGTTTGTAACAAGATGATGCAACTGAGAAGGAAAAACTGATGATGCTGGATGACGTGGGGACATCTGCAGGAGTGATGTTCTTTTTTTTCTTTTTTTAAAGATTTTATTTATTTATTCATGAGAGACACAGAGAGAGGCAGAGACACAGGCAGAGGGAGAAGCAGGCTCCATGCTGGGAGCCCGACATGGGACTTGATCCCGGCTCCCCAGGATCACACCCCTGGCGGCACTAAACCGCTGCGCCACCAGGGCTGCCCAGGAGTGATGTTCTTGAGTGGGGTCCTGCACCATTCAGCTCCAGGGGACAGTATCACGTGCCTTCTGTGTCTGTGGTGCCCCCTGGATGTGCGTCACAGGCTTAAATATAAAGGATGGTATTAAAGGAGTGAGTAGCCCACCAAAGTGGTCTGAAAATTATTTTAAATGGAAAGGATCTAAACAGGCTAGCAGCCACAGAAAGAAACATTATCTAAACAAGCAGAAGCTCCTGAAAATACAGCTGCCATTGCCACCTACCCCCATCCCCCAGGGAGTTTCCTGTTTAAAAGAAAACTGACCTTTAACACTAAAAAGTGTGAAGACAGCTGCCAACCCTCACTCCCATGGGGAAATTTCTGGCCAGGGAGGAGAAAGAATGTCCCATGAGCAGCAACAGAATCTTCCATTCCTTCCCAGTGAAATCCTAACTACCCCTCTTTGTTAAGTTGGTATATAAACCTTTACCTCCAGCTTCTCAGTGAGTTTCTCAACACTGAGCAATCCCTACTGGAAACCTGTAACCTAACCCATGTCCTGTTGATCTATTACCAGAGAATTTTCATCCCCTGACTCTTTGGACCTAACTCAGTAGAGAAACACTTTTTCTTCCCCCAAAGGATCATAGAGACATGTGGAGAGCCAGCCTTAGTCAGAAGCATAGAGCCTTCCTGAACAGTAAGAAAGTAGATGGGTTGGTGTATATTCACCTCCTCCCCCTGGATGTGTCACCTATTCTGAATAACTCATGTCCTCATTCTCATTTACTATTGTATCTACTCCAGCAGGACTGCCTGGCTCAATACACTCATTCAGTCATTCATTCAGCCAATGTTTCTTTAATCCTACTATATGTTCTAGGCCCTGGGGATATGGTGGGGAACAAAATTCAAAACTTCATGACTCCATGGAGCTAGCTTCTAGGTGGAAGAAAACAGATATAAAACAAATAAATAAACTACATAGTACATTTGAAGGTGCTAAGTATGATGGGTAAAAACTAAACACCCATACACAAAACAGGAAAGGAAGTTAGGGAGTGGTAGTTGTCTCACTGAGAAGGAGACTTTTGAATAAAGATCGAAGAGATAAGGAACAAAATCCATGGGTATTGTGGGAAGTCTGTTCCAGAAAGGGGGAAGAATAAGCAGAGGGAGTGTGCCTGGTGTATTCAAGGAACAGTAAAGAGATAGTAAGGAAGGAGCGAGGGGAGATAAAACCAATGAGGTCATACAGGGCTGGATTGTGTGGAGGCTTATATCATTTTAAGTACTCTGGATTTCTTCTGAGTGAGTTGAGGACTCAATGGAGGGATCTGAGCAGACAAATGATGTTTGAAAATGAGCAGTTAGGGAGCAAGGATGGAAGTAAGAGCCAAAATAATGCTGATGCAATATTCCTGCCAAGGGATGGTGGGCACCACTTTGGAAAGCAATCTGGCATTTCCTCAAAAGGTTAAACACAGAGTAACCATATGGCCCAGCAATTACACTCCCAGGTACAAATCCAAGAGAAAGGAAAACATACCTCCAAACAGAACACAAATAGTCATTAGCACCCTTCTTCAAAAGAGCCCAAAGGTGGAAAAAATCCAAATGTCCATTAACTGGTAAATGGATAAATTATGCTATGTCTACACAATAGAATATTATTCAGTTGAAAAAAGGAATGAAGTGCTGATATATCCTATGACAAGGATAAACCTTGAAATCATGGTGCTAAATGAAAGCAACCAGTTACAAAAGACCATACATAGTGTAGGATTGCACTTATGTGAAAAGTCAAGAGTAGATAACTCTGTAGAGATAGAAAGTTAATTACTGGCAGTCAGGAACTAGAGGGATGAGGGAATAGGAAGTGACCGTTCATTCTTCTTGGAGTGACTAAATGTTCTGAAATTAACTGTGGTGACAGTTGAACAACTCCATCAATATACTAAAAACCACTGGGTTGTATACTTTAGATGGATGAATTATATGGTATGTGAATTATATCTCAGTGAGGCTATGAATAAAAAGGAGAGGCTATGGTGATTGGCACAAAGAGTTGGTGAGATGTGGTCAGGAGGTTGGAATACTGTGAAGGTGGAGCTAACAGAATTTGCAGCAGACCGGATGAGTTGTAGGAGGGAAAACCAAGAGTCAAGGAAAACACCAAGTACTTTTTGGCCTGATCACCTGCAAGTGAGGAGCTGACAATACATGAGATGAAGAAGATTGTTTGACGACCAAGTGTAGGGAAGAGAATCAGGAGCTCTGTGTTGAGGAGGTTAGGCTTGTAGATATTCAATATGCAACTGGGGACATGAGTCAGGATGCAGGAAAGAGCTGGACTTGAGTTTTACAGAGTCCTCAGCATAGGGCTGGTATTTAACTGGTTAGAGTCACTAAAGACCTCCAGGTAGCCAAATCTTGATCGTGACTTGTCAACAGCATTGGACACTAGACACTACTGTCTTCATCCAAAATTGTCCCTCCTTGGGCAGCCCAGGTGGCTCAGTGGTTTAGCGTCACCTTCAGCCCAGGGCCTGATCCTGGGGACCCGGGATTGAGTCCCATGTCAGTCTCCTTGCATGGAGCCTGCTTCTCTCTCTGCCTGTGTCTCTGCCTCTCTCTCTCTCTGTGTCTCTCATGAATAAATAAATAAACTCTTAAAAAAAACACACACAAAGTTGTCCCTTCTCTTATTTTCAGTAGAGAAATGTTGCTCTTTTCCTTCTTCCTTTCTGGTCCCTCCCCGTCTGCACTGTCTGCAGGCTCATCTTTTTGCACCACCTAGTCTTCAGTTGAGAGTTCTTCAAAGTTTGTTTCTGTCCCTTGGCCCTCATCTTATTGTATCCTCTCTAAGAGATCTTATCCACACCCATAATTTCAGTTCTTTCTTACACACAGGCTCACAGGCGAGCTTTACTTTACATAACTACACTGAAAGCATACATCAAAAGCATCTCAAAAACACAAACAAAAAAAACCCCAAATCCCAAAACCCCCCAAAACAAACACAAAACACAAACAGAAAGCATCTCAAATCCAGGGTGCTTGGGTGGCTCAGTCAGTTAAGCGTCTACCTGAAGCTCAGGTCATGATCTCAGGGTCCTAGGATTGAGCCCTGAGTTGGGCTCTCCAGTCAGTGAGGAGTCAGCCCCTCCCTCTCCCTTTGCTCTTCCTCCTAGCTCATGCTCTCTATCTCAAATAAACGAATAAAATCTTTAAAAAAGAAAGCACATCTCAAGTTCCACCAATATAACACTTAACTCATCTTTCCTTCCACTGTTACTCCAAACCTACCCGTCTTCCAACATCCCTTAATTCAATAAGTTAGTTATGCAAACCACAGGCAGACAACCACAAATCTTTCTGTGTGGATTTGCTTATCCTGGATTGCCTTATTTTTCTTCCTTTCCATGTCTTTTCCTCAGGGGCTCTCCCCCTCAGCTTTATGTGTGTTTCCTAATTATTTATGTCCTTCACTCCCTCACTAAATTGGTGCTACCTGATGACAGAGGATGTGTCTTAGGTATATTGCTGTTCCTAGCACAGGACCTGGTATATGGTAAACTTTCCTAGCATGCTTCCTGAATGAAAACATGAATCAATGAATGCTCATCTATCATCTTTTCTTGAGTGGTTCAAATCTCTGTTCCTAACTCACATGGGTCTCCTGAAATTGGACTGGTTTTTGATGTGTAAAATATAAACACACAGTAATATGTACTACAGTATTTACTGGACAAAATTTATTGAAGACAGTATTTTGCAGTTAGCATTGAGCAAGACACTCTACTGGACAAAATCATTATGAAGATGAAAGAGACATCAGTGAAAGGTTTTCTTGTTGTTGTTGTTGTTTTTAAATGCCATCTGCACTATTTACTTTAAAGATGTTGCAGTCTGAATGAGGCTGTTCATGACTAGAAATGATGTGAATACAAGAGATCAGCACGTGGATTCCTGGTCTAAGTATGAATTGCTGATAGAAGACAAATGACGCTACTTGAAATTGTGACTTGAAAAGCAAGTAAACCATGAATCATCCCCACATACAAGCTTGTAATCAGTACAATAGAGAACTGATATGTGAATAGTTGTCATTTATGCTGTTGTTGGCAAAACACTGGCCAATTCATAGCTCTGTGGGTAGCCTAAATTTTGTAGCATGAACACAATTCACAATATCTGGAACAGTGGACACTACTGTTGACAATTTACTTATTATTATTATTATTATTTTTACCATGTTCAGAAAAAAAAAGAGAAATCCTAAATTGGATAAGGCTAGGACAGTATATCATGCTTCTCTGTAGAAAGACACCATATTCACAGTGGTAGGACTAAATGTGTACAGTATTGCATATATAGTACTGTCTGATGTACAGATACACATTCTCCATAATTTCAAAATATTTACAACACTCTTGGGAGTTAAGTATTAGCACTGCCCCACATTTATGAATGAGAAATGTCCTCAGTCAGATGAAATGATTTGCTTGTGGATATACTCAGCCAATATATGATAGGGAACCAGGGTGCATATTCAAGTCTTCACCTGTCCAGTTTCAAACTCCCTATGTTTACAGTTCAAATGTTAAGCACAGCACAAGTAAGCAAAGTGTCTCTATTTAATAATAATGGTGCTAATATAAATAGTAACAACAGCAAATCTATCAACTCATCTCTATTAGAATGTAAGCTCTGTGTATTTTTTTAAAAATTTATTTTAATTCAATTATTTAACATATAATGTATTATTGGTTTCAGAGGCAGAGATTCATCAGTCTTATATAATACCCAGGGCTCATTACATCATGTGCCCACGTTAATGCCCATCACTCAGTTACCCCATCCCTCTACCTCCCTCCCCTGCAGTGACCTTCAGTTTGTTTCCTATGATTAAGAGTCTCTTATGGTTTGTCTCCCTCTCTGATTTCATCTTGTTTTATTTTTTCCTCTCTTCCCCTATGATCTTCTGTTTTGTTTCTTAAATTTCACATATGAATGAGATCCTATGATAATTATCTTTTTCTGACTTACTTCTCTTAGCACAATATCCTCTAGTTCCATCCACATTGTTGCAAATAACAAGATTTTTTTGACAACTGAGTAGTATTCCATTGTGTATGGGATACACATCTTTTTTATTCATTCACCAATAGATGGATGTCTGGACTCTTTCCATAGTTTGGCTACTGTGGATATTACTGCTATAAACATTGGGGTGTAGATGCTCCTTTGGATTACTATATTTGTATCTTTGGGGTAAATATCCGGTACCACAATTGCTGGGTTGTAGGGTAAGCTCTATTTCCAGTGCCTAGAAGAGTGTCTGTCACATAACAGGCCCTCAAATACATCTTTTTGTTTCAAATTCTTATTTAGATACTAGTTAAAAAAATTCTATTTGGTTAACATACAGTGTAATTTTGATTTTAGTAGAATTATTGATTCATTATTTACATGTAACACCCACAAATACAACTTTGTAAATAAAAGCATAATACATCATATTTTTAAAGACATCTCACAAGTGTTACTTCTTTGGTTGTGATCACAATTTCCAACTTTCTGACTCTGACTCCAATATTCTTTTTATTACTCCCCATTGCATAAAAATAAAAGTTAAAAGACTACTTAAAAAATCAATGCTGAGATTAAAAATAGGATATAATCAATGCTGAGAGATTAAAAATAGGATATATAAAATAAGATACATGTAGGATATAAGATAGTTCATGAAGACTAGTCCCATAATAGATCCCAGCTGATCTTACCTTAAAGATGATGTGTATTGACTTGAAAAGGTTGGCTTCTCTGTGGATGGGAGGTGTTGAAAGGCATGCAGAGAAATTCACCTTTGAGGAACACACACATCTATCAAGATTAAAAATAAACAAACAAAAATCACTCTGCCTAGAAATTCTGAAATGTGGAGAAAGATTGAATTCCCTTCATGAGGGAAGACAGGGTTCAAACTCATCTCCTGTTAGAGCTACTAAAATGTCTTTCTTTTTACTATTATCCTAGCTTTACATTTATTATGGAGAATTATAGAGTGATTAATCTGTAAAAAAATCAGGAAGTATTTTATTTTGAGATAGATATGTTTCTCACACGGCCTGTTTGTGACAGGAGATGCTAAAGTGTAGCTCTGCTTTACTTTCTTTAACAGAAAAATTGGGAAAAGGATTCTGTGGTCACAAATTTGAAACCCACTTCTATCTATCATTCATCTATCTATCTATCTATCTATCTATCTATCTATCTATCTATCTATCATGAGAAAGTGAGAGAGCACACAGTGGAGGGGTAGGCAGAGGAGGTGGAAGAGGTAGAAGCTGACTCTGTGCTGAGCATGGAACCATCACAGGGCTCAATCTCAGGACTCTGTGATACCGAACTGAGCTGAAAGAGTCAGATGCCCAACCAACTGAACCATCCAGGTGCTCAAAACCACTTCTACTGAAAGTAAAATGCCACTCACTTTGTATTATTTAGGATGGCCTTATTTATTTCGTGCTCTCCATCGTGATACACTATCCAACCCAAAGCTCAGTAATGTGTATGTATGTATGCATATATGTATTTATGTATGCATTTATTTATTGGCCTCTACACGCAACACGTGGCTCGAATTCAGAGTTCCTAGATCAAGAAGGGCCTACTCTACCACCTGAGCCAGCCAAGCACCCCAGTGAGAGTTTTTTTTTTTTTTTAAGATTTTATTTATTTATTCATGAGAGACACACAGAGAAAGGCAGAGACATAGGCAGAGGGAGAGGCAGGCTCCCTGTGGGGTGCCCCACTTGGAACTTGATCCAGGGACTCCAAGATCACACCCTGAGCTGAAGGCAGACGCTCAACCCTTGAGCTACCCGGTGTCCCACTGAGGTATTTTTTAATGTAAAGATTGCTTATCTGGCTATCTCAGCTTCCTGGAACTCAATGAAGAAGCAGGAAGGAAAGCTCACAATTAACACAGGCCTCACTAATACCAACAATACCCCCCTCTAAACTGTTAAGCTGTTTACTCACAGGCAGTCTGGGTCTTCATCAGGCTGCAATCCGGAATGCTAATAACCTAGCTCTCTGGTTTCCCAGGCCCTAGGGGTAGTATAGCACTCCAGGGGGAAGGGAGGCACTGGGAGGGGGGTGCGGTGTTAGCAGTAAGTTCTACTGGAAGCACAACGCAACACAGAACTTCCCCCTCACTACCCCCTAGTGCAGGAGGCACCTGTGTATGGTGATGAACGGTAAGGCTAAATAAGTTTATAAGCCTCAGCTGATGTACAAGACCTGCAGATAAACAGGTAGACTCAAGAGTCTGTAGCAATGATATATTTTTTAAATATTTAAAAACACTCTTGAAAAGCTGAAGGTCTCATATACTCCATATGCAGGAACTAAATCCAAACACATGAAAAAAGGGTAGATGTGTGATGATATAATGCAGTTGGATAAAGAATTATTTTGCCCCTGCCTTTTGATGGAGAATTCCATGAAAGAATGTGCCAGCAAGAACAAGTTCCTCCAAGTGACATTTCATTTCTTAGCAGCTAGATAGATTAATGCCTGCTTCTTGCAGCTCCATGCATTACCAGCCCTAGTACTTCAGAAATGAAAAATCATGTACTCAATTCATTCTTTATTGCGTAAATGTTATACAAAGAGAATAGAAATTTGCATTTGGGTCTTCATTCCTGTTAAAATATTGTGCTCTTAATAACAGGTTAAGAAATACTATGGTACCACTGTCCTTTAATACTTAGCCTCTATAAAACAGCTTAATGGATTATATGCATAAGGTGAGGGGGGAAAAAAATGAAAGCCGAATTGTGTTAAATGGTGTGGCCTCTAAATAGATTTTTAAAATTTTTATCACCTTTTTCAGGGCAAACTAAAGAGACCCACCTGTAAATCTCAATAGCCAAATCATGGAGGACCAGAGACATCTTCAAGTTATCAGCAACACAACTCAACCCAAAGGCGAGTGAGCCACAAAACTCCCAAGGAAATCACAATCAAGAGCCAAAAGACTCCTAAACAAAATGCATGAAAACCAGGCTGCCTCACCTCTGATCTCTGCTCTTGCAGACAAGAGAAAACAATTTCAGCCAAGCAACTTGAAAGACCAAACTGGGATTTTCATTTGTGGTGCCTGCAATATTCTGGTTTCTAAATGTCCCTGTCACACTAGGCTTAGTACTTTGGTGAAACTCTAGCTTGTTCTTCAGATAGATGTATTTTTCTTTCTTTGGCCTTAATTAGAACCTGTTTGAGTCAGGCTGGGGACATGGAGGAGGACTCGCAAGGCAGGGTGTGGGGGAGGGAGAAGACAAGGAAAACTACGAAGCTGCTTTCTGCTTCCCCTCTCCTTGGGGAGGCTCCTTGAGTGAAGTTACCTTGAATAATTCTCACTGTTTTGGAGAAACACTGCTTGAAAGAACTAAGTAAAATACAAATAATTCTGGCTGGTAGCCTGTAAACATAAAATTGTACTGTTATAAAATATCTTTGTAAGGTGAAAGAAATTCTGGGAGAGTGCCAATGTTTTCAACTTAATGAGACAGCACGACAGTCTTGAGTCATTTCTTTGGAATATTTGATAGGATCAAGGTTTCACCCTTAGATACATTTTTGGATATAATAATTTACGCACCTGCCTGAAGTTCCTTAGCAGCTTTGTGCAACATAGGCAAACAGCTGTTCCCTGGCCTCCTGTGTGCTCTCACAGTCAGAAGGACAGCAGGGATTCAGAGAGGGCTGGATTGAACAGAAAAAAATTCCCCATTCTGACAGCATCTTTAAAGTTGGAGCTCTGAATTTCTGCCCTCCGTGTCTGTGTGCACTGCTTCTGGAAACTGGCTAAGTTAATCTAACACTTAGAGGAAGGACTTGTTTGTGGCTCAAGAAGAGAAAGGGAAACCCTTGAGGGTTTAATTTAAAGCAATTATGACCCTGGACTACTGCCAGTGGAAATTTTTCAGAAAGCCCATCTTTTGCAAGAAAGTAAACTCCCAAAGAGTTGCAGGAGAAAATCTTTTTTGGAAAAAAAAAAATCCCACTAAAAACCAAGTAATTGTTTTAAGCAGTGTAGCTCCCAGGGTTAAGATCTTTGTATTTTCCAAAACTTTCCCGAAACAGGATGTAGAGGGATAATAAAATACCAAGAAATGCAATAAAACCAAAATTGAAGTCTTCGTCTTCAGGAAGTTCTAGCCATTTCACACAGTTGCACAGGCCTGGATCTGAAAAGCAAATCCCAGCAGTGCAAGCAGAAGCCTGGTGGAAATGAAAGAGGCTGTGCTTCCTTTCCCTGCTCTTTCTTTTGATTCTCTGGGAATTCAGGGAGTCAGGGAAACTGAGCATGCTCCTCTTGAATAGCCAAGTGTTCCTGTTTTCTGAATCAGCCTGGGAGCAGTAAAGCAAAGCAGGAATGTGTAGCATTATTAATGTGCTGGTTAAAGGAGTGAGAGGATGCTTAACGTGAACTTGGAAAAAATTCATTAAAGAAACAAAACAAAACCAAACCCAGAAAGAAAGTAATAAGCTTCTTTTACATGTCTGAGGTATAGACTTGCCGAAAGGCAAAATAATTTCTGATGACTCGTTATTTATATTTTAATACTTAGGAACCAGTGGGCAGACAGGGTTGACATGTGTGGCGCAGTGGGTTTCTTATGATTGTTGTTATTGTTTATCTGTGATTGTGTTGCTGCTTTTGTTTGTTTGCTGCGTTTTTGTTTTTGAAGGCCTTTGGCCGGTTATACATTTCCTGGTAGACTGTTCCCCCATTAACTTATATATAATTGTATTCATGTATTTATCCTCAGAAGACTTTAAGTGAGCAATTTTAGAAAAAGCCTGTTGTTAGATCATCATAAGAAAAGCTGTCTTTGGCGATCCCTGGGTGGCTCAGCGGTTTGGTGTCTGCCTTTGGCCAGGGCACGGTCCTGGAGTCCCGGGATCGAGTCCCACATCGGGCTCCTGGCATGGAGGCTGCTTCTCCCTCCTCCTGTGTCTCTGCACAGGATTGCAGATTGATATCATCAATCATCAATCAATCAATCAATCTTTAAAAAAAAAAGCTGTCTTTTTTCTGAGTGCCCACCATATGTCAAACACTTAATATTCACCATTGAACCTCTACAGTCATCACAAAAGATAGACATTATCACCTCACTTTGAAAGAGGAGGAGCCTACTAAGTGGTCATGCTGCTAGGTGATCCCAGGTAAGTCGGGAGCCAGCAATTCTCCATTTAGCCTCAGCTTTGTTGTGATTCAGAAATAATGTTATATATACCAACTTTGAGTATATGTCCCTTCAAATAATTACATGGGATAAAGTGTATCAATACCCTGTTAAGTTCCAATAAAGCAGAGTGCAAGAGCCTTGGACTTCAACTGAGATTCATAACAGAAAGAATGATGCATTTGTTCTGCATACGATCAGAAACTAGAAAGAACATCTTTTTCTCTTTTTCCTTTTGGTAATTTTGCCCCAGGGCCCAAAGTGGTCAACTGTTGTCATAATTCATTTGGCAGTCCTGTCAAAGATAGCTCAGTCGTTTAGTCTAACAAAATATTTTTTAACAGTCAGGGTACATATTTGATTTGGATCCAGGGACAAATGGCTCTCCAAAGGCTTCCTGGCAGGTTGATGACGCGATGTATCAACTGGATGGATCAGGACTTAATAGTACTGAACCGTGGAGTACATTTAAAAAGCTCACATACATTCTCAAATATCAGGGTATGTAACAAATTTCATTGCCTTTGACTCAATGATTCTCAAAGTATGTGATACATCAGTCTTTCTGTGTTGGGTTTTAGTCATGGTCCAAGATTTTTGTCTTCTTTTAACATGGAAAAAGTTTAACTTGAAATATGGGTTATTTATCTTGAGCTTGGTTTGAAATGGCATATATTCAGTCATATTGTGATATATAATAGCTTATAATTTAACCAAGGAGGAAGTTACAGTCACACATTATTTATCCACAATCACTAAAAATGGAGATGTTACATGTAAGTACATTTTCCTGAACACCTTAAGCATACTTTTTTTTAAAGAATACTTTCAAAATGATAAAACCTATATTTACTTTAATCCATTCAGGCTTGATTTAAACAGGATCAGCATCACAATTGGACTCCTGATGATTTGAAGTTTTTCTATTATTAGCTTTCTCATTTGGAAGATTAAAAAAGAGCACTAAAGAAAATCTCTTGGATTTGTGTATTGGTCTCCATTCAACTTCCTGCACTGAACAGTATTGTTTCTGCTTTGCTTTACTGATAAGTATAATACTTTTTTCTTCTTTTTCCTCTTATTCCTCCTTCTTCTTTGACCCATTTTAAAAAATCAGATTGTTGATTTTCTTATTGTTGACATTTGAGAGTTCTTTATACATTTTGGATAACAGTCCTTTATTTGATATGTCTTTTGCAAATATACTCTCCCAGTCTTTGCTTTGTCATGTCGTTTTCTTGACATTGTCTTTTGCAGAGCAGAAATTTGCAATTATAGTAAGTCTTGACATCAGAGAGTGTCATTCCTCCAATTTGTCCTTTCCCTTCAATACTGTATTAAACATTCCAGGTCTTTTGTCTATTCATAAAACTTTAGACTCAGTTTGTTGACCTCCATAAAATGAATGGCTGGGATTTGGACTGGGGATGCACTGGATCTGTAGATTAAGTTGGAAGAACTGATATCTTGACAATATTGAGTCTTTCTATCCATGAACATGGACTATCTCTCCATTTATTTATTTCTTTAATTTTGTTCATCAGAGTTTTAAGGTTTTCCTCATTTAGGTCTTGTACATATTTTGTTAGATTTACACCTATGTATTTCATTTTTAGGGTTGCTAATGTAAGTGATATTGTATTTTTAATTCTAAAGTCTACATTTTCATTACTGGTGTATAGGAAAATAATTGACTTTTATATATTAATCTTGAATTCTATGACCTTACTATAATTACTTTTTACTTCTAGGAGTATTTTTGTCAATTCTTTTGACTTTTCCCATAGCTCACGTCTTCTGCAAACATAGAATTTTATATGTTCTCTCCTTATTAGACTAATTGGAGAGGTTCCCACTAGCTGATATGGGCTTATAAAAAAATGATAACCAAAATGGGTTAAAGTTCATCAAGTATGTTTAAACCCAGAAGTACAGAACGATCTTAAGTAACAACAAAAAAACCTTCATTGTTCTCCACTAGAAGATGCTAGAAAAATGATTCATTTTTTTTTAAACGTGTAAATACATTTTTTTTTTTAAACGTGTAAATACAGGGAAAGATTCAAGCATTTTGCCTGCCTTTCCATATCTCTGTACTTCAGGGTAACCAAATAGTTTGCAAGAAGCTACTATTTTTAGAAATGCTCTAGCTAGTAAATGAAGAAGGTATGTTAAAAATATCATATCATTATTTTGCAACCCCTTTTGAAATAATGGATCTAGATAATGGTTATAAATGACTGCTAACAACTCAAAAGGGCAAATAACTAGATGTAATATGCTTCCTAATGGAAGTGCATGATACTACCTAACAAGCATACTTACCAAAAATTAGTACTTAAAAGGACCAAACTTATAAATCTAACTACAAGAAATACAGAGGACAGAAGAATATATTAAGTATCATTATAAGGATGCAATTAACAAAGTCCAGACTGAGACTCTCTACTGGACAAATGATCAATGTTTTCTCTCCTTAATAAGTTGATGGAGAGAGAGAGGAAGAGAGAGGAAGAATCTGTAGTTTATTTTATTTATTTATTTATTTATTTATTTATTTATTTATTTATTTAAGATTCTATTATTTATTCATGAGAGACACACACAGAGAGAGAGAGGCAGAGACAGAGGCAGAGGGAGAAGCAGGCTCCATGCAGGGAGCCCGATGTGGGACTTGATCCTGAGACTCTGGGATTATACCCTAAACCAAAGGCAGACGCTCAACCAATGAGCCACCCAAATGTCCCAGAATCTGTAGTTTAAAACAGACTTAAGAGACATTTTACAATTTAATTTTGGGACCTCATTTTGTTCCTTTAAAAATTGTTATTTGGGGATACCTGGGTGGCTCAGAGGTTTAACACCTGCCTTTGGCCCAGGGCATGGTCCTGGAGGCCTGGATCGAGTCCCACATTGGGCTCCCTGTGTGGAGCCTGCTTCTCCCTCTGCCTGTGTCTCTGCCTCTCTTTCTCTCTCTCTGTGTCTCTCATGAATAAATAAATAAAATCTTTCTAAAAAATTGTTTTTAAATTTATTTTTAGTTTTTAAAGTACTCTCTACACCCAGTGTGGGGCTCAAACTCATGACCCTGAAATCAAGAGTTGCATGGTCTACCAACTGAGCCAGCCAGGTGCCCCTAAAAGAATATTTTTTAAAATTTTACTGTCAGGAAATTTGAACACTAGACATTTGAAAATACTATTGAGTTATTACTTCTAGTATCTAATGTTATTGTGAACTTTAAAAACAAAGTAGTTCTAATATTTTAAAGATCCACTATGAAATATTTATGGATATGATGATATGAGTCTGGAATTAGTTTCAAAGTAATCCAGTAGGTGATGCAGAGTTTAATAAGTTGAAGTTCATGGGACTCCTGGGTGGCTCAGTGGTTGAGCATCTCCCTTCGGCTCAGGGTGTGATCCCGGGGTCCCAGGATCAAATCCCTCATCAGGCTCCCTGCAGGGAGCCTGCTTCTCCCTCTGCCTATGTCTCTGCCTCTCTCTCTCTCTGTCTCTCATGAATAAATAAATAAAATCTTAAAAAAAAATAAGTTGAAGCTCATAATTGCTGAAAGTAGATGATAGGTACATAGGATTTATTATTCTTTCTGCTGTTGCATAGGTTTGAAATTCCTATAATAAAATGTTAACACCACCACCACCAACAATAAACCCCTAGAGTCTAGATATATTAAGTTACTTGCCCAAGAGTTCAATTAGGGACAGTTTAAATCTGCAACTGGACTTGTGACTTCCAATCAGATTCTCATTCCCTTATAATAAGCTGTTTTGCAGAGAGGCCAAGCTTCTAGGGTACTAGATTATCTGCCCAAAGCTTGGTAAGCCAATGGGTGAACCAGGGAATTCACTATGGTGCTATCAAACACTCATACATGCAGTTCATCAGTAAGCAGCCAAGTGGCAAATTGGGATTGACTGGGAGTGCAGAGCAGCTGCTGACTTTTGAAGTATTGCCCAGAGTTCTTGGCTTTTCCCCATTTGGTCTTTCAGGGAGCCATTTCACAAATAGACTAGCCTTCAAGTGCCCAAATAAACTTACTTGAAGGGCTGCTGAGTCTGTACCTAGACGTTTCTTGATTGCATCACAAAAATTAGATTTTTGCTGAGAGCTGTATATGTAGTCAGACCAATATGGGGTCTAGCAACAATAGGTGAGGTGACAATGCCACCAAGGATTAGTTAGATTAGAATGTTGTTTCTACACTGATTAAGATTGTTTCACAAGCTGCTAAAACTCAGTCATCACTGCTGTAGGTCCCGCATTGTTGGGACACTCAGGCTAATGAGTAATCCATGGGGAAATGAAGAACTAATGAAGATCATACTGAAAATCAGAAAGATGATAAAGGGTTGGTGGCAGCAGTACCAAAACCAAGGAAGAGGCATATAAATCCTCCAAAGGAGGCAAATATGAACCCAGTATTTAAACACACCTAGTGAGGCAAACATCTCCTGCCATTATACAGCCTCTTTATTTTGAGGTTTTATCACCATATATTCAGAGTTTGAGTATCTACTTGGAGGTCATTTAGGGAAACAAAGCCAGCATGAAATCCTTCTGTCATCAATGCTAATACTGATGCTTTCACCTTTCCCATAATCAATATTCAACACAGATATATTTCTGGTAGTTGTTCCTAGTGGACATCTGCTGCTTTCTTCTGCCCATTAGCATATTTCTAAGAGCACCCCATACTCCCTCCTCATGTGTACTATCAGGGGAATTGTAATCAAATGGACAACTTACCCAAATCTCCTGATTTGTTTTAGGAGAAGCTTGGTTATGGAGGCTGTGATTTTTTTTTTTTTTAATTTATTTATGATAGGCACACAGTGAGAGAGAGAGAAGCAGAGACATAGGCAGAGGGAGAAGCAGGCTCCATGCACCGGGAGCCCGACGTGGGATTCGATCCCGGGTCTCCAGGATCGCGCCCCGGGCCAAAGGCAGGCGCCAAACCGCTGCGTCACCCAGGGATCCCTGGAGGCTGTGATTTATACCAACAGTGGCATTCTAAAGAGAATGGCTTTCGGGTCATGTTCTCAAGAGCCCTAAAACTTATCTACTCTGCATCCTGCCTTTTCAGTGGCCAGGAACTTATCCTCAATTCTATGATTTGTCCTTTTCATATAACAAATTCCCTTCTTGCTGAAGTCAGAATTGGTTTGTATTGCCTACAACCCAGCCTAAATAACACACGGTCTACATATGATAGGCAGCTACTAAAAGAGAACATATCAAAGATAGTGAGAATTCATTTAGTATGGAGCAGGGCAGTACTTTGGCCACATTTAATTCACATCATTATTATACACTAAAATCAAATCTATGCTGCTCGACTTGTTCTTGGAAAAAAATCAACTGGGCACTAAAATGTTGGCATATTTTTGGTTTTCCTTTTCTCCTGAAAAAAAAAAAAAAAACATTGAAAAGTCATGGTATTTTTATAAGCAAGCCCGCAATGTAATACGCTGAGATCACATTCATATTTTTATTTGTATGAAAACACACTTGCCTTCTGAAGAATATTCACACAGTAGATAGCAGTATGAATCTGATCTAGAACATCTTTTTCTTTAAATCAAAGAAAATTCATGATGGTCAGAATTCACACATTGCCTCAATTTTTTTCTTCTATATTTTCCAAAGGAGACTTGGTTATAGTTTACAAAATTTATCCCAGAAAAAAATATTTACAATCTGATAAACAAAGTGTGAGTGTAAGAGATGAATATTCCTCCTGGTTTAAGACCTACTGGACTATGGGGTGAATCAAGGCCATTTTTAGGAAACTCCAAGCAAGGGGAATGGGCCTCTTACCATTGCTTTCCTTATTTACAAGCCTTTCATATAGACAGGTCAGACAGCAGCACTTGAAAGTGCATGGTGATCTTTAGTCCCCCAGGTGGGTGGTAGAACTCTGGATCTTTTCCTTTTGTTAGATTTATTCATGAAGTGGCTCAGGGCAGGGTTCTGGGGTCCCGGGATTGAGTCCCACATCGGGCTGCCTGTATGTGGAGAACCTGCTTCTCCCTCTGCCTGTGTCTCTGCCTCTCTCTCTCTGTCTCTCATGAATAAATAAATAAAATCTTAACAAAAAG
The DNA here is from genome assembly GCF_018345385.1 of Vulpes lagopus. NCBI lineage: Eukaryota > Metazoa > Chordata > Mammalia > Carnivora > Canidae > Vulpes > Vulpes lagopus. Next base: position 117,755,622 of record NC_054830.1, on the reverse strand, counting down.
AAAGATTTATTCATGAAGATCCATCCTAGCTACTTGGTATGTGCTGAATTCTGTTCCCCCTAAATTCATATGTTGAAGCCTAATTCCCAAAGTGGCTATATTTGAAGATAGAGCTTTTAAGGAAGGAGTTAAGGTTAATTGAAGTGATATGAGTGGGGCCCTGATCCAATAGGACTGGTATCCATATAAGAACAGGGAGAGGGACAGCTGGGTGGCTCAGTGGTTGAGCACCTGCCATCGGCTCAGGTTGTGATGCCGGGGTTCTGGGATCGAATTCTGCCTTGGGCTCCCCTCAGGGAGCCTGCTTCTCCCACTGCCTATGTCTCTGCCCTTCTCTCTGTGTTTCTCATGAATAAATAGATAAATCTTAAAAAAAAAAAAAAAAAAAAAGAACAGGAAGGGACTAGAGCTTACTCACTGTGTGCACATAGAGAGGAAGATATGTGAAGACACGAGAAGGCAGCCATGTGCAAGATAGGAGGAAAGGACTCACCAGACAGCAATCCGGCTAATGCCTTTATCTTTATCTTAGACTTCTGGTCTCCAGATCTCTGAGAAAACAAATTTCAGTTGTTTAAGCCACCCAGGCTATGGTATTTCAGAAAGGCAGCCCTAGCTAACTAACATACTCCCTGTTTTCCAACATTTATACCTTATGTTCATATAAGGTATATTGGATCCCTCCCAATAGCCTATGATTCTTAGGCAAGGTCAACTTAACATTTTTATCAACAACTCCAACCTGACTGAATCTCAACTCCTTCTATTTCTTTCTTTCTTTTTTTTTTTTAAAGATGTATTTGTTTTTATTTATTTATTAATTTTTTAAAAGCATTTTTTATTTTTTTAAAGATTTTATTTATTTATTCACAAGAGACAGAGAGAGAGAGAGAGAGAGAGAGAGAGAGGCAGAGGGAGAAGCAGGCTCCATGCAGGGAGCCCGATGTGGGACTTGATCCTGGGTCTCCAGGATCACACCTTGGGCTGAAGGCAGCGCTAAACTGCTGAGCCATCGGGGCTGCCCTTTTTTTAAAAAAATTAATTTATTTTTAAAAAAATTGTTTTGTTTTTAATTTATTTGTTTTTAGAGAGAGAGAGAGAGTACAGGTAGGGGTGGGGACAGGAGAAGAGGGAGAGAGAGAGATTCTCCAGCAGACTCTGCACTAACATGGCGCTCAATCCTACAATCCCAAGATCATGACCTGAACTGAAACCGAGAGTCAGATGCTCAAATGACTGAGCCACTCATGTCCCCATTCTTCCCTTTCTTTATACCACTACCTGCCATTATCTGCACCCTGCTATTCCTATGCTCCGTTGTTGCTCAGACTGACCTGAGGGATAGGACTGTCCCAGCATAACATCACTACTGTGTTCAGACCACCTGAATCACAGTGCTTACTGCTTTTTATTTCTAAAATTCTAGGAACTCTGGTCCCTGTGCTTTTCATTCTTGGATACCTTGGGATCTTCAAGGGGTTTATTCAGTTAGCACATCTTATTTTCTTATCCCACAGCTACATATAGCCTTCTTTTGCCTGCATATACAGGGAATTTCTGAGTTAGATCAGGAGGGATTCAAGTCTAATTTCACTCTGTGCTTGTACCATTGTGCCCCTTTCTTTGGACCTGTTTTTGCAATTGGTCTACTCTGCAGAACTTCTTTCTCATTATGATTTTTCTTCTAAGGCATTCCCTTGTTTCTTCTGCAGTTTGCCACTTATGCTCATCAGCATATATCTGAATCCAGATTGTAAACGGGGTTCAGATCTTTTCCATGAGTATGCTGAGATCCATGGAAATCATAGCTGTATGGGGAGTGAAGGGTTGCCTAATCACAAGTTATCACATCCAAGCCTCATTTCCAGCTAGGTGGTTTACACAATTCTTGTGGGAGTTTTACCCACTGAACTTCTTATGTTTCACTCCATTTTAGCTCAACTCTTAGGACAAAATCTGTGATATGCTGATGAGTAAGATATTCAAATGAGACAGACACAGTGTCATAGCTCAAAGAATTTTAGAGAAGGTGTCCTAGGCTCTCAAGTTGAAATGTCTTTCCCTGATACCACTTGAACTTCTTAGCACTCCAGGACCACCCAAACTTTATCCTGTTGTTGTACCTTTTGAAAATTGCTTTTCCCTGGTAACAGTGATAGCCTGTGTCCCCCTTTCCCTTCCTTATCTTCATCTGAGCAAACAACAGTGCAGAGTAGAATCTTGTTCCCTCTTTAGTTTGTTCAGACACCAGATCCAGGCCACAAGAGCACTGCTTCTACTCCATATCCATAGGGGGAACGAGTTACTTTTCCAGAGGGAAAAAATGCTATGCACAATTGCATACCTCACTTGCTTTTTTAAGGTGTCTTGCTTTTTTTTTAGGTTAAAACCTAAAGGATATGGTTACTTAACAACTATCATTCCTTATCTGACATTTCTTTTCTTTTCTGAGAACAGATGTGTCACTGAAGAGAGTTGACAGATAAACCTGAGGTTGCTTAAAGGACCCTCAGTTTATGTTGGCTAAGTCTTTAGAATCAGATACAAAGAGGTTATCAAGACAGTGAATAGTCAATCAATAACTTGCAAAGTTTAAGCAAGAAAAAGTAATAGCCAAGGTGTTCAAGTAAACAGGAGACTCTCTTTTGTTACAAATTCACTAAAGTGAGAAATTTTGGTATACAAAACAAACATAAGTGTTTTCATCACTTCATTATGCCTATTACTACACAAAGTAGGGCACCTTATTGTTAATTTGTTGATTTTAAATTAGCACTTACATGTCATTTGTTTGTAACTTCAACTAGAATGATTATCATTTGGAATTTTAGGTCACTGTTACTTGAACTGTATGATTAAACTCAGGAATATTTTGCCTTAAATTCTAGTCTTCCTAGGTGCCCACTCTTGCCCATTGGTTTTCTCCTAATCTGGTATTGCTCGGCTGTTGTGTTTTGATCATGGAAGGAACTTGTAGAAATTGAGCAAATTTGTAGAGTCAAAAAAAATATACTGTCCAAAGTCAATTCTAGATTTTTCCCTATTAATATGGATATGAGTTTTGAAATTTCAGTCTTCAGAGTTTGATTAAGGAAAGAATCCCATGGCTTTCTTCAGAAAGACACGCCATATCCCCACACATCTCCTCATCAAGGTACCCATTTAACCATTACCCGACATAGTGCCCGCAGCCAACTGTAGAATTATTTTTACTCCAGATCTTCAGGATAAATTAATATTTTGTGGACATGGAGAACCACATTCCTATCCATCTGTTCCCCAAACTTAATGTCTCCCCTATTCCCCTTTAAATACCTACACTGGGTTTTCTAGGGTCATTCTACAAATGCTTAATTTCTGTGGGGAAAAGTGATTTTTATAGAGTGATGGCACAAAGAATAATAGATGAATTACCATTAAACAGTCCTGTTCAACTCTGCTCAGGTCTTCCCAAAGAGTTTAAATCCTGCTGCTTCCTGTCAACCCAGGACAAGTGGGCCAAATCAAAATGCGGGGAGGGGAGGGCAACATGCAACTATCCTCTCAGTGTGTTTTAAAATACCAATTTGCCTAACCTGTCTGCAAAGAATGTGGGGTGTTTCTCAGATACTGAAGCATAACAAAACAGCAACAACAAAACAAAGAAAACACCACGAGTGGCTTTATTCTTTCCTACAACCTGCAGTAGAAAATTTTGATAAAGCAAATGCATATTTTGATTTTCTCATTTTGATAGAGCGAACACATATTACTCTCAAAAGAGCAAATGTTAAAACCTTTAATAGTATGCCAAAGAACAAAAGCAACAACCTCCCATGAAAAACTGTAATTTAGTCCTCTAAGCACCCTGCAATCCCATTTCTCTTTTCCTTGAGATTTTTGAAAGTTATTAGAAAGAGTAGTAAATAGAAGATTCCAGGAAGAGGAGTATTTCATTATTTGTTTGAAAAAGGAAACAGATTGGTATGGGATAGAGGAGGAATGGAGTGTTCACGGGACTATCTCTTACTGATGTGCAGTGATGGGCTGAGCCAGCTGGGTCCAGATACCAGACAAGACTTCAAGGCCATAGGGGGCGGGGAAGAAGGCTTCGAGAAAGAGCTCCGAGAGAGTGGCTGGAATGTTTGTTTAGAAAGCAGCAGGGATTATCTGATAAACTGGGGGTAAACTGCTTGTCATTTTTCTAATGTAAATGAAACCAGTAGTGAAGTGAAAAGCTGACTTCCTCTCACTGGACAGATAAAGCCAAATGGTTATTTTTAGGTTCATTTACAGAAGAAAGTAAATATTTTATTCCTCGTGTCCAACACTTACCAACTCCTCCTGGCCTCTCGGAATGTTTATTGGGGCTGAGTGAATGGCAAGTGCAGGAAGAGAGGGGGGAGGGGAAGAGTGCATTAATCCCTCAATTTTGCCTTGGGGCTTCTGATGGTGCGCACCGAGCGTTTGAAGTTGGCGACAGAATGAGGATTTATACAGAAGTGAGAACTGGCTGGTTCTCTCCGGGCCATGAAACTTGCCCATCTCAAAATTATCATTTCAGAATGATCTTGCCTTCCATTTACCCACAAGGACCTGCCCCAAAAGGTATTTAATTTTTAAATGGGCATACAAATAATTCAAAACAAAACACGCTCTTAACCACAACAAAAAACCCTTATTTAAAATCCCTGGAAGGCTTCTGGTGAGAGCAGCGTGTGACTGACGTGGTAAATTAGGCCTGCTGGAGAAAAATCAAGACAAAATATGGATTCACTGTGTTTTTGAAAGGCAGCCATCTTTCCAGGAGAAGGGGCACACCACGTTGTATCAAGAAACTCCATCTTTCCCCATGTTTTCCATCTCCTTCTCCTGCTGGCAATGGCAAGCAGGTTGAGCAGATGCGAGGAAAGAATTAATACCAGCCTTGGGAACATGTAAACGAAATATTTCTTTAGAAACACCTACCTTTAAATTCCATTAGTTCAACCCGACCCTGGAAGGGACTGGATCAGGGAGATGATTTACACGGCGCGGGCTGTTTGTCCAGCCTTAGAGCCCTTCTGTAATATGAAAAACGTGTAGACGAATTTAATATTTCTCCAATGAATTGGCACGGGCTTTAAAATCTTGCTTTGACTCAGATAACTGCATTTGTTTTAGTGCTAATAAATTCACCTCGGGAAGGATTTTCCTTTCCTTTTTTTTTTTTTTTTTTTCTCTTCCCTGGGTTCATTCATAGCTGCTACCCATTTGTCTCTGTAAAACCAACTCTCCCCTCTGAAAAAGCAGCATAACCAGTCAAAGAACAAGTATATAGGATTAGCACATTATGAAGAATAAAGAGAAGCTTTCAGCTCTCTGTCATGGATGATATTTATCACATTTTTCACGACCGGCTCTAATAACAGTGCAGAGATAAAATAGGCTTGATACATCTCTCCTGTACAGAGAATTTTACACCAACTCTGAGAAATCCGGGAGATGAAACATGTACTTCTCCCCTCGTGCAGTTTTTATTAGTCTAAAAATGGGAGGTGTGCGTGGAGGGGGGAGCCGGCTGCTACAAAAGTGGGCTTGAATTTTCTGTCTGTTATGCTAATGTATTCATAGAAAAAGCTGGTGCTGAGGGCGGTTCTCCAATTAAGACAAATGAGGCACATTGAATTTCTCCCCCAGGGCACAGCAGGGGTGCTGGCAAAATCTACTTTATTCTTTTCTGTCAGGGCTGAACTGGAAACAAAAGCATGAAAATTCAACACATCCACTTACAGAATAATAAAGGCTGTTGTTTAAAGCGTGAAGAGTTTTGGCACCCTTCTGGGGCTTTATGCAAATCACTCTTCCTCTCCACGGCTACCACACCATCGGTCTTGGAAATTAAAGATGTACTTGGTCGGTTAACAGCGGAAAGGAGCCGAGCAGGCTGAAACTCAATTAGATTTGTATTAAGCAAATAAATCAGGACTGACTGGTATTGGCTCAACTAAAATGCATTATGGGCTGACAGTAATTCTAATTTGATTGACAAATATATGTGGTATGTTATTAACCTAAATGAAAGATAAGAATCCTTTTTTTTTTTTTTTTCCTTTAAGGATTTTATTCTAGTAAACAATCCTCTCCTCCCTCCAAACTCCCACGAAACGGTAAACAGAGACCACCGGCATGGTGCTGTTTACCATCGTGCTCAAGAACCCAGGAAATCTATTTTCTGATACATGTTAGAGTTTAAGATGAAATTATTCTGCGGAAGGGCATTTGTTTTCATTGATTTATTTGGCGTAAGGTAACAGCTGAACACATTATTTATTTGGAGGAGTGAGACACACCAAACACACTGTTTTTATTACGGTGAGTAACACAAAAGCGTAGACCAGTATATGCCTGGTGATTTACTGGGAGCTCCGCAGGACATGATGCTTTCCTACGCTGGGGCCTATAGGAAGGAGCTTCAAATGAGATTCAAAGTCATAAATGAAGATTTCAATCAAATCCTCCGAAGCTTTGAGGAGAGAAAAAAAACCTCTTAGCGAATCACATCAATGTGTTGGTGTGCGTGGTTAGATGAGTTCCCCTTGTGAGAAGGTTCTGGGAGTTTCTTTTTAGCACGTCTCCTTGTCTTCCTATTCACACTTTTAGAACTTAAAGAAATTTAAGGCAGTACACTTCACATACTGCTAAACTGATAATTAAATACTCATTTAATCTTTTTTTCTTTATTGGAACCACCTCCCATTTTCCCCATCTCTTCCTTTCATCTGCACGACCCCCTTTTCCGCCTGGCTACCAGATTAGGGACTCATTCTTATCTTTCAATTATCTCTCCTGTCTTTTCCCACCTGGCTCTTCCTGCCAACTCCCGCTGCTTGGTGCTCTGCATCCATCTCTCCCCCTGGAGACCTGGGGAGCCCCTGCCCTGCCGGGGCTGCTTCCGGAGGCCCCACAGCTCCTGCGGCACCTGCTCTTACTCCTGCTGTCCTCGGCCCTCCTCTGATGAACACATGAAAGTTACTCAGCCGAAATACTTTTCCTCTGGCCCCCCATCCCAAAGTTTCCTCCCCATCACCATCGATTATCCTCCTCACTGATGCTGAGAGTCAAGAGAGAACATCAAGAATGTGACATCAGCGATCACTCTCAGCCTCAGGTTTCACATACTATTTCTTCCATCCCAGATTCAATTCTCTATTTTTAGCTTTCAAGCAATTGCCATGTCAGACCTCTCAGGCGCTACTCTCACTTATCTCTTCTCATTCCCTGGCGGAGCCGGCCGTCAGTTGGGCTTCTTTTTGTCTTTCCTTTTCGTCTAGTTTTTGCTCTCTTGCTTGACACCTCCGAAATTGACCCGAAAAATCCGTTTTTGAAACTTCAATGTCCGTCCCAACACTGATATACAATCCGTTCAGGCCAGTCCCTGCCACTTATTGCTGGTTTAGAATAACCTTGTACTTTTATTTTTGTTACAATCAAACCCAGACACCAGACTAGAACGTTCCCTGAGCAGACACATCCAGTGAAGTCATACAAGCAAAGCTTAATTCAGCTTATTTTGCAAGACAGGTGAAGCTAACTCGCCCTGGGTGACTTGCTTATGCCCCTGAAAACCATAAGCAAAACCTACATTGTTCTGCAAAATTGACATGAGGTAACAGCTAACGAACTCCCTTTCTTTTTTTTTTTTTTTTTTAAATTTATTTATTTATGATAGTCATACAGAGAGAGAGAGGCAGAGACATAGGCAGAGGGAGAAGCAGGCTCCATGCACCGGGAGCCCGATGTGGGATTCGATCCCGGGTCTCCAGGATCGCGCCCTGGGCCAAAGGCAGGCGCTAAACCACTGCGCCACCCAGGGATCCCCCGAACTCCCTTTCATTTAAAAATAATTCTAATATCGTGACCCATAACTGCACAGAATAAACGGTGGCTGCCTTCTCACTGTATAACCTGCTTCACCGCAATATACCTGTAAGCCTCATTCCACGTTGTGGTTTAGGTGTTCCCAGTTTGCAAACTGTCCTTGCAATGTGTGTATGTGGGGGGCAAACTTTTACCAATTACTACCTCAGTGATTCATTGTTTTTACTCCTGCTTTTTTTTTTTTCCTAAATTTCTGGCATATTTAATTAATGCTTCTTCAATTTTCAGATTCTTTTGATTTTGTTTTAAAGATTTATTTATTTATTTGAGAGAGAGAGAGAGAGAGAGAGAGAGAACAAGCAGAGAGAAGGGGGAGAGGTAGAGGGAGAAGCTGCCTCTCTGTTGAGCAGGGATCCTGATGTGAGACTCGATCCCAGGACCCTGAGATCATGACCTGAGCTGTAGGCAGACACTTCACCGACTAAGCCACCCAGGTGCCCCAGTTTTCAGATTCTTTTAGTTTACATTCTTTATTATGGGATGACTGTTAAAAGTGAGATCAAATGTAATTGTCTTGAAGCATTTTGCGTATGCCTGTTAGATGATCCATATTGGTTTTTTCTATTTAAAAGCAGTAACACTACAGATCTGTGACATGTACCCAAAACCCATTCTACAGACCTTTGTGAATCTCAAGATTGATTGATTGATTGATTTTTCATCTTTAAAAATTGTGGTAAAATATGTGCAACATAAAATTCACCACTTTAACTATCTTTTGGTGTGCGATTCAGTGCCATTGAGTACATTCACGATGTTGGGCAACTATCACTGCTATGTGTTTCCAGAGCTTTTCCCTCATCGCACACTGAGAGACTCTACCCATTTAAAAAATAACTGCTTTGTGGAGCCTCGGTGGTGTAGTCAGTTGGGCATCTGACTCTTGGTTTCAGCTTAGATTGTGATCCCAGTCATGTCATGGAGCCCTGCATCAGGCTTTGCACTCAGCATCGAGTCTGCTTGAGATTCTTTCTCCCTTTCCATCTGCCCCTCCTGCTCTTGCACTCTCTCTCTAAAATAAAATAAATCAACCTAAAAAAAAAAAAAAAAAAAAACCAAACAACTCCCCATTTCTCCCTGGCCCTGACCTCTAGTAATCACTATTCTACTTTGTCTCTGATTTTGACTACCCTAGACACCTTATATAAATGGAATCATACAATATTGGTTCTCTTGTGACTGGCTTACTTTGCTTAGCCTAACTGTTACATCTTCAAAGCTCATCCTTGTTTGTAACATTAGAATTTCCTTCTTTTTTAAGGTTGAATAATATTCCATTGTGTGCACGTACTGCATTTTGTTTACTCAAAACATCACTGATGGACACATGGGTTGTCTTCACACTTAGCTGTTGTGAATAATGCTACTATAAACATGATGCATTAATATCTGAGTCTCTGTTCTTAATTCTTCTGTGTGTGAAATCTCAAGATTTGATGACACAAATGAAGCATATGATTTGATTTCCTCATAAGACTCTTCCTTCTTAGACACTTTCATGTTTTCCTCTTTGCCATAACTGACAGTAGTTCATCTTCTCGTTGGGGTCATTTTTTTTTGTCAAGAAATACAGCTGTATATCTACTCGCAAGGCACAAGGCAAGGCTAAGGCAAAACCAATGGATGCTCTTTCACCCCTCTTCAAATGCGTAGTAAATCTAGAGGGAGGAAAACAATCTGCTATGGGGCAGAAAAGCTTTCCTTTTGCCTTTCTAGGTTCTTTGACTGGTCTAACAATCAAACCGACATAAGGCAGATTAACCAAAGTAAAGCAAGCAAAATTATGTACACAGGGGACCCCCACAAAGATATGAAGACTCAAAAGGCAGACAGGTGGTAGAGGCTTATATAACACCCTGAGCTAAGGGAACTGTTGGGGGTCTGGGGATACAAAGAGGAGGAAAGCCATTCACAGGAAGGTGGAGGAGAGGTTTGGAAAATAAAGGTTGCCCTGCTATGCAGATAAGTTTCTTAAGTTAAAAAGTTACGTGTACTAATTGCCCTCTTCCTGGTACAGGTGCCCTTTCCAAAGTAAATTTAGGCAGTTTAGAGTGAAGTAAAGAGCTTTTCTTGAATCTGCTTGGCTTTGATTGCCTTTGGCTTGAAATAATCCTTTGCCAAAGAAACATATTTTGGGGTGGCAAAATCTGCTCCCCTGGAGTTCCAACTTTGAAACTTTGCATAGAAGTTTCATAATCCAGCAGGTAAGCTGGTATCTTGCTCCATATCTCATTGGGCTGGTCTCAGTCTTGGGAAAAAAATCTGTGCAATTACATAGCTGTATCTTCTTTCAGGAGGTAGGTGATACAGATGGACTCCCAAAGTTAGGCCTATTTCATGTAAGCAAGCAACCGGTATTTAAGAAAAGCTTATCTATAGATACAATAGGAAAACAATGATTAATGATTGAAGTGGACTATAATCCCAGTTTCTGAGTTCAGAGGGCAGCCAGTGGACAAGATTTTTAGATGTCAGGCATGAAGTATCTTCAGATAGAGTGAGGGCAGACTGTGGACCTCTGACAGATTTTCTTGGTTTGCAGTTTGAATATCTTTGGTGGTCTTTCTGATTGGTTCACCTAGCAACAGTCACCAAATATTGTCTAAACATGAGTTGTTGTGGCAATTTCTCTGAAGTTTAAGTTAAGTCATTCACATCAAGTTTACAGGATTTCAAAGAAAGGGGCAGCTTTTTTTCTTAGCGATTCCACATCAGAAGAGTAGAAGAAATTGGAGATTTGTAGTGAGACATTTGAGGAAACTAGAAGAATTCAGGATCCATTCCAGTTACAGGTATGTAACAAAACCTCAAAGGCCATTAATAGAACTAGAATCTGAGGGACGCCTGGGTAGCTCAGTGGATGAGCTTCTGCCTTCAGCTCAGGTCATGATCCCGGAGTCCTGGGATCGAGGCCCGCTTTGGGCTTCCCAGAGGGAGCCTGCTTCTCCCTCTGCCTATGTCTCTGCCTATCTCTCTGTGTCTCTCATGAACGGATAAATAAAATCTTATAAAAACCCAACGACCTAGATTCTGATATCTATAAATATACATTATAGTTTCTTCCTTTTTTTTTTTTTTAAAGATTTTATTTATTCATGAGAGACACAGAGACAGAGGCAGAGGGAGAAGCAGGCTCCATGCAGGGAGCCTGATGTGGGACTCAATCCAGGGTCTCCAGGATCACGCCCTGAGCCAAAGGCAGGCACTAAACCGCTGAGCCACGCAGGGATCCCTACATTGTAGTTTCTAGTGAAACATAATTTTTCTCTCCATAAGCAACCCCATTTCTACCAATAATAATTATGGTAAAACTAATTTGTTTGCAAAATAAGTCTAATCTTATTAAATTTGGCCTCATTATTTTATATAAATGCAGCAAGGATAGTTATTGAACATGTAGACTCTTTTAAATCTGCTTTGTTGGAACTTTTCATAAGGAACCCCCGACTGGACTCTTAAAAGCCTCTTGACACTAGGAAGTCAAGCCAAGGATGTGCCATCAGACTTTGCCTGCAATGTCTACAGATTTTGGTGAATTCCTCTCTTCTTGAGGTCCCAAGATATCCTAAGTTTCCTGTATCTGCTAGGAAGTGACTTTCCTTACTCACGTATTGGTAACTCTGAGCAAGGAGGAACCAGGCTGTTCTTCCCAGAGGCTTTGTAAATGGCTCCATAAAGTCAATTTAGTTTCTTAAAGTTGTCTGATTTTGATTTAGGGAGATTTGTCAAAAATATCAGGTGGTTTGGACACTTGGTTAAACAGGATCACTGATCATTATGAAACAACAGTTAATTATCTATTCGGCCAAAGCGACATAAAAGATATTAAAGGCAAATACAGAAAGTCACATAGTTGCAAGCAAAACTTAGCTCTTTAATATTAAGAAGACTCAGTTTTCTTAAGTGATCAAATACTAATAATAAAGATAACATGAAGCACAGGAAATTATTTTGATAAATATATTTATCAAAGTTTTGCTTCCTAAGCATATTATGTAAAAGGTAAAGAAAAAAACCTTTCAATCTCTCATCAGGAGCAAAACATAGTTGAAGGAAATTTGTCCTTTGATCAGATAAAGGTAAATGTAAATGAAGTTTTAGTTTTACATATATATGTTACTGATTTTAAAGTTAAATTTAATAATTTTTTTATTAAATTTATTCAATTTAAGCCAACCTGACCACATAAGGTAAGATCTTTTTCCTCTCTCTCCTCCCAACTTCTTATTTAGTTTATCCATTACTTTCTTCTTTCCTATTTTGAAATAACCAGTTTTACTTTGGGACAAATTCACTTTCTTTTCCCTGAACAAAAATGCATCTTCTTGTCGCATACATTTTCTTTTTTTTTAAAAATTATTTATTTATTTATTTATGATAGTCACACATAGAGAGAGGAGAGAGAGAGAGAGAGAGAGAGAGAGAGAGGCAGAGACATAGGCAGAGGGAGAAGCAGGCTCCATGCACCGGGAGCCCGACATGGGATTTGATCCCGGGTCTTCAGGATCACGCCCTGGGCCAAAGGCAGGCGCCAAACCACTGCGCCACCCAGGGATCCCCCTCGCATACATTTTCTTATTCCAAAACACGTCCCACTTTCCAGGCATTAAGTTGTTTCTCTTATTATTTCTAGTAGCTTTCATTACATGCATTAAATAGAATTAGAAACCCTAACTTCTAGTGAAAACTAATAAAAAAGCAATTGTGACCTATACGTTATATCAGTATTCTTTAGAGTCAAAAAGTTTTTAAGTATATTTCATAATTTCTAGAAGCATATGTGCTTTTTTATAGTACAATCTTTCTGTGTGACACAAGACGTGTTTACTAGCAGATTCAAATCTATCTTCAGTTCTACAATAGGTAGCCAAAAGTAGATAAACCTACATTTAATAATTAATATTTCACTGTTTTGTCTTATTTGGAAATGATCTAGGTACTCGATAAATTTTTATCACGTAACAGCAAAATTCCAGAGTTTCAAAGTTACCAAAAAGATCTTAGAAGCCGTTTTTAAGAACACACTCCATGAAACATAACTGTGCTAAAAGGTTCAATTAAGGAGTGCCTAACTGGCTCAGTCAGTAGAGCATGTGACTCTTGATCTCCAGGTCCTGAGTTTGAACCCCATGTTGGATGTAGAGCTGACTTAAAAAAAGACAAATAAAATCTTAAGAAGTTCACTTAAAATCTTATCCCACTTAAACCTATAGAATTTACTTGCTCCTAACAATTATGTTTAGATTACTTATGAAAACTTTATAAGATATTAGACAAAATCTCAGCCATCATTCTGAGGTACTTTTCTTGCTAACAACTTTTATGACAGGAGAAACAAGAACTTATTTAATAAACACTGTCAGAATAAAACTTGTATGTATTATTTCAGTGCTGATAACTCTGAAGACATACCTATTTTAATTGGACCAACAATCTTAAACTAGCTTTAATGGTGAATATTTTCCCAGGTCACATGAACTTGAAAATCATTTGGATTAGATTTTATTTTATTTATTTTATTATTTTTTTAAGATTTTATTTATTCATTCATGAGAGACACAGAGAGAGAGGCAGAGACACAGGCAGAGGGAGAAGCAGGCTCCATGCAGGGAGCCCGACGTGGAACTCGATCCTGGGTCTCCAGGATCGGGCCCTGGGCTGAAGGCGGCGCCAAACCACTGGGCCACCCAGGGATCCCTGGATTAGATTTTAAATATTTCTAGAAGTTTCAGGAATCTTTAATTCATAAGTTTTTGTTTTTAAGGCAATTAAATAGGACCTCTTTTATAAATCAATATGGTAATACCATTTGAAGGTAGAAAAATATCTCACATCTATAATGCACATATACAAACACTTAGCAATATACAGATAGATACAAAGACCTAAGAACTTTTGTTTGAAAATTTTAACCATGAGATTGATAGGATAATGCAAAATTCACTAGTTTTTAAAAGACCATTTGGATCGAAATTTTGTTTTGGCAGCTAGAATAAGTTAAGTTTGCCTGCTCAGATGGCAAAAGCTTTTTACTAATACTTGCAGAAAGAACATTTAGGACTTTTCATTAGCCCAACTTCCAAATGTTTCCTTTTTATTCCCATTAAGAAGAGAAACTTCTCCTTAAATTTTGCATTTCAAAGGATGGCTTTTAGGTCCTCAAGAAGATAAGGAGTGGGCATGTAGAAAATCTGTATCACAAAGGCACATAGATGGTATCCGAGTTTTCCCCAATAGACTTATTGTTTTTGTTTTTTTTGTGTTTTTAAAAGATTTTATGTATTCATTTGAGAGACAGCAATGAGCAGGGGGAGAGGCAAGAGAGAGAGGGAGAAGCAGACTCCCTGCTGATCGTGACCTGAGCCCAAGGCAGATGCTTAACCACCTGAGACACCCAGGCACATCTCCAATATAGTTTGGGGGCATATTTAGCTATTATCAGAGGTCTAGGATATTTACTATTAAATTTTTTCCTTCTTTTCTTAAGTACAGGACTGTTTTGTTTCCAATGTCCTGATTTTGCACAACATTTGCAAGCATTTTGAGACTAGGAGAGATTTTGTTATTGGTAAGAATAAGTGGACTTTGAACTGTTCCCAGAGCTGCATCTCTGATTTTGTAGAGATCTGTAGGACAAAGACAGTTGTTCCCAGTTCCTTAAAGAATTGATTGTACCCTGAAAAATATCAAAAGACTAATATTTTCATTCAACTACATATTCTTTTTTTTTTTTTTTTGAAGATTTTATTTATTCATTCATGAGAGACAGAGAGAGAGAGGGAGAGGCAGAGACACAGGTAGAGGGAGAAGCACGCGCCATGCAGGGAGCCTGACATGGGACTCGATCCCGGGTCTCCAGGATCAGGCCCTGGGCCAAAGGCAGGCCCTAAACCGCTGAGCCACCTGGAATGCCCCTCAACTACATATTCTTTAATTTCCTTCTTTATATCAGGGAGATTTCCAGCTATGATGTAAATGAAAATATTTCTATATTCTAGAATTTCAGGGTTGGAAGTAGTATGCCTTAAAAAAAATCTGAATAAAGTGTTCAACAAAGGCCTTCAGATACTCACCTTGTTTCTGAGTAAACGGTTCAACCTGAGATCAATTCACCTTAGTTGGAGGAGCTTCTGCTGTTGTTTCTATCAGCCCCAGAATATCAGCCTTCTGCTGAGACATTTCCAGGTCATTTGTAGGAAGGCCTGGGAGAAACTCTAGCCATTTGTTTCCTCTGGGGGAGGGGACTCTCCTAGGGGCCATTTGGCTTGTCTGATAACTACAGTATAATCATGGGTGGGAAGAACATCCCTTCATAAGCAAACTTGGTCCCTGTGAGCAGAGCTGTGAGTGGCCACTAATCTTCCTAATTCCTCTCTAAATTTGGTAGCATCTTCTGAAAGAGGAGGTTAAAGAGCTTTGTAATTCAGAAGATGTGCTCTAGCTTCCTGAACTCTTTGTGGTAGGTGTCCAGGATACTTTCACAAAGGACATTGCATAGGAAGTCCTGAAGCTGGCAGAGCCTAATTACAGAGCCCTGGAAAGTAGGAGTGGTTGTCAGCGATACAAAGCAAGCTTTACTGCCCATCTGGGGTATTTTTGCTAAATTCACTTCCTGGCTTTTAGTGTTTACATGACTAATCCATGTATCCATGGCCTGGACATCAGACAGAGTGCTTCCTGTAAATCTTATAAAGTGAAGGAAGTCAAAACAGGTGTAGGGGCCTAGGGCTGGCTTCCACAAGATGGGCTACTTTGGCATGAATATTATTTTGAGCTAAAAGCAATCAAAACCAACAGATTCAGGAAAAGCTCTTTGTCTCCCTCCCCAACTGCCTGCTTGTACCAGGAAGAGAGCTACTAATAGAGATTCTTCTTTACTTAAGAAATGGTACCTACATAATAGGACAATCTTGGCTTTCCAAACATCTTTAATCTTTCTGCTAATGGTTTTCTTCCACCTGTATCCTCAGACCCCCATCCCCCTCCTTAGCTCCTAGAAGCACCATGTTGCTCTCCTCCCTTTGGAATTTCCATGCCTGTGTGGAATCCCCACAAGTACATTATTAAATTGGACTTTCTTCTGTTAATCTGTCTCATGTCAATTTGATTTTTAGTCCAGCTAGAAGGACCGTGAATGGCAGGGGAGATTCTTCCCCAACACAGGCAACTATATGTTTAAAGGATTTTCTGGGAAATTTGGAGGAGCTTTGAGATCTAAGAAAATTTGCTCAAATGATGGGGCTGGATTTTGACAGTATGGTTGACTAGGAGCCCAGAGATCCATAAGATCTTCTGTAGGGTCAGGGAGAGGGAGTTGGGGATAAAAGGGAATATAAAAAGGTGGAGAAGGGAATTTACATTAGATGTGGACTTTACTTTTTGTTCTATGTACAATTTTTGTTCTTTCATTTTATTAAGTGAGTCCCTAAAGCTACCTTTATACTCCTCTGTATCTACTTTCCAACTTAGGTCTTTCCATAGGTATCAATAAGGCAATTGTTTGAAATGAGAGTTCTAAAAAAAAAAAAAAGGTTTCTTTTAAATATAGCCAACTAAAAAATCCATTCTCAGGCCCCTGATGAGAGGGATCTCATATGAAACTTCATAGCAATCTCAAACCAATAAACCTTTTTATGGCTTAACCATGGATGCAAGAGGCATCCCACATGATGGTGCAAAAGATGCAGCCCTTATAATCCAAAAAGTTTACTTCCAAAGATAGCCAAAAGAAGGAGTTAGACCCATATCTAGCTGCAAATGGAGTACAACCCACATTTCCGTCCAGTCAAATTTAATAACTCAGAGGAAAATAATGACAATCTCTGAAAAGGAATCAACAGAAAACGAGAGTACTCATGGCAAATTTTTACCCAAGTTGCTATACCCAAGGGCCCAGTTCACCCAAATATTTTCTCCTGATAATCTAAGTTTAGAAAAAGAAGGACTCCTGGGTGGCTCAGCAGTTGAGCGTCTGCCTTTGGCTTAGGGCATGATCCTGGAGTCCCATGATCGAGTCCCGCATAGGGCTCCCTCATCCAGCTGCCAGGGAGCCTGCTTCTGCCTCTGTCTGTGCCTCTGCTTCTCTCTCTCTGTGCCTCTTGTGAATAAATAAAATCTTTAAAAAAAAGAAGAAGAAAAAAGTACATTCAGCATTCTTGCTTCCATCAAACCCTGCAGGCAGAGATGCGGGGAACTGTTGCAGTAAGAATTTTGACCTGCTGGCTTTCATCAGAGGTTCCTGGATGTCTCAGCTACAGCAGCTCAGAGTGAACAGTGTCTAGCCAGTGAATGTCCTGTTGTGGTCACCAACTGTAGGGGCAGAAGAATTTCCCTTTCACTCTTCTAGGTTCTTTGGCCTGGTAATCAAGTTGACAGGAGGCAGAGCAATCAGAGAAAACCAGAATTACGTATGTAGGGAGCTCCATAAAGATATGAAGACTCAGGGCAGCCCGGGGGGCTCAGCGGTTTAGCTCCGCCTTCAGCCCAGGGCCTGATCCTGGAGACCAGGAATCGAGTCCCACGGCGGGCTCCCTGCATGAAGCCTGCTTCTCCCTCTGCCTGTGTCTCAGCGTCTCTCTCTCTCCCTGTGTTTCTCATGAATAAATAAATAAATAAATAAATAAATAAATAAATAAATAAATAAACAAACAAACTTAAAAAAAAAGATATGAAGACTCAAAAGGCAGCGGGGTAACAGAGGCTTACATAACACCAGAGCTAAGGGAAGGGGCGGGAGTCCAGAGATGCAAAGGAGAGGAAGGCCATTCACAGGAAGGTGGAGGAGAGCTTTGGAAGATAAAAGTTGCCCTGTTATGCAGATAAATTTCTTAGGTATAAAGTTACGGGTGCTTATAGCTCTCTTCCTGGCACAGATCCCATCTCCAATTTAATTTAGGCGGTTGAGGGTGTAGTGATGAGCTTTTCAATAATCTGCTGGGTTTTGTCTTTAGCTCAAAATAGTCCTTTTGCCAAAGACAGATATTTTAGGGTGGCAGGATGTGCTTCTCTTCATCGCTGGATCCTAGATCTGGGATCAGTTGTTCAGTTTAAACCAAATTATCCCCTGGGAGAGATACTTTTCAAACCTCGAATTCACATTCAAAGTATTTTTCTACTGCTTCTAGTGCAAGGGAAGGACTGAAAGCAACACAGGAAGCCAGGTTTAAGGGGGAGATTGACACCTGGGTAATCAGAAGGCTTTGTTCCCTAAAGCCCAGTTAAATAGTGTTGAGCTATCACTCAGTGCTAACAGCAACAGTTTTCTCTTGCATTGCTCTAAAACCAACTACTAAATAATGTTAGGATATCTTTGAGGCAATAATGTGTAATCACTCACAGTTCTTTTGAAGGGAATGTGGTTAAGATAAAAGAGCCCAAAGGCAGAGAGCTTTTAACTACCAGCCATTCAGCAATATTACTTTCCACACTCCCTCCCGCCCTACTCCCCTCCCCTGTAACCCTTGGTGTAAATCTTCCTTCTGGATTAAGTGTTGGAGAGAGAGATTGTGAAATCACTTAAAAAAAAAAAGTTAAAAAGTTCTTCTTGTTGCTGTTGTTCACTATTTCTGTTGGCTTCATTATATTTTAAAATATCAGTGTGGTAGAGAGTGTTCTGAATTTTGAATTACTAGGTTGCATAGCCACCTGTTGTGGAAGAGGATTTCCATCCATCATTTAGAGGACTTAAGTTTCCTCCAGAGCAGTGGTTTTGACCCCTAAGGCAGGTAAAGAAAGCCACTAATTGAGAGAGAGGGAGAGAGGCTGGCAATTGATTTCTCTCAGGGGCAGTACTACTATCTCTTCTGATTATTTTGCAGGTCTAGAGAGGGAGCTGGGAAGAGAGTCTCCAATGGATACATGGGGAATTACAATGTTGTCTGGAGAGGTATTGGCCAAGAATGGAATCCCTCACAATTGGCAGGCATGGTCCAAGCCAGTATCGACAATCCTTTGAGTACCATCAGATGGAAGTGTCCATGGAGCAACTCTCGTCTGGAGTGGCCTATTCGAAGCTTTTCTTTATTGAATTTTCATGTAGCTCTGCTTTGAGATATCAATAACCAGGAGATTAGTCTAAAGTCAAGGTCTAGGTGCTCTATCTTCCTGGGGGGTGGTACTTTTCTCAACCTAGCTCATATGGCAGCTCTCCTAACTTCTTTGTGCTCCAAGGCCTCTGAATTGGACTGTTCTTTCTTAATTCTCAGCATCATTTTCCTTTTATTTTACTTCTGAAAACACTTCAAATATAGACATTTTAAAAAGCAAATGCCCTCTCTGTGCTTCTTAAGGGATTTGCAGAGGTATGCTTGTATCTTTACTTTATGCATACATATCAAGTTTACCTATTTATCATTTATCAATCTATTATCTATCTCAACTATTTTATAAAAGGACCTATAACACACTTGGGACCAGCTCTGACAGTTGGTCAGTTAATAAAAAAAAAAAAAAACTGGCCAAGGTAGGAATATATGAAAAACAAAACATTTACTAGAGCAACCTCTTTATGAAGGGATGGGTCGTTTCCAATGATTTGGAAATTTTGCATGGTTTTTCTTGCACATACTCACGATGCATGGTCTATAGTTTCTAGTTTTTATCTCTTTCAAGAAAGAGTTTATAGACAATTAAGAAGCAATGCGTAAGTAGAATCATTCTCAGTAAGTGATTCTTACATGTTGGTACCTGAGCCACTTGGAGGACTTGTTAAAACACAGAATGCTGAGCCCCATCCTAAGTGTTTTGGATTCAGTAGGTCTGGAATGGGGTCTGAGAATGTGTGTTTTTAACCAGTTCTTTCAGAACTACCATGCAGATTTTCATCATATATCACAGAAAGTATGTCATAGTTTATAGTAAGAAGAAATAATGTTGATAAGTAAGAAAAGTTGGTTAATAGAAAGTTGACAATGAATATAAATATATACATATTTTTATATACTTAGATATACAGCAATCCATATTCACATGCATTTTTTTCCCCTAGCGCATTCCTACATTGACATACGGTGTGGATAATGTGCTATGAATAGCTGACTTTACAAGAGGAGGAAGGAAGTCCTTTAGGAAATGAGATTGTTCCTTAAAACCTTTCCCCTCCACACTGAACAAATTAAGTTCTCAGGGCTTCTTTACTTCCCTGTAAATCGGGCATGATTGCAAATGCATTACAGGGTTCTCCTAAAGACAAAAGGTGATGGCATATGGTAGTTTTTTTCATGGTAAGTAGGGGAAGAAGTTGGGGAAACCCATAAATACATATTAGAGAACAGCTTCATGAAATCTTTTTCAAATTTTAAAAATGAATACATATTTTTCCTTTTTCATCTGTTGTAGATCTATTTGTTCTAATACCAAAAAATTTTACATAATTTGACATTAACCATGTTTATCTTTTGATTTCTGCTATGAAGAACAAGTATTTTAGTTTGAGAAACTTTGGAAAATGCTTTGTAGGCAGTAAGGTATCACACACAATTTTCACAATATTAATAGGTGTTGGGATTTTTTGGGAAAACATGTAGGACATTCATTAGTATACCCAGTGACCTGGATATCTCATTTACAGATTTCTTGGAGTAAAGTTTGGGTTTTAAATAATCAGACATATGAAAAGATTTTTTTTTTCTCTAGATGTTGGCTCTAATCTTAAAATTTTACTTACAAATTGAATTTTGATCTACAAATATTAAAATCATTTTAAAAGTGTAATTGACCCATGGATTTATTTAGCTCTCTCTTTCTTTTATTTTAAAAGTAAGCTCTATGCCTGAAGTGGGGCATGAACTCATGACTTTGAGATCAAGAGTTACCTGCTCTACCAACTGAGCCAGTAATGCATCCCTCATTTATCTCTATCTCTTTTTAAACTTTTATGTAGGTATGTATGTATGTTTTTGAGAGAGAGAGAAAGACATTTAGTGCACAAGCAGGGGGAGGAGCAGAGTGGGGAGGAGAGGGAATGGGAAAGAATCTCAAGCAAACTCCTGGCTAAGCATGGAGCCCAATGCAGCGCTCAATCTCATGACCCTGAGACCATGACCTGAGCCAAAACCAAGAATTGAACGCTTAACCAACTGAGCCACCCAGGTGCCACTACCCCCTATTTATCTCTTAATAAAGTAATAAATTAGGAGACAGTGAATTAATATAATACCTAATGATTTCTGTTACATTATTACACAGTCTCTAGCATAATCAAAATTTTAAATGTGTGTCTAATATTTACAAAACAGTACAGTTTTAAGTCATTTCTAACTAAAAGAACTTGAAACATATATTCCAATTTATGCATAATCCATTTAATCATTATTTCTTGAACACTTCCTCAACTAATGCTGAGTCAGTCTCCATGAGGGAGGCAGAGATAAAAAAGACACAATCCTTGATTCTTGAGAAACTAATGAATTTTTTCATTCTAGCAATTGACCAGAGAGCTGCTAGACCTTTTCCCTTTACAGATAACAATCTACTTAAAGCTAATAATCATTTTTTAAAAAAGATTTTATTTATTTATTCATGAGAGACACAGAGAGGGAGAGACAGAGACACAGGCAGAGGGAGAAGCAGGCTCCATGCAGGGAGCAGGATGTGGAACTCGATCCCGGAACCCCAGGACCACGCCCTGGGCTGAAGACAAGCGCTAAACTGCTAAGCCACTCAGGGGTCCCCTAAAGCTAATAATCTTAATAGCATGGCTAAACTAACTGGTTGGGCAAATGTGGAGTCAGACAGAGGTTGCTATGAATCCCTGCTCAGCCACTCCCCAGGTATACGATGGTGGGAGAGTTACTTAAATCTTCCCACTTGCCAGTTATTTAATCTATAAAATGGGGATAATTCATTGCGTAAGGTCTTGTGAGGAGTGGAAACAATATATTTTAAAAACAGAAAAAATAGTTATCAGCATTTAGATCTTCCATAGTGCTTTTTCCTATTTGCTCACTGACTAGCTTGAGTTTGTAAGTTGGTCTGACACAGGACACATGAAGATGGCTGCCTTGTTATAGGCCCAGATCATGGTTCTGGGAGCTGCAACAAGGAAGACAGGGCCAACAGTGAGTTGTGAAAGGAGAGTGTCCTGTGGCTGCTCTTGTCAGAAGATGGCAATAGCCATCCTTCCCATTTATGGTGTCACGTGCTACCCTGCCCATCAGCAAAAGCTAAAAAGGGAAGATGGAGTTCATCTGTAATTGAATAGAACTTGAAGTTAACTTTATGGGTCAGCTGGGGGCATACCACAGTTTTACACTGGAGATGGAAATCCAAAGTAAGCTTTTTTTTTCTCACACAATTTTTAGTGGGTATTAAAAATGTTTCTGTATAAGAGAAGCAAAAGGCTAAGCTCCATTCCTTTCCTCTTTTAATTTTTGAAAGACTCCAAAAGTAGATGGGTAATAGATATGTGCTTAGGAAGAGTTCACATATAAATTCTGGGGAAATAAACATCAAACTGGGAGTACCAATACTTTATTTATTAAAATATTTTATTTATTTATTCATGAGAGACACACAGAGAGAGAGAGAGAGAGCAGCAGAGACACAGGCAGAGGGAGAAGCAGGCTCCCTGCAAGGAGCCCGATGTCAGACTCGATCTCGGACCCCAGATAACGCCGAGTCAAAGGCAGAAGCTCAACCTCTGAGTCACCCAAGTGTCCCTCCAATACTATATTTAAAGACATGTACATTATGCATTGATCCATGAAGACTTTATTCTTAATGTCAAGTCTTCAGGACTGCATAGCCAAATCAAAGATTGATGGATATTTCAACCATAGATAATGGTGCAAAAAGATAACAGCTCACCATATATTTTGATTGTATCTATAGTTTTTTTTTTTTAAAACTCTTTAGAGATAAATTACAAGTTTTAGGTGTAACTACACATGTTTTTGTGTGTGTGTGTGTGTGTGTGTGATATGTAGAGAGTGATGGGAGTTCAGAACACATTACACTGAAATACGACAACTAGCATGTCGACTATGTTAAACCAGAGGAATTTCAGAAGTAGCAGGTATAGGAAGAACTCTGACCTTGTCCTTCTTTCTTGAAGCAGGTCATAAGATCCTAATGTGGGAGGAGCTCTTCTATATCCACAGCAAAGGAGCATCCCTATCTCTGAAGATGGAGGTGCATTGAGAGGAATCTGAAAGAACAGGCCTTGCTAAGTGTCCCCCAGTTTACTACTCTTAGCTCAGACCCTTTTGTCCTGTCACATTTTCCCATGACTTTCCACTCTTCTTAAACCTAGTATGAAAACACACAGGCATAGCTGTTTCTTTGGGTCTTCATTTCCTTATGAAGGCTCTTATGTCATGTGAATATTAAATATATTAAATATGTGTAAATATATTAAGTATATTAAATAAATGTATATAATTTTCTCCGGTTAAGCTGTCTTTGCCAGTTGACTTTTCAGGCCCAGCAATTCCTTGAGAGGATTGAGGAAAAGTTTTTCCTCCTCTGCAATATGTATATATATATATGTGTCTAGCAACTTATGTATTAATTCAACACTTGCTCTTTTATATTACCGGCACCAAAAATCTCACCAAGAGACCACTAAAATTTACTAACATCTACATCTAAAAGTAGAGTAAGTGCCCTGGGGCACATTGTTCATATATTCCTTTCAGTTAATCTCCTCTACATTTTGAAAGCCTGATATGACTAAGAACGATAGATTTTGACTCATAGCAATTCACACCCAAAGCCCTTTGTCAAGAATATTCCAAGTTATTATTTATGGATTTAAAAGCAGTCACATCACAAATTATATTTCTTAGTCTCCTCTCTTGTGCCCTAGCCTATAAAATCTTTCTTCCCTCCTCCTCCTTCTTTCCCCACTTGTGTGGCCTTAGTCTATCTTGAATCTTTGACCATTGGACTGAGATACAATTCCTAAGCCCTCTTTAATAAAACATACAGGATTGGATGTTCTATGAATTTGATTATACTATACAGAATAGAAACAAATTATTTATCAGTAATTAGGTATGGCCTTTATTTCCCCCTCCTTTTTTTTTTCTAAAAAGTTTGTCATCAAGGTCTTGATGGGAGTATAATATTAAATTACCCTTATGGAAAAATCATATTTGATTTACAGAATTTTTTCTCTAAGGATGTAATTTAGATAATTCTAAATTCTTAGAATGTAATTCTAAGATGTAATTCTTTAGTTAAGAATCTACCTTTAGTTAAGAATTGCCCACGTTGGGATGCCTGAGTGGCTCAGTGGTTGAGCGTCTGCCTTCAGCTCAGGGCATGATGCCGGGATTCGGGATTGAGTCCCACAGCAGGCTCTTTGTAGGGAGCCTGCTTCTCCCTCTGCCTGTGTCTCTGCCTCTCTCTCTGTGTCTATCATGAATAAATAAATAAAATCTTAAAAAAAAAAGAATTGCCCATGTTAGTTGATAATTAATGCATTTCTGTTATTTATCAGCAACTAGTATTCAAATGTGGACCTTAAAAAAATAACTAAATTCTTTTCATGAGAGTCTGAAATATTATAAGCAATGTATTAAAGCTTATCATTTGCAAATAAAAAGAAGTTACTTGCCAAATTTATAATTTCTCATGTAAGAAATTAATACAGATAGCCTAAAATGGATCTCCTTATTTATTCTGACATAAAATTTTCTGGCACAGCATTGAAACTTACATGTGGATACACATCAATAACAAATCATTAAAATCTAAGTTAAGGGCAGCCCGGGTGGCTCAGTGGTTTAGCGCCTGCCTTCATCCCAGGGTGTGACCCTGGAGACCCTGGATGAGTCCCACGTCAGGCTCCATGCATGGAGCCTGCTTCTCCCTCCACCTGTGCCTCTGTCTCCTCTCTGTGTATTCTCATGAATAAATAATAAAATCTTAAAAAAAATAGATACTATTTAAAAAAAATCTATGTTAAAAACTCAACCCCAGAACATTCATTCTATCAGTCAACTTTCTTCTATCTTTTGCTTTTTAGGCAAGAAGTGTTTTGGCAACCTTTCTAGAAGCAGCAAGGTGCTCACATTGG
Source organism: Vulpes lagopus (assembly GCF_018345385.1). Lineage (NCBI taxonomy): Eukaryota > Metazoa > Chordata > Mammalia > Carnivora > Canidae > Vulpes > Vulpes lagopus. The sequence goes on along the minus strand of NC_054830.1, from coordinate 117,730,703 downwards.
ACAAGTTCTGGTTCAGAGAAGTACCATTAGATTTTGTCAAATGCAAAACTCATTCCATCAACAACCAAATGAAACACCAGTATCTGTGGTTCTTTAGTTTTCCTTATGCAGAAAAAAAAAAAAAAAGAATATATGCTCACAATAAGCACATCAAAACAAAGTTTGTCATAGTTTTCTTGACAAGGAATGACTGAATCTCAAAAGTAATTTCCTTTCTTTCTTTTTTTTTTTTTCTTTTAATATTGATTGATTTCAGAGGTAGAAATAGAGAGAACATGAACAGGAGGGGCAGAGGGAGAGGGAAAAAGAACACAAGCAGACTCGAGGCCAACTGTGGAGCCCAACAGGGCCTCAATCTCATGACCCTGAGGTCCTGATTTGAGTGGAAACCAAGAGTCATTCACTTAATTGACTGTGCCACCCAGGCACCAAAATCTCAGAAGCAATTTCTAAGGTTTGGGTATAGGGCTTACACAAATAATAGTGGCCAAAATTCTTCAAATATGATATTTATTCTGCACTACTGAAGCCTGCTCAGATTTAGTTGAAATTGCTCCCACATCATCAGAAAAGGAAGTATTTACACAGAAATGGAAATTTCTTATTTTTTTTTCCCACCTGGAACTGAAATTGTTCACAGGTCACAGCTAAAAGAGAGGAAAAAGTGCAGATTGATTACTCTTTTTTTATTTTCTCAGCTGGGCATCGCGCATGTCAACGGAACATATCTGTGCAAAAACAGCACACTTTTACATTCAGGAAGTGACATTGCAGAACGAGCTTTTATAAAACAATACTCCATTTTCTGTGGTTTGGGGTGAAGCCAAGGCAAAATTTAGATTTCTTATATTTCATAAATGAACTCTATAATAAACAAAACTAAGTCTGTAAAGTAGATGTATAATACAGCCATTGTGTGGGATTCAACATGACTGCAAAATATCACATTTGACAAAATTAATGCCGCTGAAAATACTTGCTGCCAGCAGCTCTTATAATTACAAGGAAAGGCAATTGGTAATGAATTCTTTTAACTCTGAATTTCAAATCTCAGGACTGAATGTTGCCCATTATTGGAGTTCAAAGGCAACTATCTCTAGAATTGTTCTTTTAATGCTTGTTGGATGGTTTTAGTTGTTCTTTTCTTGTAGGCACACAATTGTTGTCTTGATCTTTGTGATAAAAAGAGCTTTGCTAGATCTTTGTACTGAACCCAGTTGGCTTGGTAACATGCCTGTAGTCAGAATTCCAAAGTGGGGAAACAAAGGCTCAGAAATTATAGGCTGAGAACTGTTTGTTCAGGACTGTGGGAATCTTACCCTGGTCTGTGGGACCAATGGACTCTCTTCATTAGATCCACATTCATCCATAAACTCCCCGATTTCTTGCCCTTTTGTCTTTTCCCAAACTAGAGCTTTCACCACAATAAAAACAAATGTGACAACTTCTTTTATAAATCAATTCCTACCAAAATTCCCAGTGTGCTATGATTCCTGCCTTTCATGTCATAATTCCAAAAGGATGACATTACTTATTCAATGTTACATTCATTTCCATAATGAGAATATGTCAAGGGGCAAGATGTTACTTAAAGGGGGGAAAAGAACTGCATTTAGGCCTGTTTGAATGGTGAGGACTTAGCTTTCTCACTGTGCAGATACAGACCTTTTCCCCCAAGTTAAGGAAATAAGCAAATATAGTTGAGTCCAACATAACGATTTTAGACTGCTTACTCTAAAAAATTCAGTCCAAATTGAAGTATAATCCAGTGCAATTAATTTTACCAGAGAACACCAGAAGATGGAAGGAGAAACATAGCAATTTCATTTCTTTTTTTTTTTTTTAACACAGGGTGTAAAGGTATTCCTAAACCAACTGACACTATGTCATCTGATTAGACAATTGTGACTTAGAAATGCCAAGAATTTTCCTTTGTGTGCCTACATAATACAAGTTGAATTCAGCAGTGTTCATATAAATACTTTAATTACATTGAAGCTTTATCAGCAGGGAGTCATGGGAAGTATGTGAAACACTGGATAAACATTTTAAAAAGCAAGTACCATTCAAGGTACACAAAAGACAGGACAGTCATAACAACAGCAGCAACCACAACAAACTAGGGAAGCTGGTAGCTCAGGACTTTTTAGGAGCCTGGGATCCAATTGTTTTTCTTTTCTTTATATTTCCCACCATTGTTTTGGGTAAAACACCAAAACAAAACAAAACAAAAAAACCCCCAGAATGATGAAGCCTGACCAAACTGACAAAAATGAAAGAACTAAAGAATTCTAAGTAGTGTCCTGTGAGAAAAAGTCGAAGGAGGCCCGGGTGAGAGTAATTGAGAGAAATTGAATTTGAGGTGTGTTTAGGCTTGGATGTGAGGCCTAACAACTGAGGCAAGGATCAATGTGAATTCCTTTTAGGAAAGTTTCATTAATGTTGTTTAAATTGGACAGAATGCCTTCCTGATGCGAAATAGCATCTGGACCCACAACCATGGATCATTTCGTTTTCTCTGTGGTCCTAGCCACCTTCAAAGTTTCCTTCTGCAATTTGCAGCCCCTGAGCATAATGGAATGAAAGTTTAATGTGGTGTTAGCTCCAGCGTTACAACTTACACCCATTAATTATTGACTGAGCAATTCACGGTTTCATACAAGGAGGAAAATAAATAATGAGAAAGAAATCATGCCACTTACCTTGAGCGGAACTTAGAGTGTACTTTTCTTTTTTTATCCTGAGTGTCATAGAGCTCAGAAGCCAATCTAAACTTCATCACTGCAAAGGTGATGAATTATCACTGCCATATTTACCTTTTCCTTTCCTTGGTCTTGCTTTCTGATCTTTTCCTCTCTCCTTCTTCTTCTTCTCCTTCTTCTTCTTCTTCTTCTTCTTCTTCTTCTTCTTCTTCTTCTTCTTCTTCTTCTTCTTCTTCTTCTTCTATTTCACAATAAATATATTTGTTACATGCTGCTTTATTTCCTGACAATATATAGAAATTGGAAAATTGGATAACTATAAATACACACCAGTACAGTAGGGAAAACACATTATGTGGGGAAAAAAAATTTAAACACACTTCTCAAGCAATGTCCATGTGGGAGATGGTCAATGGGGTGAGAAAAGTGTAGGAGAACTGGGGGGTTCTGGGTTCTTTGGGGGCTGGATTTGTCTTGTCTGTTTGTTCTGCTGTTGATCAGATAATCTTTGAGCACTAACATTCTGTGACTCAACAAAATAAGTAGCTTCCAATAAACGAAGAAAACTTTATTTTCGGATTCTCTCTTTGAGCATGTGAATTAAGAAGAAAAAATTAGGTGCAGACCGTGGCTTAACTCACGAGTCTCCATACTGGCTGATCATCAAAATCCTTGTAAACTTGCAAAGCACAGCTCAAATGTATTGATTGAGAACATTTTGCACTGTGGTCTGGAAGTTTGTGGGTTTTTAAAAATTTTTAAAAATTTTATTTATTTATTCATGAGAGACACAGAGTGAGGCAGAGAACAGGCAGAGGGTGGGACTCGATCCCCGGACTCCAGGGTCAGGACCTGGGCTGAAGGTGGCGCTAAACCGCTGAGCCACCCAGGTTGCCCGAAATTTGTGTTTTAATTAAAAAAAAAAAAAAAAAAAAAAAAAAAATTAGCAGGATCCCCCAGAGGAATCAGATGAATGGCCAAAATGATCCAACTAGATTCCCCCCTGTTTGGGCGTTTTATTGTCATTGCTATGAGGAAAGTGTCTCCATTTGGAACCATTAAACCAGAGCCACAGAGCCTACATTTTCCATACCTGCATGCTGATCACAGTTACTAGATAAAAACTTACAATCCCTGGTATAAGTGAATACTCATTTGATACAGAACTGCACAAGCACACCTCTTATTTTTACAGCTTCTACTCATTTTGTAATTTTTTCTTCACTTCCCTTGTGTTATATGTAAAAAACATTTAATTCTCATGTTCATCTCCCAGCACACAAAAATCTAGGAAACTTTTTTCCCTGTCAGCTTAAGAAAACTGGTTTCAGTGCTTCCATAGATTCTACAAGCTAGTGATACTCTGAGTTTTCTCCTTTTCTGCTGAACTCAAAGTAAGTTTCTCTTGTATGTGAAAGGACACCTTACAGACTCAGTAAGAGACATTCTCAGTGAGAAATTCTCAGTAAGAGAATGTCACAAACAACAGGTGGTCTTTCTGCATGCTTCACAGGAGATGATAAAACAATCTTCTGGGAATACTTTGTGTTTTGACAAGCTTGTGTCTGCATTAGGAAAAGTTTCTGAAGAGTAAAAAATGGCTCATGTGCGTGTTTTGCAGTTATTTCCTATTCTTGCTGGGTGGAGCAGAAATTCTCTGCTGGCTTCACTCCTGTCTCCACAGCTACTGGTCTGCTTCAAGCCACCATAATCTCTCCACAGACTCAGAGAACTTTCCTAACTGATCTCTAGGAAATTCTGGTCCCATCTCTCACAGCAGACAACATAAAATGTATAGAACATCATTCCAGTCCCAAACTCAAGAGCTTTGTAAGGAAAGAAAAATCTCTCCCCCTACCCTTCTTAGGTTCTCTGCCTGGACTCTGTAAATCAGATTGGTTAATTACAGATCAGTAGGAGAAAAACAAACAAATTTATTAACATGTGCATCATATACACATGGGTGTGCTCAGGGATGAGTAACCCAATGGTGAGGTTAGAACATACCACCTTAGGCTAAACAAACAAACAAACAAACAAACATAAAAGGGGTTTTGGGCTTCTGGGCTGGGGGGACAAGATACACTGGAAGGGGACCAGGAAAAGTATGGCAAATAAGTTGTTTACTAAGCTTTGTTATGCAAATTTAAGTCCACTGGGAAGTGCTATGAAGAGTCCTCCTCTAAACTTAAGAGAATTATCGTTATAAATGGAAATTTTCTTTAAAGATCTAAGTTTCCACAGGAAAATCTGTGCTCTCCTTTTAGAACTTTCCCTGGGTCTGCTGGTTCTCAGTGGACTTAAACTCAAAATAATTAATTTGCCATAAAGGCATATTTTGACACAGTATATTTTGGTACCCTAGCCCATACTTAGCACTTACTTCCTGTAACAGTTCAAAGTATACAGTCTGCAAAAAGAAGTACAGACTGTACCAACATCTATAAAGGTTCCATCATCTCCTCTGCTACTTCTCTTGCTCTATCCCTTCTCCTGGCCCCATGCTCACTCTGTTCCATCACACTGACCTCCTTCCTGGCCCTATAGACACTTAACTCGGCTGCTGTTTCAGTTTTGCATTTGCTCTTCCCTCTACCTAGACTGCTCTTCATCTAGTGATTTGTATAACTTTGACCCTTATTTCCTTCATGTCTTTGCCAAAATGACTCCATTGTAGTGAAATCTTTGCTAAATACCTCTTCAAAACAGTAACTCGGCCCCACTTTACCTTGTTTTGCTTTATTTTCCTGCACAGCCCTAAACATCATGTGACATATATATTAATAATTTTGCTTGTGTGCTTACTCATTTTCTGTCTTTCTCTGTTAGGACATAATACAAAGGTATTTCTGTTTTGTTAACTGCGTTATCCTCAGCACCCTGAGCATGGTCGGGAATATAGGTCGAGTAGGTAAGAAATAATATTTGTTGAATGAATGAATAATGAATCCTAAATACAGCAGAAGTCTAGTCAAGGGTATTTATTTGTTCACTCGTTGAATCAAGGAGATTCAACAACTCTGTAAAAAAGAAATGCAAAACTTTAGAATTAGCAAAAGAAATGACTGGATATCCTTTCCATGAAATGCAGAGGCAGTTATAGTTTATGCACTTTTTTTTACAACTCCGTCAAGTAGAAAGTAACTTGTAGAAAATGGCTGGTCACGCAAATAACTCTTAGCTACAGACATGCAAATCAATTTGCAACTGTAAGTTTCAACTTGGCTCTCCCACTGTAAAAGAAGTCAGTTTTGTATATGTGTGCAGATCCATTTCAATATTCCTAATCTATCTATGTGTCTGTTCTTTGGATTCTTTGACAAGCTTTTGTGTTATATTTCTATGAGAGTCATGATTTTCCCTTTTTTTTGCAATTGGTCTTTAACAAATTTGGAAATATGCCTCATGTGTTTTTTCTTTTCCTTTTTCATTTTGCCCAAAGTATATCTTTGGTGTGATCATTTCTTTTAGAGCCAGCCCCTTCACGTCCTTGCGTTTGTTTGCTCAGCTGTAATGACTAAGTGCAGTGATACCTGGCAAGCAGAAGTCATTCCAGAAAGGAGATAGAGAAGAAACAGATTGAAAGGCTAGGGCAAGTAAAAATATGGCAGGATACTGGGCATAAAACTATTGAAAATGAGGAAAAGCATTACCTTAGAGGTGGGCATTCATGTGTTGATTAGAAACTGGTTTACTAGTTATTTATTTATTTATTTATTTATTTATTTATTTATTTATGATAGTCACACAGAGAGAGAGAGAGAGAGGCAGAGACACAGGCAGAGGGAGAAGCAGGCTCCATGCACCGGGAGCCCGACGTGCGACTCAATCCCGGGTCTCCAGGATCACACCCTGGGCCAAAGGCAGGCGCCAAACCGCTGCGCCACCCAGGGATCCCTGAAACTGGTTCGCTTCTTAAGATGCATCTCAGTTCTCACAAGAGGACAGGAGGTCTAATCCTGAATAAGAACTCTCAAAGAAAATCCTCATAGTTAGGGGCCCTTTTCATGATTGCAAGAAATGATCCAATTACTGCAATTAATTGGTCGAGAAAAAGAATCACATCTCAAGAAACTAAAATAGAAGAGTGTAAAAAGATGGACAAAGAAACAATATTTTGTGGGGCAAATGGTTTTTGGTTTGGTGAGGGATGAGGAGAAGCAGACAAGTACTGTTTTATGTGATATGTACTAAAGCTAAAGGAGGCAGGGGTGGCTGCGCCTATTCATAAGAATAATGTGGACATGGTCCAATGAGGCACCTCACTTTGTCAAGGATTGCTTCTCTGAGATGGGGCATCACAAATGCCTTCCTGTGGCTGGAATTCATGACAAGGCATGTAGCTACTCAGGAAATATTAAGAACTTAGAATGTCAAGGAATAAGAGGATAAGCCCCAAATCCAAGTAATCAACCAAATTCCTTGATGCTGACCACAGTAGTCAATGGTGCTAAACAGACTGAACCAACATCACTAGCCATGAAGGACAGACACAAGCTGAAGTCCCAAGGGAAGAACACAACCCCAAGGACTGGTGGCCACAGCAGGGCTTTACACAGACAATAGATCCATAATGGCCCTTTGCTCTTCTATTCATTCTCCCTGTAGGTATTTTTTGTTCCTCTCTGGTGAGAAGGAACTGGCTAACATGGGACTCTGGGGTGGGAACAGATTCCTCCCTTGTTGCTTTGAAAAAAGTTTGCTTCTGCGTGGCTATTATTTCTATGAAGACATCCAGTTGATAAAAGAATCAAGAGGCCAGATAAAATAATTTAAGTATAATTGGCAACCAGATCCGGATAGCCTGGAAAAAGGGGAAAGTGTTTTGTTAATGAAGAAATAGATCAAAGTCTTTGCCAGAAACATATGGCACATTTTATCAGTATGTTTCTTGACAGAGCCCTTTAGTCTGTAGATTTCTGAGGCTTAAGTCACAAATTCAAGGATTATGTTGAGATCAGGCCTGGTGTTGAAAATGCTCTATCTGAATAACTAATCATTTTCCACATCATTACTCTAAGTTTTGTTCACTTGAGGGAGGCCATATAAGCCATAGGGTTGTGATACGTGCTTATTCTATGAGTCTGGAGTGGAAAAGGTGGGAGAAGAAGGTGTAGAGGTATGGATTTAAAATAGGTCTGGGTTTATCAGTTATAGTATCAGATTGCTCTTTATCTTGCAACTTATAAATACACAATCAAGAATAAATCCTAGGGGGGATCCCTGGGTGGTGCAGCGGTTTAGCACCTGCCTTTGGCCCAGGGTGCGATCCTGGACACCCGGGATCGAATCCCACGTCGGGCTCCCGGTGCATGGAGCCTGCTTCTCCCTCTGCCTGTGTCTCTGCTTCTCTCTCTCTCTGTGTGACTATCATTAAAAAAAAAAAAAAGTGAGTCAGTATTACCTAGTCCATCAATAGAAAGCTTTATAAAAAAAAAAAAAAAAAAAAGAATAAATCCTAGGGACCCCTGGGTGGCTCAGTGGTTGAGTGTCTGCCTTTAGCTCAGGACATGATCCCGGCATCTGGGGATCGAGTCCCACATCAGGCTCTCAGCAAGGAGCCTGCTTCTCTCTCTGCCTATGTCTCTGCCTCTCTCTCTCTCTTATGAATAAATAAATAAATCTTAAAAAAAAGAATAAATCCTATATTAGTAAGTTGTTTAGGTCCACATCGGCTTGGGTGTTTGGGAATTACTTTTATACACACATTCTGCATAGTTCATGTATTATGTAATCTTTTGTGCAGAACCTCTTAAGCCATGCCAGGGTTTAGCTTTGTATGCTCTCCATTCCTACTTTAGTCCCAGATGATAATCCTACCTCTTCCTCTGCTAGATGGTTTAGAAAATGTTAATGGGTCCAAGCATGACAAAGAAGATGAACCAAATTTCACACTGAGAAAGGAATAAAAAGCAAATAAAAATCCACCATGCTAAATGCCCTCAAAAGGGTCACCTTTCCAATCCAGCTACTGCTCCCAAAAAATACCTACATCAAAGGCAAATTTGTTTATGACTATGGTCGCTACTTGTCTACACAATTTATTAGTCACATAAAATATTTTGTAATTTCTTACTACAGTGGATTTGACAAATTTGTCTACATATCTTACATAACACTTGGACAGGCTCTGTCTACTTAAATTTAAATCTACATATATATAATTTGCAAAGTTTCTGGGCTGGGTGTTTACAGTGCACTGCATCTATGGACAGAGAAACCTAACCTCTACTGACTATCAAATTTCTTGGAAATGTGTCCTTTCCATATTTTCTGTGAATAACTGGAAAAAAATGTATCAGTATTTATATTTAGACACATATCAAGCTTCATTTTTTACTCTCACAAGTGCAGTATAAATGAATCTCTTCTTTCTTTTGTACAAGTGCATATATTTCTACAGAGAATTCCCTCAGCTAATTCATGACACTTGACATTAATCACATACACAGATCAACAAAGACTTTGCTTTCATATAGAAACTAATTTAGAACATATTTCTAAATTACTGCTTGTTATTGCAGTCAATTTAATTAGCTAGCTAATGACAATATCTGTTCATAAGGAAAATAGTAAAAAATACCAAGTTTAGTAATTAGGCCATATAATTCCTTAACAACTCAATTTTATAATGGAAAAGTACAAGGCTTTTAGTCAATTTTCTCCAAAAACTCCTCTATATTCAAAATTAGGAATTCCACAGCGTATTCTTCTGACATTTAAAGCTCAAGATGGAGAGGTTGTGTTAGAAAGCGCAGCTCCCTCCTGGATCGTATGTGAAATTGCCTGTAAGTCACATTACATTCGAAATCCATTTCCCCTCGAACCATTCTGAGGGTATAACATTTACTCTTTGTCACTAATGTTCTTTTCTGCAAGACACACCAATATGAATTGTAACACAATGAAACGATTTATCTTTGTTGGGCAATTTTAATGATTCTATAATTATAGAAAACTATAGAAAATCGTGTTTTCCCCTTTATCAACTCAAACACCCAGTGGCATTTCAAGGCTAAAACCAAAAAAAAAAAAAAAAAAAAAAAAAAAAAAAAGAAAAAAGAAAGGTGGTGGTGGGGGCAATGAGAATCTCTGTTTTTGTCTTAAGAATATCATATTAACGAAAATCTATAAACCAAACATAGATAGTGTCACAAATTCAACCTGACATGTGGCATAACGGAGGGCTGCCCAAAAATCCAGGCGAAAAAGCCTTAAAATAGGCTAATTTCATTTCTCCCAGCTGCCTGCCTTTCAATTCTTTATCTCAGCTATCGGGTTTGAATACATTTCGTCTTCCCTACTACAAGTAATGAGGAGGCAATGACTTATGGAAGCACAGAGACCATGTTAAGACAGAATTAGAATACAATTTTAATGAGTCGGAGCTGGGAGAGTGGAAGTGCTACTCATTTGACAGACTTGGCAAAATATCCAATATTATTTCAAATGTTCTTTTCCTTCTCCAAAGAGACCGTCAAATATTAAAATAAAAATAAAAAAAAATAGGATTCTGAAGACTGTGTTAGAGCTAGACTTTTAATGTGATTAGGAGCTAAAAATTAGTTCTGAGAGAAGTAATCTAAGGGCAGAGCAAATGGGACTTAGAATGTAAGCGTGTTAAGTATAAATACTCCTGTGAAAACAAACAATATGCTTTAGTTTCTCTGGAAGAAAGAAAAGCACATTAACATTCCGGCAACATGCGTCTCTTTGAAATAAGGTCCAGAAATTGTTGAGGAAATGGAGAGTAGACAAATATTTTCTTTGTTACTACTTACTTGGAAGTCTATAAAATAATGTTATTGTATGGCCTTGAAATACACTGAAAATAAGCTGGTGTGAAAACAAGATAAACTCATGTGTGACATTCTTTTTCAGATGGTCCATATCCAAGGTTGGGTAGGGGAGAAAGAACCTAGTGGAGGTGGTGGGGATCACCCCCAGGGGTGTAAAAAGGGAAGTGGTCCCTGGCTAGGAAGTAAGGTTTGCACCAGAATGAAAGCATTTATTTTCACACTTAAAAAATAACAACAACAGGGATCCCTGGGTGGCGCAGTGGTTTGGCGCCTGCCTTTGGCCCGGGGCGCGATCCTGGAGACCCGGGATCGAATCCCACATCGGGCTCCCGGTGCATGGAGCCTGCTTCTCCCTCCGCCTGTGTCTCTGCCTCTCTCTCTCTCTGTGACTATCATAAATAAATAAAAAATTAAAAAAAAATTAAAAAAAAAATAACAACAACAACAACAAAAAAAACATAAGGGTACTCGTACCATGGAAAACTTGGATGCCTCAAAATAACAAGAATAACTACAAGAGCTAAGGACTCCACCTCAACCGAAAACCCCGAAATGTAGACAGGTTATTAAGAATGCTTTCCCACTCAGCTTAGGTGAGGGCATGCCCTCTCTTCCTCAGAAACTCTGTGCCTTCTCAGCTGTGCTGAGAGGGAGTCTGGTCAAATTGACCCACTCGGCAAGGACACTCATATTCTGCATTTTAAATCCATTCCTCATCCTCCCAAAGGTAAAAATCGTGTTTTATTTTTTTCCTCCTGCTCCTACCTACTCCATACTGGTTCTGTCTTGTAGTGATTGCTTCCTGTCGGTTTTTCTAGTGCATAAAACATCTGTGATCTGTTGCAGGCGTTCAGTATTTATGCGGAGAGCCTCACAGCAGGTGCCACTTAAAAAAAAAAAAAGGCCCCTTGGAGCCTGAGCACACTAGTGTTATCCCATGACCCGAGGGTCATGCTGCTGGTGCTGCACAATGTTTAGTAAGGGAAGGCTCCTTCCATCAGCAACCGATAAAACAGTGTTTTGTCTGGTAGACACAACTTTTAAGGCAACGATAAGCTAGTGTCCATATAGCCTTAAAAAAGAATATATGGGCTTTCAAAATTTTCTGTAGAGACTGGATTCTGATTTGCATCCTATAGTAAACAAACGACCAAAGGGGGGAAAAAGTCCTCACAATTTTCTAATGCTGATGGATAGTTTCCCTCCGTGCCCCTAGACTCCCATGCCCCAAATCCACTTCCTTGACTTTGAAGTCTGGGTCCCCTAAAGCTGTGAAATTTCCTGGATAACAAACAATGCTGGGGAAACTCAGTGGTGAGAAAATACATTTGATAGCCATGGGTCTCGTAAATGTAGTTTGCTTTTCACACCCAATAACAGGCACCCAAAAAGGGTGTGCTCCCGTCCCCCATCAATGTCCCCATTCCTGAAACTGCGTGTTAGGAATTCAGTTAAAGGGGATTTCATGGGGGCTGATTACAGTTTGTAAATCTCTCCAGCTTTCTCCTTGTTGTTTTCCTCACACTGATTTGGCAGCATCCCTCGCTGGAGTATCTCATGTATCTCATCTGGCTCTCTACAGTAACACTCCAGATTTGACATGTCCTCCTTCTGCATTTCTATTGTAACTTATTGTGAATGCCAGATCCAAGAAATCCGTAGAAAGTTCTGGGCAATACCAGCAGTTTAAAAATGGCTTTCTCAAGTATAGCCAACAAATCACATTTGTCCACCAAAAAGGCACCCAATCACTTTGCGTGACCTGATTAAATTGGTAGAAAAATGACATAATAAATAAGATACAACATGTAATGTTATGCATAGAATAAACTTGGAAGATGAATTTCCACTTCATGCAAGAGGACGAAAGAATAAACCTTTAATTTTCTAGAATGCTAGACATTGACTATATTGCATGGGGGGAAGTAATGCTGTCAGTTTATGCCCAGTCAAGATTCTGAAAGAAATTTTGATTTTCACAAATAATAGGGTCTTATTCCACAGTCCCACTCTTAGCCACCTTCCACTCTTACCTCCTTTGCACACACTTCTGGGTCCTAATTAAAGACCATATATAGTCTTCAAAATAAGAGACTATAAAATACTCTTGCTGTGTCACTCGACCAGTTGGATTTAATGATAAGACAAAAATATATAAGCTCAGCACTATTTCACTCCCTTCCATTTTTGGGAATCTTGTTCACAAGAGGCAGAGGAGGACCTGACAGGGCCTCGGGCTTGGCGGGTCATTCATACCCTTACCACACTCAGTGCCCTTGGTTGTAGATACTAAATCCCACCCATCCCTTCTCTACTAACTCCTTCTTCCATTTTGGTTTTTAATTGTCCCCTCAGTGAAACTATAAATTGCCTTCCATTGTGGCAGCTACTCAGCATACTTGCTCCCTTCTCAATAGTTTCTCCTAGATAATTAGATTCTTGAGGACAGGGGTTTGACCTTGTTCATGTGCCTATGTCCAAGGATTTCTGTATTGATGGTCAGTTGTTAAAAGATGAAAACCAACATGGGGCTAATGTGGACAGTTGCTTAAGATGGCAGACTTAGAGGTGCCCAGGTGGCTTAGTTGATCTGACTCTTGATTTTGGCTCAGGTCATGATCTCAGGGTCGTGAGATAGAGCCCTGTGAGGGGCTCAGAGGGGAGTCTGCATGAGATTCTCTCTCTCCCTCTGCTTCTTCCCCTGTTTGAGCTCTCTGTCTCTAAATAGATAAATAAAATCTTAGGAAAAAAAAAAAAAGAAGGCAGACTTAGATTCAGGGACCAGAGACCACAGAGGTCTAATGTATGATCATGACTCATGCAACCTGTAAATAGACAAGAAAAACTAGTCATGCCTCTATTCCTCAATCTCACTTGTGATTTTCCAAAATCATGCAACAACAACAAAAAAATTAAAAAACAAAACAAAACAAAACAAAATCATGCAACAGAGAGATTGGGTGGGGCTGAATCTGAGCTGGAGTTCCATTTCTAATGATAACAGTAATATCTGGGCTGAATAGGGCAAAGTCTTTAATCTCTCAGACTCAACTTCTTTCTTTGGAACTAATGGGATAGTATTACCTGTCATTAAATGAATTATCATGTGAAAAGCACTCAGTGCAAGCTCAAGAAATCATATTTTGGCTCGCCTTCACTTTCATCCAAAACGTTTCTTTTCCCTATTGTCCATCTGACATTTAGAAACTTGGCATTGTTGTCAGTGCCTAAGCAATGACAGTGTCAAGGATCTACAAGGCTTGTTTAGGATAGGGCTTTTCACAAGTTCCCCAGCTACACATCTCATGGTGGGAGGTTTTTCTGACAGGTGGTTTCTGATATTCTCCATGAATCAAAATTATTCAAGGAGTCAAGGGCATTGATCATCTTTTCCTTCTTTTTGTTTTCCTTGATCCCGGTGGCAGCTTTACCAACCTTCTCTACTTATGCTTCATATAACTTAAAGCTGGCTTTTGACAGGTACATAATGCATACTATCTCACCCATTTTCCTAGATCCAGAAGAGAATATTTCTCCTGAATATCTGAAAAAAAAATAATTGTGGTAAAAACCATATAACAAGGGTGCCTAGGTGGCTCAGTCAGTTGGGCATCCAACTCTTGATCTCAATTTCACGGTCATGAATTCATGCCCTACATTGCACTTCACTTACAAAAAAAAAAAAAAAAAGGAATCATATAACATAAAACTTACCATCTGAACCATTTAAATGTATAGTACAATGGTGCTAAGTATATTCACATTGTTGTGTAATGGATCCTCAGAACATTTTCACCCTGCAAAACTGAAACTCTATACCCATTAAAAAACAACTCTCCATTTCCCTCCCCTCCCACACCTATGATTATATTATTAATTGTTGGTTTTGGTCTAGTTTTACATGTGGTGGTATAGAACCATGTATCTGGTAGTAATTACAATCTCGTTATGAAAGCTATTTTTCATTGAAAGAACACCTATGTTCACAAAGATGGTATCAAAAATGCTCATTTTGGGGATGCCTGGATGGCTCAGTGGTTGAGCATCTGTCTTTGGCTCAGGGCGTGATCCCAGGGCCGGATCGAGTCCCATAACAGGCTCCCTGCGAGGAGCCTGCTTTTCCCTCTGCTTGTGTCTCTGCCTCTCTTTCTGTGTCTCTTATGAAATAAATAAATAAAATCTTAAAAAAAAAGAAAATGCTCATTTTCTGTTGTACATAACTTTAGTAATAGTTATACCAATAACTATTGGTGCTGAAAGCTCATCCTCCCCAGTAATACACTGGGTGAATATGTTTGTGATCCTGGGCTCTGATCTGGTTGAGAATGGGTGAAGGTATCATGTCTGAGGATGGTTTTCCTCAAAGGTGGTGATTCTATTGGAGAAAACTAGATCACACATTCTTTAGCTACACAAAGTGATTCTTGAAATACTATCTGGACAATTGAGGTCAAAGCCATTTTTGGCATCTAATCTACCACTTCTCTGCCTAATTTGGCATACTTAGATTGAGCCTTTATTAGTATTTGAAAGAAACTTCTTTTCTTTGAATAAGTTACAACTCAGAACACTAAGTTAAACAAATGCCATGGTGAAACCACACAATTTGAAAAAAGAAGTTAACAACAAGGCAGGAGAATTTTACTTTGAGTCCTTGGTTCTTATTACATATGACCTTATTCCACTTCCATTTTCAGACTTACCTCCTAACTTGCCACATTGATTTCAGCTCGAAATATAAATCTAACATCACATCTGCCTACCATTGCCAATTCTTTTTTTCTAAATGGTCACTATATGTTTCCCTTCATCTTCATTTCCCATCATAAATAAACACTTTTAAAACATTAAAAATATTATCTTAGAGAGGTTCCATTATGATCTATCCTGAAAATGATAGAAAAAGAAATACCATGCCACATATTAGAAAAAGGCTATCAATTCTATTATATGAATGTATTTCTTTAAAAAAAACCCACTTATATATTCTCCCTGATACATTTTTTGCTACGATATGCATAATTAAGATGTCCTGAAGTTTAATACTCTGCTGGATTTTAAAGCCACAATCGAAAACAGGATTCACTGTTGCATTTCTTAAAGTCAAATCATTCTGACAAGCTGAGGTCACTGGAGTTCAAGTCCCAAAATGTCCCCATCCCTTAGGAAGCCAGGACATTATTAATATTTTTGTCAAGAAGGGCTTGTGCATGGTGCAGTCCTCTGCAGTGAAATGAAAGGTGATTCCAGTGCGCTCTGTGAAAGGGATGTTATATCTTCCGCAGAGTTGGTGGAGGTCCCACTGCCAGCTCCTTCACGGTGTGAACCCCTGATTGAAGTGCCAGCTGTGATCCAGGCTTTCAAAGAGGCCTTGGAAATGGCAAAGCCAGACCCTGAGCTCAGAACTGACAAAACCAAGCTGAGGAGAGAAACAACAGCTATTCTTTGGGAATGCTCATCTCAGCGAACGTCATGGACAAAAAGAAAAGAGTGGGGAGCAAGGGGGAAAGGAGGCTTTTGTGTGCTATGACCCGACAGACCTGAGATCGAAGGATAATGCCACAGAAAGAAGGGTTTTCTTGACCCACCGCGCTGAAGACAAGGAACTGGTCATCACAGACAAAATAAATCATTGGAAAAAAATATTTCTTGCTGAAGTTAGCCCCGTCAATATAATCGGATTTTATTTGGCTTGTACTATTAATTAGAAAGATCTGTGTAGCATTTCCTGGCCTGAGAGGTGTAAGGGGTTTCCAGAGAGCCCTAAATCACCCACCAACCGTTACCCTGTAGCCCTGTGTTAGAGGTAAAAGGCCTTTGTTAACTAACCAGGAATGAAAGGCAGTCATTTCTCCCCTGGGAGGAGTGCTTGTTTCTTTATTTTTTTAGCTTCTAAACGCTTTTAAACATACTTTCCTCTTTCCTGCTAAGCCCAGTCATCAAGAGAAATGTGTTTAAGATAGTTTTGTTTTGTTTTGCAGAAAAACCATTGGTACATCCATTGGTGTCCTTTTGAGGATTTCACTGAGGCAGAGCTCAGCATCATGACCTATCTGTTAGTGCCCAATGGTGCCCGAGTTGGAGCCCTGAAAATCAGAGATGCCCAAAATGGCAATAGACAGCAGTCTGCCCATGCACGGGCTCACCGTGTCCAGAGCCACTAGGTTGGCAGGCCATTAATGGAACGGTGGTGCTCCATCTCTGCCAGAGGACCATGCGGACAGCCCATTACGCTCTGCTGTAAAGCACAGTCACGAAGAGATGGCTTCTGGTGGGCTCTGAGATAAGGTGGAGAAGACTTTACTAAAATGCAGACCAGATGCATTTGAAAATTTGTTTTGTTAAATTCAGCACACTTTGGACATTCCTTTTAACCTCCAAATTACCTCCCTAGATGCTGGTCAGTCAGTTAGACAGTATTTACTTAGTCACAGAGGCTCAGAAGATAAATTTCCAAACCCTCAGTTGTTTAAAGAAAGATAAATAGCAAAGCTGGTGATGTTATAATCAGGGACCTGTCTCCAGGACAATTTTGAATGAGGCAACATATTATAAACAATTTATTGACACTGGTTTATTTCATGTTTGAACATAAGGAAGTTTCCATGGTGAATAGATTAATGCATATTTTTGCTGACCCACATAGTAGTTCTTTTATTCGGTCTTTTTTTTTTTTTTTATGCCACAAACCTTACAGAAAGCTGGGATGTCATCACGTACATCTCTGCCTCTGAGCCTCTGATGACTCTAGTCATCTTAGAAAGATAGGGCTCTGCCCTCTTGCTTCTGATTTGCTGGCAATAGACCTTCAGCTAACAGTATATCTGCTCAGCCGAAGATGGAGTGCTAATCTAGAGGGACTCGAAATGGCTCTGTCATTTTCTAGATGACAGCTCCTATTTTCCACTGGCTTCTGGCACATGTGCTATCATCCATCTATGTCAAGAAGACACTTGCTTATCTGGTTGCTAGAAATGCTTTTGTTAAAAACACGTAACTGCAGTTCATCAGTCTTGTGAGCAAGTTGTTGATTTTGCTAAACTAAGTTTAAACTCTGCTGTGGTTTTGTGATATGACATCTATTTTTATTAGATATTGTCATGATTATTTATAGTGTCTTAGAAGCATACTACGGTTTACAAAAAGGCAAGTTAATCAGCCAGTTGAGTGGTATAAAACAAAACTTTCAGGACTGTGATTACACATATTAATGTCATTCTTCATTTTTTGGCAATTTAAAATTAAGAAATCACTTATGGAGAAAAGAAAGAAGTTAAATGAGGACTATAAAAAATCCCCAAATTTAACGTAAATAATGTATGTTTCATGACAAAGGCTGATAAGCATTTAAAAAAATTTACTAGTCATGTAATTATACTTTTGGACACTAAAGAATAGCATCAGAAAATATCCTTAATTGGGATCCCTGGGTGGCGCAGCGGTTTGGCGCCTGCCTTTGGCCCAGGGCGCGATCCTGGAGACCCAGGATCCTGGAATCCCACGTCGGGCTCCCGGTGCATGGAGCCTGCTTCTCCCTCTGCCTGTGTCTCTGCCTCTCTATCTCTCTGTGACTATCATAAATAAATAAAAATTAAAATAAAAAAAAAAGAAAATATCCTTAATTAACTTATAGAATTCAAACTAGAAAATAATTTTTTTCAAAGATTTTATTTATTTATTTGAGAGAGAGTGAGAAAGAGAGCATGAGAGTGGGGTGAGGGGTAGAGGGAGAAGCAGACTCCCTACTGAGCAGGAAACCAGTGTGGGGCTCTATCCCAGGATTCTAAGATCATGCCCTAAACGGAAGGCAGACACTTAACCATCTGAACCACCCACCCGCCCCTGGAAAATAATTATTTTGTTGATATGCTTTTGGTTTAAAGCAGTCTGTTGATGTCCTAAATCATGACTTGACCCCTCAGACCTTGTGTAAACTGTGTCTAACTGGTCCAAACTAGCCCTAATCTTCCTGGAAACTTCTGATGAATTCACATCTAGCACAACCAGGGGAGACTGGTTCAAACCCTTCCATCATAGGTTAACTCACAGCCAGGAAGGTTGTTAACAAGTGTCTGAGGCAAGGGCATACCATATCGTCTTCACAGGGTGGCATCTGGACAACAAAGTCAAGTGACATTTCCAGTGGGCCCTTCTCATATCTGCCAGGCTGAACTACATCCTCTTTCCCTTCTTTCCTCTCCATTCATGCAAACGCATGCTCATGGCCCTTCCCACAAGTCTGTCATGTGTCCTTATTACTGAGCATGGATGGAAGAGTCAGGAAGAGCCAAGGGACATCCCTGTGTTAGCTGAGTGGCTATGACTATCACCAGAGGATGGACTGAGAAGAACTACTGATGTGCTGCCCATCAGAAGCTTCTGTCTTACATGAGAGCAACGAGGCCAAGGGCTGAAGCTGGTACCACAGAGCTTTCCCGAGATGTTCTTGTCATGGTCGGGAAGTCATGAAGTGGCTCCTGGGTGTGGAAACAGCTCCGGAGCCCTGTCTTAGCATCCATTTCCTTCAGTTGACTCTGTCAGGCTGAAGAAATGGACTCTGAAGAGGAGAATGGGGCCTGACCATTATTACTATCGGGGATTTGGCTCAGTAACATTAGTCATGTGAATAATATCAGAGAGGTGACCACAATAACTAAACAGACCATGCGAGTAGGTATTGCTTAAAAACAGAAGTGCTACACTTCCTGAAAGGAAAAAGAATAACCAAAAAAATGAAAAAAGAGGAAGTGGAAAATCCTGGATTTATTGGCTTTTTTGGAAAATAGACACATGTTGGAAACAGATTTGTCTGCCCCAAAGGGCAATGGTATAAATTTTATAACAAGGAATTATATTTCTAAAAGAAATAGAAATAGAATTTGATAAAGAGCTTCCAATTAATTATATTGACATCCACATGATTGTAAATTAAGGGGAAAATGGTTGGATTCCAAAGTAAGTTTTTTGTTCTTTGAAAAAACTCATTTCATTTTTCTGAAAACCAAATTTTATGTTGATTATTTTGCAACTTACAAGCAAATATACACATACGTGTTTTAAAAAAATATCAAGTGCCTCCTTTTCCTCTCTGGATCTCTAATTCCTTTAAAAAAGGTGAAGTAGGGGTGCCTGGTTGGCTCAGTTGATAGAGCATAAGGCTCTTGATCCTGGGGTTGTGAGTTCAAACTCCACATTGGGTATGGAGCCTACTTAAAATGAGGGACTCCTGAGTAGTTCACTCGTTTGGTTAAACATCTGACTCATGATTTTGGTTCAGGTCATGATTCTGGGGTCTTGGGATTGAGCCCCTGTGTTGGGTTCCCTGCATAGCAGGGAGTCTGCTTCTCCCTCTCCTTCCCACTTGTGCTCTCTCACTAGCAGTTTGTCTGTCTCTCTCTAAAATAAAATAAAATAAAATAAAATAAAATAAAATAAAATAAAATAAAATAAAAACAACAACAAACACCTTGCAATATACGTCCTTACAAGGGAATAGCAGCAATGTCTAATTAACACAACTGTAACATCTCAGGTGAAGAAAGAACTTTTATATCTTCAGATGAGGACTAATACCTAGACTATGTGAAAAGCATCAGCAGTAGTATTACAACTGTATTCTGAGAGAACGGAATCAGAAAAAATGCTATTAATCTGAGGGAAGAAAAGATTTGGGGAAATAAATGATTTCCAGCAGTGAGTTAAAAAACACTGTTCACTAAGGCATCTTTGTTTGTTTTAAGCACCAAAGTGAGATCATCTCCAGAGACCAGCTTTTGCAGGGGGCTTGACACACAGCTACACTCTCCCCTACAAATACAGAAGTGAATTCGTCTACATGCACAGGGCATACAGAGAGCAAGACTCAGAGCTGGAAGGGAGGTTTCACAGCTTATGGTTCAATCTACAGGAAAACAAAACAAAACAAAACAAAACAAGCCAGTGCCACTCCAGCCAAAGCGAGTTGATGAGTTCAAAATAGCGCTGAACCTATACTGGGGTCTCCTTACTCGGAGCCATGTCCATATCACAGGACCTGGTCATTATTTAGAATAGCTTCCTTTGCTTATTAAAAAATTTTAAAAGATCTTATCAAGCCAAATAGTATGCCTTACAAAGTCTATTACTTCATACTAGAATATGCAGTGTCACTTGAACAATAGAGAAATATCAAATAGTGAAAAAGTAGTACGAAAATATTTTGATTGTGACGTTTTTGTAAAATACACGTTGAGGCCATGCTACCTAGAAATGTAAAGGTCCAGGGGAAATGAATGAATAAGACCCAGATAAAAATATGAGATGGGAGGGGAGATAAATACCATTTGTTCTCATGATTTTGAGTTCTATTGTGTCAAATAAGATGCTGTTATCGAGTAGATATAGCAAACTAACAAAGTTTATCAAATATCAATGTCATTTGCTAAGCCTGGGTCTAACAAGTGCTTTGAGGCCTAATTTTCCTGTCTGTAAACGTGAGCCATACTAACCTGCTAGAGCTGCTGTTATGATCCCACACCAGGTGACTTTGCCCAGCCTGGGACTGGCAGCCAGCTCCTCCCAGCCTCAGGGGCTTTGTGGCTGTGCTCTAATTTATCCCAGAAGGACTGCACAGCCACTGACGTCCAGGAAATTAATCACAGAACACTGCCTACTTTAGGAAAATCCCATATTCAGCTTATTATATCATCACAGAAGTCAGCAGGACTGGGGATAACCTCAGTACTAAGAGGCTGCACCACATATATTCTTTGAGCTCATCTGCCCTGAGATTTTATTTGACTGGGTTCTTATTCCTTTCTCTTCGGATGGGAGGTGTCCTAGTTGGGCTATGTTCTCACCTGCTTCATTTTGTATTGTGTTTTCTTTCTATATCAGGTAGGCACCAGATGCCTGTCATGCAGTTAGGAATTTACAGCCCCTCTTCTCAGATAATATAAATCAGGACTGTAGCAAGTAACCAAGAGGGACGTGAAGTCAGCCAGGATTGTTCCATGAGGGTCTGCTCCCCTGTCCATTGACCTTGGAAAGGGAACTACCTTTCTGAACTACCTTCAGAAAGTTTTTATTTGCAGGGTTTTGAGAATGTATTGTTTAGTGTAAGTTTCACCCTTTGATTTTGTTTCTAACCTACACCAGGTATTAGTTGCCCTTTGCTACATAGCAGCTAGTATTAAGTTATTATTACTTTTTAAAAAAAGATTTTATTTATTTATTTATTTATTTATTTATTTATTTATTTATTTATTTATTTATGAGAGACACAGAGAGAAAGGCAGAGGCACAGGCAGAGGGAGAAGCAGGCTCCCTGTAGGGAGCCTGATGTGGGACTCCATCCCAAGACCCCAAGATCATGACCTGAACCAAAGGCAGACACTCAACCACTGAGGTACCCAGGTGCCCCTAATTATTATTAGTTTTATCAGCAATGCTTTTATTCCCATTTGATTTAAGCCTGTCTGGGGGAGCTGGTCTCCCAGATCTTCCAAGGAAAATTCTGATCCCACTACCTCTGCCCCATACCCCCAGCCCTCTGTTCCTTCCACACACACACACACACACACATACACACACACACACGGTTCTGCCCCCAATGGGCCTCTTTCTGCCACATTGGCTGCCCATTCCTTTCTGTGCCATTCTTTGCACATTATTTACTTTGCATAATTTTTTCTTTCATTTGTATATGCCCAAGAAGGATGTGCCTGGGAATGGAAAACTTTCTTTAGGCACATACCCAGCCCTATTCTCACGGTGGCTAAAGACGAAGCATCCTTTCCAAGCAGTGTGGTTATAATCCAGGGCTCTGAATCAACATCAGGCCTGGTATGAGTTGCACACTTCACTGTTATCTCCAATTTACTGTCATCAAATGCCCAATTGACCAAACTCACTACTTTACAAAAAGTTACTTCTTGTATCAACTTATTAAGTTGTAGGCAATCCCCATGGAAAATAATTTTAACAGTTTTTGTTGATTTCCATGAAATTACATTTGACTGTTGAAAAGTTCTAGCATGGTTTAGTTTGATCTCAGCAGTGAACATTTTATTTTACTGTGGCCAGGAAAAGCTTATTGATGTCTGGATTTTTCTGTAATTTTGCTTTACAGTTTTTGGAAATGCACATTTTTAGTGTGTTTTGAATTACCAGTACTGTGCATATCTTGATGTCAAGGATTTTATAAACAATCAAGTAGATTTCATTAAAACATACGCAATACAGTCCTTGCCTTTTGGCCCTTTCAGGGTTCACAGATATTTTTATCCACTCAACTCAAATACATTTTGGGTATGCTTCAAAAATATGAGAGGTCTCAACACTGGAAATGTGAACCGGACACAGAACTGACTCTGAACTTTGAAGGACTAACAGATTTATTGTATAATCAACTGGGTGAAATGAGTACAGTGAAATAGAAGCTTAAACTCAATCTAAAACTAAATAGAAGACCAAGCTTCGAAACAGAGCCTTAAGGACTGTTGAAACTTCTCGAGTAACTTTGCTATACACTCTAAGTAGATAATGGAAAACAAGTATTTGGAGAATCTGTAATCTGGCTAATAGGCTTTCAACAAATTGGGTTCGGCAAATTGATTTTTGGTAAATTGGTTTCTGAAAAATAAGCTTTTGGTACATGAGAGAAGTTGATAAATTTGACAAATTGGTCATTTGGTCAAGTGGCTTCAGAAATTGATTTTCAGGGAATTAGGTTCTTCCACAACTCCCCAGAAAGAATAAATAAATGACACAAGAACAAGATGGCACATGGTAATACCAATTAGGTGTCCAGTAAGACATCAGTGTATTTTTTCTCTCCGCTTGAGAAGTTGTGACTGCAGACTGATTTTGAGGACGAAAGCATTAAGCAGTCCATCTTCTGAGTTTAAACAACTACCAGGGATGCCTGGGTGGCTCAGTGGTTGAGTGTCTGCCTTTGGCTCAGGTCATGATCCTAGTGTCTTGGGATTGAGTCTGCAGGGAGCGTGCTTCTCCCTCTGTCTATGTCTCTGCCTCTCTCTCTCTCTCTTTCTGTGTCTCATGAATAAAAAAATAAAATCTTAAAACGAAACAAAAGGACTACCAGTAATATGTGCCCCTTAGAAAGCATAAAAAACCAGTACCAGTCCTACCATGTTTCACTAGCATCCCCTCTTAACCTCCCACATGCCCAGGCTGAGAGGCATGTCAGTTGTGATGCCTTTTGGAGAAGTATAGTGTTGTTGCAGGAAGGTAGTTCCCTTTCCAAGGTCAATGGACAGGGGAGCAGACCGCAAGAGAATTACTCTTAAATATTGGCACTGCACAGAAGAAAAGAAGACTGGTATTTATGGCCGGCCTCTTTGGATGCATTCTTGGCTATTAAACTTGCTGACCCAATCCTGTACTACATGATCTAAAGAAGAGAGAATTAGGAGTACCTGGGTGGCTTCAGTGGTGGAATGTCTGGCCTTGGCTCAGGTCATGGTCACAGGGTCCTGGGATTGAGCCCTGTATTGGGTTTCTTGCTCAGCAGAGAGTCTGCTTCTCTCTCTCCTTCTAGTGCTTGCTTCGGCAGCACATATACTAAAATTCTCTCTCCCTCTTCTCCTCTCCCTGACTTGTGTGCTCTCTTTCTCAGATAAATAAATAAAATATTTAAAAAAATAAAGAAGAGAGAATGAAAGAGAGACACTGGTGAGCAACAACAGGGAGGACAGAGGTTCAAATGAGTCCACAGGTTCCCCACGCTGAGGTAAGAGAGATGGATCCTGCACATGCCAGCAGGTCCTGGCATTGGCTGTGTTGCACAGATGAGACCAGAGATGCCATCCTGCTGGAGTTAGTGAAACATGGGAGCAAAGATGTACACAAATGGGAGAGATGCAGTAAGTACAGCCCTTCCTGGAGCCCATGAGGGAGCCAGGCTGAACCTTACAGAGGACTACTAGTGTCTAGTATTGGGCTCATGATCCTTTCTCCCTGAATCCACAGATAATAGCAGATGCAGCTAATCAAGGAGAGGACGGTGCTCCTGCTTAGCTACGAGATCCTTGTGCTTTTCCCTTTTGCTCCTTCCCCCCTTAGCACACTAGATGAATTTGTGAATAAAAGGAAGACTTGGATGCTTCCTCATCTGTCATCCTTTCTTTAAACTGTTGAAACCACAGGTTCCATGTAACAATGAAGATAGATAGCTAGGTGACCATCTCTGCATGGAGCCTGAGATTGGAGTTGTTTTTACTTTTTCAAGATTTTATTTATTTTAGAGAGATAGAGCGCATGTGTGTGAGTTTGGAGAGGGGCAGAGAGGGAGGGAGAGGGACAAGTAGACTCTTATTGGGTGTGGAGCCCTTCCTGGGGCTCAGTCTCATGACTCTCAGATCATGACCTGAGCTAACATCAAGGGTCAGGTGCTTAACCAACTGAGTCATCCAGGTTCCCCAAAATGAGCAAATTTGGAGTTTTAAGAATAAATAGACCTGAACCTTACATAGAAAATGATACTATTTTTTCCTAAGATTTGTTTATTTATTTTAATGAGAGAGAGAGAGAGAGAGAAAGAAAGAAGAAGAAAGAAAGAAGAAAGAAAGAAAGAGAAAGAAGAAAGAAAGAAAGAAAGAAAGAAAGAAAGAAAGAAAGAAAGAAAGAAAGAAAGAAAGAAAGAGAGATAGTACTACAGGACCAGGGGAGGAGGTGCAGAGAGGTAGAGAATCTCAAGAAGATTCCCTACTGAGTGTGGAGCCCGATGTGGGACTCAATCCCATGACCCTGAGATTGTGACCTGGGCCCAAACCAAGAGTTGGACTTTCAACTGACTGAGCCACTCAGGTGCCCCAAAATGACACTATCTTTTGTAACTAAAATTCAAGAAAGTTATAGGCACCTGGTCTAGAAAGGAAATTTTCAATATAGGTCAGCTGGGGACAGTTACCAGAAAAAAAAATAAAAGGATTTCGGATTTAAACTTCCATGAACTGGATTCACCAATAGTCAGATTACGAAAGCCCATGGAGTGAATTAGCCAAAAAGTGGTGGAACTAGAATTAAAGTGTTTTCCAGGGGATGGAGAAGAGGGACAGGTTTTTTTGTTTTTTGTTTTTGTTTTTGTTTTTGTTTTTTTGTGGGGGGGACAGGGTTTAAGAACAATTTAGGGTAAAGGGTTTACAGGACTTGGCAACAGAGTGGATATGGAAAGCAAGGGTAGAGGATGACATGTAGGTTTCTGGTTTGGGTGTCTTGTGTTGAGGTAATTGAGAGACAGACTGGAAACACAGGTGGAATGGAAGAAAAATTTAGGATTGGAGTTTGCCTTGCATGCAGAGGATCCTGAAGGAGGCAACAAAGAAGAGAGAGTGAATGAGAAATTTTTCTCTCTTTCCTCACTTAAGAAATAAAAGATATAGCTGGGAATTTCCAACTATATACACACACACACATATACATACACACACATACACACACACGCATATATGTGTGTATATACATAGGTATATACACATATGTATATATATTATATATAGAAAACAATGTGATTATTTAAAAATCATAAGGTAAAAAGTGGGCATGTAGATGTTGAAATGAAGTAGTAGGAAGCACTGTTCAGAATGGAATGTACCTGATTGTGAGAGATTTTGTAAAAGATATTTCTGTTCTAAACATATTTTTCTTTTTCTTTTCTTTTTTAATTTTTTAAAAAAGATTTTATTTATTTATTCATGAGAGACACAGGTTGAGAGGCAGAGACATAGGCAGAGGGAGAAGCAGGCTCCCTGTGGGGAGCCCCATGCAGGACTCAATCCCAAGGACCCAGGGATCACAACCTGAGCCAAAAGCAGACGCTCAACCACTGAGCCACCCAGGCGTCCAAAACCATTTTTCTACTTTGTTGAAAGTCTCTCTTTCATTATCACTTTTCCCCTCCATTAAAAGACAAGAAATTGCTATTTTACTTTTAAAAATAGGTCATATTTTTTTCTGTGTGGAACAATAATACTTATTCATAGTAGAAAAGGTGGAAAATATGGAGAAGAATAAAGATGTTGTTCTCTGTTATATACATGTTTTATTGCATGTGTTTAAGTAAAAAACATCACTACGTATCCAGCATATAAGACTGAAAACAGGTTCAGGTGAGCTAGGGCAACTGCTGATTTCTGTAGAACATTCCAAGGATAGATTAATATAAGTTTGTGAGTGTGCAGTATGCATGTCCGTGTTTTGGTGGCAGTTACATCAAGTTAACAATGACAGTTTTTGTGTTGTTAATATGAAAATAGAAAGTGTGAGTATGTCCTAGATACATGACAGCATATTATTTTTGTTCAATGGAAACAGATGTTATAAAGAAATTGAATCAGAAGTAATCTTGATGGAAATATTTGCACAATGTTATATACTGTGTAAAGATGCAAATTCCTTTTCTCTTTTTAGCTGTAACTTCAACTCTTTTGGGAAATAGGGGATATATATATTTAAAGGGAAATATTTC
The DNA here is from genome assembly GCF_018345385.1 of Vulpes lagopus. Taxonomy (NCBI): domain Eukaryota; kingdom Metazoa; phylum Chordata; class Mammalia; order Carnivora; family Canidae; genus Vulpes; species Vulpes lagopus. The sequence continues at coordinate 117,703,734 of NC_054830.1, read as the reverse complement.
CCAAAATATTTTGGGAAATAGGGGATATATAAATATATATATATATATTTAAAGCAATATATATATTTATTATATATATAATATGTATATATATTAAAAGCAATAAATAACCTAAATGAAGAAAGTAAACTTTAAAGGTAAAAAGTCTGGTGCCCAGGATGCTTCCAGTATAAGCTATTTTATTACAGCCAAGTTGTTTCCCTCTTCATCTAATGTCTAGAACATAAAAACGAAGGTAGAATCAGTTAAGAGCCAACTAAAATGAAAGTAGCATCTTAAGTCACGAAATTGACTATGTCTTTTCCTTCTTTCTGATTTGTAAGATGTCCAGGGGAGTTACTATTCTCATCTTGCTCATTTAGGGCTATTTAGACAAATGTGAGCTCTACCTGTAATGTTTTCTCACTCATCATTAAATCATTAATTTTTTAAAGTTTTCAAGTCCTAAGCTCTCATGCTTAGGATTTTGATGTAGTTCAAATCGATTTAATAATGTATCAGTCACGGTTCAGTCAGAGAAGCAGAGTGGTGATGATAAATGAATATACATGACTTCCTTCTCTTTCTTTCTTTCTTTCTTTCTTTCTTTCTTTCTTTCTTTCTTTCTTTCTTTCTTCTCTTTCTTCTTCTTTCGTTTTCTTATCACTAATTTAATGTGTTTGGTTTTACTGTTGCTGTTTAAATATTTAATGTACTTGCAGTGCATTTTGGGGTTAGGAGAGGTGAAGGCAGCGATTCAGATTTAAAACATTGAATTTTAAAATATGCAGATTTCTATTTCCTCTTTCCCCTAATTTAGGGGTCAGTAGTTTATTTTTATTTTTTTTTAAGATTTATTTATTTATTTGAGAGAGAGAGAGAGAGAGAGAGCGCACATACGAGTGGAGAGAAGAGCAGAGGCAAAGGACAGACAGGATCTTAAGCAGACTCCACTCCCAGAGTGAAGCCCGACATGGATGGGGCTTGATCTCATGACCCTGAGATCATTACCTGTGCTGAAACCAAACCAAGAGTTTGACACTTAACCTAGACTGTGCCCCTTAGGCACCCCAGGAATCAGTAGTTTACATGATATTCCACCCACTGCATTCTGCATCAGCAGTCTGTGGTTCTCTAATAATCTGTGACACTCTCTTTCAAGTGCAGTACCATCCTCCATTTCTTTCTATATGCAAACACTCACGTTTTTCATCTTTTCTTAATTTCTTTTCCCGTTTTTACCTTTCTTAGATCAGATTGGTGGAAACAGAATCTGGGGTGGAGAAGTGCCTGCAGAAGGCTTGTTGGGGTGTGCCTTTATGACATACGTACACAGTAAAGAGTGTAGGGAAGCACCAGGCTTTGAGAACATGGTTGCAGCTGAGGGCTGAGACATTCCTGCAGGGAGTGCTGGAATTGGGACTACCCTCTAGAATGATCCCAGTCGTGGCAAGGGGACTGGGCCTTTGTAACCTCGTGTGAGCCCATCATTGTTCCTTGAGAAGGGAACCTTAAGTGAAGCAGTTCACTGGGACCAGAAAGTGTCCAGAAAGTCTCTTAGCTGTGGCCCATCAGCAGATGATCTTCCTAGCAACGGGGGATGTATGGTTGGCTTCAGTGAAGGGTGCAGGGTGGGGTGCCATGCATCTACTGTACTGCTGGATGGGAAGCCCTCGTCCCTGATTTTTTTTTAATTAATTTATTTATTCATCTGAGACACACACAGAGAGAGGCAGAGACATAGGCAGAGCGAGAAGCAGGCTCCTTGCATGTGGGACTCGATCCCAGATCCTGGGATCACACTCTGAGCCAAAGGCAGATGCTCAACCACTGAGACACCCAGGCATCCCTCGTCCCTGATTTTTATTGCCATTTTCATCTTTTGCTCTGACATTACTGCAAAACTTCCACTCTGGTTGGAGCCTAAAATTACAATAAGTCTTTATATAGCTACTTAGTTATTTTTGGCTGTGTCAAGATTTTGTCAGTATTAAAGCTGTTTCTTCATTTTTGTTTGTCTCTGTATGAAGAAAAGTTAAAGATGTGAATATTTGATTTCCTCTACCAATCCTTTTTAGAGATGAGTATTTCTCGAAGTAATTATTCTGGAATGGAGATCGGGGGCCAAAAGGACAATTAATTCCCAGAAATTTCACAGATATTGGTGTAAGATGATTTATGAGATGATTATTGAGTATCTCCCTGGGAGAAGTCAGGGGCTTGTGGAAATAGTATAAGGTATAAGGCAAGGACATTCTCCCTAAAGAGCATGAAATTTAGAAAATTAGAAACTGTAACTGAACTTGTTCAGCCACGAGTGACAGAAAAACAAACTAAATTGACTAGTGTGATAGTTTGTGTGTCACATTGACTGGGTCAGGAAATGCCCAGATTAAATGTTATTTTTGGGTGTGTCTATGAGAGTGTTTCTGGATGAGATTAGCATTTGAATCAGTGTACTCAGTAATGTACACTGCCTCCCCCCTTTGCCCCCAGGTAGATGGGGTGTCATCCAACCCTCCGAGGGCAAGACTGGAATGAAAAGGCTGAGGAAGGAGGAAACTGCTCTTTTTACTTCCTGTCTGTTGAGCTAGTACATCAGCGTTTCCTTGCCTTTGCTCTAGGATTTATATCATTAGCTCCCTGGTCCTCAGCCTAGGACTCAGGTGGGGATTCTACTGGTTTTCCTGAGTCTCCAGCTTACAGATGGCAGCTGTCGAACTTTTCAGCCTCCATAATTATGTGAGCCAATTCCACAATGGGTATATTCCATTGGTTCCGTGTATATATATATATATATATATATATATATATATATATTTATATGTATATGTGTGTGTGTATATATATATGTGTGTGTGTATATATATATATATGGAGGGATTTGCTTTGTATATATATTTGTTTTGTGTGTGTGTATATATATATATATACACTCCATTATATGTATATAATATATATATAATGTATATATAATGCATATAAATATATGCAGACTGTGTCTAAAGACCAGTAGAAGCCCATACCCTTTGGCAAGTTTCTTGGTCATAGCCAGCCAGTTTGGATTCTATTTCACAAGCAATGAGAAACCACTAGGAGGTTTTGGGCAATGGAGTAACATGACGTGACTTATATTTTTAAGAATCTTCTCTGGTTTCTGTGCAAAAGAATCAATTAAAGCAGGTGATGGGACTATTGAAATAATTCATGCAAAATGATGGAGGTTTGGACTAGGTGTAGTGGTAGAGATGGTGGGAAATGGTTGTTTCCTGTGTATTTTTGAAGTTAGAGCTGACAGGGTTGCCTGGTAGAATTAAGTTGCCATTACCTGAAATGAGAAACATGAGAAGGAACATGTTTAGGGTTGTGGGTCAAGTATTTACTTTGGGAGATTTTTAACATAGATTAAGTTTGAGAAGCCTATTAAAGTTCTAAATGGAGATATTGAGTGAGAATGTGGCAAACGAACTGGGACTTCAGAGGAAAGTTAGGGACCAGAATGTATATTTGGTTGTTATTAGCATATAGATAGTACTTTTACTGGATGAAATTCCTGATGCAATGAGTAAAAATAGGTAAAGTGAGTCAAGCTGGAGCCCTGGATCAATGGAATACTTAGAGGTTAGCAGTATGAAGAAGAACCAGCAGAAAAAGAGATGAGAGTGTCCAATGAACCAGGAGGAACATCAGAAGTGTTGTTCTAAAAGTGAAGGAGGTAGTCCCTAGAAGGAGGAAGGAAGTAAAAATATTGTGTATCAATTGCTTCTGATAGAGTAAGATGGAACTTGGGTTTGGTTATAGCATCTAGCCATGTGGAAGTCAATGGTGATCTTGGCAAGAGCTGTTTTGGTGGAGTGGTAGGAAAAAGAATCTAATTGGATTTGCTTCAAAAGAGAGGTAAGGAAAGGAAGTGGGAACAGCTATTTCACAGCCATATTGGTGAAAAGGGAAAGGAGGCAATTGCTGAATGCCTATGTTTGATCATGAGAGATTGTTTAAGTATGTTTTCATGGTCATGGTTCACCCAGAAGGAAAACTGACTTTGCGGAAAGGAGAGAATAAATGCTAGTTAGACCAATACCCATGCACAGATGGGAGGGGTAACTCCATGCATAGCTGATGGGCATGCCGATGGTCATGGTCCTTGATAGGGGAATAGACAGTTCATCTATAGAAAGAGCAGATTCTATGCAAGGAGAAGAGTATGTTTGGCGGTAAGAGCCTCTGGATGCTGTTTAGGTAACTCCTAGTTCCTTAGAAAAGTAAGAGAAAGGCTTTTAGATGAGAATGAGGAGTGAGGCAAAGTTTGAGATTCTATGGAGAGAGTATAATGTGAAAAATATTCTCTGGGAAAATGGGAAGATAGGTTGATCAGAGAAATAAATATAATGCAGGGCCATGAGTGTGAGCAAATAGCACATTCCTAGTAAGTGAAATTAAATCTCTGTAAAGCTAGAAATACTCTTTCCTCTGTGCTGCCTTTCCCACTCCTAAAATGTATTTGTCATAAAACCCACTCACAATAAAGTCCAAATCATAGCCATTTATCCATTTGAAGCATCTGTAACATCTACCTATGTTAAGAGAGAACTGGGACCAAGGCAGATGAGATGGGGCATGCAAGAAAAGTAGATGGATCCGCAAGCTTGTAAAACCTTATTTCTCAGCATTTGAGGTTTAGGATCCTTGGGCAAATAGAATCATAGTTATTTGAAACTCAAGTGCTTGTTTCTAGGTCCAAAAGAATCTGTGTGAGAATGGCTTTTCAGACTTCGCAATTTATAAATTTATCTTTTTCAAGTAGTCTTCAGGTTTCAAGAGGATGGAACCTAATTAATATGAATCACTTCTATGCCCCGTGTAGGTTAAAGTGTTTGAAGTGGCAGAATAAAGTAGTAATTGCTGAAATATTTTTTTTTCTTGTGTTGCATTAGGACTTTTAACAAATATTAACTTGCTTAATGCTTAAATCATCCTAGTCTGGTAGGTATTTGTGTTACTTTGGTCTTCTCATTGCACTTTTTCTAGTGGGAGAGGCCCATCACTCATCATTTGTGATTTTGTTGGAACTCTGTTTGTTAGCATGGACGTGTGATTCAGATGGTTTCTCAGCATTAACTTTCTTCTCCAAGTGGGCTAATAGAGTCTTTTGTGGGAGTTGATATATCGGTACTGGGAAAGAAAGGGTGTGCATTTATTCTCTAACTCATTTAGTGAATATTAATCAGTATCTACTACATTGCAGCCACTGTTCCAGGTTTTGGGGATAAAGTAGTGGGCAAATCAATGTTTCTCTTCTCAGGGAACTTTCTACCCTCTGAGATGGAGTATTTTATGAATCATGTTTGTTATTCAGGAGAATTTATTTGTTGTGCTTCTAACTGTTCAATCTGCTTGAGAATGAAAAAAAAACAACAACCCCAAAACCAAAAACCAAATCAAACAAGACAAACAAACAAACAAGCCACAGGGAAACTGAGTCAAGAGACCGTTAATTATAACAACACTAGTATGTCAATCTTGGATACTTGGTTTCAGCTATACCTTATGCCAAATCTATTCCTTGACCTATAAGTTACTTTTCTTTTGGTTTACTTCTCCTTAAGATAGTTTCAGTTGGGTTTTCGTTTAAACTGTAAAAAATATTTAGTGAGTGCCTCTGAATAGACTAAAACTCTATTGGATGTGGAGGATATAGAGAAGAAAAGACATAGGGTCTTGGTGTTATAGATTCTTATAGGAGGAAGGCAGATAATAAATAAATGATTAATAAAATTTCAGATAGTAATATGGCTTTGAAAAAATGAGGAAGTTTAATGGAGTAGAAAATATATGTGTGCATGTGAAAGTGTGTGGAGACAACTTTATTTTAAAATGTCAAAGAAAGTCTCTCTAAGGAATTGACATTTGAGCTGGGATCTGGGTCGTCAGTGAGCCAGCCATGTGAAAATCTGGGGCATGAGTATCCCAGTACAAATACAATGGGAAAATACAAGTATAACGTCTCTGAAATCCACATGTGCTTATTGTATTCAAGTATCAGAAAGGTCATGAACAAGGTTGGTGTGTGAGGCATGATTAATTCATGCAGAGCCTCTTAAAACCTGCTAAAGAGTTTGGATTATATTCTAATCGTAGTATGAGTCCACTGGTGGCTTTGCAGTAGAAGCATACACTTATCTGCATTATGTTCCAAAATAATTACTTAGTCACATGAAGAATGAATGACAGCTGGACAAGAAGAAGAGCGGTAGGGATACCTGGTAAAGTCTATTAACCTAAGCAAGGGATGTTGCTGGCTTGAACTAGGGTAGTTGTGGCGAAGATAGGGAAGTGGATATATCCTTAGACAGAGCAAGCAGGACATCCTGATGGTCGGATATATGAGTGGAGGGTGGGAGATGGAGAGTAGGAGAGGAAAATCAAGGAAGCAATACTGATGTTTCCTAGGTTCTTGGCTTAAGCAATTAGATGAATAGTGGAGGTGGAAAGGTATGGAGAAGAAAAGTTTGGCAGGTCTGAAGGTGAGGTGGGTGGATGGATGTTACAATTTTCATATTAGATGTGTAAAGTTTGAAATGTTTCTTACCCATCAAAGAGCAGAAGTTGAGTGGACTGTTGTTGAATTTGATAGGATGGAGCTTGGAGGTGGAGCTCCACTAGGCTGGAGACATAAATATATATTCTATGGGAAGCCATGGGAGCTGGATGAGCTCTTTCAGGGGGTGGGGATACATAGAGAAGAGGGACAAAGTTGGAGCCCTCAGATATTCTGACATTTAGAATTTAGGCAGAAAAAGAGGTACCAGCAGATGAGATTGAGAAGTAATCACTACTGAGGTTTAAGAAAGCCCAAGTGATGGTGATATGAAGGAAGTCAAGACAAGGAAGAGTTTCAGGAGGAAAGAATGTGCTCAGCCATGGGCACTGAGGATCAGCTCCTGAAAGTATGGGAAGAATCCTGGTTTTCTATGTTGAAAAAGAGAAGTTCCAATGGACTGGTCAGAGAGTCAGGAGCTTACTAATGGTTGTCTGAAGAGAGGTGGAAAAGTCAGAACATGGTCACAGAGCATCGGCCTTTCTTTGGGAAGAGCTAACAATGGAGGCAGTTGCCGGAGGAAATACAGAGTCCAGGAAGGGTTGCTCACGGCCAAGAGTCCTGGCCAATACTGTGTCATTATCCTCATTACACAGATGAGGAAATTGGGGCTCAGGGAGTGTGCATAACTTGCTCGATGACACGTGCCTAATATGTGGTGGTATTACAGTTCAAAGTCAGGGCTTTCCTGCTGAAGTCCACACTCTTTCATACCACAAAGTCAGCTTTGCTGTTTACTCTGCATACAGTATCCAGCATTAATAGGCAATATTACAGTGAATAATAATTGCAACATACAATGTATCATTATATTGTTACTGTTGTTATGATTATTCTGATTTCCAGGAGTCCAGTACACTTTTCCCATGGTGCCCATCACAAGTCTCATCTACATCAAGCAAAAAAAAATACTACCAGGTGACATGTGTTTTCATAGTCTGGATTCTGGAGCGTGATGAACCTAGTGATTTAGCACATGATGAAAAGTTTCAGAACTCCGAATTCTTTATTTCATCATCTATGCACAAAGGTCAAAAGTAATCACTAGTCCCTGGGTGTATAAAACAAATTAATTTTTTTCCGAGAGTGTTAGAAGTTGGGTGTTTACCTATTCTCTGGAATTTCATAGTTCCTAATTGTCAATTATTCAATGGGAGAGGTATACATTCAAGTGAGAATTTGTAGGATGGTCCACTTATGAGTCATTGTATAGTTGTCATTTGTGTTTATATTCTGCATTTCTTCATTGAGGCCTAAACTTTAAATTCAATGCCCAGTATGCCTGTTTTCTGAGATACACTTTCTTCCTCTTAAATCATTAATTTGAATACTTACGACTTTCTTTGTACCTTTCCTCCACATTATTCGCCTATATGTTGGTGACCTTGAATTTGTGAGATATTCTTTTTTTTTAAAGATTTTATTTATTCATTCATGAGAGAGAGAGAGAGAGAGATGCAGAGACACAGGCAGAGGGAGAAGCAGGCTCCATGCAGGAAGCCTGACGTGGGACTCAATCCCGGGTCTCCAGGATCATACTCTGGGGAGAAGGTGGGTGCTAAATTGCTGAGCCGCCCAGGGATCCCGAATTTGTCAGATATTCTTAACCCTTGTAGAGTTTTGACTGAATTACACGGTCTAACTGCTTTCTGGTGTAAGCCAAGCAATGGGCACCATTGCTTAAAAGAGAAATCTTATTGCTGCCTCACTGCTGAATCCTTTTGTGATTCTGGATAAATGACTAGCCTGCCCAGCTTCCTTCTACTCTCACTACCCAGCTGGTAATCAACAATCTTCTCTTCCCAGACTATTATGTTCCGGGCTTTCCATGATGTCAGATGTTGTGATGGTTTGCGCTGTTTTTATTCCAGAGGAGGAGTAGTACTTACTAATCTTACAAGAGTGTTGTGAAAATTAATTAGTTAATGTTCACAAAGTACTTTGAAGATTAAAAGCCCAGCATAAATGCTTATTATTGTTTTATGCACACTAAGGGCCTAGCTGGGCAGCCGAATGTGTTTCCCAGAGATGAAAGGATTGTGTGACATAGAGAATTGTGGTTTGTGCTGTAAGGTTGGCAAACAGGTTACTCAGGATCGCCTACGTGGGAATTATGCTCACCTGACCCAGGTGTTCAACCAAGACCTGGAAGAAGGTTATTTGTCGCAACTAGTGTTGACTTCCAAAGTAGCCCAGCCGAGATGAAGACTATTTCCTGATAGTCCGTGTAAGGAGGGACTGATGGATTTCTTAGGTAGAGACGGAAAGAAAGGAGGAAGGTAGTCCTGAGAAGCTAATGCTATTGCAGAGTGCTCAGAAGCCTACGTGATGATGATAAGACGAGGGTGATTGCCTGGAATCATGCTTGGTCAGGCTCAATACGCCCAGCAGGTTCCCACTGAGGTCAGAGCCATTAAATAGAATCTGCAAGTCTGCAAATGCATTTCTTAATCCTGAACACTGCTGGAAGAGTTTGCATTGGTATAGCTTTTCTGGAGGAGGAGTTGATAATAATTACTCAAAGCATTAAAAGGATACATACCCTTAAGCCATCAATTGCCCTCCTAGGAATTTATCTTTAGCAATATTTGTCTGCTTACTTTGGTGTTATTAATAGTTGCAAAAATTTAAACAATGTAAATGTCCCATAATAGGGGACTGATGAAGCAAATAATGGTTCAAATATAAAATGAAAGGTTATAAAGCCATTAAAATGAGATTCTGGACAGTTATTTGTTAACAAGAAAAGATATTAACATAGTAAGTTAAAAATATATTAAGAAAAAGCCAGCTGTAAGCATAACCTATACCATGATAAAGAATTCTGAAGTATTTTTGTTTTCTTATCTGCTTATTTGTATTTCTTAATTTTTCTCTCTTAAGCATTACTTTTTAAAATAACTGACATAGAAAAAGAACACATACATTCCCATCGGTATCCATGGAGAAGGAAATATACAAAATAGTAGGACAATGAAGATTGGTACAAAAACTTGAGAAAAAAAAAATCTCTAATTCCTCTTGGGCTCACGGTTACCACCCAAAGAAACCTCTCCCTACATCCATACCCAGTCCTCTTCACTTCACGCCCCAAGCTGAGGCTTAAAATACTGGAGTTTTACTCTATGGCCACACAAACTAGTAGTAAAGGGAGTCAGTGTCCTGTGGGCAGAACCTTTGACCAAGAGAAGATCAGGAGCCATTGGGTATAGTCTACTTTCTTTCTCTGAATGTACTGCCCTGAAGTGCAGTAGGTAATATGCTTCTCAGAAGACTCGAAGGCAAGAATAAGCTCTGAGCAGCACTCCGTGTACAGAGATAGTCAGTTCTATTAAGCACCCTTAAATTAGTCTTATCCCTCCTTCTCTAGCCCATTCCCGCCCTTCCCTCACTTCTGTTTCTCTGCATTACACTTGCTAACAACGTGGTAGCATCCAGGCTTTTTCTTAAGCTCTGTTTTCTGGGGAGCACCAAGCTAAGACACATTATGTGAGACACATCCACACGCACCAGATTCCCAAGGTACTTACTGCCATTTACTTCATCAGACTTAAAATAAGAATAGCTAGTATTTACTGAATGGTTTCTATGTGCTAGGCACTAGACATTATGTCACTAAATCCTCGTATGATTATGATTATGATTATGATTATGATTATGGGGACACGGTTTTATGTTTATGATTGAGGACACTCTGGTCTACAGAGGTAAAGATGCCGGCCCAAAGTCACAGAGTTGGGAACCGAAAGTGAGGTGTGTCCAATGCCAAATTTGATGCCCTTCACACCACAGGGTGTGTATAATCTAAAAACAGGTGCTGCAGAAGAATCATAAGAGATGTCTCCCACCTCAAGGATCATAGTCAGGCGAAGCAGTCACAGGTAGGAAACATAAAACGTCAGTAAGGAATGGGAGATGGTGTTTAGTAAAATGTTAAATTGTGTGACACAGACTTTAGTTGTTACCAGATGCAGAAATAAAGGAGAAACTTGAGAACCTGGAGGGAGTCCCTGACAGGGAGGATGTTGTACCAAAGCTGAATCCTAAAGGGTGAGTGTGATCTGAGAAGATAGAAGGAAGAGAGAAGTAAAGCCAAAGAAGCTCAAGGCTGAGCCAACAGAGGAGAGGATTAGTGTGACCTAAGTGTGGAATAGAGAGGGAAAGTCCAGGATAAAAGACAAATGTCCTGGGGTGGGATTTAGTAAACTCAATCGCTGAGGAGCCAGACTGCTGTGGTTCCTGAAAGCAAGCAGCACAGTTTATGTCTGTCATGTTAGGGAAAAGGAGCCACTCAATCCTTCTGAACAGGAGAAAGGTGTAATCACGCAGTGGACAGAATGATTGGGTAGGGACGAAGAATGTAAAGGCAAGAAGGTTTGGCTGTTGTTTGAGAGTAATGAAATATTCTAATATTTTGCTTGGTAGATGTCAGATCTTCATGTTTATAAATTAAACACACAGGTATGAGCGTGCACACACATCAGATGCAATAACAGGATGGTATCTCATGAGTGTTCCTTTCATGAAAATATGGGTTAGAATTCCCCAGAGACACCTGTCCCAGGAATGCAAGCTCCCACAACAGTAATTTCATTTCAGCTAAGATCATAAGAACAAATAGCATTTATTTAATATTTACTAAGTTGCAGGCACTGTGCCAAGGTCCCTACCTGTCATGAATCCTTACAACCCATTTAGTTACCACTGAACGATGAGTCAGAATTCAAATCTAGATCTGCATGATTCCTTGGTTGTAGCCTTCCATCCCCTGACACGTTTGGGAGTCAGCTTCCCAAACCCCTTCCCTGGGAAGGTGTGGGTTCCTTGGGACACAAAGATGACACTTGTTCTTTCTGAGGATCCATGTCAATTAATTAAAATTTAAGAACGTCTCTGTTTATGAGGACCTTAGGAGACTTTGCATTGCTCCATCTCACCGACAGATTCCCAAGTTGACTTGGCATTGAGGGAATTTACCTCAGAACAAATTCCCGTCCCTCATGGACCCGTGTGACCTTAAACGATCTAAGGAAATTTGCTAACATATTTATGCTGGCAGACCTGTTCACAGGGAGAAAAAAAACAAAAAATAAAAAACGAAGTCCCCATGTTGCATGTTCCCTAGAAAGTTCTAGGACTTGGAAAATGGGAAGTGGTGACACTTTTTAAGAAAAGCCAGCACCAGTTTTTTCCCAAGGAGGAATTTGCCGGGCTAATGTATTAGAGTATAAGTAAAACAAAGTAAACCTTGGAGAGATAGACTTTTTTTTCACAGTAAAGGCCATCGCACCATCCAAGGAACATGTTTCAGTAGGACTAGATTTTATGCTCAGGTCAGCTGGTAGCCTTCTGGTGCAATTTGAGGGATTCTGGAGGAGATTTCTCAATCTAACAGAATAGAACAGCACATTCATAATTACAGGTGCTTGAATTTCAGCTGTCAGGTATTCCTGTCTGTCTTCAAATAAAAGCTTTGGGGCTTTACACATTACTTATTAAAATGTGAATACCCTGGGAGGTATAACACCTTGGATCCTTTTCAGATAATATGTTGAAGAAGATTCTGTTTAATTCAGTTTGTTTCAATTCACTTGACTTCAGTTAGATTTATATGAGCCCCTACTAAGTGCAAAGGCCTTTGCTAGATCTTCACTGTGGGAGGAAAGATGACTCAGGTAATTCATCTGATATTCAAGAGTTTTGGCTTTGTGAGCTATATACTCAATAAAGCTCAACTCTGCTATTGTAGCTGGAGAGCAACATGTAAATCAATTTGTCTATGTTCCACTAAAACTTTATTTACCAAACGGGCTGTAAACTGGAGGCTGACCTCTGTTCTAAATGCTTCTAAGAGGGATGCCTGGGTGGCTCAGCGGTTAAGTGTTGTCTGCCTTGGGCTCGGGGCGTGATCCTGGAGTCCCGGGATTGAGTCCCACATTGGGCTCCCCACATGAAACCAGCTTCTCCCTCTACCTGTATCCCTGCCTCTCTCTGTCTCTCTGTGTCTCAAGAATAAATAAGTAAAATCTTTTAAAAAAAGATGCTTCTAATAGGGCAGAAGACTGACTTACGCTCATTATCTGATGACATAAAACTCCAAATAGGAAGTTGTAGGACATTGGACTTGATTGAAAAAAAAAATCACTGGGGGATCCCTGGGTGGCGCAGCGGTTTGGCGCCTGCCTTTGGCCCAGGGCGCGATCCTGGAGACCCGGGATCGAATCCCACATCGGGCTCCCGGTGCATGGAGCCTGCTTCTCTCTCTGCCTCTCTCTCTCTGTGACTATCATAAATAAAAAAAATTAAAAAAAAAAAAGAAAGCTCTAGGAGAGCTTTGCATTACTCCTTTTTTATTTATTGCATGCCTTACTCCTAGCTTCTGGTGGTTACCAGGATTTGTTTGTTTTTGTTTTTGTTTTGCTTGTAGATGTACCACTTTAATCTGTGTCCCAAATCATACAGCATTCTCCTTTCTTTGTGTCTGTCTTGGTGTCTTGTCTTCCCTTCTTTGAAGGACACTGGTTATATTGTATTAAGGACTTGCTCTGTTCCAGTTTGACCTCATTTAACTCCTATCTTACAACTATAAAGATCCTATTTCCAAATAAGGTCTCATTCACTGATACTAGGTGTTGGGACACTCCCACAGGAGCATTTACTTTACCTTTGTGTTTGAAAGGCAGAGGTAGTACGGAACAGGATGGAAGAAACATTCCACTTGATTCCTAAGGCAGATATTGTGACTTCTGGGCCTAAGAATCAGGAAAATGATAATCAGGAGACATGTGAAGAAATTTGAAAAGGAAAAGCCCTCGAAAATTTAAAGACTGCAATAGAAGAGGAAATCAAATAAATCAGTTAAAAGGTACTGTGTATATTGTCTGGATTTGAGAAAGAGGCAGCCCTAAAACTCCATTTGTGGCCTCTGCAATAGCAGTGAAGTCCTGCTTCTACAGGCCAATGTTTTTGCGGTGGTGCCTTGTCTATTCAACCCCAAATGGCCAGAGCCTTGGTCCGACCCTAATCACTGGAGAGAGGAGGAGTTGTGGTTCGAAAGGGTGTTGTCCCTTTCCTTTATAGGATGGCACGAATATAGTCAGTTCTCAGTTTGCCTGTTTGTTATAAAGAAGGGTGGCTCCTCTCGATCAATCACCTGCCTCCTTATTCTCTTAATCTAAATGGTCCATCAGACATGCCACTTCAAGCCTGGAGCATACTGAGACCAAGTGAGAAATTGCAAGTCATGGGGGGAGGCGGGGAGAATGGGCACCAGATAATGGGTGAGATGGTGTGCCTCAGTGTTCTCACTTGTAAACTGGGGATGAGAGAACCAATCCCAGACGCTTGCTGTGAATGTTCACTGAAACAAGATGTAAAATAAAGTTCCTAGCACAAGACCAGGAGGCAATCATGTTAATAAAGTACCAGGACCAAAGCCTGGCATTTTGATTTTCCACAATTCAAAACCAGGGTTAGGACAAGACTGTATTAGGGGAGGAAAGGGGGCAGAGACATGCTGTAGCACTCGAAAATGACTCCTTAAAGAGATTGGCAGAGAGAGTGCCCAGGGTGGACAGAGAGGAAGTGCTGCCAACTCAGATGAAAACTTCATGAGGCTTGTCCCCATGAGTGCAGGAATGAGGGGGGCCACAGCCCCAGCAGGCATCCGTTGCTAGACAGTCAGTCTAGTTCCTACAGTCTGCTGGGCAGGTGCTCACCCAAAGGGCTCCTTATAAATAGGAGCAGTGCCATCCACAGCCACCGTAGGTTCCCAGGGAGGTAGGGCTGTCCCGGACGACCCAGAGTTTGCATTTAGAAAGAGGTGTGGGTTGGCACAGTAACCTTACTTTGTCGATAAAGTACCAATAAAGCTGAGACAGGCTGGGGCCTTCAGTTTTCCAAAGTTGATAATTTAAAATGAATCCAAGGCTGGTGGAGAGTATTCAAAGGGCAAAGAAAAAAGTCTCTGTTCATTTCCCCCTTTCGTCCTCCTCCCAACTTCTTCAGAAACTCTTGCTCTCTTTGTCACCTTCTTGGGTGTGTATGCACACACATGTGTATGTGCATGTGTGTATATGTGTGTATGCTCACGTACAGGTGTGTATGTATGCATGCGCACGTGGGTATGTATGCATGTATGTGTGCATGTGTGTGCGTGTGCACCTGTGTGCATGTATGCATGTGTCAGGCATGCCAGGGAGAGTGTTCTGGGGCCCCTCACTGGGCAGAACGAATCAAGATTAGAGACTCCCAGTCAGCAACGAAGGACGGGGTACCTGGGGGTGTGAAACACGATCAGACCTGTCTCTCTCCTCTGCCTTCTCCCCTGCCATCCGTCCATGCGCACAAAACAAGAGGGTATTAATCGCAGAGCCAGTAGAATGCTGTGGGTGGAAAGGTGGATTAGCAGGTGCCTGCTTTGAAATGCAGGTGCGCCGTCAGCCCTGAAGTAGTCGGGGACAGAGAGCCAAGCTAATGCCAACCTATGATGGGTGCTAATTCTCGTTTCCTGGGATGACCGGGTGGCTCAGCGGTTGAGCGTCTGTCTGCCTTTGGCTCAGGCAGGGTATGATCCCTGAGTCCTAGGATCGAATCCCACATCAGGCTCCCCTTGAGGAGCCTGCTTCTCCCTCTACCTATGTCTCTGCCTCTGTCTCTGTGTCTCTCATGAATAGATAAATAAAATCTTAAAAAAAATAATTCTCATTTCCTTTTACTGTCCTAAACTCGGGAAGCAAACCTAGCCTACTACATAGCAGGGGACATTAGGGCAAAGGGGACTATTTTGTCTTCTGTAGTTACAGAGTCCCATATACACAGTTTTGAATCTGGTTACGGAAGCCTGAAAAGGGACAAGATGCTAGCGAGAAGTAAAGCAAATACATTCATAGAGTTGATCCAGATCCTAAAATCATTGATGGGGGGCTAGTATCTGCCTTCAGAGCAAATCACACCTGGCGGAATACAAGAAAATTCTGTCTACTTTTTTTTTTTAAGATTTTATTTCTTTATTCATGAGAGACATGAAGAGAGGCAGATACACAAGTAGAGGGAGAAGCAGATTCCCTGTGGGAAGCCTAATACGGGACTTGATCCCAGGACCCCGGGATCACACCCTGAGCCAAAGGCAAATGCTCAACCACTGAGCCACCCAGGTGCCCCTGTCTACTTATGATTGGGTGAATTTCCAATCAAAAGCATCACACATCTCTCATAAAAAGGGTCATATTTTCAGTTTTCAAATGCTCATGTAATGCCAGAACACACTGTTTCACTACAAATCAACTATGAGAAGGTGCCTGGAAAGGCCATGGAGGGAAGAAGAGCAGCAGGGATGCACAAATCAGAGGCTGAGAAGGATAAGCAGCAGAACAAGGGGTGTGAGTAAACCGTCTCTCTTCGAGGATGCTTCTGGTTGGTGATGATGGAAGGCTTCTTAGGAAAATGGCATGTGAGGTGGACCTCAGAGATGAGACCAAGCCACTGCAGGGAGGACAGTGATCACAGAAGAGGAATACAGATGCAAGGGCTATATGTTGGAAGTGGGCTTTTTTTGTATGAAGCACAGGCAAAAGTAGACTGCCCTATCAGTGTTTCTCAAAACCCTGGGAACCCTTGGACAACCCAGTGACCAGGCCTCCTTATAGAGCAGCTGGATCAGAAACTCATGTGGTGGGACCCAGGCAACAGAACTGTCTTGTTCTGGTTGGAACCACCAGGAGGGCCCAACATGCTAGCAAAATGAAGAACCTGGCTCACTTGTCTTGCTTGCAAGGCTGGCTTAGGCTGGCATTTGGGTTCTTAAATTTTAGGAAGGTTCTCGGCATTCCCTAATAAGAGTAGCTCCCTGTGTCTGACCTGTATCACATGGTTTATGCTGAATATCTGCTCTTCTCCTGGGGTTCTGGAATTTTGCTTTGGGCTGGTAGAGGGTGTCTATATGCCCAGCCTCCAGTAAAACATTGGGCACTAATTCTACTGACCTTTCCTACTAGACAATATTTCACATGTGTTGTTGATGTTGCATGAATCCTTCAGCCATAATAAATCATAGCTGTGACTCTATATGGGTCCCGTGAACTGTCCCAGTGAATCATCAAATCTGGCAGTGATTTGGGGGACCCGTGACATAATAAAGAGGAGGAACATGAAGACCAGTCTCATCAGAAAGACCAAAAGATCCTGCACGAGTCCATTTTTAAGAGTTGAAGCAGATCCAGATGCCTTTGCGAGTTATAAGGGAGAAAGATTTGAATTAAAATTGTTTATGCAGGTCTTCTGATTATAATAGAATGGAAAACTTTTGTTTTCTACTTGCTCGAAAGAAATAAAAGGTGAGCGCAGTGAAAAGAACACATCATGAAAACAAAATTTCAAAGAAGCAATTATTGAGTCTTGGTACCTGTACTGTAAAATGTTAAAACTTCATGGTTTGGGTCCTGCTGCCTCAACATCCCCCTCTACATAGGTTGTGAGCAACCAGCCCAGGTGACCAGGTGCAGCAGTGATAAAGTTGGTCCCTGCCATGATTCTCCTCTCTGCGCTCCCCTGACCGTGATGTAGGGAGGTTCAAATGTCCTGAAGCAATCCTGGTGAGCCCTTTTTTGTGTACCCTACACTGACCCCCAGTAAAGGTGCTTGCCCATGGGTCCTCATGCTCTCTCGGCTTCCACCTGCTTGGCTGAGGCTGCTCCCTAGGTCTGCTCACATATGGCCCACTCTTGGTGTGCAATGAATGACTCTCTCTCTAGGACCTGTGAGAGTCTACTAAGCTTTGTTTTCCCATGCCTTTCTTGTGGACACACCTCACGGACTAGAGACATTTATTTTTCCATGTATGAATTCCACCTCATAAAAGAAAAATGTGATAAATTCCAAATGAAGTAGAAAGGCTAATGAAGTGAACATGCCTGCTTTATCTGTCTTAGCTCAGGCTGCCATAACAAAATACCATAGATTGGGTGGCTTAAAGAACAGAAATATATTCTTTCATGGTTCTGGGGGCTGGAAATCCTAGATTAGGTGCTAGCAAGGTTGGGTTCTGATTCTCTTTCTGGCTTGCGGTTGGCTGCCTTTCTCACTAGAAATGCAATTTCTCTCTTCCTCTTCTTCTAAGGGCACTAGTTCTGTGAGATCAGGGTTGTCCCTCATGACTTCATTAACCTTAATTACTACCCTAATGGTAGGATCTCCAGTACAATCACTTGAGGGGGTGTGAGGGCTGCTTCAACATATGAATTTTGTTCAGGCACAATTCAGTCCATAGCATTATCCTTCCCGACAGATCTTCACTTGACCTCCAGCCACCATCTTTCTTCATAACCACCTTTTTCAAATGAGAGGTTATAAGTGTGAGCAGCATTTCTTCACCAGGCACCATGCCTTGGACCCTCTGCAGTCTGTTCTCCTCTCTCAAAAGTCCACTGGATTTTTTTTTCCTTCTCTTGGCTTTCACACACTTTTTGTATTTCTTAAAATATTTTATTTCTATTCATTTATTTTTAAAATTTTATTTATTTGAGACAGAGGGAGAAAAGGGGGGCAGGGTGGTGGGAAGGGCCCTAAGGAGAGGTAGAACAAGAATCTCAGGCAGTCTCTGTGCCAAGCGTGGAGCTGGACTGGAGGCTCGATCTTAAAACCCTGAGATCATGACTGATGCTGAAATCAAGAGTTGGATGCTTAATAGACTGCATTACTCAGGCACTCCAAGATTTTATCTTTAAGTTATCTCTATGCCCAGGGTGGGGCTTGAACCTAAAACCCAAGATCAAGCGTTCCACCTGAGCCAGGCAGGCACACCCAATTTTTATACATTTTAATTTTCCTGTGTCACCCATAATGTTTTTGCCCCCTTTCTTCTAAAAACTCTTCCTCCTCGTTACTTTTCAAACTCTGAATTCACACCAAGTTTGTAACAATCTCTGTCTCATTTTTTCCTCTTCCAATTGCTTTTTAAAAACCTCTACTTCAGAAAATGTCAAAACTACAAAATTGGAGAGAACAATATAACAAACCCTCATGTAGCCACCTTATCAGATTACAGCATATCTTTTTTCATTGATATCTACTGTCCTGGGATTGTTTTGAAGCAAATTTTGTTTTGAAGCATTTTGTACATAAATATTTCAGAATATACTTCTTAAATATAACAATTTTTAAAGTCACAACCACAATACTTAACATATCCAAAAATGTTCGCAATTTTTTAATATTATCAAATATCCATAATTTCTTGATTGTCTCATTAATATATTTTCATGGTTAGCTCGGCTCAAATAAGGACCCAAATAAAAACCACACATTGCCAAGAGTGATCTGTCTCTCAAGTGTCTTTTAATTTACAGATAACCTTTTCTCTTTCTTCGCTATTTTTTTCTTTAAGGAAGCAGGTTATTCATCCTCCAGAGTTTCTCTGTCTCTTTTAAAAGATTTTATTTATTTATTTGATAAAGAGAGAATGAGTGAGAGGGGCAGAGGGAGAGAGAGAGAGAGAGAGAGAGAGAACTCTAAGCAGACTCTGTGCTGAGCAGCAGTGCCCAAAGGGGCTCTATCCCAGGTCTCTGGGATCATGAACAGAGTTGAGGGGCTCTTTCCTCTGTTTATAATCTGCTAAGCAGCTACTTTGTCTTGCTTAACTGCTATATGCAGACTAGGTCTTAATTTACTTAAAAAAAAAAAAAAAAGAAGAAGAATCTCTAGCCCTCATCTGAGTTTGAGTCCAGTTTTCCTAGCAGTACTGCCTTGCTCCTTGGGAATACACTGTTGTCAAACATAGCAGTGAAATCAGCTTCCTCTCAGCTAGATCCCTCTCCCCTTCTTGTGTGAAATGTCCTCCTCTTGTGTAGAATGTCTACTTTTTAGCAATGGACTCCAAGAATAAGGACTATTTCTCAATATGGTAGCCATTGTCTTTCAGTGTATAGCACGGTCTGGGGCAGAAATTCACTGGTTCTTAGAAACATGAAGGAATGTCTTATCAGCAGAATGAAAGATATTAACTCTTAATTACTTCCCAGAAATACAATGGGCTCATGTTTGATTGCATTTGGAATCCCTATGGCACTTCCACCCCCTTAACCTGTCCTACAGTGTTTCCTTCACTCCCTGAGTTAATGTTTATTAAAAATGCTTTGGGCTACACTCTGGGCACTTTATTTCCCTTGAATACATGCCATGGTTCCTCTTCTGGAAGGGACTCAATGTGGTGAGTGACATCAGTCACACAAACAGGTCATTATAACCCGGTGTGGGTTGTACAGTGATGCTTTACATGGGGAGTTAGGGAAGCACTATGGTAGTTTCATTCTTAACAACCTTGCTGCTCATAAGGCATTTTAAGTTCTCAAGTCTTGGGACAATGTCCCTATCTTTCTTCTATCCACACAGCATGAATTGAACTGGGAGTACAGTCAGCATTGACAAAATTCTTTCTGGGAAATTCACCTACACCTGTGTTTTAGAAACCATACATTTTAGCCTTGTGATCTGAACATCTAGCTAATTCTCTTATCTTGTTTTTCTTCCTTTGTTAGGAAGAAATCATACAGATATAAATCAGATGAGCACTACAGTGTGGTTTGATGGCATCAAGTTTGAGAGAAACAAAATACCGTTGTGGCCACCTGCCAAAATGTCCTTCTGTGACCATCAAAGCCAGACACTGTCACACAAGGCCTCTCACACATCTGGAATCAATTCTTTTTGTGATGTGTGTGTGTGTTTTCTATGCAAGGGAAGTTCTAGATTTAGGAAAGTTGGAGTGAGAAATTTTTAATCTCATCAGGAAAAATTACTCACAGTTAAGAGGTCCTTTACTCCAGCTGTGGGTCACATGAAAAGTTCACAAACGGTCAGTGAATCTGCTTATTGACTTTTATGACTTCAGCAGTCAAGTCACGGAATGTTCTTTAGCTCCCAACAGAAATTACCCTCTAAAGTTAGATCAGAGCAAAAACCCTTAACTGGCCAGTAAAGCCCAAGTGATTTTTGTTTCACATATGGGGAGTAATTTATTATGTCAATCACAGAAGTTTAGTTTTGAATCTAACACTCGATGAAAATGTTAATCATTAAAGTGATAGTCTGTAAAAGCATTTTAATTTTATGTTGCATATTTTTTTCTTCTGATAAAAAACTAAAGGATTTTAAATTTCTCCTCATTAGTATCTCTGCAAAACCATAAGCCTTCTGCAGGCTTCAATATATAGAGTTATATTCGCACATGCATTCGTATCTATACTTACCCCTCCTCACCTAGCCCCAAATTGGATTTCTGTGTATACAGCCACTTCACACTGTGCCCAAAGGTCTTTGCTGTTGAGGCTGGAGTATATAGATCTCTTTTAAAGGTAACTTAGTTAAAAGGAATGAAACTTATTCTAACTTTCCCTGAGGGGGAGAACAAGATCTTTAATGATAGGTTGACTCTTCAGACTGGTGTTCCATGGAAGGAATAGATACTAATTAATGGGAATGATGGTTTAAATATTCTGAGTTTATTTCATGGAACAAGTCGCTTGTTATCTATCATTTCTGAGACAGATATAATTTCACCCATCCTTCTGTCTCATCTATTTATTTACTTTATTTATTTAGTTATTATTTTTTAAAGATTGTATTTATTTATTTGAGAGAGAGAGAGAGAGAGAGCGAGAGAGAGTGAGTGAGTCAGCACAGGCAGGCAGGGAGGCAGGCAGAAGGAGAGGAAGAAGCAGGTTCCACCGAGCAGGGAGCCTAACACGGGGCTCGATATCAGGAGCCCGGCCGGGATCATGACCTGAGCTGAAGGCAGATGCCCAACTGACTGAGTCACCCCGGGGGTCCTATTTATTTATTTTAGAGATGGAGCAGAAGTGGAGGGGCAGAGGGAGAGGGAGAGAGGGAATCCCACACAGACTCCGAGGGAGCAGGGAGCTCTAGCCCAGGACCCTGAGCCAAAATCAAGAGTCAGAAGCTTCACCGACTGAGCCACTCAGGCACTCCCGGCTCATTCCTTTACCCTGCAGATTCTGTACTCTCTACTATGTTTCTTTTTCTTATCCACAAATGGGCTTAAATCACATTATTATCATTTTTTTGTTGTTATTTTTTCAATGATTCACTTTTTTGTAGGTCAGTAATAACAATTGAATATAATAGTTTTTTTTTTGGGGGGGGGAGGTAAAGTATAGTACTTTGACACACACTATCTTGTAACTGAGCTTCCCTATCAGCTTGCAAGGAAAGCTGAGGACATAGCAATATGAGAAGCTAAGGCTTCGCGACTCTCAGTGAATTCCCTAAGGTCTCACCACCAGGACCAGAAATTGCTGAGTCTTAATCCTCACTGTCATGTCTCAGATGCTCTTTAGACCATCCCTCATTTTTTTCACTGGGCATCCAGGGTGCAAACGTGCGGCGTACCTGATCGGTATGTGTGCAATATTCAAGCAAATTTATTTAAAGGTCACAGGATAATCAGTCAGGACTGACCCAAATAGACATAGCTCTGTACCCACAGGAACAGCAGGTTAGAGCGCGGGCAGGGAGCCCAGAATGTGTCTCCCCACAGGAAGACGGACAGGAATCTCTCTGGAGACTGGCCAGGAGGCCAGAAGGTCTCCCAGAGGGTCAAGAAGGCTGCCAGGAGGAATCTATAATGCTTCCACTTTAGGTTTAAAAAACATTATAGTCACAGCAGGCATATCTTGTACTCTCCATGAGGCTGACAGAAATGCACAGACATGGGCTTCCATGTGGATGCTATCTTGCTGTGAAGGGTGAACCTACAGGCCGCTTTCTAGTTCTAACTTTCGGTCAAACCAACCAACGTAAACCGTCAGCAGTGTATGTGGGATGACAGTCTTCCAGATCTTTGCTGATTGTACTAGGCGGGTAATTAAGTCGGGCATAAGTCATGGTTGGACTGCTTTGCCACTGCATGCTCAGATTTTCCCCACGGCTGACTGTGGGGAGGCTGCTCCCCGCCTACCCAACCTCCACCCTTCCTTCCTCCTTTAGTCATAGAACCCTGGTTTTATGGAGGACAGCCAGGGCACAATTAAAAAATCATTTTCCACGCTCCACCTTGTAGCTAGGAGTGGCTGTATGGGTATGTTTTGGTCAACAAAACGTTAGCACAAGTATTCTGCGGGCCGCTGGGAACCTTTCTTAAGAGGCAATGGTTTGATCTGTCTTCTTGCTGCCTGGAATGTGGTTGTGATGGCTGGAGTTCTAGAAGCTATCTGGAAAGCCTGAGGACAAGGGCAACATCCTAGGAACTGATGAGTGAAGGACAGTAAGGAGACCGAGTCACAGAAAACTCTGAGGAGCTGCCATGACAGCCCCAGACTCTGACTTCCGGACCTATTTTAAGTGTGAGAGACATAAGCTTCCACCTTGATGATGCCACAATTATTTGCATGTTCTGTTATACTGCAGTGAGGCCTTATGCCAAGTGACACACGGATGGGCACATGGTGACAGAGATCTAAAAAGTGGTAAAAAAAAAAAAAAAGGAGGTGAAAATGATTTTAAAAATAAAAAAGGAAGAGGAAATAATTTGAGGTCATCTAATAACAAAAGAGAATAAGCAAATCATGTAACTGGACACTATTTAATTCTGCTATTTTCCTGTTCTTTCTGCTCCTACCCTTTGCTCTATAAACACCACTGTCCTGATAGCAGGAACGGTACACAGAATAAAGTGCCAAATGACCAGCTTCTAAAGGTTTATGTAGACTTTTAAGAGTCTAGAGAAGAGATGATAATATATATTTTAAAATGACTTAACTTCTTATTAAGGAGAATTTACAACTTACTCAACAGCAGGAATTATATTATAGTAAGTCCCAAGTACTCATCACTCAGTCCCAACAACCACGAGTCCATGGTTAACCTTGTTCCATCCAGAGCTCCATGTTATTCTCCTTTCTCATCACTTTTTTTTTTTAAGATTTTATTTATTTATTCATGAAAGACACAGAGAGAAAGGCAGAGACACAGGCAGAGGGAGAAGCAGGCTCCCTGCAGGCAGCCCGATGTGGGACTCAATCCCAGGACTCCGGGATCATGCCCTGAGCTGAAGGCAGATGCTCACCACTGAGTCACCCACCCTTCTCATCACTTTTTTTTTTCTCTCATCACTTTTAAAATAAACTCTTCATTTTGGAATAATTTTAAGTTTTCAGAAAACTTGCAAAGAGAGCACTGAGAATTTCCACATACCTTCACCCAGATTTCTCTCTTATTAAATATCTTTTTTTCTTATTAAATATCTTATGTTCCCATCATGCAATTGTCAAACTGAATAATTAATAGTTGTATTTAACTATTACTTAAATTCAGACTTTATTCTGATTTCACCAGTTTTTTCCCAGGAATTTTCCTTTTTTTTTTTTTTAATTTTCCTTTTTTTTGTTTCAGATTCCAATCCTGGATACCATGCTGCATTTAGCCCTGTGTTATTTTGAAGCATATCTTAGCCATTAAATAGTTTCACCTGTAAATATGTTAGTACACATCCCTAAAAGACAAAGACTAATGTTAGTGAAGTGCTATCATTACACTCCCAAAACATTAACTCTTTAATATCATCTATATCAAATCAAACACTTTCTTGTTTGTCAAGGTCATGTCCTTTTTTTGGTACTCATTTTTCCTAGTCCTAGATCCAAACATGACCCAAATATTATGATTGGCTTATAGACTTTAAAACTTCTTTTGTTCAATGGGTTTCTTCTTTTCTCTCTCTTTCTTTCTTTGCAATTTATTTGTTGAGGAAATGAGGTTGTCTGTTTGTGCCCCCCCCATCCGGTTTTTGCTGATTCCATCCTAAAGGAGTTGTTTCCCATGTTCCCCTATCCTGTAATTGGTACTAGAGCTTGATCAGATTAATTAATTCATTCGTACAATTAGTTTTGGCAAGGATATGTTATAGACTATGGTGGTACATTTCCATTACTTTCTGGCTCTCTTTTTGCAATGTTTGTGGCTGTTGAAATCCTTTCTTATAGAGATTACAAACTGATGAAATTGTAATTCTAACATTTCTTATTCATTTATAAGCTGAAGTATCCTCCCTGCCCCCCACTATTTGGTTATTGTCATCATATAAGAAGGCAAGATAAATACTGATTCTTACCCTTATTTACCACTTAAAAAAAAAAAAAGAGTTGATCTCTTATCCTCTAATGTTGATAATGAACTTACAGTCCATGGTCTGGGAGAACAAGCTTTTCTTTCTTTTTCTTTCTTTCTTTCTTTCTTTCTTTCTTTCTTTCTTTCTTTCTTTCTTTCTTTCTTTCTTCTTTCTCTTTCTTTCTTCTTTCTTTCTTTCTTTCTTTCTTTCTTTCTTTCTTTCTTTCTCTCTCTCTCTCTCTCTTTCTTTCTTTCTTCTTTCTTTCTTTCTTTGTCTTTCTTTCCTTTCTTTCTTGATTTTATTTATTGTTTATTTGAGAGAGAGTGAGCATGAGTAGGGGGAGGGGGGAGGGAGTGAGGGAGAAGCAGACTCTCTGCTGAGCAGGGAGCTGGATGTGGGGCTCAATCCCAGGACTCTGAGATCATGACCTGAGCCAAAGGTAGATACTTAACCAACTGAGCCACTCACGTGCCCCAGAACAAGTGTTTCTTATGTTAAGGAACTGAATGCTTATGACAGAGAGTATTTGTTTAGCATTTCTACACTTCTCAGCTGAGAGCCCAAACAACTAACCTGGAGAAGTGTGAGGAATATATATATATATATATATATATATATATATATATATATATATAATTAAAACAGAATTATAAAATAAATAACATATAATTTATACAAATAAAGTATATAAATAAAATATAGTACCATGAGACATTGCACAGGGAAAATGAAACAGGAGCTTTCTTTCCCCTAATTTAACAGAGAGTGGGAAGGGTGAGCACTATAGAACAGAACTCAGTCTGGGAATCCTGAGGAGTTAGAGCTCCCACTGTGTGTGTGTGTGTGTGTGCGTGTGTGTGTGTGTGTGTGTGTGTGTATGCATGTGTGAGGGAAACATGCAGGTAGATTTGGGGGAATCTGGGAGGGGTGGTGGACTTTGCATCTCAGTTCTCAAAGTATAGCTAGAAGAGATTTAACTTCGTAGAGAAGCCTCAGGGTTGGACTGGCCCTGGAGCAGCTGGCATTTGTTAATGGCTTGGTAAGGAGGCAGATATGGAGGCAGGGAAGCCAAGGAGCAACCCCAGGAACAACTCCAGTGCAGGGAGGGTGCAAGGCCTACAAGTGCTGACATGACTGGGCTGTGGGGCTGGAGGACACCTCATGGTTGGTCAGAGGTAGACATCAGAGAACAGCTGAGTACAATGGGCAGCTCATGTCCAGGTGGGCGACCTACACCCAAAGGAGACCCAGGCACCAGAATTTAGATGACTGTGGCACAGGGGGAAGACATCTCAAAGCATTCTCTTGCACCTGCTGCCACGTGAGGATTTAGCAAGAAGGCCATCCATGAGGCTGGAAGCAGGGCCTTCCCCCTTCACTGAATCTGCTAGTGCCTGGATTTTGGAATTCTCAGTCGCCCTAACCATGAGAAATAAATGTTTCTTGTTTAAGCCACCCAGTCTATGGTATCTTTGCTATATCAGCTCAAATGGACACTATTATTTTCTAGATTCATGTGTGTGGATTACCCTTTATGTCTCTAGGTTCTATCTCCCCATTTGTCAAAGGAAGAGAATTTGAATAGAGCACTAGACAGGCTGCACCATGATTCTGCAAGCTGCAGTTGGTTCTCTCACGACAGCTGCTATAGTAAGTAAAGTAACCCAGGAAGCTCTATCTTACACAGATAGCTATAGTTTTGGCCATATTATATTTAATAAAACCAAACCTTTTCCCCAGGATGGCAGATAGCTACTGTTTACCTGCTCAGCAACTACTCCTTTTAGTTTGAGGAACTTCTTTTTCCCCTTACTCTAAACACAAAGGTTTATTTCACTTGCCACTCTGAGGTCCTGGATTATCTGGCTATGGGAATGGTCACATGACCCAGGCCAACCAATAAGAGTCTTTCTTGAGAATTTTTGTTTCTTTTGTTTTTTATTTACAACCAGAAGAAAGAGCACTCTCTGATGGCAGAGCTGGGAAGATATAAGATATTACTAGTTATGGTTTCGGCCTCAAAGAAAACTTTGGCATGTGGAGAACTTTAGAAAAAGAGGAGCAGAGAAGAGAATCCTAGTCTACTTGAGTTCCAGTTCCTTTCACTCCAGGTGTTATATCACCTTCATGGAGATTGGGATATGCCAACAACAAAGACCTCTTATGGCATAAAGTAGATAAAACTTACTTTTATTTGTAACTGAAAGAGCACCAATTAAACCAAAGTCAATTGCATATGGGCTGAAAATTAGGGAGGCATGTGAAGTGGCTTAGCATGACTTTTGGAATAATACCACTGCTCCTTATTGAATGCCAGAATATAGACCCCACTTACACTGCTTAAAAAATACATTCTAGATAAATGAAAGAGGTAGGCCAACGTAGTTCAAGTTCTTTGCATAAACATTTTGCGCTATTGTTCTGTTTTTTCATGAAGTCATTTGTGTTCCAGTCCTCAAAGCCTCGTGGCTTAGAGATTGCAATACATGGCATTCTCTATATAGCCTTTTAATAATCCCCCAGCCTGAAGGTAATCCACATATATCTCTTTCAGGTCACTACAAAAAACTAATTCAACCAAGATCAGTAATTCTTAAGGGTACCATCTGAGTCACTATGAACTTTTTTTTAAAAGACAGACATTTAGTATAAGTAGGTCTGAAAACTCCACAGTTAGTACAAAATGCATCCTGATTAAGATTCACTTCACTGGATTTTCTTTCAACTTCCATGAGTGTAGAAGAGCTGTTTAGATACTGGTGGGTGGTCATGAGGCTACATTAATATACAACTATGCCAAAATCCAAAAAAATGGTCAACCTCTAAATAACTATCCTTGTCTCCAGTTTTACCCTGTTAAAATATCTATGGTCAGTTTGGTTTCCTCCTTCCAAAAATAGATGTCACACTTTGAACTTAAAATATTTTCTGGTCATAATGAGGCTTAGACATGAAATTTCTTTCTATTATCCTCCCTGCCTATTTCTCTCACACTCTCTCATATCCTTCTGGTTGTAATTTCAGCAGCCCTACATTCCCAACATCAAACAGAGGTTAAGTACCGTGTTATTTAAACAAGATGAGTGTATTTGATAATGACCGAGTAGAAAAAGTGGAGGAAGAATAAAGCAGAGAAGAGAGGCAACTCCCAACAGTGGGGCAAGAGGAAAAATGTCTCAGCAACACCACATTCATCGGTCTCCTCAGTAAAAATACTGTTCTCATAACATTATAATTCAGCTCCCTAAATTTTTATGTTTCCCACTTTGGAAAACAGCTCTGTCTAGTATATAATTTCACCCTTTTATTATGACATTTGAGAAAGTAGCCAAGACTGGTTAGGTTTAATTACCCCCATCAAGTTATTTTAGATGTCAGTTTCTACAAGTTATTCACAAATGGGCAGATGGCAGAAACATGTTATTCCAGAATGACCAGACTCTGGTAGAGCTAGGGAAAAACACTGACTCCCCTCTTTGATGTTTGCGGTGTTTTGTGAATACATATCTTGTATGTTTGCTTTGGTGAGCTCATTGTATGATTTTAGAAGAACCGTCAGCTGATTTGTTTGCTGTTTCTTTGAATAATAGTAAAAAATGTGAACCAAGTGTTTTCAATTAGAGATAATAAAATAATGGATAATTGTCCTGAATTCACCATTTGCTGTAGTTATTTTCTTCAAGGTATGGTCCTGAACTTGATTTTGAAATGCTAATGCATTCTGATTGCATGACTTCATCTGAATGTGCCAGATGAAGAAACAGAATTTGCACTCCTTGAGAATCTGTACTCTGCAGTGTTCTTAGCTTTGGTAATCATATACCCCTGACTGCGTGTGTGTTCAGAATGGACCACATCTGGACATCTTTGGTCACTGGCATAAGCCTTTAATTACTGTTCAAATATAGATGAGCATTTTTCTTTTTTAAAGGATATATTGTGGGTATAGAATAAAATAAGCTTTTATATATATAAATGGCCTGAGAACAAAACACTGAAAAACTTACAGAAGTAAAAATATTAGTATTCTTTTTTTAGATTTTATTTTTATTTATTTATTTAATTTTCAATGGATAAGGATCCAGAATAGGTTTATTATATGGAAATAAATTTTTAAAAGTTTTTATTTGAATTCTAGTTAGTTAGCATATAGTGTAATACTCATTCTGGGAGTAGAATTCAGTGGTTTATCGCTTACATACAACACCCAGTGCTCATTACCTATTTAGGTCATCCCCCACCTATTTCCCTCCCTCAATCCTCAATTTGTTCTCTATAGTTAAGTCTCTTACAGTTTGCCTTCCTCCCTTTTTTTCCCTTCCCCTATGTTCATCTGTTTTGTTTATTAAATTCCACATATGAGACAGATCATATGGTGTTTGTCTTTCTCTGTCTTACTTTGCTTAGCATAATCTACTCTAGCTCCATCCATGGCATTGGAAATGTCAACTTTTTTGATGGATGAGTAATATTCATTGTATATGTCTACCACATCTTCTTTATCCATTCTTATTAAATCACATTGCATAACATTAAATCATTTGATCTAGTTAGGGTACTGATAATCTACTCAAAACAACGTGAAGGTTCTGAGATTTTACCCTATTGGTAAGATTACAATGGTTTGCCTGCCAGGGTCATGGATTTCGACAGAAAACAAGAGACTCCTGTGTCAGAGACACATTTATTATTACTCACAACAGCAGTATCCACAGATTGCCCCAGATTCCTCTGACCCAACTCCTACAAAGCCTTACTGTGAAGGACAGGTAATGCCGGCACTTACAGTGGGTTATGTTACAGGAGAGGAATCCTGAATTTAGGTAACAGGAATCATTTATAATGGGCAGTGAGCATGCCTAAAATTTGCCCTGAAAAGAGATACTATCTTTATTTTTTTGGATGATAAACAAATATGCCTTAATTTCTTTGGAGGAACACTATATCCAAGGTATACCAAGACTTTTTAACTATACAAACATCCTTAAAAATATAGTCCTAAAACAGCCAGTCAGTGGCTTCACTCTATGATGTGTTCAAACAGGGGAGAGTCAAAGAGTGGTGTCTTACAATGGATGCAGTGTACAGAAATGTAAATTTCTTGTTTTTTTTTGTCTCTGTAATCAAACCAAACTTAGCTTGGAAATCACCTTTCCTTTTTTAATGTGGAAAACTTCCACTTCTTAAGATAAACTCAGTTACTTCTAGTAACTCTACTTTCTTAAAATGTATTTCCATTTATAAATTTCAGTTAATTTGAGATCCTCATACTGTTTTTCTGCATATCTTTCAGGAATAACAATTTAGTGGCAAACACTTGAAATTATACTTAAAAAAAAAGATTTTATGTATGTATTCATGATAGACACACAGAGAATGGTAGAGACATAGGCAGAGGGAGAAGCAGGCTACCTGTAGGGAGCCTGATGTGGGACTTGATCCTAGGATTCTGGGATCACGACCTGACCCAAAGGCAGATGCTCAACCACTGAGCCACCCAGGCATCCCAACACTTGAAATTATACTCACCACATAATATCCTAAGCCATTCATGTAATTCTTTTAAATCTTATACATATGCAGTATTCATGGTCTTTACTTATCTGTAGAAATTAAGGCACTAGGGAGGTCATGTTGCTCTAAATCACGTAGTTAGTAAGTGGTAGAGCTCAGATTCCAACCGGGGGTCTCCAGAGTAGGTGCTCCTAACCTGTATAAACTTTCTAAGTTCCCTAGGCTCTCTGTGCTCCCAAAGACTTATATACCATCTGTACATCTAATCCAGATTTAGTTGAGTTCCCTCTGGCTTCCCCTGTTGTGTCTTGTCCTATAGCATAGCCTCTGGCTTTATCAGCTCAACTGCCAGTACCTTGTGAGACTATCTGCCAACTCCCACCTGCTTCAGAATTTCTCTCCAGGGATTCAGAGCTCCCTGATGGTATGGGGAGGCAGCTCGGTGAGGCCTTCCTCAAATTCATCTACCAAAGCTGCCCCTGAGTGACTGCTTTTCCATTATTCAGGGGTTGCATTAAAAACATGATTTAAATTTCAGCTCTGCCACTTACTTGCTGCATAACCTGCAGCATTTTGGCTCTCTGTGCCTCAATTCCTAGACCTCTAAAGGAGAGATAATAAAACTGTATCCCTCAGAGGGTTGATGTAAAGATGAAATGAGTTAATTTATACTTGGCAGGTAAAAGTGCTACGCTAACTGTTTAATCTATTATTACACATGAGAGGAATGTCAGGAAAACAGCTTTAGAGTATGGAACTGACAGAAATTTATAACCAATAAAACATGTTCTAAGTTAGATGTGGTTGAGGTGATCTTGACAAGTTTAACTTTTCTGCCACATAGATGGAGGCTTTAGTTTGGTTTAGTTTAGTTACAGAGAAAAAGAACGTTCATTTCTGCACATGTAGTCTTGTGAATTGTAATTGTGAAGTTTTCTTTGTGGTATGTGTAGTTATGCAAGCCAGAAAAGAGCATTTTTAGATAGAAACCTCTTCTTTTCTGGTGTTCTGGTACATATTTGGTGTTTCTACAATTTTATAAGGTTTTGCTCTGTTAAGGGAGCAGGAACAGGACCAATCTCAGGTGTCCCCTGCTACCCACACTTAAAAAAATATTATTTATTTATTCTTGAGAGACAGAGAGAGAGAGAGAGAGAGAGAGACAGAGGTAGAGACACAGGCAGAGGGAGAAGCAGACTTCCTGTGGGAAGCCAGACACGGGACTCGATCCCAGGACCCTGGGATCATGCCCCAAGCCAAAGGTGGACACTAAACCACTGAGCCACCCAGGCGTCCCTGATACCCATACTTTTATTATGTTTCCTAACATTCTTCTTTTACCATCTACTGAATGAATTCTTATTTAATTTCAAGTGGGAAAGTGTGAGCTTCTTATCAGCATGATGCATATTCCCCATTGTGAGACTTAAGGTATTCATGCTATGACTGAATATTTAAGCTTTTGTTTCTTGATATGAAAACCCAAACTTTTGGGACTAAGAGAAATCTTCCCCCTTTAATCACCTGACTCTTGCAATTGAATACTGGAGCTTTTTAGTCTTTCTCTGCTATATATTTATAAAACCTAGCCAGCCACTGAATTTACTTCTTTTTTCTGAGGCATATGTCCTGTCTGTGAGGCAATGACTGTATCACACTAATAGGTGGGGTACT
The DNA here is from genome assembly GCF_018345385.1 of Vulpes lagopus. NCBI lineage: Eukaryota > Metazoa > Chordata > Mammalia > Carnivora > Canidae > Vulpes > Vulpes lagopus. The sequence continues at coordinate 117,671,851 of NC_054830.1, read as the reverse complement.
CATGGCAATGAGTAAGGGGCTGGGAAGAAGATCCTCAGATAGCATCTCAAAATCTGTCACCTAATATACATAAAATGTTCCAGACAGTGAAGTACTTTGACATGTGTTTTAGAAAACAATATGTTGGTAACTCCACGATGAAAATCTAGACTTGAATTCTTATGCTCATTGGAGCTTGCTAAGTTTAGGAAAATTATTGATGCCAGTGGCTCCAATTTCTGCTTCATTTTTCTCTGAAATAAGGGCCAGAACCAGGTCAAGATGAATGAGGTCAGTCAGACACTTGCCTTGGGTATAAAATTTAGGAGGTACCAAAAATTCAGTTAATTAAGATAAATCCCATTTTAATGTAATAACTTCAAAATAAAAAAATAAGGCAAAAATTCATGTTGAACAAAATATCAAAATTTTAAATAAAAACACAATCAGTATTACTGATATTTCCTTTTCCATCAGGCTCCAATGTGGCTGGATATAGTATTATTACCGGTCCTAAAACTCTTTTTCTCCCTATTGCCAGGCCCCTTTCTCATTAAGAGTTCTTCATGTGTGTGATGGCGTGAGAAAGCCTTCAAAGACTGATACTTGAGTGCATAAAATCTTTTTTCTTCCATTTACCTTTGCAGCTTAACTAGCTGGTATTCTTTGTAAATCTGCTTAAGGAACGAAAGCTTGATGGTGTTTTTTGCTTGAACTGTGTGTCTGTTTTCTTTAATCGCTTTGTCCTATGAAATTTAAGCAGTTAGAGATGTTTTCTTAGGAGCTTTTCTACCTTATTATTATATAACAAATATAACTTATTTTCCCCTCATTGTAGAAAACAGGGCCTGCCCGTGAAAAGAGAGTGAGATTTTCATGGTTTTTTTACCCAGTTGGCAAAAATCAAGCCAACCCAAAAAAACTACTAATAGCATTTTAATACTTGGGAGCCAGTGAGGCAGATAATACATTGGAGACAATCATGTTGACATTTTATTATTTCTTCAAAACTGAAACCAACCTCAATTTGTAACAGAGAAGTGCTTTCAAACTTGCAAATGGTTCATCATTTCTTTTCTAAGGTTGGACCATCTAAGTATTGAAGAAGATGTTTGGGGTTGGCCCAGAGTGAGGCCAATGAGGCCAGAAACACTGACATAACTGGTAGGAAATGACTTGTGACTCTGACCTCAAGGGCCAGGCCTGAGGGTATCTGGAGGTGGGTGGAGGGAAGAATGAAGAATGCAGCAAGAGAACATCTCCATGGAGAGCCAGGTTGCTGTATGACCCTATTAACCGAAAGGGTCTCTGGTGCCCAGTCTGACAGACAGCTGGGTGGAAAGAGGATCCTCCCACCTCACAGTTGTCATAACACCCTTTTTTATTCTAGCGTCATCAGGGACTGCTTTTAAGAACATTTTGATAGATGGCATTTTCTGCAGTGTTAGTAGTGGGAGGAGGTGGGGGGTAGAATCTATTTGCTGCACAGACAGTTTCTGTGATTTTAACAAGACTTCCCCACCCCCTTCAAGCCCAGCCCTGTAGACAGAACACACACTCGCTTGTTACCACTCGCCTTGTGGCCTCTGGGATTCCTTTCTCTATAGCTGTGTTTCTCAATCCTTTGCATCTCTCCAAGGCAGAAGTAGCAAAAGCAGCAGGAAAATGGCAAAGGAATACAAGCCTGTGCTGTTTCTGGAACACACTGAGCTTGTGTCCACACTCTGGAGGTAGAAATTCTGCCTTAAGAAAAATATTCCACTACAGAGCTCTTTGTCTGCTTTCCAAAGCACACAAAAATGGATTAATTTGAAATGTAGGCATCCAAATGCCTGACATAGAGATGACCCCAACTAAAGTGACTATGCACAAAGTAAGAATATAGAAGGGTCCTCAGGATGTGAAAGACACACCCCCCACTAGGGTATACATAACACACAATGGTGTTCAGGAGGGCTTTACTATAAACATGCATGTTTCTTCTAGGGGCTGCTCCTCCCCCTTTCTCCCATTCATCAAAGTGTTTCAGAGTCCAAGTAACAGAGAGTTTTCAATGAGTGTACACATGATTTGGTCAATATATTTTTTTTAAGATTTTATTAATTCACGAGAGAGAGACAGAGACAGAGACACGGGCAGAGGGAGAAGCAGGCTCCACACAGGGAGCTGGATGTGGGACTCGATTCCGGGTCCCCAGGATCAGGCCCTGGACTGAAGGCAGAGCTAAACCCCTGAGCCACCGGCTGCCCTTGGTCAATATTTTTTAAAAAGTAAATCAGTTGCAAAGTTCAGTACTTTTACTATCTGCAGAAACAAATTTATTTTCACACACCTCATTTCTAATCAACACCCTGCAGCTTGTTGAGAGACCTTGTGTTGGGAACCCGATCCAGTATCTTCTCTTCTAATATATGCATTCACAAACCCAAGTGATAACACGGCATGTTCCATCTATATTTTGGCACCATTTTGAGAGGGCGTCAGAAAGTGAGATATAGGCAATTTTTGGAAACGCATTTTCATTCTTTCTCTAAGGCCTTGCAGAAACAGAAATACCTGCCTAATGAAGAAGAAGCGATGGATGGTGTTTTTTTTCCTCCAGCTGCTGAGAATGGAGAAGCTTTTGGGGGGACTACTTGGAAAACTCTTAGCTGCCAGATGGAACCCAGTGAGTTTTATTCTAGGTACTGGTGGATTTTCTCTTTCTAAGATGGAGAGCACAAAAAGCAACTACAAATTTTCCCAAAGAAAACCTGTATGACCCTTTGCAAATGTATTACAAAGAGTTCCCAGAAAATGTTAGGAAATTCACTGAGCATTGCTAGCCTAATCACGTGACCATCATCTGCTCAGTGTTTTCTCTTATTTTCAATAAGAGATTGATATTAGGAGTATGATGCTTGCTGGAGCAAGAGGTTAAAAAGGAAATCATTTCCTTTCCTATATTTTAAGAATGTTCCCTTTTGGCAGTGCATAATCTCTTAAAAATGATCTCGCTTTCAGATAGCTACAAATACATCATTTAGGGCTTTTTTGTATGAATGCAGGCTGATAGATTTAGATACCAGGGATGGATCGCAGGGTTTTCATTACCATAAATCCCATGTCACATCAGCAGCATGATGGAAGCATTTTGATAGATAACATAAACTCATTAATCACCACTCTCTTAAACTAGGCACCACAGAAAGAATTTTAAATGTTCCACATTCCAGCATTGGTGAATACCTCCCCCTTTAAAACTGCCATCCTTTATTAGTTCATGCTGTCGAAGATAGCTTGAGTTAACTCCATGAAAAGAGACTGTGTACCAAGGGAAGAAAGAACTGGAAAGGGGGGAGGGGGAAGGAAAAGGAGGCAAGAAGATTAAATTCCATCTTAAATCCAAACACGGGCTAGATTGCATGCTAGCATTAATGTCTTCGTCCTCTTCCCAGAGAATGTTGGCAGACTTCCAGTTTATTAAAACAACAATCCAATGCCGATCTTCTCTCTGTATACACAATTCAAGGATGGATCATTTACTCAAACAGAGCTGTTCACTGAGGTATAGAAGCAAAAATGCATTTTTAGGAGAGGTTGTTTATGACTATTGCGTAAAGCACTATACTGCCGCTTTTCATACAAGCGATCCTGATCATTATTAAGTGAGAAGAGAAAGCCACGCTGTCATTCTAAAAGCAGTAAGCGCAAGTTACGTCCAGGGATTTAATGACACTGTTTAAGCTTGTGAAACTGTCCTAAATATAGGTGTGTGTTCCCCTGAACAATATTTTTACCTGCCAAACAGATGCATTCTGGAATGAGTATTCGTTTACAAAATGTTTTCTCCCCCTCCCAGCACATCACAGGATTTATTTCACTGATGGGTTTTCCTACTGCACTTAACACTTAGAGAGTATCTGTGAATATTTAACTCTCTTGGCACGTATTTAACGATTAAAATGAAGTTTATCTGTTCACACATTCATTGCCAATATATGGGCGTTGAGAAAAGTAATGCAAGCCCACAGTTACATCTTAGCGGTAAAAATGCCATTGTGTTTCTTTTGTCACATAAAATTATGTAATTTAACCAGATATTTTCAGGATTACAAATTCTGCTGGGTACCCACAGGTGGTGACAAATGTCAGACAAACAGATACCACACTAGAAGACCCATCTTAAGCAGCAGACCTGGTCTCAGGGATAACAGCCTGTTAAATGGGTTTTGTTGGGGATCCCTGGGTGGTGCAGCGGTTTGGCGCCTGCCTTTGGCCCCGGGTGCGATCCTGGAGACCCGGGATCGAATCCCACGTCGGGCTCCCGGTGCATGGGGCCTGCTTCTCCCTCTGCCTGTGTCTCTGGCTCTGTCTCTGCCTGTGTCTCTGGCTCTGTCTCTCCTTCTATCTCTCAAGAATAAATAAATAAAATCTTAAAAAATAAATAAATAAATGGGCTTTGTTTCCAGGTAGCATTTTGTAAGTTTAAATCATTGATAATGACCCAGTATACTGAGTGGTGACTGAATGGCTGTTGAACTTTTAAGATATGATTCAGCACACCACTGTGAGAGCAGAGCACAATAACACTAAACATCGGATGGTGTTTCAAAGTCTACCAGATACGCAGATTCCTCATTTTTCTCAACAAAAGATTGGCAAGGCCTCATGTCTAAAAAAGAAAAAAAAAAAAAGGAAAAGGAAAAGGGAAAAGAAAAGAATGAAAAAAGAAGACGAAAAAACCCATAAGATAAATGGGATGCTTTGGTTTTGTCCTGCCTGACTGTTCTAGGAAAGCCATCTGAATGGATCACATTACAAACTAGACTTCAGATCAAAGCATAACCACTGCCGTGGTGGGTCAAAGTGATCTGAACTGTGTCGACCAGATCAGCATGAAACCCTAAACTGTGGGCCAAGGAAACATGTCTTTCCCGAACAGAGACCTGGCCACACCAATTAACCAAAGCATGTGCCTCACTGCCTTTGTGGAAATCGGAGAGGCTTTCTGCAGTCAGGCTCTGGTGTGGATACACAGGAGAGACCGGCATTCCTGCAACATTGCTTAGATTATTGGGCTTGTGAGTAAAATCATTTAACTGTCCAGCACAGAAGTTGCCTAAGGGCTGCTGCTCCACTAGAAGTGACACGTGAGGCTGGTTAGGGAAGCCTGAATTTACTTCATGGAAACGAGAGTTCATGTGATTGAATGTGTGTGGACAATGGTATGGAAGGAAAGTGTGATGACAGGTTTTAGGTGTCAACTTGGCTGGGTCATAGAGGCCAGAGATTTGGTCAAATGTTATTCTGGATCTTTATCTGAAGGTGATTTTTGGATGAGATTAGAATTTAAATCTTTGGATGGGGAGTGAAATGGAAAACCCTTGTCCAATGTGTGGAAGGCCTTAATAGAACAAATACTGACCTCCTCGAGGAAGAAGTAATTCTTCCAGCAGATGCCCTTTAGACAGAACTGTAACTCTTTCGTGGGTCTCCAGTCAACTGATCTACCCCATCAGACTTTTTGGACTTGCCAAGTGTCCATAGTTGCAGAAGCCAATTCCTTAAAATAAATCTCTTTCTGTCTAATACATCCTATTAGTTCTGTTTCTGTGGAAAGCCCTGAGTAATAGGAGAGGTACAAAATATATAAAAAATAATGAACACTCACAACACTTCTGCATTTGAGAAACGAATTAGCTGGACTCAATGGTCTCAAAGGTCAGCTCCAGGGCTAAGATTCTGGGGTAGTTGATAGATTGGGGTGGTAAAAATCTACTGGTTAAGGGCTCTGGCTTTGGAAAGAGATCTAGATAGGAATTCTGGCTCCATCGTGAGCTAACTACATCACTTTGCACACGTTCCATAGGATTTTCAGGCCTCAGTTTTCTTATTTGTAACATGGAATAGTGATACATACCTGGACGTTCTGAAAAGAGGTGGATAAAAAAAGAACACAGACTTAAGAAATTATAAAAATGAGCAGAGAGGTATAAACCACAAACGATATCCCCAAATTTCTTAGTGAGAAGAAGTTAAAAATCTCATGTAATCCAAACCCAACCGAGATTACCTTACATTTATAGGCACCTAGAAGACACATAATCTTTTCAGTGCAATGGCTCCACTAGTCCTAACTCACCATATCTTCCCACCACCAGCACTGGGGCTTTTGTGGGAATATTTATGAAAAAAAAATGGGTTTCAAAGATTATCTGGGCTTAGAGTAGAAGGAACTGGGGAACTCCAGATAAGATGTGTGGCTTAAGGACATAGATCTAAGAAACATTCTGAGAAAACTGGTCTGCTCAAAATGGAGTCCTTCGGTTCACAAGAACTCTTCACTGATATTCCATATAATTTATTGGGGTTAATAAATATCACATTTCCATAATGAAGATACTTCTTTGAAGTTGAAGGGACTCTTTGGAATTTGCTTATGTGAGGGCATTGAGGAACTGACAATTTTGTCTGGGAGATGCCATATCTTCAGAGGATAGAGTCCTTTGAAAGACTGGAGAGTTGTCTGGGATGGATGAAGAGAAAGAGAAGAGTGGGTGCTTAACAGGCTCCAGGGTATGATGGGAATGATGGCAGGAAGAGGGGGTCTTAGATAGTAGGAAAGGCCTATAGAAGAACATGGGGAATGACAAAACCACACTTTGTTTCAAAATTCTTCCCAGGACCCATCTGTGTTCTCTTCTTCCCTCCTAGCTGTACATAAGCCCTGGGACTAGGATCTAGGATGAGGGTGATACCTACATGGGCCAGCCTGGGAATCGAACCACTATGTTTCAGTTACCCCAATGGAGAACAAGTTCTAAGTTCAATATTGACATAACTTTTGAGAAAAAAAAAGTAGCCTGATGTATAGTGTACATGAGAATAAGGATTTACATAACAGAAAGAAACAGCAGGTAAATTATAAAAGGACATATCAATTCAGGATTGACTTCACTATAAAATCCTCTTAAGAAGCAGATGTCTTAGGGGCACCTGGGTGGCTCAGTTGGTTAAGCATCTGCCTTCAGCTGAGGTTGTGATCTCAGGGTGCTGGGATAGAGCCCAGGGGTCAGGTCCTCGCTTAGCAGGGAATCTGCTTCTCCCTCACCCTCTGCCACTCCTCCTTGTTCATGTTCATCTCTCTTTCTGTCTCAAATAAATACATAAAATATTAAAAAATAAAAAAGAAGTAAATGTCTTAGAGATTTAAAATGTGAATTGTGATTTTCATGGAAATATCCATGTGGCCATATTAATTCTATAGAGAGGAACAAAAATCTATTTGTCGAGTGGCTTCTAGAGGCCACATAACTACCTTATGAAGTAGGCATCTTGAGACCTATTTTACAGATTAGAAAACTGAGATTTAGAGGGCGTAAATGATATTATTTAAGGTCATACAGGCAGGAAGTGGTAGAGCACAACTTTTGTTTTCCAAAACTTAGGCTTCTTCTCATTTTACCATGTATACCAGAGTAGTCTTCTATAATTGAAAATTTGGTATTCCTAATGACTGCAGGTTCTAATTATGTTTCCTCTTTATTCCTCAAAGCAGGAATAAATCTATGCAATAAATTTATAAATCTATTATAAATAAATCTATGCAATGTAAAGATCTAAAGCCTGATTCCATACAACTCAACAACAAAAAGACAACCCAATTAATAAGTGGACAAGGATTTTAATAGATATTTCTCTAAATAAGGTCTACAAATGGTCAACAAATACATAAAAAGATGTTCAACATCATTAGTCCCCAGGAAATTGCACATGAAAACCATAGCGAGGTATCATTTCACATTCATGATGATGGATATAAGTAGAAAAGAAAATCTCAAGTGTTGGTAGGGATGTAGGGAAATTGGAAGCCCTATATATGACAGATGGGAACATAACATGAATCATTGCTGGGGAGAACAGTTTAGAGTTTCCCAAAAAAGTTAAATGTGGAATTACCCTATTACCCAATAATTCTACCTCTAAGTAGATACCCCAAAAGAATTGAAAACAGGTACTCAGACAAATATATGCACACACATATTGATAGTAACACTATTCACAAGACCCAAAAGGTGGAAACATCCTAAATGTCCATTAACAAATAAATGGACAACTATGGTTATGTCCATACAATGGAACATCATGCAGCCATAAAAAGGAGTGCTATACTGCAGATGAATCTTGGAAACATGTTAAGTGAAAGGAGCCAGATACAAAAGGCCTGATCTTCTATGTTTCCATTTATAAGAAATATCCACAGTAGGTAAATCCACAGAGATAGAATGCAGGTGATTGGTTACCAAGGGTTAGGGGTTAGGAAGAGGTAGGAATTGGGGACTCATGCTTAATGGGTATGGATTTTCTTTTTTGGAGTGATGAAAATGTTTTGTTACTGTATAGAGGTGGTGGTTACACAATACTGTGGATGCACTAAATGTCACTGGAAGATTAATTTTACATAAGCTTTACCTCAAATAAAGAAAAGTCCAAGATCTGCAGAATGTCCCGGTTATACCAGAAACTGAATTTGGGAAAAAACAGGGACTCAATTGGGTTTCCAGACAGATGTCTGTGGATACAAACAGCCATAACAAATCTAAGGAATTCATCATCCAAGTGAGTAAAAGAAAGAGTGTCACAATCTACCCCACTAGACACCCTGTGTCCGCATGCTGATTTACAGATACCCCTAAGTATCATCTCCAAGTAAAGCAGCTATGAAATTTGAAGTTGGCACTTAACAATGGCTGTGGCATGTTTCTCCCCAGGGACACCGTTTATCACCTAAAAACTGGACCAACTTTCTTTGCTGACCACTCCCTTCATTCCCTGACATTCTCTCATCATGAAATGGCTTAATTAGGCTACATTAGGGACCTATTTAGAACACAAGAGATGCCTATCTTTATGTTTGAGTTTAGCAGGGGCTGTAGGCATTGAAGGGTTTCTGTGGGAGCCAGTGGCCTAGTTTGAGGTAAATAATAAGCTTTTTACTTAATGCCACATCTCTCTTTTCAGCTACAAACAGTCTACATCCTTTCTTCTTCCCAAGGTTGGGCTCGGTGAAATGCCACTTTCAGAAAGATGAGCGTGTCAAAACCCCCGGTGATTTCTAATGCTGGTGGAACACATTGCATAGGAGCAATTTAGATGACAAAAAGAACACCCTTCAGTCCAGATTTACACTGTGTTCCTATTCACCGACACATCAGCAAACATTATAAATGCCTTGCCTGAGTAATGAATGGTTTCTGAGCAAGTTCCTCGGCTGGCAGCAGGTTTGAAATTCTATAGAGTCAGGCGAGGGGGAAGGTGACGAGGGTAGAATTACGGGAAAGGATTAATGAGGGGGTGCTGGCTGAGCATACTGCTCTACTGTTCTCTCAGTCGCTAGACTGAGGAGTCACTGATTTTTGCCTCCAGGACTGTACTTTTATAACTTAAAACAAGCCTCTTTAAACAAATCTGCATCAGGCAATGTGTCAACACTTCATTGGTTTCAATAGAATTAGTTTTCTAAATGCTCTTTTCTGAAGCAATTTTTGTACTTGAAAATGCATTACAAGGAACATTTACTATAACTACAGTACAACGATATAGAATATGACAAGTAGGGTTTTAATCAGTGCAAGCTGTGACACTGAACACGTTCTACGCTGGTCCTCCCCCCTTTCCCCTCAGCATCAATGTTAATCAACCCAGGAACTGGAGGTTATTTTCACTGGTATTTGCTGTAAATAATAGCCAGGGCCTTAATTGTATTTGCCCAGATTGAACTAGGCTAACAGCCTTCCAAAGACACCCAGGCAGGTTGTGATTTAATAGCCTTACATAACTCGGGCCCTTACGTCGTACCCCAAGCCAAATAAACCATAAGATCATTCTGCTAGCTGAGAGATAACATGCCAGAGCCTGAACCAAGTAGGGGAAACCACACGTCAGCACTCTGTGAGACCTGCCCCGGTCAAACTCAAAGCACAGTTAGAAGCAGCCAAGAGTTACTGAAAATTCAACATCCCCTATTCTGGCATGTTCTGCAGGACATGCTTTCTTGGTAAGATGTCTGTAAATACGAGCAGCATGAGGGCCTGCAAAATGGTAAAGTGTTTCCTTTATACATTCTTCTCATTAGTCTGACCATGTGGTCTTTTGGCCATTCTTTTTTTTTTTTTTTTTGAATTCTCGAAAAGGGAAATAGAGAAAGAATAGGGCCTTTCAATAGCTCTAATAGTAAGAGATTGTGGGTCCTATTATGAAAACCCATTTAACCTCGTTTTACTTCACTTTCGCCTCTTTCTAAATGTGGCTGGAATAGAGATAAAAAGGCAGTGGCCACCGAGTCTCTGATGTGTTCACAGTTCACAAAGGGAGAGGTGTGGCAGCAGACAAATCCTACATGACTGTGTGTGAGATGTCCCAAATATGTTCTTTGGGACTTGCTGGGAACAGAAAGTAGAGACAAATGCCCTGCACATGCTCAGCCTTTCCCATTATCAACATCTGCCATTGGAAGGATACATTTGTTACAAATGATAAACCTATACTGACACATCATAATCAGCCATAGTCCACAGTTTACCTTATGGTTCACTATTCACAGATATGGAGTGAAAAGGTACATTAAGAAAGAATCCCCTGACTTTGATTTGTCTTTAGTTTATATTCACATACATGGTTCTTTTCTGGGGCTTTATGTGGAAGAAAGTATAGTCTTTTTTTACTCATCTGAAAATTGAGTTGATGTTAGGATTCCTTGTAAGAAAACAAAGAATCTAGTTGCTATCATTCAATAGAAGCTCTAGAAAGAGGGGACATAAGATCCTCACAAAAGTACATGTGGTCACCAAAACATTAAAGGTCGTGCCCTTCTTTACAAAAATTCTACTTGACTTGATATTCCCAAGAAGGCCTGGGATGGGCCTGTCTTCTGATTATTGTCATAAGAACTTTTGATCGTTATACAATCCTGACCCTTGCTAAAAAGACTTGTTTAAATTCAGTCAAAGTGATCTGGGTGGATGATTCGAAGCCAAAGATGTAAATTTAATGATCCGGTTTGATATTTTTGAGGCTTTTGCTCTACAGTCTCTTTCTTAATGAGATTTTCTTTGATCCTTCTATTAAAAAATTCAAACCCATTAAACATAGTACTGGAAGTCCTAGCCACAGCAGTCAGACAAGAAAAAGTAATAAAGGTCATCCAGATTGGTGAGAAAGAAGTAAAACTTTCACTATTTGCAGATGACACAATATATATACATAAGACCCTAAAAATTTCACCAAAAAACTACTAGAACTATTAAATGAATTCAGTAAGGTCACAGGATACAAACTTAACATACAGAAATGTGTTGCATCTCTATATATTAATAATAAAGTGGCAGAAAGAGAAATTAAGAAACAATTCCGCTTATAATTACATCAAAAAAATACAATACCTAGAAACAAACTTAACCAAGGCGGTGAAAGACCTGTACTCTGAAAAAAATTTAATATATCAGTGAAAGAAATTGAAGATGAAACAAAAATATTTGTTTGGAAAGATATTCCATGTTTATGAATGGAGAGAAAAGTATTGATAAAATGTCCATACTATCCAAAGCAATCTATAGATATAAGGTAATCCCTATCAAAATATCAACAGCATTTTTCACAGAACTAGAAAAAAAATCCTAAAATTGATATGAAATCACAAAAGACTCCAAATTGCCAAAGCAATCTTGAAAAAGAACAACAACAACAAAAAACTGGAGGTACCACAATCCTAGATTTCAAGATATACTACAAAGCTGTAGTCAAAAAAGTATGATACTGGCACAAAAAGAGACACATAGATCAACAGAATAGAATAGAAAGCCTAGAGATAAACTCACAATTATATGGTCAATCTATGACAACGGAGGCAAGAATATGAAATGGAAAAATATTGTCTCTTCAACGAATGGTGGTAGGAAACTGATCAGCAACATGCAAAACTGGACTACTTTCTTATACCAAACACACACAAAAACCCCTCAAAATGAATTAAAGACCGAAATGTGAGATCTGAAATTGTAAGGATCCTAGAAGAGAGGTAGGCACTACTTTTTCTGAATTACCCATAGCGACATTTTCCTAGGTATGTCCCTGAGGCAAGGAAAATAAAAGCAAAAATAAACTATAACAAAATAAAAAGCTTCTGCACAATGAAGGAGACAATCAACAAAACTAAAAGATAACCTAACAAATGAGAGAAGATATTTGCAAATGATAAGGGGTTAGATTCCAAAATACAGGGCAGCCCGGGTGGCTCAGTGGTTTAGCGCCACCTTCAGCCCAGGGCCTGATCCTGGAGACCTGGGATCGAGTCCCACGTTAGGCTCCCTGCATGGAGCCTACTTCTCCCTCTGCCTGTGTCTTTGCCTGTCTCTCTCTGTGTGTCTCTCATGAATAAATAAAATAAAGAAAAAAAAAGATGCTCAACATCATTCATCATTAGGGAAATGGAAATCAAAACCACAATGAGATACCACTTCACACCTATCAGGATGGCTAAAATAAAAAAACTTAAGAAACAAGTATGGGTGAGGATGTAGATAAAAAGAAACTCTTGTGTACTGTTGGTGGGAATGCAAACTGGTACAGCCACTGTGGCAAACAGTATGGACCAGTAATTCTACTACATGGTATTTACCCAAAGAATACAAAAGCACTAATTCGAAGGGAATTATGCACCCCTATGTTTATTACAGTATTATTTACAACCCTCAACATATGGAAGCAACCCATGTCCATTGATAGATGAATGGGTAAATTATGGGTAAACGTAATGAATGAATGAAGCTAGGGTATAATGCTAAGTGAAATAAGTCAGCCAGAGAAAGGCAAATACCATATGACTTCACTCCTATGTGTAATTTAAGAAACAAAATAATGAACAAAGAAAAAAAGAGGCAAATAAAAAACTTTTATTTATTTTAATTTTTTTAGTAGTCTTTGAACTATAGAGAACAAACCAATGGTTACTGAAGGGAGGTGGGTAGGGGGATGGGTGAAAGAAATGAAGGGGATTAAGAATATACTTAACGTGGTCAGCAATGATTAATGTTATATAATCAATGAATCACTGTACTATATACCTGAAATTAATATAACACTATACATTAATCATACTGGAATTTAAAAATAAATTGCAAACCCCATTTTCTACTCTCTTTCCCTGCTTAACTTTTCACCATTACATTCTATCTATTTACTGATTTTACATATTCTTTTTTTTTTTTAATTAATTTTTATTGGTGTTCAATTTACCAACATACAGAAAAACACCCAGTGCTCATCCCGTCAAGTACATATTCTTTGTTTCTCCCCCTAGACTGCAAGCCCCGTGGAGGTAGGCAGTTTTGCCTTTCTTTTTTTTGTGTGTGTCCTGAAAATCTCTGGCTTCCAGAGCCGGAACATTTAGGCACATTGAGCACTTGACTATTATGTTCTGTTGAATGATTGATAAATTAGAGATTAATAGTTGGGTTATAAAAAGCAAAGGTTAGATAACAGTCTTGAATGAGAAGGTTGGAACAAGGCAATTTAAGCAGTTCTGCATATTGATGTCATAGGAAAGTTTTAGTTTTCTTCTGACGGTTGCAGAGAATAATAGAAGAATGAGAAGACTGGATTCAGGGCAGAGAAGATGGGGAAAAAGAGTCCCTAGTGTGTATTCTCAGCCTGAGACTCTTGTTCACTTATGGAAACCTAGGATTTGCCTAGTGTTCCTGTTCTCAGCAAGTGACCCACCACACAGTCTCTGTCTAATCTTATTGGACTTGAGAAAGTCACCTGATCTGAGGCACCGGGACCGAGATTTCTTGGAGTAGAGAATGGTCAATTAGTACTGATTTCTGATTTTCAATATGAAGCTGTTCCTTGTGCTGTGAGGTAATCAGCTTGTCATCTTCACATCTCACTACATACAAGTGACATGCAATAGAAATTCAAATTGAGAATATTACAAATGATTTATTTAAAAAGGATGAAAGGGTTGAGGGAAGAGAACATACAGCAAAATTAAAAGGGAAAGAAAACATGAAAGCAAAAGTGAGACTGTGAAAATGAATTAAGGTTCAATATTTGTTTATTGGAGAATAGTAAAAAAAAGGCCAAGAGAAAATTATCAAAAAATGATGGAAGAAAATTTACCATAGTTGCAAAAAGTTAAGAGTCTTCATTGTAAATGGATTCCACTGTGGTCAAATGATCTAGCCATTATGTCACAAACTTTCTGTAAACCAACTTAGTGACAAGACTCTAAAAGCTTCTAAAAAAACAAAAAGTCCTGTGAAGTCTGACACTAATCATATCGGTATCAAATTTCTCTTTAATGATAATAAGTATATTTTTAAAGTGAGAACTATGTATCTAGCCAACATTTTGATTTAGTGGGAGGTATAAATGAAGACATTTTAGACAAGGTCACAGAAAGCTTCCTCAAGGTCACACAGCCAACCTGAAAAATATACTTAACAGTATGCTCTAGAGAAGAGTAGGGGAAAAAACCCTACAATTGGGTTTTGGGGGAGTGGGAAGCATTGGGAAGACATTAAATAAAAGATGCGGCAGAATTAACCTAGCACAGGAGGGAAATATATGCCAGAACATTAACTGGGGAGTACGGAAAATAGAGATTCCTAACTAGTAGTACAACATGGACTCCAAGACTCACATCAGGAAGAAGGAAATGGACCCCTTCAGTTGCTGCAAACAGCTGGAAGATCTTACTGAAAAAAATTGAGGAAAATATATGGCAATACTGACGTAGGAAAGAGATGTTAAGGAAAGACATGGCCAAATGCAATGCAAACTGAGACGGAACATGATTTTGAGATATTGATGGAACCTAAAAGAAGGATCCATTTGATTTTGTCACAGAAACATGTTCCTTCGGGTCCCCTAGAGTTCATCACATTGGATCAAGAGAAGCGGAAACAGAATCTTACCACACCACATGGCTTTTCTGGATAAAAATACATTTACACTGTCATAATACTAACCATATTTTCAAATATCAATATCAACCTATTGCTAGAGCATTGAAGAATTATTTGCAATGTAGTTCTAAAAGTAATCAGCAAAGTTATAGCTAACAAAGGATCGCAGATGGGTATGCAAAGGAGGAATGGAGAGTCACAGAACCCACCGCACCTTATGTGTTGAGATTAAGAGGTGCTCTAAGTTTCAGGGGAAGTCATCTCAAATTTTAGGCATATCATTTATCCTCCCAGCTATAATGGATAGAATCCTCTCACCCACCAAAGGACACAATTACCTAAAACTGGGAAAAAAGAGGTAGGAGGGGATTGCATGTGGGGGATGGGAAAGTGAGCTAATTCTCAAATGTCATGGTAGAGCATTCATAGAAAAAGTTCAAAGTTAACACATTAAGAAATAGAATTGTATTTGTTATTAACTGCTGCACAAGGAATTACCCCATAACTCAGCAGCTTGAAACAATGTATTTATTATTTCTGTGTATCAGGAATTTAAGGAGCTCAGCTAGACAGTCCTGGTCAGTTATTCATGAGGTTGCACTTATCCTAAGGCTTGACTGGGGCTGTAAAATTCACTCCCAAGATGGCAGGAGGCCTCAGCTCCTCTCCACCTCTCCACGGGGTTGCATTAGTGTTCTCATGATACAACAGCTACTTCCTCCTGACTGAATGATCCAAGAAACCAATAACAAAAGTTGACCCTCAGACAACATGGGTTTGAACTGTGTGGGTCCATTTATATGCAGATTTGTTTTAATACATACAGTACTGTAAATGTATTTGTTCTTCCTTATGATTTTCTTAATAACCTTTTCTTTAGCTTACTTTGTTGTAAGAATACAGTATGGAATATATATAACACACTGAATATAAGTTAATTGACTATGCTATCAGTGCTGCTTCCGGGCAACAGTAGGCTATTAGTTGTAAATTTGGGGGGAGCCAAACATTACATGAGGATTTTCTACTATGCAAGGAGTCGGTGTCTCTAACCTCCATGTTATTTGGGGGTCAGCTGTATTAGCTAGCCCCTCAAATCACAGGCTGTCACTTTTCCAATATTCTATTGGTCACACAGTTTATTCTTTCTACAAGTGGACCTCACCAGCACATGAATATCATGAAGTGAGGAATACTGGGGAGCACTGTGTGAGCTTGCTGCCACAAGAGGAGGGAGCCTATTATTTAGAAAGCATGTAGTAAGTATCAAAAGGCTAAAACAGAAATGGCAAAAGAAGTTTTTCATAGTAGTTGATGTTTTTTCTATAGGTACATACTAGCTTGATTAAAATTACTTCTAGGCATTTTTGAAAATATAGAAAAATATGAAGTAATAAATATTACTAGTAACTGTTTAATCCAGACACTGTTCACATTTTTTCTTTTCAGTCCTTGTTCGTTTCATACTAAAGCATATATAAACAAATATAAATAAATAAAACAATAAATTTCATTTTCTAAAGATTTTAAAATATTCCTTCTATAGGAAGTAGAATAATATAATAATATATCTTTACTTTGAAATGTTTAGAAAATCACCCACAGTCCCATCATTCAGCTAGACCTGCTAACTTTCTAGAGAATATTTTAGATTCTTTCTCTCTCTTTCAGTCCAGATATATATCTTGTTTAAAGTGGGAGCCCTCTGGAAAACCTGAGGGCTGTATTTTATTTCATTATAAAGGTCTATCATAATTTATCTATCCTCCTGTTATGGGACATTAACCGTTTCCAATTGTTATTATAAGAAGTGCTTTATAGCAATCAGTGTACATCTCATTTCTGTTGGGTAAATTCTTAAAAGTAGAAACACTATGATGCAGCTTATGAATATTTTCAAGGCCTTTGGGAAAAAAAAAAAAAAACCATAGGAAATCTTCCCCCTGAAACCTGTGCTGGCACCTATAGTACAGTGTATACAACATGTGTCCCACTGCACTTTTGCTCTCTTTTGTGCTGTTATCAATACATACTGGATGGAAAATGGATGATTCCCTAAGGACAACTTGGACCAAAGGATGAAATTTACTCAGAGGTGCCAGCTCTGAGATTCAGGTTCAAGGGGGAAAACCCAAGCAAAGCAACAAACAACAAAACTCTTACTCTTCTTGGGTTGCCCCAGTGGAAATGACTTCTGCATCATTATTTCACTATCCCTCCTTTGCACGGTGGACTCTTTCCATTTTCCCTACTTACATGTTCATAAACTCTTAAATTACATTTACCTTTACTGGGATATAAAGGTCAGATGTAATTTACCTAATAGAACCAGTTGATGGAAATCTACACAGTGGAAGAGATATTAGGCTGGAAACACGGAGAACATTTTGTCCCTGCCTCTGTGCTGCTCTCAGCATGTTTTAAATACGACCCAGCATTTGTTAACGGATACCACATGTCACCATCTTTAAATGACCTTATCCATCTTATCACCACAATTTCGAAGAAAAAAAAAAAAACCACCGCCAAATGATCTTGAATGATGCTGCCTGTCATGTTGGCTGTTGGCAGCCTTGACATGGTCAGTAATTCTTGCAGGTATTTTATCATTTACCAGATTACATTGAAAATAAAAATCTCTTGAAAAACATCTCTCTCAAATTTTGTCTTCTTGGTTCTCAATAGAAGAGTAGTGACAAGAAAGAAATTACTTGATTAATTTAATCCTCCTAGAGAAGCAAATCCAATCATTCACACCTGAGAATAGATCAGGAGACCTGTGTCCATATTCCCAACTCAGTGCTCATGGGCTTTGCTCCTTCAGAGGGACCCCGGCTGCCCCTCTTGCTCTCTACTTCATCTACCAAATGAGGCCAATAAAGTCTTTCTTAGTTAATGCTTGGAGCTTAAGAATCAAATATATTATAAAACTCTCATTTAGTTTATTATGTTAGTAGTAGGAGTCAGGAGCAACAATTTAGACCTCACAAGTTTTTTTCAAATTATTTTTTTCAAGCTTGGACTAGCTCAATTGTTTTGAATTATTAGTAACAGGCCAATAGGACTTTATAGCCAGTTTGCTGAATATCACTGACTTGAAGTTTGGGATCTATACTCTTTTGTTATTCTAAGAATTTTAACACCTACTCAAATAAGAGTGTAACGGTGCTTTAAATGATAGTATTTTGTGAATGATATATTCTGTTTTTCTGGTCTCCTGTATGGGTCTCACTGCCCCTCTTTGAATGTGTTTTACTTACCTTTGGACAATTCAGGGCTTTTTAACCAGTTTGATGAAAGAGTAACAATTTTTAGAAATGTTTCTAATAGTCTTAATCATATCTCAGCATTTTACTCAGAATAGGTTCTTTTTCCAGCTAATTTGCAAAGGAACACTAAACAATAAAACACAATTTATATACCAACATGATCTTCTAGAAGACTGCCATTTCCTTTCTTTCAAGGACAAATTCCAGAAACCCAATTAATCATACCATTGTCCAAAGAGAATAGAGCTGATTTCTCTGTGTGACAACACTGACACTGCCTTTACTACTTTCTCAAATGCA
This sequence comes from Vulpes lagopus, assembly GCF_018345385.1. Taxonomy (NCBI): domain Eukaryota; kingdom Metazoa; phylum Chordata; class Mammalia; order Carnivora; family Canidae; genus Vulpes; species Vulpes lagopus. The sequence continues at coordinate 117,653,355 of NC_054830.1, read as the reverse complement.
TTTAAAAAAAAAAGCCAATATGCGATGTGCCTGCATGGCTTAGTTGGTTAAATGTCCCAGGGTCCTGGGATTGAGCCCTGCATTGGGCTCCCTGCTCAACTCCCTCCTCTCCCTCTCCCCAAATCATGCTTTCTCTCTCTCTCTCTCTCTCAAATAAATAAATAAAATCTTAAAAACAAAACAAAACAAAAACCCAAAATGTTCCCAAATCATTTACTTGCCAGTATGGAATTTGGTCAAGATTCTCTAGGGCAGATCCCACAGAATAAAACCACAGGTAACAAACCAACCTCCCTAAAAGGCAACGTTCCCACTTTATGTTGCCAGAACTGCCATTTCGGGATCTTGCTGGTCTGCTTCCAGGCCTTGCTACATTCTTACTTCCAACACCTTCTAGGACTTTTCCTGAAAGGAATCCTGCTCTTCAGTTTCATTTACCCAGTGAACAGTGGGGAGGGTAGACGGAGAGAGTGGTGTCATGTTGGTCTTGTATGCTGAGGTCATGGCAAGAACCTGCCAGACCTTCTCATTCTAGGTTTCCAGACTTTGTGGCCTTCTGACCCAGCTCTGACCTCAAAACTGAGCACAGACTCTGCACTGCTGCCTCTATAAAGAAAGACACTGACACATTAAAAAGATAGGATTTTTTTTTTTTATTGGTGTTCAATTTGCCAACATATAGAATAACACCCAGTGCTCATCCCATCAAGTGCCCCCCTCAGTGCTGGTCACCCAGTCATCCCCACCCCCCGAGGAATTCTTTTTAAAAGATTTTATTTATTTATACATGAGAGACACACACACACAGAGGCAGAGACACAGGCAGAGGGAGGAGCAGGCTCCATGCGGGGAGCCAATAGGGCTCCAGGATCATGCTCCGAGCTGAAGGCAGTCCCTAAACTGCTGAGCAACCCAGGGATCCCCCAAAAGATAGGAATTTTAAAAATGATTATGGTCATACAGGCTGAGGTATGAGAAGTGTCACTGGCAATATGGTCAGGCACTCATGAGTGCAAGCAGTAAGGGTGAGGCCACCGGGCAAGACTGGTCTTCCCGCCCTGTGCTGTGCTACTCCAGCCAGTCTCTGGCCTCAAGCCCCCTGCCAGCAAATACTGGGGCTTTTAAAGCTCCATCTAGCAAAGGTTGGTTTTGCATCCTGAAAGGACTAACTGGCCACATGGCAGGAATGGGAACATAGTGGGGCACACAGAATTACTGGGCAAGCGTCTCAGAGTCTAGGATGCCCATAACATGGAGTCAGTAGTAATCTTGGAGAAAAATAAGGATGTAACAAAGGGACCCCAGGAGGAAGAGAGTCAAAACCGATTCCTAAATTCTGAACCTGGCTACTGGTGAGAGCCACAGTGAAAGCTGGTCAAAATCACCTGGGGCATCGAATTTGATGTGTCAGGGTCTTATCAGATACCTGTGGTCTGTAAATAAAAACCACATTATTTATATTTAGATTTCTGCTTTTTTTTTTCTGCCTTAAGATAGCGCTTCATCGCATGCTAGAAATGTTCTGATGTTTATTTTCCTTTGTGCACTTTCCTGTGCTGATCAGGATTTCTTGCCAAAACGAGGCATCTGCAGCTTAAGGATACAAGTCGCTCATCCAAAGTACTGTCAGACTTCGGAATGTATGATTTCCAGAACTGGGGGACTAACGACATGCAGATGTTTTAAAGCTGTGGTGTTAAATCCACCCAGATGTCTCTGATTGCAGCTAGCTCATCTTCAGTCCTCTGCTCATCTTGTGTGTTCCATTTGTTTAATCTGCTATAAATCAGGATAGCTTTGAATTTTTTTTTAAAGGAAGTTTGAGGAGATCCAATGATATGACTATGGAGAGAGTATAGACACCGTAAAGATATTCTTAGGTCTCCTAATAAAATAAATCCACGAGTACTGGAGAATCAGAGAGCCCTGGGACTAAGAGTATTCTCAGGGATAATATGGTTCAGTTCTTTCATTTTACAGATGGGAAAGCTTCAGTTGTGAGGATTTAGGAGATTTCATGAAGACTGAACAAGATAGCAGCAGAGCTGGCATTGGACACCAGGAGTATCTGGTTTAGGATTATATAGTGGATTGTGAAAGCCAGGTTTTTTGGTTTTTCTTCTTCTTTCTTCCTTCTTCCTTCTTTCTTTCTTTCTTTCTTTCTTTCTTTCTTTCTTTCTTTCTTTCTTTCTTTCTTTCTTTCTTTCTTCTTCTCCTCCTCTTCCTCCTCCTCCTCCTCCTCCTCCTCCTCCTCCTCCTCCTCCTCCTCCTCCTCCTCCTTCTTCTTCTTCTTCTTCTTCTTCTTCTTCTTCTTCTTCTTCTTCTTCTTCTTCTTCTTCTTCTTTTCTTCTTCTCCTCCCTCCTCCTCTTTTTTCTTCTTCTTCCATTTCTTCTTCCTCTTTCTCTTCCTCTTCCCCCTCCTACCTCCTCCTCCTCCTCCTCCTCCTTCTTCTTCTTTCTTCTTCTTCTTCTTCTTCTTCTTCTTCTTCTTCTTCTTCTTCTTCTTCTTCTTCTTTTCTTCTTCATTTTAATGAAAGCAAAATGTATGAAGAGTAGAATAGCTTTTCTATGTCCTCTTTCTCTTCTGCATCATCCATTTTTCTCCTCTACAGGACCATTTCCATCAGCTTACAAACATATTCCTACTTCCATTAAATAAAATGTTCATTTGGTCACACATCCTCCTCTAGCTACAATTCTGTTTTTTTTTTTCTTCCCAGCAAGTCTCTCATACAAGACATGTCTATACTTTCTGCAACTTCTCATCACTAATTCTCTCCCTCTTTGTCATAAGACAAAGGCCACATGACACAATGAATCATTGTAAGGTGAACAATTCAGTGGTATTGAATACATTCAGAATTTGTGCACCTACCACCTCTATCTAGTTCCAAAAACATTTCACCAGCCCCAAAGGAAATGCTGAACCCATGAAGAAGCTGTTCCCTATTTCCTCCCTTCATGTGTTTGCCCCTGGTGTTCTTTTCTGTTTCTATGTATTGACCTATTCTGGATATTTCATGCACATATACATGTACATATATATATTTCATGTACATATATGTGTATATATACAAAAATGTGATATTTTAAATGTCTGACTTTTTTCACTTAGCAAAATGTTTTCCAGGCTTATCCACATTGGAGCATGGATCAGTACTTTATTGCTTTTTATGGTTGAATAATACTCCACTGTTTCATCATTCTCTCTCTCTCTTTTTTTTTTATTGGAGTTCGATTTGCCAACATATAGTATAAAACCCAAGCATCATTCTCTTAAACCCACTCCAAATGCTTTTTCAAAAGTGCTCTTGTCAAGGTCACCAGGGACCACTAGGTTGCTTAATCCAATGATGAAGTTTGTATTTCTTTTTTTTTTTAAGTTTTATTTGTTTAAGTAATCTCTACACCCAACATGGGGCTCGAACTCGTGACCCCAAGATCAAGAGTCGCATGTTGTTCTGACTGAGCCAGCCAGGCACCCTGAAGTTTATGTTTTTTTAACTAGATTTATCAGCAACTTTGATATAGTTGACACTCTTTGCCTTTAACTACAATCTTTGTTTGGGTTCTAGGAGACACACTTTCCTGGTTTGCTTCTTGGGTCTCTAGGCATTTCTGTGACTCCCTTGTGAATTGCTTTCTATCTCTTAAACCTTAATGGGGCATACCTTGGGGGGTTCTTTCATGGACCTTTTTTTTTCTCAATTTACTCTTTTGTTACCTTATTTAATATCATTGCTAACATTTAATTTTATAAAAGGTAAAAATCACAACTTCCATGCAAACATACAAAACCTATGTGTGTGTGTGTGTGTGTGTGTGTGTGTGTGTTTTATTTACTCATTAATGAGAGCCAGTAAGATACTAAAACTAGTTCAAAGAACATCTGAGTAACTACTGGCAATTCAGTAAAAGAATGTGTTGTATAATAAAAAATTTGTCTGGTCTTTGTCCTGGGTGGGTCTAGAGAAAAAAATTTAAACCTTTGGCATCTTCTGAGTAACTGAGTAATAGGAGAGCATGTTGTTATTGATGGTAAGCCCCTGGAACCACACATGAGTTTATGCTAATGAAGTGACTCCAAGTGGGCTCCTAGGTAATTCTAAGATGAGGCTGGCCATACATGAATGGTGAGGTTTGAGCTAGATGATAATAGTCTGACCTTCAGGGAAAGGGAGAGAGCTGAAGCATTTATGGTCAATGATTTGATTAATAACATCTGCGTAATAAAAACTATGAAAATCAAAACTTGTGGAAACTTCTCTGGTTAGTAATATATGTGGATGTGATGGTAGGGGGACATATCTTGAGGACATGGGAGCTTTGTGTTTAGTATACCCTATGTGTCTCTTCACCTGGCTAGTCCTGATTTATGTTCTTTATAGTAAAATTGTAAATGTAGTATAGGGCTATCTTGAGTTTAATGAGTTGCTCTGGTAAATTATCATACATGAAGTAGTGGGAACCTCCAAGGTTGTAGCTAGTTGGTCATGAGTGTGGGAACCCTGGGTCTCGCAGCTGGTGTCTTAAGTGAGGGCAGTCTTGTAGAGGACTGAGGCCTCAGCCTCTGCAGTAACTCAAGTACTGTCAGAATGCACTGCTAAGACAAATTTTCAGGATTAGTTACAAAATAGACTAATGTCTTATAGAATTTTTTAAAAAGCAAATAAAAGAACATAGTTTTCCATTGGACAGAAATTATTTTTTTCCTACCAGACAAAATTCTATAAAATAGCATGTAATTTCTGGGGCCTTAAGTCAAAATCTAAATCTTAACACACTCTAGAATCAAGGCTCCCAACATTTTATTTCCAGCTGTTACCTCAGCCCTCATCTTTAGGCTAGTACTACTCGATTGTCTAATAAGCATGGAAACACAATATATCCAGAATTGAAATTCCAACTTCTTGCTCCAAACATGTTTGATCTCTAATTTTACTTACCTTTGAGTGGCCTGTGGATCCTTTTCATTGCTCATCTGTGGCTTATCTCCTATTCCATTTCACATCCAATGTGACAGCAAATCCTACTGGGTCCTACCTTTTCATTTCATCCTGAATTTAGCCACTTCCCATTGCTCTCCTTACTAACATGTTGGTATGATGCACTATCACCTCTTTCCCTGATTATTTTACCACACTTCCAGCTGGATCCTTGATTTCTACTTCTCACATCCATTAGTCTATTTTCAACAAAGCAGTCCTAATGGTCCTACGAAAACACAAATGAAATGACACCAAACCCTACAAATGCTTCCTGTCTCCACCTAGCGAAAGCGCCAGCCCTTAACATGGTCTATAAGGGCTGTTGTGACCCAACCCTTTGTTGGCTCTCTATCTTCCTTCTTTGCTATTCTGTGTCTTACTCTCTTGAGACCAGCCACTTGGCCTTTGTTTTTGGGTTCTAAATATGCCTTGTGTTCACTTACTGACCTCTTCCTAAATACCTTTTGCCTTCATAGTTTGTATTCTCACCTCTTTTAAGTCTTTGCTCAAATGTCACATTGGTGTGACGTCATCTGACCACCACATTTAGAACTCCATCCCTGGTCCCCACTCTTCCTACCCTGCTCTTCCCTCTGAATTATTTTTCTCTATAGTGCTTATCACCATGTGATAGGATATATAATTTACTTATTTTACTTATTGTGTATTCCATCTATGAGAACATAAACTTCATGCAGGCAAGTATGGTTTCTAATTTGCCAGTTTTATTCACCGAAGTATTTCTAGTGCTTAGAATAGTTCCTGAAACATTGGAATTCGCAAAATATTTGTTGAATAATGAATTCTGACACATTGATATTATTGAAAAGTAAAGAAATACATCACTAGCAATATTATATGCAAATAAAAGCTGTCGATCATAGTAGTTTTAGGTAGCTCTATAGTTTTCTTCCATGGTTTGGAATTGATTTAAGAGGCATCTTGGAAGTCATTAATAATGTCAATTTAATTACTCTATAGTTACAGCTCATTTTAGATCCCAAACTGAATTACCCATCTTGAACACCACCTTATTCATCAGACTTGGCTCTGGTAATGACGTGGTGATAAGAGCCATTTGTTATTTTCAATAATCTTTTCCTTAGTCAATAATTTTTTATTTGCAAGTCACAGACATATACTTAAACTATCAAGGTGATACAGCTTGTTCATATATTAACTCAAATCAAGTTTTCTTTGCATCTTTCTCTTTACAATTCTCAAAGAAGTTAGTTGGACTTTTGCCTTCCTCTGCCTTAGGATAGTTGAGTTGCAAGGTCAAAGCAGAAAAAGCCTGAAATCAATTCTCTTCCTGGTTTCTTCTGTTTGTTTACAGAGACTAAACTCTTATGCTAGGGTGACCTAGGGCAGGAAGGCAGTGCCATTGAGGAGATAGTGAGGGATGCCTGAGTGGCTCAGTGGTTGGGCATCTGCCTTCTGCTCAGGGCGTGATCCCGGGGTCCCAGGATCAGGTCCCACATTGGGCTCCCTGCATGGAGCCTGCTTCTCCCTCTGCCTATGTCTCTGCCTCTCTGTGTGTGTCTCTCATGAATAAATAAATAAAAATCTTAAAAAAAAAGGAGACAGTGAAGACAGAGGAGATAAGAGGGGCAGACAATTGTTTTTAAGACTAAGGAATAGACTGCGCTTGGGTTCCCTGAACACATCATCGTGTGTTCTTCTGTGTTCTCCACCCCCTAAAAGTGACAGAATGTTGGAAGACAAAGACTGTATGGTGCTTGTATGGTTCCTCCTCACAGAAGAGGGGTATACCAACCAGGTGTCTCACTAAATCCAAAGAAGATAAATGAAATTGAGCCACATGAGGCATGAGATTTGGGAAGCATAAAATCTGTCAGACACCCAGGAAAATGAAAACACCATCTCTTTATGAAATTGAGTCTTCTTTCCCTATTGGGGTTAATTTTTCTTCCCCCAAAATGGCTTCCCTAAACCTGGATTTCTATCACTTCCCATTCTAAGAGGCACTCTGGCAAGAGTCAGTCAAGTTTTTTTCTAGCACTAGGGCTTTTGAAATTGCTGTTCCTTCTCTATGAGAGTTGTGAGCAGGAGTTGAAAAAGAACATAGCGAGTCAGTGAATTTATGAGCAAATCACTCTGCTTTGAAACTTTGGTACCCAGAAAGCTGTTGTCACTATTTCCTGGCCTCTAGGGTAGAAGCAGTTTGGTATCCAAGACAAAGCTTGTCCATGAAAGTGTTTTTTGTTTTTTGTTTTTTTTTTTCAATGGGAGAGTGAAAGCTTCTGGACTGAATAAGAACATGGGATTGGTTCTTCATTGTCAAAGGAAAATATAATTGTTTACTGATGAGGCTTTTTGAAGAAATGAGTCAAATCTGCTTGTGGATCATTAATGGGTGAAGTGGGCCCAATTTACTGTTACATGTGAAAGACTAGGTAGGGCAATCAGGACAATAGCAACTTAAACATCAAATCTTTCTATAGTTAACACCAAGATACTATCACAGGATCCTAAATATAGATGCTCTTGCAGATTAGTAAGAGAAGGAAGGAGAGTGTAGACACTTCTTTCTTATTCCTAAAATCCTGGCTATCAATTACATTTAAGAAAATATTAACTTGATTTGATGATCAAAAATAGGTTGATTATATAGAAATAAATAACAAATGAAGAAAGAACAGATCCAGAATTAAAAGAAATAACCAATACATATTTATAAATAATGTAGCAGTATGAAGTTTTATAGATAACTGGTAGGTTACTAAGTAAAATGACTAAAGCCATGTGGACAGTTTTATATCCTGATTGTAGGGAATATTTTGGTAAACTTCTAGAAATTTGCTTTGAAAGTTCACTCTAGGCTTGGAGGTTTAAATGTCAGAAAGCTCAAGCACACCTGCAAAAATAGCCACCTAAGCCTAGGAATGATGTAAGAGACGCGTATGTTATGAGAGATTTCAAGGAAAGAAGGGTGTCAATCTCAATGCTTTGACAAGACTAAGAACTTTGACCTTTTTCCGACATAAAGTATTCACCACTGAATTGTAAAAGCTGTTAGAACTTAATGAAGTTCAGATCAAAGGATAATATCATCACACTGGTAAGGCAAAGACATATGTAGTTGTTTTACTTACTTTTCAGCTTCACCTGTTTCCCAAAATTATGAGTGACTTAGAAGAAAAAACTAAATACCCCAAGACAGGACTTCTGCATAAATACATAAATATAGCCACACATACCATAAAACAGATTTAAAACATAAACCCTACTCTCTCCTCAGTCACATTGTTTAAATGGTCTAATATGTTCCATTGACTTATGGTATTTGATTTGTGTGATCAGTCCCTCTTTAATTCTTTCTCATGATCCTTAAAAATGTGTTACTTACCAAGCTGTGTAAATAACAAAAACATGATGAAAAGAATGCTCTCAACTCATTTCAGAATTAAATGCCAGATTAAGAGATAGACTTTAAACTTTTGGATCTGTGACTTACTTGATTTACCACCTGAATGGCACAGAGAACCAACTCATAGTTTGTGCATCTAACATGAGACTTGTTATATCTATATCTATATCTATATCTATATCTATATCTATATCTATATCTATATAAGTTTTTATCAGATTTTAAATTCCCTAAAGGTGCTCAGTAACTCTTGTTTAAGTTTGTATTTCTTGAGGACAGAGCCACACATATGTGGTCATGTAGGGAATTAAATTAGGAGCAAGTCTCAAAAAAAAAAAAAAAAAAGGAGCAAATCTCAGTGGTACAAGATAAAAGAAACAAGACCCATCTTGTTCAGTAAGTTTTTTCTTTAACTGCAGCAGGAGACTTTAATAAAGATATATCCAACTACTGAGGTAAAGGTCTTATTTTTTGCTTTGAATTAAAAAAAAAAGTTTCCAGAAAGAGCTGGTATAGAGTGCTTCAAGCCCCTGATATAATTGTATGTGAGGGGGCAGGCAATAGTAGAGCCCCTCAGATGGGCAAAATGTGGAAGGAGAAACAGAGACAAGAGGCCCCTCTGTATAGTGTAGATGTTAAAGTCAGATTTATTATCATCCCATCCTTGTCAAGACTGTATTTGTTTCAATGAAGTCATAAGATATTTAATGTATTAATATTTTCACATTTTGTAGCTGATTTGCTATTCTATGATCTTTGCTCATTTTTCCCCTGAGTATTCCTCCCCACTGCAATAAACTCCTTAAAAGAAATTTTAGTTGATTCACCTCACCTCTTGTCTAAGGTTTAGAGCCAACCTAATAATTTTCTTTACAACTATCAAAATATATCTTTTCAAATGAATAAAAGATACCACCTGAAAAGAACCTGTAAGAATTGTAAGTGCCTAAAAGAAACATAATAGACACTAACAATATTTTATGTCCCTTAATTAAGATGTACATGTGACTTTGTCATGAAAAAATGTGGTCAAAGGTTAATTAAAAATGATAAAGATAGTTGTCATAGACTCTTTTTAAAAATTCATTATTCACAACCATCAATTGTCCAACAATTCTGACTCTTAAAGAATAAAACATGCATTGATTTCACAGAGAATTATCAAGCAACTCCTCCATGCCAGGTGGTACTATTCTAAGTGCTTGAAATGAATAAATTACTAAAATATGGCCTGTGCTCTAAGGAATGAAGAGCAAAAATCTCTGGAAAGCTTATCTGATTATCCCATTTAATTCCGTTGAGTAACATGTCTTTGGAAGAAATCTTGCTTGAAACAAAAAAAGGTATTCAACTGGGTTAAGTGGTATTATTAGGGAATTTTGTAAATTCTGCAGCCTGAGAATGCACATTATTGATCTTAAATAATCAAGAGAGCACTTTCCAAACCAGAGCCTCACCCTGGCTCCTAGTCCGCCCCTTAGGCTTCAATTTCTCCCAGGGTTCTTCCGTTAAAATCATGTGTTACACCTAGACGAATATTAATGACTCTGAGAACTATGTTTCTCTATTTCTTCAAAATATGACTGATTGGAACTTTATCCTCCTTCTGCAAAGAGGTTATATATTTGCATGCCCTGTGTCAATGCCATTTCAGTACAAAGTCATCTTACATACATGTTCCTGTTATCTCAATTCATTTGGAGGAAATAACAGCCTCTCTTAGGCTTTTATTTTCTTCTGTACTTGGATCTATAAGTAAACATGCAGGTGCATTGGCAGTGAGTGGGAAGCCTCTAGGAGACTCCCTCTACTCTCTTCCATCTTATAAGATCTTGCAAGAAGCCTGCTACGTGTCAGGGCATCTCAGCTATTAATCCATTCAACAGCTTTGTAAAATAGTTATAATTCTCTTCATTTGTAGTAAGAGAAAACTGAATATACACAAGTGGGCCAGGTGTGGGTTTGGGTCTTCATAGAACCCAGGCTACGTTCTTAAAATGAGTACTAAAAGATCAGGATGGAAGAAAACATTTTGCATTTACTCTGCGTAAATGAGACGAGACATTTGCCTTACCATACATGCATGTATGCAGTATATCCAAGCCAAAAATGAGATCTAAGCTTATTTTTTAATTTTTTTTGCTTCGTTTCAAAAAACAGAAAAATATACCTACATATAAAAATAAAGTCTGTACCTATGCCTTTTAACCATTTTTGGGGAGAGAAATTATTCTGTGCATGATAGCTTACCATGATTTGGGTGCTTTGCTGAGGCTTAAGAAATTGTTAGTGCCAATTCCAATTTGCTTAGTTCATTTACTTTGCACCTAAGATGTAAATTAATCATTGCTGGTAACATCAATTTAGTTGTAATTAATCATAGAGGGAGGAGTAAAGCAGTCACATTGGTGCCAGCCATATTAACTGCCTTATCTGATTGCTCTTGTGTAATTTTCCAGCACTTTGATGAATATACAAGTCAAGAAATACTTTGGGGGCTTCCAAGAATATTCATAGTATATTTGGAAATAGATTTGAAAGATTATAAATAGTTGATTGCTGCTTTACCTGAAGACTTTTGCGGCTATTAAGTATAGAACTTTCACACACACACACACACACACACACACACACACACACAAGCACACACACTTTGCCCTTGCTTTGGATAAATGACTTGATGCTTTCAGAGCAGGTGAAGCTAAAATTAGAGATTTTACTGGAGTTTTGGCGGCATGTTCAAGGTCGGGGAGAAGGGGATCCCAACAAAGAGCAAGTATTGATGCTTCCTATGTAGTTTCCGTCTATCAAATAACTAGGGGAAAATAAATTCTCGTTTGCAAATATGCAATATTTATTAGCTCTTGACAAAAATAAAAAAATATTGATTTTTATAACATTACATTCAAAATATACCCATATATTTTCTTATCCCTAACGGAACTTTAGGTGATTTCCAGCAGACAAACAAACAAAACAATAATACACTGATGTAAGAGGAATGATGCATGAAATCGGTGTATTTTACAATCCCCATATGACTTGAGACTCCCAATCTTTTGTGTCAAGGCATTCTTTGTTTTAGGGTGAGGACAAATCCCACCTACAACATAGAAATCACAGCTTAGCGTAGAGTGTCAACACATACTCTTCAGTCCATGGCAAAATAATAGTCTTAAAGGCTGGGCTTTTCAAGTGTCCTCATGAAAGCAGGAGTAGTGTCTATGTTACACACTGTTTGCTGGTTCCCCCATTGCTCCCTGAGGCAGAGTGGTTGACCAGGTCTTGTGCTGAGGATCCTGAGCTGGTGCTCCCTGCAGGGACTCAGTCCTGCTGGGTCCCTTTGGCCTGGCACTGCAGCTACTTCTGAGTTCATAGTTCCTGCCTTGAGTCTGGTCATAAGATCCTGCTACTCTCTTTGGCACTACCTCAGTCATCTTCAGGCTTATGAGTCTACTATTGACTTTTCTGTCTCCCCATTGTAGTCTAGAGGAAAAGGGGGATCCTGAGCATGTCACAAATGGGCCTGAGGATGCCGGTGCTGCTATGTGAAGCCCACCTGCTCAGATAGGTTCCCATGCTTGAGGTACTATAAGGACCATGGGATCTCTCTAAGAGGCATAGCGATTCCTCAGGCCAAGCCCACTGAACCAAACCAAACCAAACCAAACCAAACCAAACCAAACCAAACCAAATCAAAACAAAAAACAAACAAGAACCAAGGAAATCTACCCTGGAATTTTCCAGATGGCATCTGGATGTTTCTACCCATTCTCTTGGGGTTTTGACCCCATGACCACACTCTTACTTTTGATTCTTTTCTCCTTGGCTCCTCCCCCAGCCTCAGAATGTGTTTCTCTTTTTGCTTCCTGTCTTATAGGACTCCTCCTACTTCACATTCTCCTGTTACCTCTGGGGTGTGGATGACAGTAAAACCTGATGATCTCAGTTTCCCAGGTTTGGCCCCGAGTATGTGGAGGGAATATTGTAATACCTGGAGAAGCTTATTTCCCTGCATCCAGTCAGTAACTTGAAGGATAGGAATGGGAGGGGTTACCCTTCAATAGGAACACTTGGAACACTGCCAAAAGGATGCAGTTCAAAATGTAAGAAGGTAAATGGTAAATGGTAAAAGTAGGTAATGCTAATGTTAAAAGGTAAATGGTAAAAGACAAGTCTTTATTCTACCTGAAGTATCCCTTAGGCACTCAGTTGCTGTCCACAGAGATCACCACTGTCTCCAGGGTTTTTTAAAATCTATATTCCCAGAAGTTTTCTATGCCTGAACATATATGTATATGTATTTTTTTCTTTTTAAAACAATTTGTAGCATGCTAGGCATGCTGTTCTGTGTCTTTCACTTTTTTTTTTTTATTTTAACTGAATATCCCTTTATTAGTTCATATTACTACCCGGACCCCTGGCTTATTCTTCTTGATGGCTGCATAGTATTCAAATATAACAAAGTAACATATTTCATTTAACTGGGCCCTTCTGACCTCTTCTGTTGTTATAGTATTTTTTTTTCTGCAAACAATGCATATTTTTCAATATGTCTTATTTTCAACATGCACAGGTTAATCTGTAGAATAACTTCCTGGAAGTACAATTGCTATATCAAATATAATTTTTTATTAGGACAGATATGGCCAAATTCTTTGCAGCAGAATTGCTCTTACAGTCTTATCAACATAAATAGGAATGCCTGCTTTCTGTTGCCTTTACCAGCACATTGTATAAACTTGATCTTTGACAATGGGAAGTAAAAAATGGTGTTTCAGAGTTTTAATTTGAGTTTCTCTTCTTACAAGTGAAATTGAGTGCTATGTAAGTTTTTTTTTAATTAAAAAATTTTTTTTTGCTATATAAGTTTTTAAGAGTCTTCTTAATTTTCATTTGTTCTTATCCTTTCTTTCCAATTTTTCTATCAATTTGTTGGCCTTCCTGATTTTTAGGAGCTTTTCATGAATTGGGAATACTAGCTCTTAACTTGGAATATACTATTTTGATATTATATTTTATTTATTTGTTATTTGTCCTTTAGCCTGTGTATGGGTATACTTTAACACACAGAAATTTTGTTATTATGTTATATAATCATTTAAAAACTTTTAGTTTTATGGCATATTAGCAAAACCTACTCTATTCTGAGATTATAAAAATAATTCTCCCATGCTATTATTTATCCTATGGTTTCATTTTTTTTCTGTTGCAGTGTTTGATCCATTTGGAATTTATTTTAGTATAATGTACAAGGTAGAAATTGAATTTTTTTCCAGATGGTTACCTGGTTATATTGTGACCATCTCTTGAATAGTCCATTTTTCCACTTATTTGTAAAGTGAAAATTATATTATATAATATCATATAGAAATATATGATATAGTAACATAATATATAATATACTGTTCATTTCTGGAATTTCTATTCATTTTGCTGATCATTTTGTGTATTCATTTACCAGAAGAATATAACTTTAAATATTTCAGTAATTAATTAAAGAAAGAAAGAGTTAGCTCTTTGTTCATGTTACTGCATTTTGAACTTAAGTGATTAAAACACCTAATTAACTAGAGCAGGTCATACTTCACCCACAGTGAAAAATTACAAATGACAGTAATATCCTCAAAGAATAAAATTATACTACAAAACCAACTTGGAAATTAATCTTGTACATATGTCGTTACTAAATATTGAGCATGGCTCATGTCAAAAATTGTCAGAGTGGTCTGAGAAATATCAACATCTAGAGTGAAGTTTAGAGAACGACAACTTAGCAATTGAAATGGTGTTTTAAGGTACAACCTCTCCACTTGGAAGTACGCTCCCAGGTTGATTTTCATACCTGAATAATGTGACCTAAACTCGCTGCTCTTAATTAGATTCTGTTGGGACTATGCAGCCAGAAAAATTTTGCACTGACATTAATCCTATCTGGAGAATACCAGCCCGAGCCTGACAGTTTTTAGGAAACAAGGTCAAATTCAGTACAATATATTAATACCAACCATGGGGAAAAAATATGGCGGTTTTACAGCCCCGAGAAAACAGTATACCATTATAAGCCATACTACAATGAGTTACTTTTATCAATTAAAGGTTTGATACCATTTTTTTTTTTTTTAGGTAGAAAGTAATATACACTCAGACCAATATATACACAGTAGAGATGTGTCTTCAGAGTAAAATTTGGAAGTCTTTCTCTCTAAAGCAAGTACCCAGAAGCAGTATGGTTATCATTTTGGTAAGCATTGTTTCAGAATTAATCTAAGAGGGATGTTTTGTTTTGCTTTATTTAGAAAAATTTATATTACTCATTTTGTTTTGCATCTTGATTTTATTACTTTGATTGTGGTGGACATCTTCCCATGTCAACACGTGGCCTAACTCATTCTTTTTTGATTTGTGTTAAATTTTTGCATTAGCAGTGTTCTGTTTATGTAGAATTTATTATCATTATTACTTTAAATTATAGAAATAAACTGATAAATTCAGCAATACAAAACTGAAATTAATGGATTAGAAAATAATTTAGAAAAACAAAAAACTATTTTCATTCAGCAAATATACAAAAATAAAAAAGAGAATATAGAGAAATGGATATTATCAACATTTTTACATCCCTTTCTGGAAAGTAATATAGCTATACATATCCATATTACTTGGCTAAGCAATCCCTTTTTTGAGTATCAAGACTGCATAGATCAAAACCCCAGAATGCAAGGACATATGTGCAAGGATTCATATAGCAAAACTCTTCAGTGTGGTAAGACATTGGAAACGACCCAAAAGTCCATCAGTTACATAATGATCGAACGTATCACAGGTAATACTGATATAGAAGATTAAGCCCTTATTTAAGAAGATTTCTTTGAAGTAGACAGACTTTCAATGAGCTTTTGAATGAAGATACCAGGTAAGGAATAATGTGGTATAACATGAACTTATTTTTTCTGCAAGAAATATCAAAAACTACTCAGACATGAAAACAGGCTTGAAATAATACATCAACCTAATAAAAATGCTTCCAGGAGTAGGTTACTACCTTCCAATAATAGTGATATGATTTGGTGATAAGATCATGTTTTTCTTTAGAGTTTATACACCATGGTAAGTATGTATGTATTACTTTTATAATTTAAAAAAGTGAATAAAAAACACTTAAAGTGGAAAAATAAATGATTGGATGCACAAGTTTTCAAGAAAATATGACAATACTTTTGTCATATAAGGTTTAATGATTTTGGGAGCTGGTATTTGATATTGGTATTATATCAATATTCTAAGCATCAGAAGTAATAATGGAGAGGCGTTAGATGATGCTCAATAATATACGGCCTTTATTCTATTCTTTTGTTTTGTTTTGTTTTTTGTTTTTAGTCTAGAGAGCAGGAATCTTGCTTTGATTTCATTATTCTTTCTTTCTAGAAGATTTGTGCAAGAGAGATATGTTCAAAGAAGGCTATGGAAAATATCACTTTATTAGTAACTGGCCTTCAGCCTCAGCACCAGTGTTGCAACCTTCAACTCACCTCATCACCGATGACTTTCTTTTTGTTTGATCCAGTGGAAGCCTAGAGCCCAGAATCGGAACAGGCTGAAGACAGGCCATGCTACGTCTATACTTGAGGATCGACACTTAGTGATGTAATAGTAAAAAAGACACTTCTGCCAAGACAAAGGAAATAGGGCTGAAGCAGAACCCCATATAGGTTTATCTGTACTTCCAAGGTTTCCTCCATAAGACAATATGGCTGACCAGTGTCTTGATATTTATCAGATTAGCACTATCCACACCTTAGGAGATGAGTTTCTTGCCCCTAATAACCACTCATCTTTAAGTAGGAAAGAGAAAGAAGACGGAAGAGGAAAGAATTTTCATTCCTTAGGTGATCCAGTTAAAAACAAAAGGATACAATCTATTAGAAATCTAAAGCAACAGTTGGAAAGAGATGGAAATTAATCTTCAATTTTTTAAACTGGGGGGGGGGTGCGGTTCATGAAAATAAAAGCCATATTTTTTCCAAGCACTTCTAGGTTTCTCAAACCATCTGTGCTTCAAGGAGAATTTAGTACATGTGTTTTTAGTTAATTTACACTTAACTCATCAAAATGTTGACTTGTTATTCCAGCCATTTGATGTCTCAGAAATCATACACACATTTTAATATATGTTCAAAAGTCTTTCCCCCATTTGGATAAGGAAGTCATCATCAGTTGGCAGTAAACAGAACCTGGAAGAGCTTAAGCCTGATTCTGAACGGAGAACTGAGGAGATTCCAAGGAGTTTGAAACTCGGCAAACTACTTTCCATACACATGGTGACAAGATCTTTAAAGGGAAAAACACGAGAAGTGACCAAAAACATAAAAATCATTCTAAGCATAATGGAAGTCTCTAGAACGTGAAGATGTTTAGTTAGGAGACTTGCCTTATATAGCATATTAATATATATCATAATTAATGTGTTTAATGTTTCTTAAATAAAAGAATTTTGAGGTCAGCACAAACAGCCTCTCATTAGTCTGTGTGTTCTAAACACTGTGTAGAAGCCAAAAGGTTAATTTTTCTATGAAAAAGGACAGAGGAAACGTTTTGGAACTTCTGAGGACCCAATGACTTTCTTTCCTTTTAAGTAAATGTATTATTCTATTTTTTTCAAAGATTTTGTTTACTTATTTGAGAGGGAGAGAGGAAGAGTGAGAGAGTGGCAGAGGAGAAGGGAGAAGCAGACTCCTTGCTGAGCAAGGAGCCCCAATGTGGGGCTCGATCACTGGACCACAGGATCATGACCTGAGCTGAAGGCAGACACTTAACCAGCTGAGCCACCCAGGCATCTCTAAGTAAAATGTATTAAATTCATACCCATGAAACAGCTCCTCTATGTTCACAGAGGTAGGCTGGAAATAATTTTTCTTTCTCTCCAACTTGAATATGTTTCTAGACCAGAGCACCTGGGTAAAAGTTATCGCAGATGAACATTTGATTGTCTGGCCTCACACCTGATGAAAGTTTCAGTCAAATTTAGAGCAGTTCTTATGATACTTACAGAGATTCTGAGAGCTGTCTGATGCCAGAAGCCGGCCTTTTGTGGCTGAAGACATCAAGGTGTTCCGAGACTGACCACAAACCAGGGAAGGTGTTCTGAGGCCAAATCTGATGTAAGTATGAGAGGAACCAATTCAGGTCCAAGGATGGCCACAGGAGGAAGCAGCAGATTCAAGATTTGGGAAACAGATCAATAGGAACACGAACTAGAAATGAATCAATGGGAGCATGAAATAGAAGTAGATCAATAGCAACATGACATTAGAGGGACAAGAACAGCTTAGGGATGGGGAAACATTCTGGGGGTAGCGGAGAGTGAAGAGGGCACAGACGACACAGAGGAAGGGGAAGGGCCAGTTTGGGGGCACTTCTCATGATCACAAGCTGCTCAGGTGGTTTGGCTCGCTTCCGCACTCAGGGATAAATTCATAAAATAATACAAGTATCAGAGACAGAAGGAAACACAATAATCATCTCATTGAACTTTGTAAATTCAAATGCTCTCATTTTTATAATTGGGGATTTTGTTGGCCCAACTGGACGGCTAACATCTTGCCCTGGCTATGCCCCCAGCTAGTGTCGGAGCTGGGCAGAGCAGCTTGGGTGTGTGTGTGTGTGTGTGTGTGTGTGTGTGTGTGTCTATTTCCCTGCCCAGCTTTCTGTTCCTGCACCACATCCCAAAGGAATTAGCCATTTCCGGTTTCCTTTCTTCTTTTTAAAGTTTCTTGCCTTGCCTCATTCATTGCCCCCCCTCCCTTGCCTCATTCATTCCCACTGTAACTCTAGAGTGAAGAAGTGACAAAATGTCACACCCAAAGCTCAAGTGGAAGTATTTTCAGAGGGGGGTCACAGCAACACATGTTTGCTTTGTGAAATCCCACGCTCATTCTCAGCATATGGGTTCAAAGCTGTGAACCACCGTGAACCTTGGGAGCTGGGAGTCGACAAGATGGGACTAATACGTAAAAGAAAAAAAGGTTTCAGAAGACTTGTTGGATGTCACGGCTCTCTTTAAAAGGAACATTTTGGTGAGTTAAGTGTAAATGAGTCGGAAACACACGGATTTTATTTCCTTGCCAGATGCATGGTTTTAAACATTAATGGAAAAAAGTGCTCAGCACAACACGTTTTGAATTTATCGGTCTTTTTTTTTCCTCTGGAAGATGGAAGCTGAAGAATCTGAAGACAAGTGAATTGAAAGCCATTATGAGTTTTAAATGTGTGGATAGCACACGACATTGTCAGATGGAGCCGTAGGAACATCCAGTCTGAGAGCTCTTTCTGAGAGCCTTGTTACGCTTCCACTGGTTGACTTAATTATGTGACTAACACAAGTTTCCAAGCAGGCTTTTATCTCAACTTATTGTATGAGAATCATGGACAGGGCTGTGAGGGATCCATTTCATCATAAGGAGTGTAATGCTTGAATAAAGGTTGTAATTGGGCGATTAGAATACGAGAGATAATAAATGACTTTGTTTAAAATGTGAAGGCTTTCCAAGGAAATAAAACAATCTACTGGATGATCTTTCATATATGCCATTTTATCCGCTTCGGACATTTTACTTTGTGCAGGAGCGGTAGGATCTTTGCAGAATGCGGATGATTTCTGTCAAGAAAAATAAATATTTGAGGATTCTCATAATCTGTTTTCATTTTTGCTTTTTTGGCCAACTTGATGGATTCTGTTCTACTATTCTGTTAATTATTCTATCAATTATTATTCTATTAATATTATAGAAGATATGTAGTAATTATTCTATTAAGATTATGTGAAGCTCTAGCCAAATTCTTCAATTTTGTGGTAGGAACCACTCCATAATTAGCTACATAAATTCCTTCTTCTTCTTTTTTAAAAAAAGATTTTTAATTTCCTTATTTGAGAGAGAGTGAGCAAGTGAGAGCACAAGCAGAGGGAGCCACAGGCAGAGGGAAAGGGAGAAGTAGGCTTCCCGCTGAGCAGGAAACCTGATGCGGGGCTTGATCCTGGGACTCCAGGATCATGACCTGAGCCAAAGGCAGACGCTTAACTGATTGAGCCACCCAGGCATCCCTGGCTAAATAAATTTCAAATCTTCTGTACAGGCAGTGTCCACAAACTCATCTTTTTTCAAACTTTTATTTGTTTCTTGCTATGCCCAGGAACTTCTAAGACAACATATAAGTCTATATAAGCGCTCTCTGGTTAGCTTGTGATTGGACTTTCTTTAGAACATACTAGCATGATTTCAATCAAACTACTTCAGGGCTCTACAACTGGATGAAATCACAAGGAAGTTATGCTAGCAATTTTATTAAAATGATAGGTTGGCTGGGACAAAAATACTCAGCTGTATTGAGTGCCAAGGTGGAGCGTACTTAAAATAGCTTACCTTTATTGACGGAGTCAGGCCCTATCACACAGCAAGAGTAGTTTATATGTCAGCATCACATCTATCATTAAGTGTGTGACTTTTTTCTTTTCTTTCTTTTTCTTTTACTGTTGTTTCATGCATTTCAAATAGAAAGAAAACTGGGCTACATTTCAAAATTTAAATATGATGCATGAAAAGGCTTTGTTCACATTTAATTAAATTACTCTTTGTATGACATATGCTTAATCAGACATTGCTTGTATCCCAAATGGAGGTAATGGGTAGGAATAAGGTACAATTTTTTCCCCCTCTTCTAAAAGTACAGGGTACGAATTGAGATGATTTTCTAAAATGTGTCATCACAATGACAAACTCATATGGCCACTGCTGTGACATTAGCCCTTAAGTGATCCCGCCATGGCTCATTAACTCCTCAGAACTGTCAAGATAACCTCTCTGAAGATGGGTAAGACCCCGAGCTCCAGAAGACAATACTTAAAATTATCTTTGAGACCCTTCATGAAAATCTCCTCAGGTATCCTGTTTCTCTGACCAACCAAAACAGTACTCTGTGGGATTTCTGACCAAGCTTATTTTTAAATTAGTAATAAAAAATAAAGAACTGGTGTTAATTTAAAAATGTAAACTTAAGTCATGAAAATATAAATTCAGTAATGTCTAATGCAATGTGGACTGGAAATAGATAGATAGGGACCTTGTGGGATTTCCCTACGTTCAGGGGAAGCAGAACTCACTGCTCTCATTCACCAAGTGTACATGCTTTCCAGAGACTAAGGGAAGAGTCATTTTTACCATATGAAGTGAACATGTGTTTTTCTTGCTTTTGCTGCTCTGCTGTTTTTGCCATATTTTCTGAGTTCAAGTCTCTAATCAGTTGGTGGGAGTGTAGATTTAATGACATTTATTTTGGAAAACATGTTCTGCTAACATTTTGTAGTAATGCAAGCCATTTGATTCTAAAATTGGCAGCTGAAACTAACACTGTGTCCACATAAACAACTACTCAAATGTTTCAGTCAAAAGCACGTTGGGCACCCAAGGCCAGGACATCATTTCTGGGTCTGCATACTTCTGAAAAGGAAAGTTTGCAGGCAGGGGCTTACTTCCAACCCACACAGATGGAACCTGAAGAAACTTTGATGTGTCTCTGTGTACACGAAAAGAGTTCCTCACCTTTTGTTTCTAAGGTGACTAAGTGGAAAAAAGAAAGGATAGAAATAGAAGGATGAAATTCTTGGCCTCAGCAGTGGTCTTGAGGGCTCTCCTCTTCTTTGGAGAATGTCAAGCCAAGCAGTGGGAGAGGGATGTGGGGAGGCTTCCCTGTGGTCATGAAACACACATTAAGCTCAAATTAGAATGATATGCATATTCTATTCTCCCCAAAAGGGTAGGCGAAGGAGAATCCATCTACCGCCTTGGTTTGCCAGATGAGAGTGTCAGGATAGAAACAAGGGCATTCTGATACAATAGAGCAGTAGTCATTTTGCTTTTTTTTTTTTGAGCATCTGCCATAGACTAGTGTACCAGAACTTTTAGACAGATTTTCCTATTAAAATGTCACAAAACTCCTGCAGTAGTATTATAGGTGAATAAAATCATAATATAAGTAATTAATATAATATAACATAACATAATATAACATAATAAAATATGTACAGAGAGTTTGGCCAATTTGCTACAATCCTACAATTAGCATGGAGCAAAATCAGCATCTGAATTATGAAATCTGACCCCACTAACCATTTCTTTCCACATCATATCTAGATCAACAGAGGACATAAATTGTGGGGAAGCAAACCAGGGAAAGGAAGGAAGAGAGATTAAATAAACAGTGCTGTATTCTAACTGAGTGACAAATATTGCCATGCTATTAATTAGGTTATTTAAAACCTTGATCTGTGATAGAGAGTCATGAACACATGCAAATGTTTAAATGGTATCATGATACCTGACAATGATTAAAAATGCACCCTCCCTCAAAAGGTTTAAACACTCATTCATGGAGTCTTTACTTTAACTAACTGTAACAGTTGTCCAGATTCACACTTCTGAGCCATCCTTAGCACCATCCTCCTTCCGATATGCCATAGTTTACCTGGTCCTAACCTTGATTTTTCCTTTTTTTCCTCCATTTTAGTGAAAGGTTGGATAACCATTGTGTCCCAAGCCAGGAGCCTGGAAGTCATCCTTGGTTATCATACTTTTCCTTATCTTCCATCTTCAGTATTTTTTTAAAAAATATCTTATTTATTTTTTCATGAGAGAGACACAGAGAGAGGCAGAGACATTAGCAGAGGCAGAAACACGCTTCCCTCAGGAGCCTGATGTGGAACTTAATCCCAGGACCCCAGGATCCTGACCTGAGCAGAAGGCAGATGCTTAATCACTGAGCCACCCAGGTGGCCCCCCATGTCCAATCTTTGGCTCATTTCTATTTTTCTTCCTAAATATCTCCTGAATTTGTGCATTTTTTTGCCCCCTCCTCCATCGTACCATATTACCTGGACTGCTACAGTAGTTTTGTACCTCTGACTCTAATCCATTCTCCATAGACCAGGCAGCAAAATTTGTTAGCAATGCAAAAATCTGATGCCATCAGTTTCCCACTGCTGCAAATTTCAGACTGCCAGGATCAATACAAAAATCCTTCCCAGGGCCTGTGGGGCCCTCTGTTAGCTGGCCTCATTTCTCCGTCTTCACCTCATAGGAGGACTACTCTCTTTCTCTCTTTACCACATCATCACCTTGGCCCTTCTGTTTCTGCCTCATGGCTATTGCAAATGTCCTTTCCTCAATTCCTCTCCTCTTCCCTCAGTGACCTTTAAACTTATCATTTCGATGGTTCAGCATTTGCCTCCCCAGCCCCTCCCCCAGGTGTTGCCGTTCTGTACATCCTCTCTCGGCACCCCTTTCCTTTGCACACATATAATGAGAGTGATGAAACATCTGCTTGTCTTTCTTCTTTGGAAAAAACCAGGAGAGCAAAAGCCAAATCTTCCTTGTACACTGCTCTATATACAACACATAGCATAGAGCCTTTAAGATATTAGGTAGCTAGTTAATCCTCAAAAGAGGGAATGAATGAATACTTCCTCTACCACCTTCAATTAAAGAAGAGAGTGAGTCATCTTAGAACTCTGGCAGTAGGTTCCTAGAAGATAGCCATTGTATATTTTTGTCTTGTTATCATCGTGGCTAGCATGATACCTGGTAGATTTTCAACACTAAGCTTAGTCCATGTACAAACGACACGCATGAAGGAGAGGCCCTGGCTAGTAGGAGGCAGGATAGTCTTCGAGTCTTCCATCATAGAAGATCTAAGTGTTTCATCTCCTAGGCCATTCAGAGAGCTCTACTACATACATTTGAATTATCTAGATTCTTCTTTCCCCCTGGATTAGCCAGGGTTCTCCAGAGAAACTGAACCAGTAGGATATCTATCTATCTATCTATCTATCTATCTATCTATCTATCTATCTATCGGAATTGACTCACACAATTTTGGAGGTTGAGATGTCCCATAATTGGCCATCTTGAAATTAGAGATGCAGGGAAGCGGGTGGTGAAGTTAAAAGAGCTGATAACTAGAGAGCCAATGGTGGATATTCCAATTCCAATCCAAAAGCCTGAGAACCAGAAACACAGACAGCAGGAAAAGATCAAAGTCTAGATCAAGCAGTCAAGCTGAAAGTGAAGTCAACCTCGGCCCACGTTTTTGTTTTCTTCAGGCTCTCAGCAGCTTGGATAATGCACAACCCTCACTGGGGAGAGCCGGCTGCTTTACTAAGTTCACCAATTCAAATGTTAATCTTGTATAGAAACACCTAGAAATAATATTTAAACAGATATCTGGACAATCCATGGCCTAAGTTGACACAAAATTAACCATTACCTCTCTAGAACCAAATATACACCTAACCCAACTGATTTTGAATAGTTTAGTTTCTTTTTCTTTTTTTTTTTTTAAATATTTTATTTATTTATTCATGAGAGACACAGAGAGAGAGGCAGAGACACAGGCAGAGGGAGAAGCAGGCTCCATGCGGGGAGCCCAATGCGGGACTCGATCCCAGGGCTCCAGGATCATGCCCTGGGCCAAAAGCAGATGCTAAACCACTGAGCCACCCAGGGATCCCCTGAATAGTTTAGTTTCACTGTAACTTTCAGAATTCTAGAAGCTGAGATTCTTGTAGATCATTTGTGAGTTTATAGTTGTTGGAAATCTCATGGAGACAATCCAGGGACTCCAATAAATAGCACTCATAAATTCTCAAAGATACATTTCACACATGCTACTTAAAGTTAGTTCAGAGATGCTGATGGGTATTATATAAAGTCACAAAGATGAGTAAGAAGATGCAATCAGCTGACTTTGTAAAACGTTCTAACATAATCTAATAACTTTGAGAAAATTAATAGCTAATAGTTAAAGAAGCTAAGATATATATATATATGTATATATCTATATATATATATATTTTAGCTAAGATATTTCAATTTCTTTTTACTTGGCTACAAATTCTTCCTCCCTTCCTCCTTTTCTCCCTATGACATTCTCAAAGTGAAAATTGTACTTCAGTTATAAGCACATTCTAATTCTTCAAGGTCACATCAGAATGCCAGGGTGATTTTCTGAGATACAAATACACATAGGGATTAGGCTTATCAATGGAAGTACTACATCCGAAAATGCTCCAATAATAAAAGAGAGGTTATACTAAGAAGTGAATGATCAGTATGGAAAAAGAGAGTTCTATATCTTACAGTTACAGTGGCATGCCTCTTTTGTAAATGATTTGCCAAATTGCTGGTGTTTCAAAAGTTACAGTATGAGTTTCAATTCTAATGGTGTGCTATGTTATCCCAAAGTTCACACATTCCTATATTTAGAGCAATAGCCTAGAAACCAAGATTGACTGAGTCACTTTGCTAAGTCTCCTTAATTTTCTGCACCCTAGTCTTTTCCTGTATGTGCTACCAATAAAAACTCTTTGTGCACATTTCATGGGATGGTTATGCCTACTGTTCTACCACCGACTCTTGTCTAGCACAATGACAACTCAAAGGAGATAGTGTGATATAAAAAAAAAAAAAACGTGAACATCTCCTCCCATAACACTACACATGTAACATTATAACTACTCTTGTAAGTGCAAGTGGGAGAAAGGGAGTAGACATTTCAACTTTATCAAATCTATTAGTTAAAGTGAAAAAAAGAAGTCATCAGTGTAGAAAGAGAGATATTACTCTAGTAGAATCAATTGGATAATCTGAAGGTATTAGCTCAAATGCCATGGAATCAGTCCTAAATTAAACCCCTCAAAACTAGCCTAACAGGATTACAGCCGCTGAATAACAGTGCCCTACTTTTTATTCCTGAATGACAGAGTATTGTTTGAGATATACATCAGTTGCTGTTGACAAGAATCCTGTGCTTATACCTCAAAAATCAAGCTCTGTGATTTCTTTTGTCTTCATGGTTTTCTAGCACAGTGCAAAACATACTCAGTAAAATTTAAATGAGCCTGTTGGGCAAGTTCTTTTACTGCCATCATATCCCTTGACATTTTTCATTCAGACTTTTTTTTTTATTTGAAAAATAAATGAAAATCTTCGTCATTGCCTTAGCTAGACTTTGCATCTTTGCTGCGGCTATAAACTCTGTGCACATTGCATGGGCTGGTTATGCCCAACTTTCTTTCATTTATTTTATTGCAGCACAATGATAATTTGAGACATGATACAATACAAATAAATATTTGTAAGTTTTATCTGAACTCAGAGATTGCAACATATTTTTTTTTCTTGAGTCAAGTTCCAACACAATCTCTTTAATTCCATTCTTAAGATCAATATCAGGAAAAACACCTGTCTTTAGCTACAGGGCCACTAAACAGGCTATTCCTTATTGTGCATTCTTGATGTTCGAACACTTGTCTGGCTCTGTGCGTGCAGCTTTTAGAGGTGGACCTTCTTTGGTACAGATACAGGCTCTGGCTCCCAGGTGTCTGCTTCCTTAAGCTGCTATTCTCTGACCTCTGGATGAGATTTTCCTTGGCCATTATTTTCCTGGCTCTGTCAAAAGACAGTCACCCTCATGGCTCAGATAGTGTAGCCAAATCATGCTGCTTCAACACCGCTAAGTGAGCTGCCATGTCCAGAACTACATGCAAGCTAATGTCATTTTGCATTTTGAGTCTTTGAGAATTTTCAGTTACTGATCTCTACGGCAAACAAGTCCCTGATCTTTTTTTTTTTTTTTTTTTTTTTTTGTGGCTTGCTCTAATATTACATTCACAGCCACGGCATGTTCTGATTAAGAGAAGATCCATTGTTTCTTCTCAGCCTGCCTGCACTGAAGAAATCTGGCATTTTTGAAAGCATTTGGGAATCAAATGTCTTTCAGATCTCCCTAGTATGACTTTATATCATAATCATAATGTTCTTTTCCTTTTCTAAAGGTTTGTTACCTAAGCTGTGTAATGGCCTGGTCTTTCAGAAGTCTTTGTTCAGAATACAAGTGATGCTTCTACTGGACACGAGTGAGAAAGGAAGAAATACAGGTGGGCGAGGGTATGCAAATCCATCATCAGCCCAGGGAAGGAAGGTGCGCAAGCAAGGTTTCTCTCCTGATTTTATCACAGCAAAATGCTCTTCGTTCCTTATCTCTCTTCTCCCCTGCCCCCTTTCTTTCATTTCTTTAGCTTCTATTTTCTTGTTCTTTTTGCAAGTCTGGGTATGGGTATCTGTCTATGATGGAAGAGGGCTTCTCTCATCATGCTGATTTGCGGCTACCTAGGTGTAGGCTTCCTCAAGAATCAGAAACTGTGTCTTAACAAAAGAGATACTTTTTTTGTTCTTGAATAAGGACACACGAACTGACCCTACGTTTAAAAGTTAATGGTGTAGACAACAGCCAACTTTTAGGCAGACTACACACTTTTAATATGACAAACATGGATTTGTCTCAGTTAGCAAGCTATCATTGAAAAGAGCTAAAAAACAAAACTCTGGTAGTTTCCTGAGAATGAGTTAAAGGTATTTTACCAATGCTTTTTTTTTTCCTACAAAAGCACTTCATTTTATGACCTTAAAATCGAGTCATAGCTTCTTTCTTCCCATTTTTAGTGTAACTCCCCATTTAAGCAATCACATTTAAAGAGAGGACATGTAGAACCCAAGTCCAAAGTAATTATAGCAATAAATGTAGCAGGAATCCAAGCCTTCCTGTTAGCCAAAGCACTCCTTATAAATCTTGTAAGTTTGTGTCTGTGTGTATGTGCTAGTTCTAGTTGCCGATCCTTTACAAAGATGCTTGCCTCTGGCTTTTACATCAGAAGATCCTAAATCATATTGATATCCAAAATCTTTTTTTAGTTCCACTGTATTTTGAAAAAGAAATCTTATAACAACTTCTGTAGTTCTATTTTTTATAAAATATTTCCAATGATATTTTAAAAGAAAATATATATTAACCTTCACATAGTTAATGAATTAATTACCTTCAGAAAAACTGAGCTGTGGAAATATTCACATAGTTCATAAGGCATATTCATACAACTGTTTTATGAATTAAATGGTCCTATTACAGGGACCAAAGATATGATTGGCAGATGCAAGTGCTACACTTACAGCTCAGTAGCTACAGATATAGTTTATGACATTTTCTCCAACACTTTCCCACACATATTAGGATTAGAGAACTTATCATGAGAGATCAGTAATATTGTCTGGTATACAAAGTTTGCCATTGATATCTTATTTCAACCAGAAAAAAAATCACCCACCATTATTGACTTACCACAATTATTTAGAAAGTGCCCTTTATTAAAAGGTTAAATTCATTTTTTACTCTAAGTACTTAGCATAGTGTGCCAGTTTTATATTATTTTTATTCAGATTTGTCAGTCTTTCTTGACAGTAAATGATAGAAACCAAATCAAACTAGCTTAAGGGAAACCAGGTTTTTACTGGCTTAAAGTTGAGGGCACTGGCTTCCAGGACAGTTGAATTCAGGTGAGCAGTGGCATTAGGAAATAATCTTTTCCTATCTCTCCATTCTTCTTTCCTTGGGTTTGATATTTTTTAGAGGGTGGCTTTCTCTGCAAAGATGTCTGCCAGTGTTTCCAGATTAATTATCCAACTATCTTCAAGAATAGCAGGTAGAGGGTTTTTTTTTTTTTTTTTAAATCCTGCAGTTAATAACAAAGGCTCCAAGTTGAGTCCTATTGGTCTGTTGAGTCTACTTGGCCTGACTTGAGTCCCTTAATCATCCACAAATGAGCACGGCTGGCCAGTGAGTCCGGAATTCCAGTTAGTCAGGCCTGGGCCACATTTCTTAGCAACACCAGAACCATAAGGAAAGAGAGCTTGGAAATCAGGAGGGTGAGTGCATGCCAGCCTGGCAAAAAGAAAGCAACAGATGTCTATTGCTTCACTTAACTCATCCCCCAAACATTTCCTGAGTTTCTGCAGTCCTCCATGCACTGACTGTGTGTGTGAGCAACAAAGTGTGTACGCAACTAATAGTAGAGCAATGGGCACAGCAGGAAGGAAGACATTCAAAAGTAAAAGACCTAAGCTCTCCACTTGCAAGAGAGACATCTCTTGGCTCTAAAAACATTGAGAAACAAGGATTCGGCGATGAACTTGTTGATATAGGTGGCAGAAATTTAGAGTAGGAGAAAACTCTGTGATTGGAGAACTGAGAAAGCCCTTGAGGTGGGGGTGGTCTAGGAGGATGGACCAAATGTGGAAGGCAGGGCAGGATCTTGCAAGAGGCTAGGAAGCGTTTGTAAGGTCTCAAGGCTTTGATGCACGTGGTGTGTTTGTGAAATAGGCAAGAACCAGGTCTAGCAGTCCTGAGGAGGAGTGCTGGGGAGGAAAGGCTGGTGGAGGTGGGTGGGAGAGAGAGGCACTTCCTGAGCAGGCCTGAATGCCAGAGAGTGGTTTTTAGCAGGAACTGATAAAGAAAGGCAGAGTTGAGATAGGAGAATAAAAACAGTTAGATAGATGAATCTGGTAATGGGCGGTGGTATGTCTTAGACAGAAAGAAGATGGTGGGTGTCCGGAGTGGTGTGGAGCTCCTGCAGAAATTGTGGATGGAAGTGACAAGTTCTGAGAAGGACCCGAGGCTGTGGAGGAGGAGAGGAGTCCATGCTGAGCAAAATGTCAAAGGGAAGATCAATAAAACTCTGAGGTGCTAGTAGAAATCGAGGGGGAAGGACAAGATGAGTCTGATCAAGCTCATGGCCCAGATAATGGAAGAATCATTAAGATGTAGTGAAAGGAACCATAACGTCATAGTATTTATGGGGCATTCCTCAGTGACACTGTTATTTTCTACCATCTACTTTAACTATTTGCATGTATGTCTTTTGTCGGGAAAGATGTTTAATTCCTCTCTGTCTCTTCAGCAACATAAAGTTTGCTGTTTTGCACAGATGATTCAATGCCAATTTGTTAAATGAATTTTACAGAGAAGAAACAGATTTCTGGGAATTTGAAAATGTGTTTGCCATGAATGTCAGTCACAGGATAGCAGTGAGGGTCATCTTTTTCATCTCAGATTCTTTATTCTTTGTAGTTACTTACTGCAATGGTCATTTTTCGTAGGGGAACAGATCTCTCTCTCTTCAATCCACATTGCCTCACAGAAAACTAAGTAAGTACCCATGTCTTGTGTGTTTTAGTGCATCTCCAGATCACCTAATTTACCCAAGGTTTCTTTCAAAGTTAAAACAACAGAACCAAGTCTCCCTCTGACCTCTTAAAATTCTTGATGTTTTCCACTTAGTTCTGCAATTTAATAATTTCTGAGACCATGGAACTCCACTGAATTCAAAGATTCTACTAGGCTTTGTTTGTTTTATATGGAAAGTACCATATGAAGTAACACTACAACAGATCACTGAGAAGTACAAGATTCCATTTTCTTCAGGGTTTCTCAAAGTGTGTAAATTCTCACGCACAAAAGTGTAAGAACCATTGGTTTTTGACAATATCTCTTCAATAATCTCTTTGAAAGCTTTTACAATTTTTTAAAAAGATTTGTTTATTTTGGGGGGTGGGGAGTGAGGGGCAGAGGGAAAGGAAGAGAGAGATCCTTAAGCAGATTCTGTGCTAAGAAAAAAAAACAAAGATTCTGTGCTAAGCATGGAGCCCAACGTGGGGCTCCATCTCATGACCCTGAGATCATGCCCTGAGTTGAAACCAAGAGATGGAAGCTCAATTAACAGAGCCACCCGGGCACTCCTGAACATTTTACCTTGGTCAGAATTATTGAGAAAGCTCATTAAAACACTGACTGCCAGGTCCAGTTTTTGGGAGTTTCTGATTCAGGACCCCTGGTGTATGGCCTGACAATCTGCATTATTAACAAGCTCTGAAGTGATCCCAAAGTTTATTTTCTGGGGGCCATACTCCAAGAACCACAGTTTTGGTGTCAGATAATAAAAGGAAACCTCTCATGAAACTCATCTTTCCTTAACAAAGGTCCTCCTCCCTTTTTTTAAGTAGGCCCCATGCCCAATGTGGGGCTTGAACTCACAACCTTGAAATTAAGAATCACATGCTCTACCAACAGAGCCAACCGGGTGCCCCAAAGATTCTCCCCTTAAATGCCCCTGAAATTGTGTTTTTGAAAGAGCTATAAAAGTGTTGTGGAGTCCATGTATCTGTATGTAGGACACAAAGACTACATCTGATGAAATGTGCATTCCTGTGAAATACCAAAGCTACCAGGACAGTCCCAGGAAAATAAGCCAGAGGGCACCTCACCGAAGACTCATACTCCCTCCTGACAAGCACCAATTTGTAGTAATTGCAAAATTAAGGTGGAGGCAATACTAGGAAAGCAAGGGCTGAAAACTCCCTTTTGAATTTTAGATTTAGTTTAATAAAATGCTGTACTAGCACAAAGCTGTAATCTGTTTCCGCATACCAATTCGTGTAGAGCACAAGATCACATCAGCGAGGAAATGCAGCATTTCCTTATCAGGAAAGACTAATTGGAAGCTACAATTAACTGGGTAGTAAACGGCAGGAATTCTAACTCACCATCACAAAGTAGCCTTCATTTGGCACCCTAATATAAGGAGCAGGGCAGTGATGGCTGCTGAGCAGAAGAGATGGGATTCTTCGGCTGGAAGAATCAAGGCTCCTGCATATAAATGGGTCTGTCTCAAGGCACAGTTAATACTTGTTTTGTTCCTTGCCTCATACACACCTCATACTCAAATTCCAGATTGCTGAGGTGGGAGGTGAAGAAGGAAAAGTTAGCACCGTTGGAACGGCCAGTAAGTTTAATGAGCGTGAAACTCTGGGTTTGGTTTCTCCTCTTTCTTCCATTAGGCATCATTAAGATGCAGACTCAGAGTGTGATTAGTAGGTCTCCAGGGTAATTTGAATTTCTTAGAATGATTTCATTATTCCGAGTCTTCTCCTGAACTCCGATCCTAAATTACCTTTAAAAGAATTACTTCTTAGTGGAAAGGCATGGCTTTCTAGAATTCCCATGAACATTCTCACACATGACTTTTTTACATCACTAGGATGCTATTCATTTGTTCTTTTATTTGCTCAGTCATGTATTCAGTAAACATTTGTGAAGCACTCAGTACATCTCTGCCATCAGTCTGGGCCAATGAGAATGGTTTCTGCCTCCAGATCATCTTATTACCATATTTGGCGGTTAGTGTTGATATTTCTGTCTTTTTATTTAGATTCTTTTTTTTTTAAATGCTACTTTCCTTATTGCGTATTCCTCATGTTTGATGAGGAATAAAATAATGATATTTTATTAAATGGTGCCTGAAGAGGGAAAATTTTACCTTTTCAACTTGAAGAGAAATAATTTGAAAAGTGTTATTAATTTTCTGCTTCTAAAAATGACATCCATTCCCTTTCATAAAAGCTTTTATTTGTTTTAGCAAAAGTATTCAGCATCTGTTTTTTTTTTTCCACTCACTGATTTAAAATACTGAGTGACTATTTTTTTGGTGAGCATTGTTCCAGATCTTGGAATCCATTATTGAATAAGACAGACAAGATTCCTGTCCTGGTTAAGATCACATCTTGATGGGGGAAAAAGAGATAATGCTAGAATAAATATGTAAATGATGTGGTATGTTAGAAGGTGTTATCCAGAGAAGAAGGATATATAAATGGGAGGGGGCTGAGGGAGCTTCAGGGTATGGTGTAGATATGGGTATACAGATTCTCATACTGTCCTTGAACAAAAGTTCTGACATGACCATCACACTGAAAGTATAGATGAACCTTGAAATATTACTTTTAGTATGCAAAATGTGTATATCTTCAAAGTTAGGGACTGTTTTATTTTAAGATACGTATTTAAATTGGACTTGCCCTAAAAATGATTGACCATTTTGGGGAGATGGGTGTGAGGAACCAGTATCCCAGTGAAGAATGTGAGCTTTCCATGTACCTGGAGGAGAGACAGGTGAGGAAAATCCTGGATAGGTTTAATAGTCTTGTTTTGACAGGGTGCCATGTCTGGGGTGTAATACAGCAGAGAAGACCCCAGCACTATAGGGTCCCACTATGTGGGACCGTGGAAGCCTCGCTCATTCTCTCCATGGAAGTGGACAGTAGCGTTTTCTTTAAAAATATTTAAAATTCTTAGTGTAATCAGGAAATGGGAAGGCCTCTTATGGGGAGGTAGGAAGGTCACTTTTCTTTGGGGGGGCATTCACTTAGGAGCCTGCATTCTGAGGTTCAAGAATACCTTGTTTTATTTAATGGTGATGTCTGGGCACAAATCTAGGTAACAGAGCAGCAGAATTTTTCTTTAATGTGAGAATATATATCTATCTAATAGCCAACGTAATGGATAAATATTAAATACCTAAGGTATCTCTGTAAGCTGGAGTATAACAACACTGGTTGTTATCATTATTCTCTTACTATATTGTGGAAGTTGTACATGAAACAAAAATAAATGGGGTAATTACTACAGAAGACAGTTATTACCTAGGATTGTCAAAATCATCTGCTGAGAAATCTTCATGGTTTGTAACACTCAGCAAAGAGCCTGAATACAAGGTGAATATACAAATATCTAGATAATCCCAAACATTATGTAGTTAGAACATAGAATGATAAAAAAGACATTTCACTGATCATGAAAATAAAATCTATAGATCTTCCAGTAATTGCCTTTCTAATAAATATATGCAATGTCTATATAGAAAGTGACAAAACTACTCCAAGAAATAATAATAATAAAAATAACTGAGTAGATGAGGAGCCAAACCTTAGCTCAGGACTAGATGAGTGATGTTGCTGAATGATGCAAGCATATTGGCTCATCCTACCTTAATGTGTAGGTTTAATGTAAATAAATTCAGGAGATTGCAATATAAAATTTATGTTACTTCTACAGTGCCCAGAACAGTGCAGGGTGCAAAGGGAAGAGCTTAATTCTATGCAAATGAGCTATATTTCCAAGAGGCAGGAAATAAACAATGAAGTGGGTGCATCTTATATGTTTCTACAGTTGGCCTTTCATAATCATTCTGTGAGGTGTTAGAATCCCCACTGCACAGAAAAGGACACCAGGACTTAGAGAAGTTGAGTGCATTCTTGAACTTGGGGACACTCACCAGATTTCACAAATGTGTTTATAAGGGTTCTTTCATAAGGGTCCTGAAGGCAAGTACATCTTTAGTCTTGTAGATTTATTGCTTATTTCATAGTGAACATGAGAGTTTTCTGAATGGTAGCTTTCTTTGATCCCATAAGGATTCCATGCCAATCCAACACTGGTTACATTCCATAAAATGATAGCAGCAAGTCAGGAGGAAGACGGCTGTAATATTCAATTGTCTGTAACCAATGTGTTAGGAGTCACCGTCTTTCATCCAGACAGTACAGTTGCATTTCTAAAATGACATCTATTACCACATTAGAGGCAACCCATAACAGTCTGTTATAGAATGTTTGTCTCAATTGTGGTTATTTAATGTCATTATACCAAATTTCAAAATGTTCTTATGGTAAACAGACACAGTGGAATAGTTAATGAGGAAGAGCTCATTTTCAAGTTCTAAGAAGCTAATGCTCATTTTCTCTTTTTTTTCTATTTATTTTTTATTTTTAAAAAGTCGACAATTTCCTGGCCTTCTGAATTGCAGGAAAGAGTTCCTTTCTAAAGGAAAGGCTTTCTTAAATTCTATTATTTATGCAGATAGAAGTCAATCAGCTTTAGAACAAATTCTTCAATTATTTGACACAGCCCTGAAACGGCCAAGTTGTCAGGCCCATATATTTTTGATGAACTTATATAAGGAAGAAAAATAAATATATGACTTAGGCCCATGTGCAAAGACATGCTTATGGTCCTCAGGTTGAAACTTTATATTAAGTTCTGGCTCAGAGCAAATTTAAACAGCTGAGTTACAAACCCACGAATAAAGAGGTCAGACTGATGATGCTGACAGATTCTTAACTCCAGCACTACCAGCAGGCATGACTTTTAAAATGTAGCAAACTACCAGAGACAGCGACGTGTATCTTGGACTAGGTCCTAAGCAGTTAAAAGGAGCTAGGGATTATTTTATTCCAAACTGTGGTTACATTTGTGGTTTCCAACTATTTGTTAGCTCCCTTTTTTATAGGCACAGGGCACAGTTATAATGATATGCAAACAAAATAAAAAATAATTAGCAATATCTTTTATTGTTCTAATTTAACAATATTAAAACAACACAATATTGCTTTGGAAGAAAGTGGGAGAAGGCAAATGCTCTTAAACGGAAATTAAGTACCCATATAGTGGCATATTATTATCTACACAACTTGGCTAGATTACTTTCTGTATCTCTGCCTCAGGGAAGCCATGTATACAATGAGATAAAGAAATCTAGGAAGATGTCTGACATTTTTAGAACTGTTTCGACACTTATAAGAGCTGAAGGCAGAAGTTCAAGTGCATGGTGCCTTTTTACACAGCAGGTGTTCAACACTTATTGCTAGAAATTCAAGGTAGTTGAACAAATCAAAATACTGACATGTCTTCTTAGAAGAAGCATTCAGAAAAACAGAAAACTAATTCTAAATAATGACAAACATTGACTTCACTTTTGGAGTTACAGATATCTCACCAATTTCAGCAAAAGAAAAAAGAAAGATGGACACAATAAATGTGACAAACCCGGGAATAATGATTGGATCTGGGTTCTGGGAACTATTGGAGTTTATTGTACTATTATTCTATTACTATATATTTTTGAAATTTTAAATTATAAGGTTTATTTTAAAAAGTCATCACATCAAGAATGCATTGTGTGATGCTCTCTTCATGTCATATGTGTTTGGGCACTTGTATCACACCTACTATAAACAGAGCTACAGATACCATTAACAAAATATCCACAATTTTTCATTGCACTTGAGCTTTACTGCATTGTATAATGCTTTTGGGATCCTTTCTACAACTGCAATATTTGTGGAGCACTGAGGTTCACTTAGTTTTGTTTATGGCCTATGCAGGATAAACTGACTCTTTGGACTCCCATCCATAAATGACCAACTGAGTCCCTTCTTAGAGTGGCAAAATGACATGAAGCTGTTGACGCACTTTGAGAGGAGGCTTAGAATGCTACAGACATGGAATCACATTGGCTGTGACCTAAGCAGAATAATAAACATGATAGGCAGATTTGAAGGAATGTGGGAGAAAAAGGGATTTGGAGATGTCCTCATAAACTAGAAAAAGCTACTGAGACCCTAATTTCATCTGGCATAACCTCTGTTTTTAATCTTAATTCAAAGAATTATCTTAAAGTCTGTAGTCATCGGACATTTTTTTCTGAACTTGGCACAACCTATCTGGTTAAAGTTCAGCTCATAGAAATCAAATTTAAGGCCTTAGCAAGTTTCTTTTTTTTTCTAGCCCAGTGACAAGGCAACTGACCAACTATTGGTTCTTTTTCCAGTTCTACTGCTGCTGTCTTACCTGAGGGACAGGGGCCTGCCCCTTGTGGCTGTCAGCTTCTCTTCTATTTTTTAACACACAGGATCACTATACCCTGTCTCACTGAATCTCTCAAATAGCCACCTGAGTTGTTGGGTCTACTGGTCTACTTTGTTCCTGTCAAATCCACCCTTTGGGGAAAGACTTCCTGGAATAACCATGAACCTCCTCATCTTCCTTCTATGTATCTGAGCTATCATCCTGTCTTCTAGATTAGAATTCACCCTTTGTACCCCTCTCAAACCTGCCTGAGCCTTGGCAGTTTTTGCCACACTGATTAGTGCCTTCTCCTCCCTGGATGTGGTGCGCTTTCATATTCCAGCCTGCCCTTTGCTCCAACAGAGCCCAGCTAGCCGTACTCTGTATAGAACAAGTCACTTAAAAGAAAAATGGGATAGTTACGGTATCTGATGGTGGTATGTATGTGTGTTAATTTCTATCTATATCTGAAAGGTAGTCATGTTCTAATCAGGAGCTCCCAGGACAGGGATGGTCAGCTGGCATTTAACCAAAAGTGTTCACTTTGCACAGGTGGCTCCTCTAAGTGCCTCGACTGTCTTCAGAACTGATTTACCCCAGAGATTTAGAAATATTTGCATAATAAAAGTTAAGAACGGCCTATCATTGGTGAAATTAGTGGATTGTTAATTAGCAAAAAGAGATCATTGAAACAGGCCCTCGTTGGCAAATTTAGGGAGACCCAAGGTTTTTTAGAAATATCTTCATAACTCCCTCTCTTTCCCAAAGCAGTTAAAAACTCAACTGTACTTGAAACTTTTTTTTAAAAAAGATTTTATTTATTTATTTGGGAGAGAGAGAGTGATCACAAGCGGGGGGCGGGGGGGGGGGCGGGGGGAAGGCAGAGGGAGAAGCAGATTCCCTGCTGAGCGGAGAGACTGATGCAGGACTCTATCCCAGGACCCTGGGATCATGACCTGAGCTGAAGGCGGATGCTTAACTGACTAAGTCACCCAGGTGTCTGGTACTTGAAACTTGATTGTCAATTAATACTGGGTCTCATCACAAAATTAGAGAATTTTTTTATCTCCAGACTCTAATATGTGATCATCTGCATCCTAAAACTGTAAAAGGATCACATTTTCTTTAGATGAAGCTTTCATTAAGGTTTTTTTTTTGAGTATAAAAGAGACATAGAGATTGGACTATATTCAGGTTGCATAGCTTTTTGTGTCTACTTGCTAGTAAATCTAAGTGTTGGAGAAATCAGTCAGGGATCTACTATTATAATCTTAGAGAGGGGTTATGAGTGGGGGAGGTAAACCTCATTTCCTATAACCATACACAGTTCCTGACATCTACCAAACTGGCTATGTCAGTTTATAACGGTGAAATTCCCCCACACATATTTTATATATTTACATAATTATATGCCTATCTATCTACTTACCTACCTACCTACTAAGCCAAATTTCTTGGTTTCCAAAACCTTCTTGCTCAGGAGGTGGCAACCCC
Source organism: Vulpes lagopus (assembly GCF_018345385.1). NCBI lineage: Eukaryota > Metazoa > Chordata > Mammalia > Carnivora > Canidae > Vulpes > Vulpes lagopus. The sequence goes on along the minus strand of NC_054830.1, from coordinate 117,616,083 downwards.
ATGGCCCATAGGCCAACTCTGACCCACTGACTATTCTTCTAAGTTAAGTTTTCTTGGAACACATTCATGCTCATTCAGTGACATTGTTTATGGCTGCTTTCATTCCACACTGGCAGAGTTGAGTAGATGTGATGGGGCTGTCTGGCCAGCAAAGCTAAAACTGTATTTACTTTCTGGCTCTATACTTGAATATATATGAACATTTACATACCAATTTTTATATTTCTTGCTAATTTTATCTCAAAAGACTAAAAGCTCTTGACACAGGAGAAAGCAATCAAGGAAGAAGGCATGGTCCTATGTGAATGCCTTGCCCAATGAGAAGGGAACACAAAGATCTCTAAGTAGATGGATTTATTCACAGACAGAGATGGTTGAATATGAAGCAAACAGAAGGTCCGATTTCCCTCTGAATTGATTCTTTCATTGTTTTGACTTTATTATGATTTAAATTTTAAAATCAGACCTCTAAAGCCACTCCTAGGCCTTACTTGGTGAAGGTCCAGAGGGGGGAATTAAGAGGTTTTGCTAGTTAATGATAAAGAGGAGACAAAAACCATCCATTCTCTTGAAAGTGGGAATTGAGGCTGGAGGCTAAATTGTTTTGATTGCCTTCAGGAGGCCACCAATTGTTGTGCATAGAATATAGAATATACCTCTGGAAGCTTCTTTCCTATGAACTTGTGATATATGGAGCTTCTTCCACCTACAAATTGCTTAGATATACTCAGTAACACTTTTAATTTATCTGTTGCATTCTCCTGGATTTACTTTTTTTCAACCTGAGTGACAATTTGCTTGGTAATGCCTCTTTACTTTTTTAACTCATATTGAGCAACTAAATGTAGTTTATCCACAAATTCACTTCCTGACTCCAGTTAAGTCCTTGTGACTGTCAAAGATGTCCATAGCTAAAATTACTATATGAATAAAAAGAAAAGAAGGATCCAGGATGAATAGGATCACTGTATTGAAGAAGTAAACTTAATTCTTGATTTGTCACTGATTCAGAGAGTAAGGGTTAACATCATCCTTGACTAAATACTGGTACCTACAGAGTTGAATTCATAATATTATTCCCCTATTTCAATGCTTTAGCCTCAGAGAGGAAGAAATCCTGCAGCTATGCTCATTCCATAGTATTGTGCACACACACACACACACACATACCCACATGCACATTTTTTACAAATATAAATGCAAGTATGAGTGAGGTGTTTAGATTCATTCATTCATGACAGGCATGGTGCTAGAGATATTATATGTCTACAGTAATGATTCTCACGGATATGTTCCTTTGAAGCTTACAGTCTAGACTAAACTCAACTCTCAGGAAAATGAGGGGCAAGATTTTGGGCTCACCTTGATTTTTCTACTCTTAAACCAGTTAACTTAGGAGGAGGAAAAACCAACCCTATGTCCATATTTCTAGTAGAGTTTCAGAATATAAGTATTTCCTGGGTTTTAAAACTAATACTGAATTAAAAATTATTGTGGTTAGGCTTTCCTTTCAGTATTAACAATATTTTGATTTTTACAGGTGTTTGTTACATTAATTGAATGTTGACAAATTTATTTTAGGATCCCCTCAAGAACGCAACTGCCTGTTTTAGAAATCATTATAAAACCCTATTTAATAATTTCTGTTTCAGAACAAGAGATTGGTAGCAATGTTGACATTTATTTATTCATTCATTCACAAATAAGTTATTGTGTGCCAAGCTCTGTGTTGGGGCAAACAAAAAGGAGAATTAAACATGGGGAGAAGGATGTCATAAAATAACTTACAATGGCTGGAATGAGTCTCATCAGAGGGAAACCAAGGAGAACAAAGACATCCCATTCATAGTAATGGGGACTAGCTGATAGGATCTAAGATTGAATTTTTGACGCAGGGAGTAATCAATATACAATGATGTGAAGTGGAATGTGCATCAAATAAGAAAGAATGTGTGAAATGTCTGAAGTGAACAATTCAGTGTGTGACTTGTTTGAATTCTGCAGGTAATAGGTGGAAGATATTTCAATTGATTTCAACCAACCATGATAGACCATGAAATAGGAAAAATATTTAAGTCAGCAAGGTTAAACAGATCCCCTGTGCCCCACCTGCAGGCAGTTACTTTATCTTTTTAATTAAAAAAATGACTTTGGGCTTTTGTGTAGCCTCACTTCAGTTATTTGTTATGGGAAAAAAAACCTGTAAAATTCTGCAAAAAGTGAATTTTCAGAAAAAGGTAAAATCATGACTGTCATAAAAACATGAAAAAGAATGTGTTAAAGAATTTAATTCTCTTTATTAATTAATGAGGGAACCAAGCAGATTTTATAATTGGCTCAAAAGAGAAACTTAAGAATAGACACACTTATAGATTAGAAATATTGCAATGTATGTACAAAGAGAACAGAACTGGTTTTGGAGGTGTAGAGAGGGAAGTCAGTTGTTTTTTACAGGACATAATTTGTGTGTCTACAGATAAGAATTACTATTTTTCCCCTAGAAGTTACTCACAATTTAGAGTTAACTATAAAATTGTTTCACTAGAATCACAATTAGAAAATCCTGAGGAGTAGCCTTTAGAGTCCAGTCAGTGCTAATGTTTCAATGAAGCACAAATTCCTTCCTTACAATTCTAAACCAGAATAGTCTTTTTTTTAATCCCCCACAATGGTTAAGGATCATAAAAAACAAAGTGAATAGTCCATTCACAAAGTGAAAAAAAATTCCAGACATTTAAAATGATGTTTTAAGTGTCTAATACTGAGCACTGGACATAGTTGCTAGAAAATGTTTGTTGAATATTGATTGCTATAGAAATGCTGTCATTGGGGATCCCTGGGTGGCTCAGCGGTTTAGCACATGCCTTTGGCCCAGGGCGTGATTCTGGAGACGCGGGATCGAGTCCCAGGTTGGGGTCCCTGAAAGGAGCCTGCTTCTTCCTCTGCCTGTGTCTCTGCCTCTGTCTCTCTCTCTCTCTCTCTCTCTGTGTCTATCATTAATACATAAATAAAATCTTAAAAAAAAAAAGAAATGCTGTCATCAAGTTTAAAAATTCAGTTAAAAACAGGAGATAGAACAATGGAATTTTATATAGCAATAAAAATAAAAAATGCAAAAACATGGATAATCTCACAAACAAAATATTAAGCAAAAAAAGTCAGGTACCTAAGAACACACACTGTATGGTTCCAATTACACAGAACACAGAAACACATATTAGTAATTCAAGATGTTATAGGTTAGGTTGCAGATTACCCTAGTGGGGGTAGTTACTGGGAGTGAGCATGAGGGAGCTTCTTGGGTATTGGCCATGTTCTATTTCTTGAAATGGGGGCTGCCTAAATGAGTATATTTACTTTGAATTGTGTGCCTTTTTGCATGTATGTTAATACTTAAATAAATAAAATCTTTATGAAAAATGTATATATGGCATGCCTGGGTGGCTCAGTGGTCTAACATCTGCCATTGGCTCAGGTTGTGATTCTGGGGTCCTGGGATCGAGTCCCACATCAGGCTCCTTCTGTGGAGCCTATTTCTCCCTCTGCCTATGTCTCTGCCTTTCTCTCTGAGTCTCTCATGAATAAATAAATAAAATCCTAAAAAACAAAGGTATATATAATAACCTCTAAAAACAGCATTTAGGTAACACTCTACTTATGGTGGAGTGTACATATATCAATATGAGTATAAAAGCAATGTGTTAATGATCTTTAGACAGCAGGAGGAGAAGTATTTTTTACCTTTGTCTCTGTGCCTTTATTTAGACAACTTTATCTTTTTATACAATAAATCTGAATTTTATGTATTAAGAAAACCACAATATAGTCGTCATTAACTAAAAAGGATATAGATTATCAGTTGATGATAAAATCTAAAATTGGAAATATTATGCATAATAAATATCTCAATTTTATTAGTGATCTCCAGAGAAAGAGAATCAATATATTTATTATAAAGAATTGTCTATGTGATTATGGAGGCTGAGAAGTTTCACAATCTGCTGCCTGCCAGCTGTAGACCTAGGAAAGAAGGTAGGGGAGTTCTATTCCAAGTCTGAAGGCCTGAGGACCAGGAAAGCCAATGGAGTAATTCCCAGACTTAGGACAGAAGAAACCAGAAATCTCAGCTCCAACAGTCATGCAGAGAGTGAATTATCCCTTCCTCCACTTTTCTATTCTTTTTTTTTTTTCTTTTTAAATTATTTATTTATTTATTTATGATAGTCACACACAAAGAGAGAGAGAGAGAGAGACAGAGACACAGGCAGAGGGAGAAGCAGGCTCCATGCACCAGGAGCCCGACGTGGGATTCGATCCCGGCTCTCCAGGATCCCGCCCCAGGCCAAAGGCAGGCGCCAAACTGCTGTGCCACCCAGGGATCCCCCCACTTTTCTATTCTATTCAGGCTCTGAATGGATTGCATGAAGCCCAACTCTACCAGTGAGGGTAATCTTTACTCAGGCTACTGATTCAAATGCTAACCTTATCTGGAAACACCCTTCTAGACACACTCAGAATAACATACAACAAATATTTGGGCCTGTGGCTAGGTCAAGTTGAAAGATAAAATTAGCCATCACACCCATCTTGTTAGATTTACTTAATTCATACTAATGAATTCCAATGATTGCCTATGAAAAAATTAAAGAACCTTAACTATCACAGATAAGCTCATGGTATTCTCCATTTTAAGTAGAGGTGATTAATGTTCATCATTGTTGTATACTGACTATGACTTCACAAAATCATTTCACCCAGAAACTAATGCTTGCCATATTTCTTGACAACTCACAGTTAATATTTTCAAACATTCACACATAAGCATACCTCAGAGGTATTGTGGGTTTGGTTCCAGAGCAATAAAGTGAGTATCACAGTAAAGTGAGTCAAAGGAGTCTTCTGGGTTCCCAGTTCACATAAAGGTTATGTTTACACTAAACTGTAGTCTGTTAAGCACGTAGTAGCATTACAAAAAAACCCCCACAATGAACATACCTTAATTAAAAAAAAATTTGTCACTAAAAAATGCTAACCAGGGCCCCGGTGGCGCAGCGGTTTAGCACCGCCTGCAGCCCAGGGTGTGATCCTGGAGACCCTGGATCAAGTCCCACATCAGGCTCTCTGCATGGTGCCTGCTTCTCCCTCTGCCTGTGTCTCTGCCTCTCTCTCTCTCTCTCTCTTTCTCTCTCTGCGTCTCTATGAATAAATAAAATCTAAAAAAAAAAAAAAAAGCTAACCATAATCTGACTTTCAGAGTGTCATCTTTTTGCTAGAGGGGTGTCTTGCCTCCATGTTGAGGCTGCTGATTGATCAGGGCAGTCGTTGCCGAAGGGTGGGGTGACTGTGGTAAGTTCTTAAGTTGAGATGACAATTAGGTTTGCCACACCAATTGACTCTTCCTTTTACAAATGGTTTCTCTGTAGATAGCATGGAATACTGTTTAACGCCAATGTAACATTTACCCACAGCTGAACTTTCAAAACTGGATTTAGTCTTCTCAAACCCTGCTCCTGCTTTATAAACTAAGTCTATGCCATATTCTAGATCTTGTGTTGTCATTTCAACAATCTTCACAATATCTTCACCAAGAGTAGATTCTATCTCACGTAACCACTTTGTTTGCTCATCCATAAGACCCACTCTTTATCCATTCAAGTTCTATCAGAAGACTGCAGCAGTTTGGCCACATCTTTAGGCTCCTCCTCTACTTCTAGTTCTCTTGCTCTAGTTCTCCCCCACATCCACAGTGACTTCCTCACTGAAGTCTGGAACCCCTCAAAGTCTTCCATGAGGGCTGGAATCAACTTCTTCCAACTCCTGTGCATGTTGATATTTTGACCTCTTCCCTTGAGTCACCAATGTTCTTTTTTTTTTTTTTAAAGATTTTATTTATTCATTCTTGAGAGACACAGAAAGAGGCAGAGACACAGGCAGAGGGAGAAGCAGGTTCTATGTAGGGAGCCCGACATGTCACCAACGTTCTTAATGGCATCTAGAATGATGAATCTTTTCCAAAAGGTTTTCAATTTACTTTGCCCAGAGTCATTAGATGAATCTTTTCTATAGCAGTCATAGTTTTAGGAAATGTATTCCTCAAATACTAACACTTAAAAATGTAAATGACTCCTTAACCCATGGGCTGCAGAATGGTTGCTATGTTAGCAGATATGAAAAATAACATTAATCTCATTGTACATCTCCATCAGAACTCTTGGGTGAGGAGGTACATTGTTAATGAGCGCTCACATGTGGAAAGGAATCTTCTTTTTCTGAGTGGTAGGTTTCATCAGTGGGTTTAAACTTACATGTTGTAAACAGATGTGCTATGATCTAGGTTTTGCTATTTCATTTATAAAACACAGGCAGAATAGATTTCGTATAATTCTTAAAGCACTAGGAGTTTCCAAATGGTCGATGAGTATTGGCTTCAACTTAATGGTCATCAGCTGCATTAACCCCTAACAAGAGAGTCACCTTGCCCTTTGACACTTTGGAACCAGGCATTGACTTCTCCTCTGTAGCTATGAAAGTCCTATATGGCATCTTCTTCTGGTAGAGGGCTGTTTCATCTACATTGAAAATTTGTTGTTTGATGTAGCCATCTTTGGGAATAATCTTAGCTAGATCTCATAGATAGTTTGTTGCACTTTCTGCATCAGCACTTGCTGCTTCCCTTTGCAATTTTAAAAAAGATTTTATTTATTCATTTGACAGACACACAGAGAAAGCACAAGCAGGGGGAATGGCAGGCAGAGGGAGAAGCCGACTCCCCATTGAGCAGGGAGCCCAATGTAGGGCTCAATCCCAGGATCCTGGGATCATGACCTGAGCTGAAGGCAGATGCTCAGCTGACTGAGCTACCCAGGCATCCCTCCCCTTCCACTTTTCCATTATGGAGATGGCTTCTTTCCTTAAACCTCATGAACAAATCTCTGCACCTTCAAACTTTTCTGTAGCCTCCTCACCTCTCAGTCTTCATAGAACTGACGAGAGTTAGGGTCTTGCTCTGGATTAGGCTTTGGCTTAAGGAAATGTGTTTGGTTTGATCTTCTAAACAGACCACTAAAACTTTCTTCACATCAGCAACAAGGCTATTTCTCTTTCTTATCATTCATGTGTTCACCGGAACAGCATTTTTAATTTCCTTCAGGAACTTTTCCTTTGCCTTCCTAACATGGCCAGCTGTCAGATGCAAGAGGCCTACCTTTTGTCCTTTTGCCTTTTGACATGCCTTCTTCACTAAGCTCAGTTGTTTCTGGCTTTTGTTTTAAAGTGGCAGATATCCAACTCTTCCTTTCCTTAAACACTTAAAGGCCATTGTAGAGCTATCACCTAGCCTAATTTCATTATTGTGTCTCAAGGAATAGGGAAACCAAGGACAGAAAGAAAGATTGAAAGATTGGGGAATGGCCAGTCAGTGCAGCAATCAGAAGACACATATTCATAAAGCTTGCTATCTTCTATGAGCATGGTTCATGGTTCCCCAAAATAATTACAACAGTAACATCAAAGGTCACAAATACAATAGTAATGAAAATGTTTGAAATATTCCAAGAATTACCAAAATATGACACAAAGAAATGAAGTGAGAAAGTGGTGCTGGAAAAATGGTGCCAGTAGACTTGCTCGAAGCAGGGTTGCCAGAAACCTGAAATTTGTAAAAATCACAGTATCTGCAAAGTGTAATAAAGTGCAGCGCAATAAAATGAGGTATGCCTGTCATTTCCCTGCAGTTATCCTGAGCAAAGGAAACAGCCTGGTTTTATTTTTTATACGTCCAGCCCTGAATTGCACAAAGATAAGATTCTTGAGTGACAAAACTCTTGGACCAGCATTTCAACTGTGGCCATGGGCCACTCAGATTCCCCCATCTCATTCATTTATTTCTAGGGTAAAGGATGAGATGAATTTGCCAACCGGGGTGGGGAGGCAATTAATAATACAAGTAGACTCTGTAATCCCAGCTTGGTTCTAAACAACTAGCTATCTAGATCCAGGCACAGAATGCACAACTAGGGTCCGCCAGTATGCTAGATAAGAATGCACTTGCAATTTCAGTGTTATCTTGGCAGTGTTTTACATTTCAAGTCTTCATAAAATAGAAAGTGTTGCAAAATGCCCTGATTTAAAAAAGCAATTAACATACCTTGCTTAGAAAACATTTGGCAAAAAGAAATATCTATATCTACCACTATAAAGAAAATCTGTGATTCTACATTTATTTAACTGAGACATAAGAAAGGAAGTATTCTCTCACATTTCCCTATAAACAAGTAGTTTCAGATAAGCAAGTTTAGTTGTTCAATACGTCTAACATTGGTTATTGGGTTTTGGGAATATGGTGATTAATATACAACTTTTGCTGTGGGGCTTCCTACTTCTGTTAAAAGACAAAGACTCTTCTAAGAATTTCACAAAAGTGACAGAGATTCTCAGGAAAATGTATAAAATTTCTAAAAAATGTAGTCACTCATATATTTTTCAGATTATCTTTACCATGATGATGGTAACGAGGGATGAGAAAATGAGAATGAAAATAGTACATACTGGTTACTTTCCAAGAGTCAGCCATGGGGTCAGTGACTTAAATATATTACTTTATCAAACCTTATATATTCCTATCTGGTCACATTACTATTCCCATTTTATAGATCAAGTGACTGGAGCTTAGATACAGAATGCAGTTGACTCAGGGTCACTATACAGTAAAGGTGGAACTGTCAAGCCCAGGATGTGGCTCATCATGCCAAACAGACTAGTTTTGTTTTCAAGTAAATAGATGACATCCAATGAAATAAAATCCTAAATAGTTTGCTTGTGTATATACCAAAGCCCTCAATTTACTGTTGTGCTATTATTTTCATGTAATATTAAGTATTAAAAGAGAGGGTGATGGGGCATGTGAGTAGCTCAGTTTGTTAAGTGTCGAACTATTGATTTCAGCTCAGGTCAGGATCTCAGGGTGGTGAGATCAAGCCCTGCAGAGGGCTCTGCACTGAGTGTGGAGTCTGCTTAAGATTCTCTCACTCCTTCTCCTTTTGCCCCTTCCACCCTCTCTCTCTAAAAAGAGAGAGAGAGAGAGAAATTTCATAATTTTAGTGTGTGAAAATGGGAAAAAAATGAAAAAAGTAAGATGCATGTACCTTTGGCAAAAATAATTATGTAGCTCACGAAGGAAATATCTGGAAACTATAAAGAAAATAGACTGTATGGTCCTGATTGCATGAAATAGGACCCAAACTCTGTCCTTTCTGAATTGATGATGTCATGCAATCCCTTGACTCATTTCTTTGGAATTCATAGTTACCCATCATTTGTAGAGTAGTCACATAATTTCCCCCAAGCTATCCAGAGGAGCTGCAGAAATAAAACAATGATTTTATGTCATTGCTTTGCTAATGCCCTGGGAGCTATTCAGCCCACCCACATTCTATCAAGATGCCATTATGGGAAGAATAAGCTCTTTGTAACACAAGGCAATATAATTTCAAGAATGTGGTGTTGTGTGTGCCTGTAATCATTATAAAAATATCTATGCAAGTAACCCACAGTCATCTCATGATTCATCTCTTTCATCTAATTCTGCATCGGATCATTCGAATGTAAAATTATCAAAAGAAGGACTTTCGTAAATTGAAACTCAAGGTCTGGTTTACTTAGGGACTCAGTCTTCCACACCTCTCAATTCCATGTCTGAAAGTAAAACCAGAGCACCCACATCACAGTGTGGCCAAATGGGTTACTGTGATTCATCACCTTCTTAATTCATATGGATCATGTTTATGATGGCAACAGAGTCGAGTGAAATATGGATACAAAAAATGGTAGTACTTTGCTCTATCATAGACTGGTTTCCTACCCAATCTAGTACGGTTCTTCTTCTTTTTAAAAAAAGATTTATTTTATTTATTTTAGAAAGAGAGAGAGATGGAGAGAGAGTGAGCACATGTGTGCAGTGGGGAGAGGCAGAGGGAGGAGTAAGAGAATCTCAAGCAGATTCTACACTGAGCGCGGAGCCCGAAGTGGGGCTTGATCTAAGAACCCTGAGATCACGACCTGAGTTGAAACCAAAAGTTGGGCACTTAACTGTGCCACCCAAGTGCCCCTAGTATTCTTTTTTTATAATGAAGAGAGGTGTAATACATTTTTCTACAGTTTGTTTTATCTAGAAACTCTTTGTTTACTGGGGAGGGAGTCAGTTTAACACACTGGTTAAATGAACAGTCCCTGGAGCTAAGACTCTATGTTCAAATCCTGGCTCAACGTTATTTGTTTTGTGCCATGGTTGTAAAACATTCCATTGTACCTGAATCACTTGGAAGGCTTGTTAAAGTATGGATTACTGGGCCACTCCCAAAGAGTCTAAGTAAGTAGATAGAGCCCAATATTTTGCATTTTAAATAAATTTCCAGGTGATGCTAATACTGCTGATCCAGAGACCACACTTGAAGAATCATAAATGTATCTCAGAGCCTTGATGTCATCATCTATAGAGACACTAATCAATAGTTCTTACTTAATAAGGTGGTTCATATCCCAAATGCCATAATTTAGAACAAAAAGGCAAATGAACCAAAGTCAGTTATTTCAATGTAAACTGTACTAATTGAAGAAATTGTGTTCTTTTTAGGGTTTTAATTATGCTTTTTAAGTAAATCCTATATGTGATCATTGGGATTGACATCAAGAATATGTGATAAAAGGCAGCCCCGGTGGCACAGCGGTTTAGTTCTGCCTGCAGCCCAGGGTGTGATCCTGGAGACCCTGGATCGAGTCCCACATCAGGCTCTCTGTATGGTGCCTGCTTCTCCCTCTGCCTGTGTCTCTGCCTCTCTCTCCCTCTCTGTGTCTCTATGAATAAATAAATAAAATCTTTAAAAAAAAGAATATGTGATAAATTCTTCACTTTCATAAGATAGTGACTTGCTTAACAAGGATTGTCAAGTAGTCCATGTGAATACTCATCTTTCCTCTACTGTTAGAATTAACTTTGATTTATGCCCAGGAACATGTGCCAGGCAGGACAGACACCATTGCTTGTCTTGCAATTATTCTCTCTTCTTTCCTGTCTATCCTTGACTCCTGATTACTCCAGGCAGCCACCTTCATTAAGAATGGCCACATGCCTTAAAGGAAGCTGGACACATTTCTTTCCCTAAAGCATCCTGATTAATAGAAGCCCTACAGGGTCGTCCTATTGCATGAACACATGATGCACTTCTGGCCAAAGCGAAATGCCAGTGAATCTTCTGGGGGCTCCTCAGGGAAATGATCCTTATTCAGATAAAATGACACTTAGGAAGGACTACCTTCTTTTTCAGCTGGACCTTGAGGTATATGTCATCTGGGACTGCTACACCTGTCTCATGTCTTATGGCCACATGGGGATCTAGCCTGAGAACAATCAGATACAGTAAGGATGGGAGAACAGGGAAGAAAAAACATCCAGGCCTCTGACATAGTTAACTAACCTTGGAATTGCTATATCTTCATGCTCTCCGTTATACAAGGTAATACATTTTCCTTACTATTTAAACCAGTTTCAATTCTATCTTCAGTTATTTGCCACTGAAGGTGTCTTAACTGATAAGCCAATTTATAAAGCATATTATTCTTGAAATTAATTAAAGTTATCAGGGTAGTCTATGCCAGAGGTCTCATTTTAGCTGCAGCATTAATAGACAATGTGCCTGAGCAAATTATCTAACTTCTCTTGGCTTCCATTCCCTCGTTTGTATATTGATGCATTGGCTGAATTATCTGGAAAGTCATTCCAAGATGAAAATGCTGGGACTATTTGATTCAATGCCACATGAAACATAATGCTATACCCACTGGATAATGGGGTTTCACATGTGTAACCTAGCAATGATATTATTCATTGACATGTATATAATATAAAGACCACATATGTACTTTTATAATAATTTAATATCATACCACTTATATGCTCTGATTTAAGCAGAATGGGTATCTGGTCATTACTTTGGTGGGATCCGTTAAAACATAGCTCTTTAAATAATACCACAGCAAGAGAGAAGAGATTCCTCACAATATTTTCAATTTAGGGGGAAGATATAAATACTTTTCAGATTCTCCCATGGCACATTTTAACACATCAATATGGGTGAGCATTTTAAGTTGCAGGCTATCTGGTAAAATGCTAAGAAATAGAACAAGTCTTTTTTTTTTTCCTCTCTAGAAGTATCTGTATATCTTTCACCTTTATTGCTATTATGGACAAACTCCATAAATTGTATTACTTAGGCATGTGAAAATTAATAGAAAAGTTTCTGTATCACTGCTAAACAAAAAATCAAGGTAAAACATCTCACTTTTAGATTTGTGTTAGCTCCTTGTGGACAAGCATCAGTCAAATTCAAGATATTCTTGACTATGCCTTTCCTTTCCTTCTCTTTAGTTCCAGGATGGTTATATTGCACTGTGGAAGAGATGTGGTTCCAGTAACTGGCACCCAGTCCCAATGGCTTCCAGTGATATATAAATAATCCTCTGCTCTCATGTCATTGCCATTTATTCCTGGGACATGCACAGCTCATTTGTCTATAGCTACCATTCTTCTTCTTCTTCTTTCTTCTTTCTTCTTCTTTTTAAAGATTTTATTTATTCATCAGAGACCCAGAGAGAGAGGCATCCCGAATAATCTGAAAATTTATTAGAGATTTTATTTATTTATTCATGAGGGACAGAGAGAGAGAGGCAGAGACATAGACAGAGGGAGAAGCAGGCTCCCTGCATGAAGCCCCTTGCAGGACTCCATCCTAGGACCCCAGAATGCCCTGAGCCAAAGGGAGACGCTCAATCACTGAGCCACCCAGGAGTCCCCTACTATTTTCCTTCAGTCACACAATTCCTTTTGTGTCCTTGTCCTGACTATGAATTGATTTTCTGATTTCTAAGGCCACTGATTAGTGGGGCACCTCCTTGTCCTTCTTGGGCACAGAGGAAAAGGCAAGATACTCCCCACTGTCCACTAGGCAGGTGAAAAACTCAGGGTAAGTGGCAATTATTTGCCTTCTCTGCTTATTCTTGTCTGCCACCTGTATCTCTATCTCTTTGTCTCTACATATTACCTGCTCTATTACTCCAATGTTTTTTTGTTGTTGAAATATCTGTAAGCTATATCTATCAAGGTTCCTACCATTTTTACTCGACTGAGGCCAGCATGATGTTGAAATGAGGGCTTTTGTGTGAGTTCCACCATGATCTTAAGCCTCCCCTGAGAAGCAAGACAGCATTCCCTGATGGCAACACCCAAATTTGTTTGGGTTCTTTACTGAGCCCACTCCCCTGGCTTTGGCCGTGGAGAGGCAGCAGCAGAACACTGGGCCTGTCCTCAGCTTTGGATCCCTAGGCATGCCCTTCTGATTTCTCCCGTTCACAGCTGGCTGCATGTATACATTCTCTTGGATTAGACACTGTCCTTACACCATCATATATTCATTCAAGGGAGCTGTGGTCTGAACACCAAGCTGTGGGTCCCTGTGGGGCCTACTCTTGATGTGCAAAGCCACATGTTTGCACACAAAAATATCTTCATAAGCTTGGTCTTTGATACTCACAGCCATTGCCTTCGCTGTGAGTTCAAACAACAAGAAACCAGGAGAGGATAAAAATGCTCAAGAGAAACACTGTGGCAATTATTTCAGAGTCTCACCTTGCCATACTCTAAAAACAAGTAACTTGATTTTCTGTGTTTTTCTTGAAATTCTGTGTGTGTGTATGCTTGGTTGGTTGGTTGCTTTTTATACTAGCATCATATAGTTGACTGCTGGAGCTCTCTCCCTCGATCTCTCTCTCTCTCTCTTCACTGTAACTTGGTGCCACCACAGTCTCTGCCGTGGCCATAGCTTTTCTACTCTTGTACAGCTGCCATGTGCTGCAGGCTTTTATTGCTTTCCTCTTTCATTATTGCAAAAGTCTATTGACTCGTTTCTACACTTCTTTTTTTTTTCTATTATACTGCATCCCACAAACAGATTGTTCATTTATTTATTCATTCATTCAAAAAACATTTTAAAAAGATTTTATTTATTTTATTTGAGAGAGAGAGAGAGAGAGTGAGTGGGGGTCAGCAGAGGGAGAGCAAGAGACAATCTCCAGCAGACTCCCTGCTGAGCGTGGAGCCTGACACGGGGATCAGTCTCACAACCCTGAGATCATGACCTGAGTCGAAACCAAGAGTTGGACACTTAACCACCCAGGTAACCACACTCAAAAAACACTGAGTGCCAACTGGATAACTGGTCCCATGCTGGATGTTGGTGATCTAACAATGAGTAAGTAAAAAAGAACCTCTCCTTAGAGACCTCCTTTGAATCTTTCATGAGAGACAGACTGAAAACTATGTGATTAAAAATGTGTGGAGAAGTTCTGAGGTAGAAGTACAGGGAGCCACGGGGGGAAACACAGCAGGGTCATCTGAGCCCATCAGGGGGCCAGGCAACACTTCCTACGAGCTGTGAGTTTTAAACATAATCACTAATGGATGCAGAGGATTTAGGCAGAAAGAATACTCTTGGCAGGAAAAAATGGTTTGTGGAAAAGACCAGAAACGAGAGGGGATATATAAAAGAAATTCTGTGTGGCCAGAGCCTGGAGCTCCCGTGTCTGGGACTGGAACCCAACAGCATGAGTCTGGAGAGACAGCACAGCAAAGACTGTCAAGGACCATGCTAGAAACTGGACGTCATCCTAAGGGCAATGAAAAGGACTGGTCGGTCTTCTAGTAGGAGATTAATTGAATTAGTTTGGGGATTGAGACACATTTAGGCAGGTTGTGAGTTAGAAAAAACAAAAACAAAAACTGGATACAAGACCTATTCCCAAGCTGAGCCTGCTAGCCAAGTGAGGAATGATGCTTAGCTGGATTAGGGGACAGTGGTAAGAGTAAGGCCATATGAAGAGATATAAGACCATGATCAGTGGCAGGTACATGGACAGAGGGAGCGTGCCGAGGTGGTCAGGATGACTTCTGAGTGTCTGAGGCAATCCTGTGCTTGGTAAGCGTCATTCACTGAGATGGTAAAGCAGTCAGACTGGGGTCCTGTTAGATGGTGTTTTGGCTAGAGATCCCAGAAACATCTGACTCTTGTCCAAACATAGTTACAGAGAAGGTCCCTGAAGATCCAGTGGAAATGTATTTAAAAAATATAAAAGACAAGTAAACTAAAGAACATTAGCAGGGCTTTGGCTCCAAAGGACAGAGTGAAATTTAAAAGATGTGATGGATCACACAGGAAAATCCTGCATCCCTAGGCAAAAAGCCTTGGTTTTGCTGTTCTTTTCCTGCCAAGGCTGACATCGTCTCATATTCCACTAGCTTTTGTATTTTTGCCATAAGTCCTCATAATAGATTATAAGTTTCTTGAGAACTGTTGATTTGTTTGATACTCATGATTTCTTTATTCATACAGCAAATACTGAGTGTTCAGTGTATACATGGCCCTCTGCTGAATGGTGAGATTATAAGAAGTCTATTTAAGCTGGTGGGGGAGAATGACAAGGATCTAGGAAAGCGGGAATTGAATCAGTGCTTTTTTTTTTTTTTTAAGATTTATTTGTTTGAGAAAGAGAGCATGCACACGTAAGTTGGGGGAGAGAGGCAGAGGGAGAAGGAGAGAATCCTCAAGCCGACTCCCTGCTGAGCACAGAGTCCAATCAGTCCCAGGAGCCTGAAATCATGACCTGAGATGACACCAAGAATCAGTCACCCAACTGACTGAGCCATCCCAGTGCCCCCAGAATCTGTGCTCTTATGGAGCCATTCAGCAGGATCCCATGGGCTCAGGACAGATCCTGAACCCAGGGGATGGGAATTTGACAGAATCAAGCTCAATGTTGTTCATAAAATATGGTACATATTTGGGCAGCCCGGGTGGCTCAGCGGTTTAGCGCCGCCTTCAGCCCAGGGCCTGATCCTGGAGACCCGGGATCGAGTCCCAAGTCAGGCTCCCTGCATGGAGCCTGCTTCTCCCTCTGCCTGTGTCTCTATGTCTCTCATGAATAAATAAAAATCTTTTAAAAAATCAGTTGTATTAAAAAATATGGCACATATTTGATGAATTAATTTTTTCTCTCATATTTGAGAATCCTCATTCTTTTCTCTGATATTAAGGCCTTTAATAAACACTTCTCAAAACCCATATTTTTTTCCCCATTATATCTTGGCTTACTCCTAGCAGATTATGTTTTCATATATTAGGTGAGGAGGTGTGCTGAGGAAAATGTGTGGTGTGGCCATGAAGGAAAAAGACTGATCTCCCCAAGTTATATCCAAAACAAAACAAAACAAAACAAAGCAATTAAAGCCTCAGTCCTGTTTCTTTGATAGACCGCACAGGTATAGGATACCCCAGTCCTATTTTACAGGAAAACAAAAAGATTAACCTGAGTCTAGTATTTAGATGTCTGATAGGCTCTGAGTACCTTTTGATGATTGTATAGACAAGCTTGGATTTATGAAAATTAATTTCATAATAGAGCAATTTACCTCTACTGCTTTCTGTTTTTAAGAAAATAAATCACACTTAATTGAAATATATGTAATATTAGTAGAAAAATAACTATCTTCCAGATTTTGTGCTGCCATCAGCACAAATGATCATTTAAAAAAATCTGCTGAGGCTTTTCACCAAACAATGCTGGAACAAGTGGACATTCATAGGGGAAATAATGAACATTGGCAGAAATCTCATACTTTAAAAAAAAATTAACTGAACATGGATCATAAACTTTATATGTGGAAAAAAAAACCTGTTAACACCTTTAGGAAAAAAAAATCTTCAGAATCTAGGTCTTAGACTGCAGACCCAAAGTACAATCCATAAAGGGAAAAAGTGACACACAGGATCCCAACAGAATTAAAAATTTTTGCTCTGTAGGTGATCGTCTTGAGATCAAAAGCAAGCTACTGACTGGGGGGAAATATTTGCAAGCCACACCTCTGACAGAGGATTAGTATCTAGAAAATACAAAGATCTCTCAAAACTCAATATTGTAACAACAAACAATCCCACTGGAAAGTGGACAAGAGACATAAACAGACATTTGACTTAAGAGAATAAACAGACAGTAAACAAGCACATGAGAAGATATTCATTGTATTTGGTTGTGAGGGAAATGTGAATTTAAATCACAGAGAGATATCCCTATTCACCTATCACAAAGGCCCAAACAAAAAACAGTAGAAACATCAAATACTGTCAAGAATGTGAAAGAACAAGAGGAGACATGTGTTGTTGGTTGGAAGGGAAACTGGTATTAGCCACTCTGGGAAACAGTTTGCTAGTTTCTTATTACAACCACCACATGACCCCACGGTCACACTCGTGGGCATTTTCTTCAGGGGAATAAACATTTCTATTACCCGCCCCCAAAATATGTACACAATGTTCACAGATGCTTTGTGAGAGCCCAGAACTGTGAATGACCCAGCTGACCTTCAACAGGTGAAAAGTTAAACTGTGGCACATTGATATAATGGAATATTGCTAAGCAACAAGAAGGATATGGTTACAGATACACCCAACAATTTAGATGAACTTCCAGAGAATTATGTTGCATGAAAAAAGCCAATCTCAAACGTTTCATACTGTATGACTACAGTGATATTACACTCTTGAAATTACAAGCTTATTGAACTAGCAAAGAGACCAGTGATGCCAGGTGTCAGAGTGTGGGAGGAGAGGTGGTTATGGGGGTGGCTACAAAAGGGCAAGACAAGGATCCTTGTGGGGATGGAACTCTTCATCCTGAGTGTATTAGTATCAGTATCTTAGTTGTGACATTGTAGCATCGCTTTGCAAGATATTATCATTGGGACAAACTGGAGAGAAGGTACCTTGGATCCCTCTGCATTATTTCCAACTTCGTGTGAACCAGCAATTATCTTAAAATAAAAAGTTTAATTTAAAAATGTCACCTGTATTAATACCAAAAATACTACAACCATGAATTTCTACAAAAGGCTTTTAATGAAGTTTACTCCCTGAGTGTTCAGGGAAGGTAGAAATTTAGTTTAGCTAAGAAATAACTTCATTTATTACCAAGAAACACAATCTGCTCTATTTATTTGGGCACCCCCCCCCACATATCTATATGAAGGGTTAGTGATTACTTTTTAAAAGGATTTTTAAAAATTTATTCATGAGAACACAGAGAGAGAGAGAGGCAGAGACACAGGCAGAGGGAGAAGCAGGCTCACTGTGGGGAGCCTGATGCAGGACTCGATCCCAGGACCCTGATATCACGACCTGAGCCAAAGGCAGGTGCTGAACTACTGAGCCACCCAGGCATCACAGTGACTATTTTTATAAACCAAATCTTCCATGTATCTCTCAGAACTCTTTAAGTTGTCAATCACAGAAAAATCCCACTTAAATGGCATGAACAGAAAAGAGAATAATATTTGGCTCATGAAATTAAAATACCTGGAGGAAGATCTTCTGGCATCGTTTGACTTATGCATGGTTATCATGTTCATAGACCTGTAGCTCCATTTCTATACAATTCTGTCCACTCCATCCTCAACTATACGTCATCTTTATCCTCAGGTTGGATTTCTCACAATACAACAGTTCTAGAACTTACATCTTTAAGCCACACCATTGGCTTTCTTCTCAGGGAAGAGAAAAGACTTTCCTTCTATGGGACCCTCAGCTCCTTTGCCTCTCATTGTTCTAAACTGAATCACTATTCCATCCTGAAACTAAGGCCAGGGTAATAGGAAATGCTGAATGGCTCGAGAAAATGAGGTCCAACCTTCAGGCTGAGGTGGGGTTAACCCAGGGATGCGCTGGACCTGGTGAGGACTTAGTTGCTGGAATCCATCACTGAATTTTCAGGAATTCTGGAAGCGGTTGTAAAAGACAGCTACCAATAAAACTTAAATTATAAAACTTGTAATTAAGGTATACTAAAAATAAAGTGATAATACCCCAAATTCATATTTTCCTAATCATTTTATTATGATCTCTGCTCTTGAGTGTATTTATTTCTATAGTAACTGTGTGGTGGAAATACTGTATCAAGAGGTACTAACTGTGCATGTTTTACCCATCTGCATCCGGGGATATCATTTTAGTGGCCTTAGGTTGGACACCATGGGGATATTTACACCATGTACACTAGATAGACACAAGGACTCAGGGCTTTTTTTCTCATCTTGGTGAGCCTGTTATTACACCATTACTGGCACAACACTGGGCTAACCTCATGCAAGGCACATGGCTGGGAAATGTGGATGATCCTTTGGCAAAGTGGAGAAGAAAATGCTGCTGGCAAGGGTATAGCGCACTGTCTACCATGTTCCAGAGGACTAGTGCACTTTCTAGATCCCTCCTTCAATTATTTTATATAGCGCTCTAGAGATTCATTGAGAGGTTCATAATCAGAGGCCAAAGTAAGAGAACTGGCTTTAGAGAACTGATTTCCTTCATTGTGTACTCTTCCTTCTGAACTACTCCTAAGCAAGAGCAAACTGAGTGAATTCCGAAACTGATTTGCATGACACCAAAATCCCCCTGTGAGGTAATGGGCTTTCCATGCTGAGTAGGCCAGAGGCGGACTCGCTGCTTGGAGACTTCTGGGTACTGATTGTGCTTTTCTTTCCTACAGGAAATGATGCTATGATACTGCCTTGTTGTTGTTGAATCAGACTCAAGAGCCAGGAAAGCCCAATATTTGTGAACATCCCCTTAAGTGGAAACACTCATACGGAGAATGCATAAAATCCTTCTGAATGGTAATGCTGTTCCCATTTACCAAGGTTCTCAAACATCTCACAACCCTACCTAGTACAGCTAACACACACAGCCCCTAAGAGATTTCATGGGACCAAGGAACACCGCAGTGATCTATTTTGCATCTGCCCTTCTCTGTGGCCAGTGCTTTCACCTAGATTCCATATTCATAACCCCAATTATCTCTCTGGAGTCTGGCTTCAGGTATATATAGAAGACTGTGTTCTGCTGGGTACCTTTATAGGTTTGGATATGCAGCTTTGCTGGGGAACACTAAATTATTTACGTAATAGAGGGAGAGGTATCTGGCCTTCTTGATTAATCAGAGTGAATAGATCTGGAGGCTATGTTTATTCTCTAGTTTAATCCAGTGCATTAGAGAAAAAGTATCCATGCATTGGACTCTTGTGTCTTGGGAGGTTTTTGATGACTGCTTCAATTTCCTCCCTGGTTATTGGCCTGTTCAGGTTTTCTATTTCTTCCTGCTCCAGTTTTGGTAGTTTGTGGCTTTCCAGGAATGCGTCCATTTCTTCTAGATTTCCTAATTTATTGGCGTACAGCTGTTCATAATATGTTTTTAAAATCGTTTGTATTTCCTTGGTGTTGGTAGTGATGTCCCCTTTCTCATTCATGATTTTATTAATTTGAGTCTTCTCTCTCTTCTTTTTAATAAGGTTGGCTAATGGTTTATCTATCTTATTAATTCTTTCAAAGAACCAACTCCTGGTTCTGTTGATCTGTTCCACAGTTCTTTTGGTCTCGATATCATTGAGTTCTGCTCGAATTTTAATTAACTCTCTTCTTCTGCTGGGGGTGGGGTCTATTTGTTGCTTTTTCTCTAGTTCCTTTATGTGTAAGGTGAGCTTTTGAATTTGAGATCTTTCCAGTTTTTGAATGGATGCTTGTATTGCGATGTATTTCCCCCTCAGGACTGCTTTTGCTGCATCCCAAAGATTTTGAACGGTTGTATCTTCATTTTCATTAGTTTCCATGAATCTTTTTAATTCTTCCTTAATTTCCTGGTTGACCTTTTCATCTTTTAGCAGGATGGTCCTTAACCTCCACGTGTTTGTGGTCCTTCCATATTTCTTGTTGTGATTAAGTTCCAATTTCAAGGCATTATGGTCTGAGAATATACAGGGGACTATCCCGATCTTTTGGTATCGGTTCAGACCCGATTTGTGACCCAGTATGTGGTCTATTCTGGAGAAAGTTCCATGTGCACTTGAGAAGAATGTGTATTCAGTTGAGTTTGGATGTAAAGTTCTGTAGATATCTGTGAAATCCATCTGGTCCAGTGTATCATTTAAAGCTCTCGTTTCTTTGGAGATGTTGTGCTTAGAAGACCTATCCAGGGTAGAAAGAGCTAGATTGAAGTCACCAAGTATAAGTGTATTATTATCAAGGTATTTCTTGAGTTTGGTTATTAATTGGTTTAAATATTTGGCAGCTCCCACATTCGGGGCATATATATTGAGGAGTGTTAAGTCCTCTTGTTGGATAGATCCTTTGAGTATGAGATAGTGTCCCTCTTCATCTCTCACTATAGTCTTCGGGGTAAATTTTAATTTATCTGATATAAGGATGGCAACCCCTGCTTTCTTTTGAGGACCATTTGAATGGTAAATGGTTCTCCAACCTTTTATTTTCAGGTTGTAGGTGTCCTTCTGTCTAAAATGAGTCTCTTGTAGACAGCAAATAGATGGGTCCTGCTTTTTTATCCAGTCTGAAACCCTGCGCCTTTTGATGGGGTCATTAAGCCCGTTCACATTCAGAGTTACTATTGATAGATATGAGTTTAGTGTCATCATATCTATTCAGTCCTTGTTTTTGTGGATTGTTCCACTGAACTTCTTCTTAAAGGGGAATTTTAAGAGTCCCCCTTAAAATTTCTTGCAGAGCTGGTTTGGAGGTTACATATTCTTTCAGTTCCTGCCTGTCTTGGAAGCTCTTTATCTCTCCTTCCATTTTGAATGAAAGCCTTGCGGGGTAAAGTATTCTTGGTTGCATGTTCTTTTCATTTAGGACCCTGAATATATCCTGCCAGCCCTTTCTGGCCTGCCAGGTCTCTGTGGAGAGGTCTGCTGTTACCCTAATATTCCTCCCCATAAAAGTCAGGGACTTTTTTTCTCTTGCTGCTTTAAGGATCTTCTCCTTATCTTTGGAATTTGCAAGCTTCACTATTAAATGTCGAGGTGTTGAACGGTTTTTGTTGATTTTAGGGGGGGATCTCTCTATTTCCTGGATCTGAATGCCTGTTTCCCTTCCCAGATTCGGAAAGTTTTCAGCTAGGATTTGTTCAAATACATATTCTGGCCCTCTGTCCCTTTCCGCGCCCTCAGGAACCCCAATTAAACGTAGGTTTTTCTTCCTCAGGCTGTCATTTATTTCCCTTAATCTATCCTCATGGTCTTTTAATTGCCTGTCTCTTTTTTCCTCAGTTTCCCTCTTTGCCATCAACTTGTCTTCTATGTCACTCACTCGTTCTTCCACCTCGTCAAGCCTCGTGGTTAGGACTTCTAGCTTGGATTGCATCTCATTTAATTGATTTTTAATTTCTGCCTGATTAGATCTAAATTCTGCAGTCATGAAGTCTCTTGAGTCCTTTATGGTTTTTTCTAGAGCCACCAGTAGCTGTAAAATAGTGCTTCTGAATTGGCTTTCTGACATTGAATTGTAATCCATATTTTGTAACTCTGTGGGAGAGAGGGCTGTTTCTGATTCTTTTTTTTTGAGGGGTTTTCCTTCTGGTCATTTTGCTCAGTGCAGAGTGGCCAAAAACAAGTTGTATTGGGAAAAGGAGAAAAAGAGAGAGAAGGAAAGAAAAGAGAAAAAGAAAAAAGAGAAAGAAGAAAAAAATAGGGGAAAAAGAGAAGAAAAAGAAAGAAAAAGAAAGAAAGGAGAAAAAAGAAAAAAGGGGGGGTGGGGGAAGCAATCATAAATCAAGAAGAAAGAGAGGGAAAAAAAGCACAAAACAAAACAAAAACAAAAACAAAAAAAACAAAAAACAAAAAACAAAAAAAACCACGGGGGAGTATCTTCCGATTCTGTGTAGTTTAAGTCCCTTGACTTCCCTTGGAACTGGTCCGTCTCGCTGGTCTTCTGGGGGAGGGGCCTGCTGTGCTGATTCTCAGGTGTTAGCACTTGGGGGAGCTGCTCTGCCCCTGCCTGGTGCAGGGCTCGGTGGGGGTTGTTCACCCCGTGAGGCCCCGGGAGGAAGCCCCAGTGGCGGGGGCAGCTCTGGGACCCTCGAGTCAGCTCCCGCAGTAGCTCCGGGGCTCTCCGTCTGCAGGGCCTGGAGGCTCCGGGGCGGGGCCGCTGATCTGCTCAGTTCCAGGCAGGAGCGTCCTTGGTGTCCTGGGCCCTCCCGGCCTCTGCCTGTCCCGGGGGAGGCCGGATCCTGGGCTGTGTCCCGGCGCCCTGTGCTCCGGGGCCTGCGCTGTTGGATTCGCGCTCCCGGCGGTGCAGCCCCCTCCGCGGAGCCGCCGCCCGAGCCTCTCTGAGCTGTTCCCGGAGCCGCGCAGCCCCCTCCGCGCGGAGCTTCTTCCTCTGCGCGAGCCGCCGCCGCTGAGCTGTTCCCGGAGCCGCGCAGCCCCCTCCGCGGAGCCGCCGCCCGAGCCCCTCCGAGCTGTTCCCGGAGCCGCGCAGCCCCCTCCGCGGAGCTTCTTCCTCCGCCCGAGCCGCCGCCGCCGAGCTGTTCCCGGAGCCCCGCAGCCCCCTCCGCGGAGCCGCCGCCCGAGCCCCTCCGAGCTGCTCCGGGTCCCGCCGAGCGCTGCAGCCCTTAGGGAGCTCGGCGCACTCTCCCGGGGCGCGGTTCCTCTGTTACTGTCCCAGGGAGCCCGAGGGCGTCCCCGCCTTTCTGGGGATCCTGCTCCAATTCCCGGGGAGCCCCTTTCCGCGGGGAAGGTCGGTGCAGCTCCTGCTCCTCCGGGACGGGGCTCTCCTGTCCTGGGGACACTCGCCCCGGCCTCAGCCCGGCTCCTCGCGGGGCCCCTCCCCCTCGGAGGCCTTTTGTTCCTTTATTTCTTTTTCCCCGTCTTCCTACCTTGATAGAAGCGCGAACTCTTCTCACTGGAGCGTTCCAGCTGGTCTCTCTTTAAATCTCAGGCCGAATTCGTAGGTTTTCAGGATGATTGGATGGTTTTCTAGGTAATTTGCTGAGGACAGGTGACCTGGAGACCCTACTCCTCCGCCATCTTGCCCCTCCCCCAGTATCCATGCATTGGAGAAAAACCTAGAAGGCACAGCTGTGGAATTTGCAGCAAATCTGCAAATCTTGTCAGCAAACTCCCGGGACTTGCACAGACCATGGAGTGGTGAGGGCTGTGTAAACAGTGCCAGGCTATCCAGGGTGTGCGCTCCCACTCAGGGTGCACATGTATATAAACGATGTTAAAATGTTTCCAATTATTTTCCTTAGCGGATGAAGCATTCTCTCCACCATCTTGTATGGATTATTTATTTACTTAACAAATTATGTCTACAAAAGTGGGTTCCACTAATTCTCAAGAAAACACTGGAAACCTTGAAGTTTGTTCAACCTCTGGGAAGTTTCCTAAGGAGTTGGTGAAATCTCCCTTTTGGAGACTTCCATAGAAATTAGTTAATTATTTTGCAAAGTCAAGTTTAATGGCAGCCTTACTGATTTACCAATGGAAAACTGGTTGGTGGTATTTAGCAAAGCAAACCATGCACACACTCTGTGACCCAGCAAGCTCACTCTTGGGTATATACCCAACAGAAAGACATACGTATCTTTACCAAAAGATGTGTACTAGAATATGGATAGTAGCATTACTCTCAATAGCTGAAGACGAGAGATAACACAAATGTCCATCTATAGTAGGTGGACAAATGAGTCATAGTATTGCTACATAAAGGGATACCACAAAGCAAGAACAACGAGCAATCTACAACTAGATGAGTCTCACAATGACGAATATCTCACAATGTGATGTGCCAACACTGAGGAAGAGTGTACATACTGATGATTGCTTCATATAAGGTTCTCAAGCTGACAAATCTAACAGATATCACTGGGAGTGCTGGTAATGATGGTAAGTGGCATGACAGGGCTTCTTGGATGGTGCTAATTTCTTGACTTGGGAATGGTTATTCCACCTTAGAAAAATACTCTTAGCTGCTTAATTATGTATGCACGATAGTATATTGAATGTTCCCCTTGCCCCCAGTCTACATACACATCAAACCCTGGAGCCTGTGAATAGCAACTTGTTTGGTAAAAGGATCTTTACAGATGTAATGAAGTTAAAGGTATTGAAATCATGAGATCATTTGGGATTAACAAGGTAGGCCATAAATTCAAGACAAGGGTCCTTATAAGAGACCCAAAGCGGGGTGCCTGGGTCACACAGTCAGCTAAGTATCTGACTCTTGGTTTCAGCTCAGGTGTGATCTCAGGGTCATGAGATCCAGCCCCACTGTGGGCTCTGTGCTCAGCGTGGAGTCTGTTTGAGATTCTCTCTCCTTTTCTCTCTTCCCCTTACGCTTCTGTTCTTTGTCTCTAAAATAAATAAATAAATCTTTTTCTAAAAAAAGAGACACAGACAGAAAAGAAGGCAATGTGATGACAGAGGCAGAGTGATGTGCTAGGGCTACAGGCCAGACACACAGCGAAGGACACACAGTGGATGTGGAGATAAATGCAGAGATTGAAGCCATGTGGCCATAAGCCAAAGATGGCCTAAGCCTCTAGAAGTTGACACACGGGAATGGAACAGATCCTCCCCCGGAACCTCTTGAGAGAGTGGGGCCACTGCAACCCCCTGATTTAGAACTTCTTCTAGCCTCTAGCACCGTGAGAGAACAAAGTTATGATTTACTTCCCCAAGTTTGTGGCAATTTGTTAAAATATCCCCAGGAAACGACTACATCTACCTTCTGCATATTTGCTATATTTCATCGCAGTCTCCTCTGAAAGGGTACCCTTTCATTTAGCAGGTGGTTGACAGTGAGGCAAATATCATTTTAGCTTGATCTCTTCCAGGCATTTTACCTGCTTACAATAGGTAAGAGGATGTGTTTCCACCTGTGCATATGCATCGTCTCTCTTTCTGAAAAAGAAGCATCCAGTCCTGCCCACACAACCTGCTGCCACATGCCACACTGGATTCTGTCCTCACTGTTTATTTCTGCATGGAGGGCAGTTCTCATGAACCTTCCAGGTTTAAGAAGAAGGTAGGGCCATAATCTGAAGAAAGCCTGAGACAACAGGATACCCAATTTTTTGCATGGTACTGTGCATAAAGAAACACAGTCAACATGACTAAACCCAGTGTGATCTTTACTTACATCTGAGTAAGTAAAGAAAAACATTCCAATATAATGGCTTCATAATTTACTTCAACCATTTAAAAAATCTTTCCCTCTTGTTCCCTCTAACTCCGTATCTCTCACACTTCTTAGGCACCCAAAGGGGCCTATGTGCGCTCTCCCCCAAATCTCCATGAAAATCTCTCCTCTAAAGTGAGCCAACGAGAGTTTTACATTTCCTCCTACTCTTCGCTCTTGCCTCTGGTTTTCCTTCTCTCTCAGAAACAAACTGTGACTTCTTCTTTTGAAAATTCTGCATTTCTTCCTCTTGTTCTTGCTTTGTCTCCTGTTCTCTACCAGCAAGATGGAGGAACTGAGCTCAGAGGCTTACTTTCTCTCTTGGAAACCAGGGCTGAGGCCAAGTGAACAGAGGCTTCTATTTCGCTGAGGGGTTGGGGCGAGTGGGTGGGCATACAGATAAACAGGCTGTAAAGGCTTCGACACTAGTACCTTATTTTATCCACATCATATGAATATCACATAAAGTAACAGAACTCAAACTGGCCAATGAAAATCCTTTGACTGGGATCCCTGGGTGGCGCAGTGGTTTAGCGCCTGCCTTTGGCCCCGGGCGCGATCCTGGAGACCTGGGATCGAATCCCACGTCAGGTTCCCGGTGCATGGAGCCTGCTTCTCCCTCCAACTGTGTCTCTGCTTCTCTCTCTCTCTCTCTCTCTCTCTCTCTCTCTCTCTCTCTCTCTCTCATAAATAAAAAAGAAAGAAAGAAAGAAAATCCTTTGACTGATTTTCCTAACTTTTTTCCTCTGGAATGCCAGCTTCTATCTCAGTGGTAAGAGAAGGCAGACAAATACTATTTCTCAAGGCCCAAGCACTGCCATGGATATTTTACACACTTAACTTTCAGTGCAACCTGGTGATTATGGAGTTTTTAATTTCAACTTTGCAAAAGAGGATCTAAAGAAACAGAATATTAAGGATCACAGGTGTAAAATTTTTATCAGGCCAGGATTCGAATACAGAATTGTCTGCTGCCAAAGCCTAGGCCTGCTTTCTGCTTAAATCATTCATCAACAGTATTCATGGAGCACCCACTAGGTCACCAGACACTGTGTTGGGTGTAGAAATTACAGAGATAGAAGACATAGCTGCTGACCTTGAGGAGCTGCACTGCCCAAATGTTTCCCCTGTACCTCTCACACTCTATCCCCTAGTTTCTGCAAATTCTGGAATCATATCTTGGTGCCTTGCCTATTTGCTTTCATTACTTGCTATGATCCACAAGAATAAAAACTCCTTCTATAGATGCTTCATTGAACATATAGCATTTATATATCAATTGAGTAATGAGCAATAGTTTTTAAGTAAGTTCTAGAGGCCAATCACTGAGCTAGACACTGTACCACGGGAGACACAAAATGAATGAGACACAGTAACCCTCCAACTGTTTGCTTTCTGCTGGGGAAGGCAGCCATGACCAATGTCTTGGTAACTACAAGTAGGGAGAAGGCTTATAGCAGACGAAAGCATTTGCTGCAGGCAACAAAGTGTGAGGCATGATGAAACTACTGGTACGTTTATATGGAGTGGACAGCTTATACTGTAATTATATAGACAGATCTGGAGAGAAGGTCAGAGTATCTGTTGAGATTTGGGTGGTTCAACATTTATTTCTCAGATCGAAAAAAACCCATGAATTACTGATTTTTTTTTTTTTTTTTTGCAATACTATCCGGGAAAATCCATGTGCCTCAAATATGGAAACTGGCTTTTCATGTCCAATTTTCCAGTTTCATTAATGGTTTATGTTTTATACCTTTTATATGAGTTAGGTAGGAAACAATGATCATAAGAAGGACATCAAGATAGAAGCAAGAAGAAGGTAGGGCCAAAATCTAACAACAGATGACAGAGATAGATGGGTTTATTTCTCCTCATTCTTTCAGACACAATTGCTTAGTTCCAGGCAAACAAGGCTTGATTTTCCGAGAATGTGTTTGCAACAAGGCGATATTGTGTATACATATGGAATGCTTTTGTGCACTGAATACTTGGTCTAGAATGCCTTAATGTTTACAACATTCACAGTTTGGGGTTTTTGCTTTTTACACAAGTAATACATGAATAAATTCTGATTAAAAAAATGATAGCCTTCCTTTTCATAGCTTCCTCTACCTTTCATATTCTTTCTCTAACCCTCAATCTTACGCTATGCTTCAGGGGTGACTATACTTCATAGAGAGATATGCAGCCTTCTGGACCTTCTTCTATGGATTTATTCAGTTACAGATACACACTTATTTGATATGTAGTTTTGTGTTACTTTTTTAGATAATAAAAATTATGCAAAAATATGTAAAAATTATGTAACCCCCCCTCCCAGCACTTACTGTTCTTACAGTTCTTAGACTGTATTTGCTTTTTTCATTTAACATTTAACATTTAACCTGGAAAACTTTTTAAGTCAGTATGTGTGTGTGTATCTATCTATATCTATATCTATATCTATATCTATCTATATCTATATCTATAATCTATACCTATCTATCTATATCTATCTATATCTATATCTATCTATCTATCTATCTATCTATCTATCTATTTCCAAGCTGCTGGTCAGACATAAGCTGCTGGATGAAATTCTGTAGTATGAATATAGCATAATTATTTTTAACCAGACCTTTACAGATGAAATACTGGGTTTCTAATTTTTCACTATTATACACTGTTTTGCAATGGGCTCCCTGGTACGTACCACTTTAGGACCAAGTGGGAGTATTTCTTTAGGATAACACTTGGAAGCAGAATTTTGAGAAATACTGTCAAGCTTTCCTCTCCTCTCCTGCCCTAATTTACATGTCTAATAATAGTGTAGTATTGTGTCTATTCCCTAGATTTTTACCAGTACTACATATTATTAATATGTAAAAGTTTTGCAGATTGCTAGGTTGACAACAGAGTATCGTGTTTTAAATTTATATTTCTCTGATTACTACCAAGTTTAAACAAAATCTTCATGTATTTATTAGCTATTTGTATATTTTCTTCTATGAATTGCCTTTTGTCAGTCTCTGACTGGGGGGAAAGCCTTGCTGAGATTTCTGTATAAAACACCTGAAAAGACCATGCCCAAATTTTGAAAGGACATAATGCTAATATGACTAACTTTCAGCTTTACTTGGTAATTTCTCTATATTAAAATTCACTATCTTTTAACATCCAAGGATATTATAGGACTTACCAGAATTGCCACTTTTGTTTTGGCTTTTCCTCTTTGGTGCTCTCTTTTTGTATATTTGCTTTCAGATTTGAAGAATTCTCTTATGCCTAGATTCTTATTCATTTACAGTAAAAGAGAGTAAGTGATAACCAAGAGCTCTTCTCATTTGTAACCTAGGTCTGCTACAGAATAACCCTTACACAAATATAAGCAAATCACCCCTTCTCTCCTCCTTTTATTTCCTCTCTGTCCTGAGAAAAAGAGCCAGCCCACCCTACTTTGCCTGCTCCTCCCTGTCCCCTGGCTCCTGGCCCCTGCTGAGCAGCTCCATCTGGATCTCCACTGCTTAAGGACTGGTCAGCATTCAGAACTCAGATGCAACTTCTCCAACTGGGATGATGTTGTTAGGACAAAAGTGGCTTCAGAGAGGGAAATTAGAGGGAATTAGAAACCTAAAACTGGATCTTGAATAGGGGCTTTTATTGACTGTCAAGAGGGAAAAAGATAAAAACTCAAGCTTTTCATCCAGGGTTTATCTGAGTTCCTAGTATTGCTTCCCTCGTGACTCCCCCTCTGCTCCCTATGTTTAGTGAGAGGGCAAGTTTTCAGATGAATACAGCCACAGGTGTTATCTAACATCTTATAAGTGACCTTGACTCAGAATCACCCAGTCAAGCTGTTCTTGAATGCTAGGTCCACAGAAACTGTGAAATATATAAATAAATTATTATTGCTTTAGCTGCTTGGGGAATTTGTTATACAACATTAGCTAACAACCACAAGCTGTATGGCCTTGGGCAGTGTCCATATGTGTAAGCTGATACTAACAGAACTTCCTTTATAGGA
Source organism: Vulpes lagopus (assembly GCF_018345385.1). Classification (NCBI taxonomy): domain Eukaryota; kingdom Metazoa; phylum Chordata; class Mammalia; order Carnivora; family Canidae; genus Vulpes; species Vulpes lagopus. The sequence continues at coordinate 117,585,963 of NC_054830.1, read as the reverse complement.
TTATTGATAAGATTATATGGGTTAATACATGTCAAGTGTGTATATTAGTACCCAGCATATAGTAATTACTACATATTTGCTGGATATGAGTTATTTTTCACCATGCCAATCTGCACTATGTCCAGCCTTTTTAGGAAAAAAATTTCTCAGCCTGGCTTAAGTGCCCAGTCATGCCCATCTTCCATGGCTAGGACATTGTTGTCTACAGCATCTTGTTGACTCAAGTTTGGGTTGTGTGGACTAAAGAGCCTCATTCTTATTTTGTGAATTAAATATTAATTATGCCTAATGATATCATAGTATAAACCCCTATTATCCTAACCCACAATGGATACTAGTCCTTTGTATTCCTCTACAATTCCCTTCTCATCTGTTTACTTCATTCAAGCACCTTCCCAAACAGAAGAGCTTCCTGCTCCCAATCCTCACCCTTGAGTTTCAAATCTTGAGCTTTCAAGGTTTTGATGCAGTCAGTAGAGGGAAGATGAGATCTTCCTAACCAAAGGGTGACTATTATGGGGAGAGGTTCTTTTCTGTCCTTGGGATTTATTTGCCTTCCTCTCAGAGGTAGACATTCGGCACCTGTGTGCTTGACAGAGGATAGGACTTGAAAGGTCATTTCACCCAATCTCTCGTTTTAGAGACAAAGCTCTCAAGTGACCGGAACTTGGCAGTGGCTACTGAAACCAAGGCTGGGACCGAAGCAGTTTCCTTGACCTTGAGTCCCTTTTGTCCAGCACTTAATCCTTCCTTTTGTGAGGATGCAGCAACTGGATGAGAACAGTTTTCATTGGCCACTGGGCTTGGGGTGTCTTTGCCATCAACAGCATTCCTGTCTATTTCCCTCAGTCTCAATAAATTGGAACAAGGCTGACGTCTCCCCCTCTCCTGTTTCCCAGCAGGATCATGACCTCATAGCAGGACGGTTACCAATTTCATGTCCAGTGTGTTTGAAATCTTTTAGAGCCAAAGAGGTTTGTGTTGCTAATTTTTCTCCGCAATAATGCTCTGTGGTTATGGAACAGTCCTTGGACTTGAAACACTGCTTTACTTGGAGACTTTTCCTTTTCATTTGTGAACACTAATGGGGAAGGTGATTTATTCACAGAACCCTGAAGGTTCTAGATGTTTTGCTTGCCAATTTATGGGTAAGATTCTAAAAGTGGCTAATTAGCAGATTCTACATCTGGTAGCTGTACTGGCTGGGTAAAGCATCAGGCACAGTCACGAGACTCCAAAGGGGATTTTCACAATTATTTTAGAGACTATAAGGAAATGCTCTCTAAATAAACTAGTAAGAACACGTTCTTGCTGAAAATCAGTCTGAATCTGGCCTTCCAATTTGTAGCCAAAGAAAAAAGGTGGGGGGAAGGAATAAAAGCATCTAGACGTCCTTTAACCATCAAACTGCAAACACAAGAGGTATGCCTGGATATGGGAAATCTGCAAATGTAGGAAGCGATGAAACAAATTAGCAACAGAAGCACTAGCTCGCCTCTCCTTCGTGGCACTGTTATTAAAGTTCAAATGTCTTTGATATGATTAAAATAATCTTTTTAGGATACTGCCACATTGGAAGAACCACAAAAGGATGCTGAATGAGTTGAGAGGAATACACAAGTGGATCAGCAAGATGACAGCTGCTGCATTGAAATCGGGATTGTAATATGTCAGTTTGCAACCCATCACATATAATCCAGACAGAGACATAGCTTCTCGTCTGCCTCATTATGATTTCCTTCTGTCTGGTGCGGTTTGGGTCACATCTGTTGGCTGCATTCTCATCTTCGTGAGATCTGCATTGAGTGATAGTTTAAACCCCGTGTTTATCTATGTCTGTGGTTCTTACTTCTCTTCCAGGGAAGTCTTCAGAGAAGCCCAGTATCCCCTGATGCGAGTGACTTGGTTTTATTAATCCACAGTGGGTGCCTGCATTTGGGCAATTCCATATGTTTCATGCTAGGATACTAGATGCATTCATTATGTGTACCTTTTAGTCCCTATCATCTCAGGAAAAAATAATCTGAGAAAATACGAGCTTCCTAAGAACTTCTTGTATATCTCACACTGACGTGAAACACAACTGTTCACAATAAATAAAACAAGCTGCTTGACTTTTGCCTGTTTTCTACTCATACACTGCTTTGTCTCCCATGATAAAAGATTGAGAAACATTGAATATGTTCAAGCCTAGGAAATCCTTTTGCATTTCATCCATTGCTAATGTTTCATATCTGCTCATTGAATCTAACCCTTGATTTCTGTTGTAGACATATGTAATCTGAAGGCATGCAACATTTTGCAAATGTTGGCCCATATTTTTATTTCATAAGGTCTTATTTGGTCTGTCGACCAAATTTTGATTACTTCCATATTGCTCTTAATTGCCTTAATATCCCCAAAGACATTCCTATTTTGTGCATCCCTTTATCTTTGCTTCTTTTATCTCTTGCTGTGAGAGTACAAAATTGCTGACATACTCAATGTATTTAAATCCTGAGTGTTGCAGAAGAGTTTTCAAATCTGTTTTAATTTTCTGATACTCAGCTGAGGACCATTACACATTCTGTTCAGTTAATCTGTTTTTAATCATATCTGTAAGTGCTAACGTTGTACATGAGAGAAATGGTGCATAAAGTAAAACCAGACCAACTGTATTTTAGCATACATCAAGTTAAATTCTTACTTTGTTCTACCTATAAATGTTATTGTCTTATAGTTGTGCTGTTTTGACTTATGATAGAACTTCTCTACAAAGAATTTATGATACTCTACTGAAAAGCGCAGCTTATGCATGTTAAAAATATTTGTTAATTATTACCCATCCTCTTGCTACCACAGTGAAAACTGGGGAATCTAAGTGTGCTTTTAATTCTATTTCTTAATGTATCAGCTAAGATGCATTTAGTGCAGATATGTAATTGCATAAACAGTGGTGTGTGGACCATTAGAACATAACTCTAACTTAACTGTAACTTTACTTAACACAAATTCCCAAAGATCCAGTTTCCTTCAATCCTTTTGTTCTTTCATCCTTGGGTAGTCTGTGTTATTTCCTTTATAGTCACACCTCAGGTACTATATCCCCACACTAGAGTGATGAAGTAAGAAGAGAAAGGACAGGAGCAAAACCCTTGCCCACTCCCTGCAGGGAAACTTTCTTGGAAGCCCTAGGCAGTCTTCCCCTCATGTCTTATCTTCTTGGGACTGAGTCACAAGTCACAAATTCATCCGTAGACCAATTATTAGCAAAAACGTAAGAGCTCATGGTGACTGGCTTAAACCAACCATGATTATACTGGGCCTCTGCATCCTCCTGCTTTATCAGAGTTCTCTTGGCAAGGAATGATGAGGCTGGATAGTGGGTAGCAAGAAAGGATAGCTGTCGTCCACATGTAATGATTCTGCTTAGGTCGTATCAACAGATATTTGGGCCTGAAAAGTCAGCTAAAAATGTTCTCAAGTGCTACATATTTACACATTATTCTTTGTGTCTTAAAAATGCATGTTTTGGGGGCAGCCCGGGTGGCTCGGCGGTTTAGTGCTACCTTCAGCCCAGGGCCTGATCCTGGAGACCCGGGATGGAGTCCCATGTCGGGCTCCCTTCATGGAGCCTGCTTCTCCCTCTGACTGTCTCTCTGTCTCTCATGAATAAATCAATAAAATCTTTTTAAAAATATATGCATGTTTTGTTACATGGTTTTCTCCCTGAGCACTATGAAATACCTCATTCTGCACACACATTAGAGAAAGAAGCAAAGGCCCTGAAGTGGGTGGGATGTGGAATAAAAACAGGAAAAAAAAAAAAGATGTCTAGACTGTAAGATACTTTCACTTGCAAAATCTCTTTTGTGTACACTATCAATGCTGCTTTTTGTTTTGGCCTACCAATGATAAATTATTTCTTCAGAATGGGCCTCTAGATCTCAGTGGATGAAGAGTTGCCTTCAGTAGGCTGTAATTCTGCTTCAGAGTTTCTACATGAATAAATATTGAAATGTGGAAAATGAGAGTCTTCAGCCATTCATCTTCTCACTCACTCCTCTAGCTCTTCATGGGCATTTGGTCCTCTGTTTGTTCTGAGTTAGAACACAAGTAAGTAGAACAAGCTAACTCTTAATCTTAGTGTAGCCTCTGAGTTGACAATTAAATACCCTTAGCTGCCTATCCAAAGGCTGGGAAAAAGAACCACCCAAGACACTTGCTAGCTTTATTTTGAAATTAAAAAAAAAAAAAAAAAAGATAACCATTGGTATTAGGGTTCTCTTGGGTAACAACAGAAATTCATTTCAAACTAACTTAAAACACAGGATTTGGGGGAAGAATATTGGAATAGTACAGAGACTCAAGAGGAAAATTCAATAATCAAAACTCTGGAGAGGCATTAGTGACCTAAGTTAGGGACTCCAAGCGCCCATGGGAAGCTCTTTGCATTTGTCCTTCTTTCTGAGCACTGGTTTCATTGTTCTCAGGTCATTGTTTCCCATACCACCAGGGCCAGGGGCATGGGCACCCTCTGGATGACATCCTTACAGTAGTATAATCAAGAGAGGATGGCAGCCTGGGTGGCTCAGCGTTTTAGCGCCGCCTTCAGCCCAGGGTGTGATCCTGGAGACCCGGGATCGAGTCCCATGTTGGGCTCCCTGCAAGGAGCCTGCTTCTCCCTCTGCCTGTGTCTCTGCTTCTCTCTCTCTCTGTCTCTCATGAATAAATAAATAGAATCTTTAAAGAAAAAAAAAGAGAGAGAGGAAAACACTCTTTTTCTCCAGTCAATGTTTTAAAGATTCTGAAAAGGCACTATGGTTTTTCTGGCTTGTGTCATGCTTATAATGGCCACTATCACCCCAGGTAGGGAATCAATGGATGAGAAGGGAATAGAGGAAGAAGTCCTATAATTAGCCTGTCTTGGATTATGTTTTAGGCTCATGGTTAGGATTGCTAGGACTGCACCACATACTCTCCTATTAGAAGCATGGCTTTGAAGAAATACTTCCTGAAGAAAGGAGTTGTTTGTTCTCAGTGGACCAACTGGCAAATGTCCACTATAACACAGATGGGTAACATAGGCTTCATTTAGAGTGTGTGATTTAGCTGTGTGTGTGTGTGTGTGTGTGTGTGTGTGTGTGTGTGTGTGTATCCAATACGGCAGACTAGTAAATGATGCTCCCCGGGATTCTGTGCTGAGCTGGGATGGGTTCAACGCATGTTAAAGACCCCAGGGTGTATGATCCAGAGTCAATTTGGAGAACCAGCTTAAGACTCTCTTAGGCCCTTGCAGTTGGGCTCTACACGGTGATACCAAAACTGCTCACCTATAAACTATCAAGTCCTCCTAACTCCACCCAACAGCAATATGTCCCCAGCTCATTATTACCAGCCTCTCTGCAGAGCTTAAATTCATTTATTCGTCAGTGTATTCAACCACTCAACAATATTATTTGATGAATCCTAGAGACTGTGCAAAAGATAAAGTCTGTCTTTTCGGGGATAGTTTTATGTGAGAAACCAGGAATAAAGAAGTAAACCAGAGAATGGGTAATTTACTCGCCACTTGCAATAATGCTATAAAGGAAATAAATGGGATGCTGTAACAGAGAATAAGTGTTTATGAAAGATCTACCTAAATAGTGTTTATGTGTCCATAACTCTCCGTGAAGGAAAAAGCCTCTCCCCACTGAGAGCTTTGGTGCCAGGCTTGCATCTGTTCTGCCATCAAGCTCCAGGATCTCTCCTTCTCTGCACATGCTTTCTTCTCCCTATTCTTGTGACATGGGCATCTCCTGAGACCACGTAACTAAGTAGATGCTTTCAACACTTCCAGACCCTCCTTTGATACTCTGAGGGTCCTTCCTCATTTATCTTCCATCTCCTATTATTTCTCTTGCTATGCATGGAAATTAAATTATTGATTTTATTCAAACCTCCTCCCCCAAGATAAATGCCTACGAGAGAGTAAAGATCCCGCTGGGAGATAAGTGGTCAGGGGGAAGGATGACAGGTGTAGGAGAGGTCTTCCCTGTACTTCTCAAGTTGCCAAAGCAACGGCATAGTTCGATTTCTCTGAGCTGACCTGCCATGTGTTAGGGTGAGGCGGTCCTCACTTTTCCCTGTGTGCCCACTATCTCTTTTTCTATTTATATCATTTAGTTTTGGCTATAAACACACTATGATGCTTACAAACAAAGACTGTCATCAGATTTCTTCAATATATAATGGTATTAAAAACAAACCCAGGTAGACACCGGGGTGGCTCAGTGGTTGAGCATCTGCCTTCAGCTCAGGACATGATTCAGGGTCCGAGATGGAGTCCTGCATCAGGCTCCCCACAGGGAGCCTGCTTCTCCCTCTGCCTGTGTCTCTGCCTCTCTCTCTGTGTCTCTCATGAATAAATAAAATCTTAAAACAAAACAAAACAAAAAAACAATCCTAGGGCTGTTTGGACTTGAGACAACTTTCACCTATCACTGGATACTTTTAAAACCCTTTCAGTAATGTTCCTCATCCTCCCATGCAGAGGAATGCCAGGCTCTGTTCACTCACCAGGCAACCAGAGTCCAGGACGTGGGCCAAGCTCATCATGTCACAGCTTCTATGTTTTCTCTCAGAATGAATTGGTATTTGCCTCATTTCCAAACTGGTCCTCAGTTTCGTAATGATGGAAGTCAGTCACCAAAATCTTGGTGGAGTTTCCCTGAATCCAGGCTGTGCTGATGTAAATTATGGGTCCGAAAGGAGTTTGTGGCTTGGAGAAATGATATTTTATTGAAAATATTCTGGTAATGTTTATAAGGCACATTAAGCACTTTTAGTGTATTTTAAAAATCAAGGAAAATTACTTGGTAATAAAACAAGTCTTCCAAGGAAATTGTTTTGAAAGTTGTGGTCCAACATTCCCAAAAGCAAGTAATGAGACTCCTAGCCCTAGAGCCACAGCGTGATCAATCTCTCGGAGACTGAGCCTTTATTAATTCTTCTCCTTCTTTCCTTCCACAGGCTACCTTCTAATACTTTGTTTGCTTTTCTCGTCTTCTCTCTGTTGCCACAATATTGTTTAGCTAGCAGGCTCAATTTTTCTAAGTATTACCTAATAGGGTCTTCCTTTATTATGATACACTTCCGCTGAAATCCCTAGACTCCTCCATTTCTTGAGTCTGTCTTACTAGAGAGTCAGTCCATCATGCAACAATAGAGAGAATTTACTAAATGTTTACCATGTGAACAGAATGGGTGAGGTTGAGAGATATGCATAAACACACAAAAATGACAAAGGAACAAAGGAGTAGCAAACAGTCAGTGAATGACTGCAGGATGGATAGGGCTATCCAATTGGATCAGATTCATTAGAGGAGACATTGTGGAAGAGAACAATTGAGAATGGAGCACTAAAGGGAGGTCTAAAGTCCGGCCAGCTGGGAGTAGCTCTTTCTGTTGCCCTGCAGAGTTATAATGAGAGTCACCTCAAGAAATATACTTCTAACAGCCATCTTAAGAATAGTCCTGGTACCATCTGGACTCTTGAGTGTTCAACTGGTTTCCTAGCCTGTGTATGTGACTCAGAGCCAGGGTCTCAAAGAAACACTTTGCAGGAACATTCTCAAAGTGTCCACAAGAATAAATTTTTAATGCCTTACCATAATTTCAGATTCCGGTTCAAACTCCTTACTGTGAAAACCATGAGTATTTGCAGTCAGGCTAAACATCTCTTTTTAATCCTGGGAAGCCTGGGTCCTCACCATGCTGAACTTTTAGCAGTTTGTAGAATGTGCCAGGTATTCTCATATGCTGCTGTCTTAGTTTTGAATTCTCCTCTCATTGTTCTCTGATGGTCAAACACTTCTTGCTTACATTCCAAATGCCTTCTCTGTCTCCTTCTTGCAGGGCTAAGCAGTCTATCCACTGTATTCTGCAAATACAGTGATCAAATCTCCTCTACAGACTTAGCACAGTGTATCAGCATTTGGGGGAGAACATGCCTTTAGACCTATCACACTGTTAACTCCCCAGGGCTGAGAATATGTTTTATTAGATTTATAACCTACATCCTTAGTACCACAAAGGGCAGATGGTAGGTGTTCACATCATGTTTACTGAATAAGAACTGCTGTTCAGCTTTCTGCAGGCCTATGTTCCCTTAGGGCTGTGATTTTCCCTTTTATAAGTTCTTGACAATGAGAGAGATTTCATCTAAATATACACAGCAATGCAGAGAATTTCAAAAATTCCAAAGAATTTGGGATTATTGTTAATCTCAAATTCTTAAGATACTTGTTATACCTGACTTGCTTTGTCAGTTTAAACACACAGAAATCTATTAATATTGCCTCAACTCACTCAGCAGACTCTTATTTCTTGTGCATGTTCATTAAAGTGTTCATAAGTATAGGCATTCTGATAAACAGCTGAAATAAAAGTACTGAATGAGGGGCACTTGGGGTGGTGCAGCCTATTAACTGTCCAACTCTTGTTTTCAGCTCAGGTTGTGATCTTGGGGTCATGGGATTGAGCCTTATATCCAGCTGCACAGAGCAGAGTCTAAAGATTCTCTGTTCCTCTCCCTCTGCTCCTTCCTCTGCTTTCTCTCTCTCAAAATAATAAATTAAAAAAAAGAGTAGTGAATGAGTTTGATATTGCAAAATAAAAGTATATGGAAAGTTGGTGATTTTGTATGTTGCTTCCTAGTTTAATATCTATTTTACTCTTTTACAATATATACACTTGATACCATGCATTCACCATTTTCCCTACTATTGAGTATTTTATTTGCACTTCATGCTTATTTCCTAAAAGTCCTAAGGATAAACATTCTTGCAGCTTATCAATGAACCTATGGAAAAGATTCAAATGTAGCTCATGTTTTTATATATATATGTATATCTGTGTACATATGGAGGATTTGTATAGAATATTTTTATTTTTGTATTGTTACCTAGAAGGTTTTAGAGCTAAACACAATGGTTTCAGAACTAAGCATTGTGAATTCTACTTTAAAGGGTTTTGTAAGCTAGTGGTGAAAACAGAAGTTGCACTGACATAATTGAAGGAGAAGCAAAAAATATCACAAAAGTGGTATGGGGAAAAAATGACATGGAAGTTCCCTCATCGTGGGAAATAATAGGGGTTGGGAAGTGTCACATATTTACCTGTACTTAAAGAAGACAGGAGAAAGATATTCCTGGCACCACAAAAAATGAGCAAAGGGAAGTGGCTGACTTGGGATCTGTCAGTCATTCATCTTGGCCACGGTGTAGAGTGGACTGGATCTTTCTTTAACCAGGATGTCATTTGGCACATCTACCTTAATTCATAAATCTGAATTTAAATTAAAGTGAGAAAAATAGTCCAACATCCCACATTTTAAAGCCTATGCTTCAGTTGTTCACTCTCTGGTTTTGAGAAACAGAGATGAAGTCAATACATAGAGCTATGCCAAACCTGGATTTGGGTACAAGTTTATCTGTAGGGACATATTTCCTATTTCTGAAGAATACATTATGGATATACTTCGCTTAGAGAGAGACATTGTCCATAATGAAGAAACATGAGCTGCAGATGGGTTGATTTCAAGGTTCACCCTACAATAGTCACATAGGCAGAAGATTGAAATAGGGCTTATTCTCTTTTTGTCTGTCCCCTTGAATAATGAGAGTCGCAAGGGGTAGGGGATGGGAATCATTCTTTATTTAGCAATGGATTTGGTGTAGCATCATAGCAGCATAGGTAAGAGAACAGGTGCAACTGGAAACACAGAAGACCAGATCAGAGAAAGAAGGGACACAAGAAGTAGTAGCAGCAAGGGTGGCTCTAAGTGGATCACAATGTTGGCAAAATCAAACCTTGATAGCATTAATCTCCCTTCCTTTCCTCAACCCACCCCCATTGCCATAGGTCAGTGCTACAGTCTCTTCTTGTAGGCATCTGTCTGGAGTTGGTGGTCCTATAAAGACCCAGGAGGGAGCTGAGCATCAAAGTATGTGAAGGGAAAACTGCTAGAGTTACAAGAAAGAAACAGATGAACTTGTTACTGCTGGAGACTTTAACACCTTTCTATCAGAAATGGAAAGTTGCAGCATGCAGAAAATCAGTAAGGACACATTTCAACTCAAGAGTACTTAAAAAAAACTGGATATCTTGACATGTATCTACTACTTATCCTACAACAGAGGGATTACACATTCTCTTTAAGCTCCTAGGATACGGTCACCAAGACAGACCACATTCTGGGCCATACAACATACCTTAACTAAAAAAACCCCACAAAAAAAACAAAACAACAACAAAAAAACAAACCAACATACCTTAACCAATTTAGCAGAATACAAATCATACAATGTCTGCTCTCAGACCACAGTGAAATTAAACTAGAAATCAATAGCTTTAAAAAGATAGCTAGAAAATGCCCAAATACTTGGGGACTCAAGTTCTAGCGAACACAAGGGCCTGAGAAAAAAATGTCTTGAAAAGTTAAAAATATTTTGAATGAATTAAAAATTAAAACATGACTCACCAAATTTGCAAGATGCAGCAAACGTGGTGCTTAGAGGGAAATTGATAGCACTGAATGTTCATATTAGAAAAAGAAGAAAGATATAAAAATTAGTGATCTAAGTTTCTACTTTAGGAAAACAGAAAAAAAAAGAGCCAGTTAAATCCAAAGTAAGCAAAAGATAAGAAATGAGAATTAGAGCAGAAATCATTGAAATTGAAAACAGGAATCATAGAGGGTATCAGTGAAACCAAAAGCTAGTTGTTTGAAAATATCAATAAAATTGACAAGTTTTTAGGCAGGCTAAGGAGAGAGAGAGAGAGAAAGTGAGAGGCAATGAGGGAGAGAGCAAAAGTGAGAGAGTGAGAATGAGAGAAAGAGAGAGAAATGCAAATTATTGATAACAAAAACAAAAGTGGAGACATTACTATACATTACTACAGATACCATGGATGTTAAAATGATAACAAATTAACATTATGAATGGTTTTATGGACACAAATTTGATGATCTAGATAAAATGGACCAATACCTTGAATGACACAATCTCTCAAAATTTATACAAGAAGAAATACACAGTCAATAGGCTTATATCTACTAATGAAATTGAATCAACAATAACTTTCCAAAACAGAAGCCACTAGACTCAGATACATACACTGGTGAATTATACCAAGCATTTAAAGAAGAAATTATATGAATTCTCTAATTTCTTCTAGAAAATAGAAGCAGAGGGTATATTTTTCTCTAATTTTTTCTAAAAAATAGAAGCAGAGGGTATATTTCCTAATTCATTCTATGAGACCAGCATAACCAGACAAAAACATTACAGGAAATGAAAGCTAGAGACCACTATTTTTTATTAACATAGATGCAAAAATCCTCAAGAAAATATTAGTAAATCAAATGCAACAAAATATTAAAAGTCTTTATACACCATGACCAAATAGGATTTGTCACAAATATACAAGGCTAGTTCAACATTCAAAAATCAATTAATAGGCTAAAGAAGAAAAATCTTATGATCATCTTAAAAGATGTAGAAAAAGCACTTGACAAAATTCAATATCCCTACCTGATACAAACTTTTTGTGAACTAGGGATAGAGAGGAACTTTCTTACCCTGATCAAATAGATCTACAAAACTCTACATACTGAATGGTGAGAAACTCAAAGCTTTCCTGCTACAATCAGGAACAAGGCAAGGATGTTCACCTGCCAGCCACTGCTGCCTTTCAATATTGTAATGGAAGTCCTAGCTAATGCAATGAGATAAGGAAAAGAAATAAAATGTATGCATATTTAGACTGAATACCTAAAGCTGTCTTTGTTTGCAGTCCACTTAATTGTCCTTGTACAAAGTCTGAAAGAATTGAGAAAAAACTCTGAAACTAATAAGTGATTATAACAAGTTTTCGGGATTTAAGGAAAATAAGATATTCATGCAATTTTCAGTTATCATTACTTGAATTACTTATGATTTATAAAGAGAAAATATACACATATCAGAGACATCTACAGTCATTAGCTTAAAATGGTCAAACTTCATACTATCACCAGGGGGCAAATGGACATGTTTCTTTTAATGTGATGTTTTTCTTGATGTACAACACAGCTCTGTAATGCTCCCAACAAAAATCTTCAACTTGAGTCTAACCATAAGGAATACATCAAAATAATCTGAAATGTGTCATATATTCTATAACATAATAGCCTTGGAATCTTCAAAACTGTTCCAAAAATCAGAAAAGGTGGGGGCAACATTCTAGATCAGAAAGGAATTGGGACACATTTTCTGTGAAAGGCAGATAGCAAATCTTTCATCCTTTGTGGGTCACATAAGCTCTCTGTGTGGTGTTCTTCCTTGTTTTTGTTTATTTTATTTTTGTTTGGTTTTATAACTTTTTAAAAATGTAAAAATCCTTGTTAGATTGAGAAACAAAAACAAACTATGCAGAATTGTCCCATGGGCCATAATTTGATGACTGCTGTTCTAGATTTAAAAGAAAAATGAAGAAATAAAACAGCCAAAAGCAATTTGCAAACCTTGAATGAATCCTAGATTGAAAAACAAACCAGCTATAAAAGTCATTTTGGGACTAACAGGAGAAATGTAAATGTGGTTTGTATATTAGAAGATACTTTTGAACTACTGTTCGTTTTTTTTTTTTAGGTATGACAATGGCACTGTGGTTACACTGGAAGATGTCATTTTCAGCAATGCCTACTGAAATATTCTTTTTTTTTAAGGATTTTATTTATTTATTCATGAGACACACACACACACAGACAGAGACACAGGCAGAGGGAGAAGCAGGCTCCACGCAGGGAGCCCAATGTGGGACTCAAACCCGAGTCTCCAGGATCAGGCCCTGCCTGGACTGAAGAAGCGCTAAATTGCTGAGCCACCCAGGCTGCCTGCCTACTGAAATATTCTTAAGAGGATTGTCACAACAACTGCAACTTGCTTTTAAATATTTTAGGGAAAAAAAACAAAAACAAAACCAATAAATAAATAAATAAATAAATAAATATTTTAGGGAAAATAAATAGAAGTAAAATAAATACTTGGAGTAAAAAAACATTTCTTTAAAAAATTTATTTAAATTCAATTAATTCACATATAATATATAATATATAATAATATAATATATATATCATAATATATATAATAATATATATAATAATAATATATTATTAGTTTCAGAGGCAGAATTCAGGGATTCATGAATTGCATATAACACCCAGTGCTCATTACATCACATGCCCGTCACCCAGTTACCCCATCTCCACACCCCTGCCTTTCTAGCAACTCTGTTTCCTATAGTTAAGAATCTTTTATGGTTTCTCTCCTTCTCTGATTTTGTCTTATTTTACTTTTCCCTTCCTTCTCCTATGATCCTGTGTTTTGTTTCTTAAATAATAAATGTTCTTAAATGATTGGACATACATCCAATTTACTTAGTCTTTTGTAAGAAAAAGACATCTGGAGAAATAAAGATCATAGAAATTAATTGCCAGATTCTAGGCAGGAATGAATGAAATCAAATCTGTAGAATATAATTTAAAAGTGATTTATAAGTATTTCATTTGTTTATTGATTTAGTAGGGGGGAGCAGTTAGGGGCAGATGCAGAGGGAGATAGAGAATCCTAAGCAGGCTCCATGCTGAGGTGGGGCTCGATCTCATGACCTCAGGATCACACAGAGAGCTTATGTGATCTGAAATGAACAGTCAGACACTTATCTGACTGAGACACCCAGGTGTCCCAGTATTTTAAAATTTGGGTCATACATGAACAATCAGAGAGGAAAGAAAAGAATATATTAGCTTAAGAGTAAAAAAAAGAAGTATTAAGAGAATCATAATCACAATTTATCATTTGAATTTCAAGTCCGAATTCTGAATTTACAAACATCATGAAGACTATTACTCAAACCTCATTTTGCAGATAAGAAAGCCACTGCCTAGAGAGGATCTGTTCTATGTTTAAATTTATTAAACAGTTAGTAGTAAAAGAGCAGGAACTGTAATGCACAATACATGTGTCTTCCCACTGTATTGTGGCTGCTTAGTATAGCTCAAAATTACATATTTGCTAAAGCTCTCATTTACCTTAATTTGTAAAATTAGCTTTCCTACCAATTCCTTCAACCACAGCAAACTGTTTAATAGTTTTCTTTTTTACTTGTGACCATCACTGTGTTGATAAAGAATGAATAAGAAAATGAGCTATTTACTGGAAATTATGCAGTAAGTTCAGGTTACATGCATAAATAATTCGATAAACATCCTCTTAAACATCTAGCCCCTTGCCTCTTGTAGAAACACAACAAAACTAGCTTACTTAGCTTTATGAAGTCAAAGAAAGGGATCCTGGTTTATTTGTTGATGATTACATGGTAAACCACAGGAGATGTCAAGAAAACGTCTATTTGTAAAACTCTCAATGTCTTGTAGAGGTTCCTCTGAATCAGGACAATTTTTCCCTCATTGTCCCAAACAAAGTTGAACTTGTTAGCAACTGATTGATGATTAAATACACCACACTCAAAGCTAAAGGGGCTAAAAGATAGGATTGAGAGAGAGGAAGAAATGAGAGAGCTTTAAGACACAGAGAACCCATGGTGGAAAGAGACTCATCAGAAAGCAAGTGAAGCCGAGGATTTCTCCTCCCCTAGGACAAGAGGGAGAATTTTATGATTGGCTTTGTGAAACAGAGAATGAAGAGCCAGGGGCTTTGAAGACCATTTTACATTTTGTGGATGTGGATTTCCTCTAGTTTTATATTCAAAATTACTTCTTCATTTGGAAAAAAACATAAGTTGCATGTTAATAGTATCCTTAAGTTTCTAATAGCTGGAATTATTAAAGTTCCAATTAGATTACATTGGAGTTTGACATCCAAGGACATTTCTATTCAAAAGAGATTGCTGGGTAGTCTGCTCTGCAAATATCTTTGATGTCTTTACCAAAAGATGTCTTTTCAATGTAAAAAGAAAGGAGCAGTGGCTGTCTGTAGCTGCCTTTAGTGTGAGAATGTGCTGGAATATTTTATTGTTGGGTTGGCATTGAAGTCTGCTGTGAAATGATTTTTATGAATGCTATTTCCTGGGAAGCTCACAGTACTGAGAATTGCATGTCATGAGGCCATGATCCCAAGGAGCAGAAATCAAATAAATAAAGGTCTTGGGGAATTATGGCCTATGGGATATATTTTCTTCCCAAAATGAGTCCATAGTTCACTTTGATGGTGAGTTTAAATGGATCATACAAGAACAGAAAAATACATCTATCTTTAAGTGGTAACAAAGTTCCATTTAAGAATTTCCCCCATAAAATAATATCTGAGGTCTGAAATTCTAATAGCAAAAATAAGACAAGAAGAGGGAATAGTTACTCTGGTAGAGGACATGGCTTAATACACTGTTTTACAGCTTTTGATTTAATGACATTCCTATTTAGGAAATGGGAAATGGCAACATAGAGCATGCTTGAGGATTCTTTTCTACCAGCCATATCAAACGAGGTTCTCCTTAAGGAGAAGTAGGCTAACTGCAAAAAAGGAAAGATTAAAATGGTCTGGCTATTGTTGCAGAGAGAGGGATCAGCTTTACCTGGACACAGGATGGCAAGAACTACTGGTTAAACTCTGGGTCAGTGCAATCATCTCCAAAGCAGAATATATTGGGATTCTAAAATATATATATTCTCATATCCTTACCCTACAGAACGCTGGGCATATGCTCAGCAGGTCTCGCTCAAGGAAATTTTGTAACTATCTTCCAGATAATTTTAAGGAGGAGGCATATTTTAGACCATGATGAGAGAACAATAATTAACAAAAGCTTCATATTCAAATGAGACACAGACATCCTTCAGACATTCATATTCTGACAGACTATTAGGTTGACTCATTCAGTTGTTAATGACAATGAATTGGGCAACCCTTTGTAATACACACTAGGATTTTAAATGATTAGGGCAATTTGTAGATTGGAGCAGAACCCAAGTTACATCTAAAAGTAATAAATACAGGATTTGTCAAGCTGCAGTAAAAGGAAAAGAAAGTTTCTGAGTAAGTTTTTCCCATCGAAGTGCCATGAGAATCAAAGGATATATTCGATGAGGAAAATATGACAAATAACTATGCGAATATTAGGAAAAATTAATCAATGCCAAGTAGAAGTAAATATATGTGCTTTCAATGATTATGAAGCATTTCAAACAATGTTAATAATTTTGTATCCTATTATATGTATATTCTACAAATCTGCTGTTAAAAATGAGGCAAAGAATATCAAACATAAACATTGCCAGACACAAGGTTGAATCTCAGTATTAAAGGAAATAAGAGATATTATAGTAGAGCTCTTAAACAAGGATAATATTGATATCCTTTATCCAAGGTTGATAAAATTCTCTAGGCCTCTTTTAAGAAATAATCCTTTAGAATACATTGTAAGCTCAGGATGTGGGTTCCTGTCCAGCATGCAAGGCCAGGATTGTGAAGTCCCCCAAGCATTAAAAATAATAAGGACAAAAATAATGGCTACTCTAAGACTCACAATAAGAGAGCATTATACAAAATGCTTTATCTGCTCTAGTTCCCTTTACTCCCAAAGATCAGTGTGGGAATTCTTTTTCCCATTAAAAAGAAGGCAAAGTAACTCATCCCAGGTCATGCAGATAGGTAATAGCCAAGAGAGCTAACTCTGAATCCACTCAGTAACCTGAATTGTCACTTCCGCATTGGAGTTCAAATTAGAGAAGACATGGACCCCTCTTTTCTGTGTAAAGTCATTACGAAGTTCTAAATGTAAGCAGCTCCTGTTTCAGTGCTGCTTTGTTGGGAATACAAATCTTTAGGGTTCCTTTACATTTTGCTGACTGTGAGAGGCTCAGATTTTAGGGGGCAAGGTTTTTGCATCCTCTCCCAATGGGTAAATTTGGGAGGTAGCTAGAAGATAAAGCAAATTTGGATCCATGCATGAGACAGACATGGAGGTGCTCCAATCATCTGCCAACAGGGACTTCCAGAAGAACCTTTAAGGTGACAGAAATGATTGGTCCCCTTTCCTATGTCCCACTTGCTGAACTGTGCTCATCTGGAGAATATAAGTATCAACAAAAAAGTCTTCCCCCTGATTCATAAATGAAGACGAATAGGACCGAGGCTCAAAAATGTTCTCATTTGACTGTTGTTGGATATTTTGGTATAATCTACTCAGAATTATTTTTAAAAGTCTCCAGGACAAAAGACCTTGCAAAAATATTCAAGGGAGTTCCAAATAGTTATAGTAGTAATCTTCTTGCCTACATGATTACCAGCTGAGCAAAATTATGATACGGAGTTTGGTGTCTAGAGCTGCCATTTACTAGAGTCATTCTCAGAGACCCATCAAGTGGTTATCATAACAGTACATCCAAATTCTCAACTAGAATTTTTATTGTGAATTGAGATTCATACAGAACATGTAACCTCTTTTTTATTAGGGTACTCCAAAAGTCAAATAGGAAATAGCAAGAAAACAAAATTTAAGAAAAAAACCCCAAAGGAAATACTAACATAAATATTCTATGTGATCTCTGCTGTAGATATTTTAATAGACACCTTGAGACACCATAAATCCAATCTCAAAACTTACCTCTCTGTCATGTGCTTTCTGATCTCTCACCTCCCCTATCAATTTACAAATATTTGAGTTTGTGAAAGATAAAATGCACCCAACAATTAAGGAGATAAACCTTTTGCCTCTTCTCTAGTATTCAGATATCTGGTAAAAAAAACAAAACAACAATAAAACAAAACCTAGCCATTTTGCATTTTAAAAGACTTACAAATCCATTTTTCCTCCATTCTCAGAGCCTCTGGCTATTTGATTCAGGCTCAGAACACCAATGACTTGGGCTTTTAAAGTAGTCTCTTACTTCGCTTACTACATGCATATCTGGAATTCATCTTCTAAACTACCTCAGTTATTTTTCTAAAATCACAAATCTGATCATCATAATTTCCTAGTGAGAACACTCCCATGACCAAAAAAGATAAAGTCTGAACTTCACTAGGTTATTTAGGACTCTTTGTAATCTGTCCTCAGTTTATAGTCCTCATTCTCTGTGACACTCCTGACCCCCCTCCTCCACACCCATTCCTTAGATACTTGTGCTAGGTTGTATCTGTTCTTCAAATCCGTGACCCTGAAACTAATCATCCAGAGGCATGATAAAACATAGATGTTTGAGTCTCAATCCCAGAGTATTGGATTCAGGAATTCCGAATTGGGGTCTGACTTTATATTTCTCACCAATTCCCAAATGATGTTGCTGCTGTTGGTCTGAGTACAACACTTTAATAATCATTCTCTAAAGCAAGTCAAAGTTTCAACTAAGTGAAACCCTTCAACTCAGCTCAAAATCACTTTTGTTTCCTTTTCTTGGTGGGGATTCTCTTGTCCAATTCCTAAATTTATGTACAACTTCTTCTAGGTTTATAAGTGTTATTTATAATACAGAAACTGTAGTTAATCTGGTTGTCCTCTTCCTTTGACTATAAGCTCTTTAAGGGTAGAGAGTATTCTATAATAATTTTTATATTCCTAGACTTGGCACATTGGAGAGGAACTCAATCTCCTCTACTGAATGAATGAAAGTTGGTGGTATTATATTTGCATTCCTGACTGGGCTATTTTCCAGATATAGAATTGGCCATCCTGCCTGTTAACTTTAAAAGCTACTGGTACATGTATTTCAGTGACCTTTTGATAACATTTCACAGCTCTTAACAATGCACCAAAGGGAATTTTAAAGCAACCCTAATCTTACATTCTAATGAACAAAAGAAACATACATGACAGGTAGTCAGAAATCAGTCTGATGAAATTCAGTACAACATGAAACAAAAGACTTTAAAATTATCCTGGAAGTTTTACGGGTCCTTGCCCCACATCATCTCCTTGCTAAAGGTGTGGCTACCTGATGAAAACATAATGAGGATACCGTGTCAGTTAACTGAAAAACATAAGGTGAGTGAATACACAGTCAAAATAGTGGCTTGGCAATGTGTTGAGTGAGCAAGTAGATGATTTATTATTTCACCTTCAACTGTTCTTTCATTGTGAAGAGTCTAAAGGGCATATATGGATTTATATGATTCACAGAGATGAAGAAAGGATTCTTAGGGAAGGGTGATCTCTCTACTTACTTATTTTTTGAGAGAGAGAGAGTACATGTGTGCAGTTGGGGAGTGGGACAGAGGGAGAGGGAGAGAGAGAGAGAGAGAGAGAGAGAGAGCCCAACATAGTGCTCAATCTCACAACCCTGAGATCATGACCTGAGTCAAAATCGTCAGATGCTTAACTGACTGAGCCACCCAGGTGCCCCTCTCTTCTTGCTTTTAACTCATGATCAAGTTAGTGACTAAGCCAACAAACAGGCTAAGCCTGAATCTTTACTTCTACTTGACTGACACTGGGTCCTTGGAACTCTTGCTCCAATGACCAGAAGAACATATTTCAACATAAAATGCAAGGTAAGGATAGTTTTCTCACCCAGAGGCGAGCAAGGAGAACATAGTCCTAGGATGCTGATTGGTATGGTGAGAGTGGGTGGTGTGGGACAGGCAATAGAGCTGGTCAGGAGAACTAACCCAGATTGGGAAGGAACTTGAATATCATGCCGTGGAACCTGGATTTGATTCTGCAGGCATTTCAAAGCCAATGACCTAATTCCAGATGGGGAATTAGAGAAACTAGAAGCAGAAAGACTATAAGTCCTAAGACTGGGTCCTGATCCACTGCCGAATGGGGAAGAATATTTCAGAGAAAGAATTCATAGAACTTAGTGACTGTATTAGGTAGCATTCTCCAGAGAAACAGAACCAAAAAGGAGACCCAAAGAAGAGCCAATATTACAATTCCAAGACTGTTGGCTTCCTTTATGTCTAGGAGTGAGGAGTGGAGGAGAGGTCATTTTTTGTACTCTGAAGGCATTTAACTAATTGGATGAGACCCACCCACACTATGGAGGACAATGTGCTTCATTCAATGGTTTATCAATTTAAATGTCCAAGTCATCCACAAAAATCTTCAATAGAAACATCCAGAATAATGTGTGATCATTTCTAGACACTGTGGCACAGTGAAGCTCATACAAAAAGTTAATCACAGTGACCAACTGGATGGAGAAATAAGGGTGAAGAAGATAAAGGACCGATGGATGGGTGGTATTCAGCTTGGATATTTGAGTAAATGGTGATGCTTTTAATTAAGACAAGAGTCTTGAGATGAGGGGCAAATTTTGGTGAGAGGAATTTTTTTGTTACTCAAGGAACACTTCTTGGTCATCAAGTTTGCGCCAAGTACTAAGCCAAGAGCTCTTCTTTTTGTAGTATGTGTGGGAGGGAATAAATATACAGAAAATATCATATTAAGAGGAACCATCAGATAGGGATTAAGCATGTGCTTTAGAAGCAGAGACACTTAAATTCGGTAACTTGGACCAGCTGCTAAACACCTAAGTCTCAGTTTGCTTGTGTGTAAAGTTAGGTGTTCTGAGAATTAGAGATTCTATCTATCTATCTATCTATCTATCTATCTATCTATCTATCTATCATCTATCCATACATATTACATAATTATAACAATATATGATTATATATGTATGACATATATAAAATCTCTAATTCTTGGAAAGCCTTGGATATATATGGTACCTGCCAGTGCCCCTTAGTAGTTCATTAAGAAGTATTTCCAAAAGATTTAGCTGTATTTTGACTGTATTAATTGTTGTAACTAATGCACAATGTTAAACAAATATGAGACAGATTTTCCCTAGTGTCATGACAATCTCAAGGGACACAGTTACTGGAAGAGTACTAAGTGACTCTATCTTCTGTTACAGAATGCTAAATGGCTCCATGGTGACTTGAAGCAGATAATGTAGCTCCCAAGGGAACTGTGTTAGAACCAAGAAGTACCTGTGGTACTTGTCTCACTAGAGTCTGTTATTTACTTGGGAAACAATGTTAAAAGGAACTAGTAGTACATGTATAATATTATATTAGAGTTCACAAAGGTCCTAAATGTTTAAATCTAGAAAACCAGTTCAGGGCCTTCTTAAGTCATTTAATTAGAGCTGCTAGGATTACATATTACAAATACACATTTGTACATACAGACTCGTTTAACCAATATGGAAGCAAATTGTACTGGTCGATGCTATAATTCAGTATATTTTGACTACTCGTTAATAAATAGATAATACAGAGTGAATGCACTGTGGATGTTTTAAAATCCAAGGTGGATCAGAAAGCTATGGCCCTTGCCCAACTCTGTTTCATTGCCAGTATTGGTATATAAGTTTTACTGAAACACAGCCATGCTCATTTGTTTAGTTTTGTCTATGGCTGCCTTCACTCTACAATGGCAGAGTTGCACATGAGAAAGATTCCATATGGCCTGCAGAGCCTAAAATATTTACTCTCTGGTGCTTTAGAGAAAAAGTTTCTTGACCCTTCACTAAAAGGATTTTGGAAACATGGCTTTACATCAGAGTTTAAAAAAGCTCACACGCTGTGAAGTCCAGGCATAAAGAGCAACTATAAATTCACGCTGATTAGATGTAAAGGTAGATCGCATGGAGGTGAGGCTGGGGGATATCTGAGGTATGAACAGTACCAGAGAATCCACTCCTGTCTGTGTTTGCCAAAGAGAAATGCAAGCCCCTGCATACCACCTCTTCCAAATTTGGAAAGGAAGACATGTTTCTATTCTTTTAGTTGACTTTCCAGTTTCAGAGTCATTTTCAGGATAAGCCAAAGAGGTCTGGCCACCATTCCCCCCCTCTGGCTTAGAAGCTAAGGAAAAGAGTGCTGTAAAAACAATAGGTAAGAAGTGGAATGAAGAAAGCACACAGCCAACTCTGATTTGTCATATATGCCCCCTTTATGCAAAGGCTCAGTGGACAGACTGAATGTGTGTACTGCAAAGAATGACAGAAGTGTGGAAGGAGAAGAGCACCAGGCACATCCATCAACTTCAATATAAACTCCACAGTTCCAAGGAGATGATGTCTGAAGAGAGGGAGGACACGGACATGGCAGTATCTGCAGGAGGCTGAGCAACTGAAAGAAGGAAAAAAAAAAAAAAAAAAAACACTTACCTGAGCTGCCAAATCACAGCAGATGGTGTGATCTGAAGGGAGATAAACATTAAGGCTGGGAAAGCAAGCAATTCATCCTGTCAGCTTTCAAAGGCTGGTGCAACTGAAAGATCAGCCCAAGAACTGGGTAGAAACCGTACAACAGCAATGTTTGACAACAATCAAACCTGTCTACCAGACAGGTGATGGAGGGTAACCTGCTGAGGAGAGAGGAGCCCCTCTAGCAATGGGAAAGACTCCCACAACTGTTTGGAGTTAAAGAGCAGAAATGAACCAGATGTGAGAAATTGGACGCAAATAGGGCATGCTCTACGGAAAACACAAATCGGTAGACAAATGAAGTGATAACTCTCTTCAGTCACAACACAGAGGAATGAGGTAGCCTTGGGCTGGGAGAGAATGTGAAGATTCTGAGTTGTTTTTCCTGGTTCCTGGCTCCCAAGATGACGCTGAGGATCTGGAGTAAGTCATGGCCAGAAGCACTGGCAGGATAGCAGAGTTGGGGTGGCTGGTCTGCAGTATGTCTTTGAGAGGCTGCCTCCATTCTTATATGATTTCCCATTCACTTATTTAGGTATTCATTGATTCCCTCTTGCATTTATTGTGTAAATATTTACCTAGGTAAATACCTGATTAAGTACCAGACACTGTCCTTGGTGCTGGAGCTAAAACAGTGAACAAGACACTTTTTCCCCTTCCCCGAGCTTGTATTCTATTGAGGGAGACATCATTTAATAGCTTATGTGGCCTGTTCTTCATTTTCTCTTTTATAGAAAGTATATAATCATATGTGCTTTTACTTGTAGCATGGTGTAAGAAGTTTTGAGAAATTCCTATAAGGCAGAGTAAAAAGTGTGTCAGAATTACTATAATTAGCATTCTTATATCTATTTCCCAGGCTCTGTTGGTGTCATCTTGCTAATAAGAAAATTTGATAATGCCATTCCCTAATTTGATGTCTTTTTATTATTGGAAACATGGGTCTGTAAGCTTTTTCTGCAGAGGTTTAGGTAGTAAATATGTCAGGCTTTGTGAGCCATAGAGTCTCTCTCACAACTATTCAACTCTACTGTTGCAGTACAAAAACAGCCACAGACCGTGTATATATGAATGACTGGCTGTATTCCAATAAAACTTTATTTACAAAAACAGGTGGTGGGCTGAGCTTGGCCCGGCGGTTGAAGTATGCCAACCCCTGATCCAGTCTAAAGCATAAGGTTCAGACTCTTAGTATAACACACAGTCTGATCTCTAATTGTAATTCCATCTCATCGTCTTGCATTCCTCCTGTAAAAATAAATAATTTGCTATTTCTTGAACCATAACATAATTTCCAATCTACCTTTTAAAAGTGATGACATGCTTACTATAGATTACTCAAATAATGCAGTTACCTAAAAATTGAATCAGAGTCTACTATTCATATGATTGTAGGACTTTAATTTTCCATTCATAAATGTCATCTAATGCATAGATTTTATCTTTTTCTTTTTAATGCTTGCTTATTATCTTATTTACAGGTGAACCACAATTTAACCAATCACTGCCCTTCAAGCTTCCTGGCCTTGTGCAAGCTGCTTTCTCTTATGAGACTTTCCTTGCCTATTTGACAATCTTCTTACGCTCAAGAGCCAGCTTAAATATAACTTTCTCTGTAAAATCTGTCCCTCATTTCCTAGGTAAAATTCACTCTGTTCTCATTTATAACTCCACTATAGCTCTTCAAGAATCTAAGGAGAAGTGTGTTAGGTATTAATAGATGAAGTTCAATGAGTATTTATTAGATGCCAGACATTTTTCAAAGCACTTAATCTGTATTAAATATATAAAGAATCTGGTTTTTTAGTGGCATTATCAAATCGCTGATGATGTCTTTTATTCTAAATTTTATACAGGGTGAGTTGATTTTTTTCTCTTACATGGAGGCAAAAGAATCCCACCTTACAAAGTATTCAGGAATTCCCACCATTGTGCATTGACCCTGGCAGGTGCAATATAAAAGCCGCTTTCTCTTTCCTTTTAAGCAATAAGTTCCCTGACTGTGGTCATCAGACCTTAATCACGTAGGTATCACCAGGGGCCAGGGTAATAATTTCCTCATGGTGGAATCTCAATAAATATCTGCCTAGTGAGTTAATGACTCGCTATACAGATGAGATAATTTACTGAATGGAATGGAGCTGGACAACTTAATACCTTTCCTGAATCCAGTTTCTTCATCTTCAAGGGGTTTACTGTTTTAACTGCTTTGTGGATGTAAAAGATTAGGGGGAAACAACATGGTGATATTACAAACTTGAGTGCTAGTAATTCAAGTTCTAGCATACACAGGCTGCAGTTTTTCAGAACTTAAGTCGTTAGCAGAGAGCCTTAATTTAAAACACAATCATACTACATGTTATACGAAATTTAAAAAGGACAGTTATTATTATTTTTTTTTAGATTTTTTTTAAAAAGCCTCCTGAACTAGTATCAAGACAAGAGAGTCATAGGTGATTAACTTCTGTGCAGAGCTGGTTCCCTGGCAGCTCATCAATGTCTATTAGCATCCTTCTTTGAATGCCACTATTTAGATGAACAAAGGTGGTGTCCACCACCAAGGAGAGAAGTTGAATTGAGTATCTCACAGCAGTGCACATCTCCATGACAGGGAGAGTATAGAGTGGGCACTGATTCTTGATTTATAGGCTATTTTAAGAATGGATCTCAGGACAGGCAGTAAATTAAGAGCAAACCTGCACTGGTCATGTATTTTATAGCTTCCTGTGAGTGGCAAGATAGCCAATAATAACAACAATTATTCATAAAGCCAGGCACTGTGCCAAGTGTGTTACAAATAGTTTCTCATTTAATCCCCATGATGACACTAGGATATAGTTTTTTTTAATCCCATTTTACAGATGAGTAAATTGAGACCCAGGTTAGATGCATTAAGGTGCCTATGGCCATGCAGGTAGTGACAGTACCAGATTTGAGTCTCTCTGATTCAAGGCCCATGTTCCATTTCACTAAAGCATTCATGGCATCAGCATTCAAATAAAGAAGTCAGATCTAACTTCCTGTTTTCCTAATAGAATCTGGATGCAGTTTCATCTCATAAATCATCATTTAAGAAAGGAATTAGATGGTCCAAGCTGTTGGTCTTCAGCTCCACAGCCTAAAGTGTTTGATTAGTAGAGCGTGTGGACATGATGAGCTACTTATAAGAGCATATAACCCTTCTCTCTTCAAGAGCCTAAGGATGTGGGAGATTATTGCCTCATAGAGAAATTCCAGGAATGAGAAAGGCAGGAAAATGATGACTGGTGAGATTTATATTCATTTTTCTCAATATGACGGCAATTCACAGAATGACTCAGTTATGGACCTGGCTCCCTCTTTATATGACTTGAGGTCAAATGAATGGTACCTCTAACATCTACATGTGCCTTCAGAGCCAGGACGATATTCCCAGACCTGCATGACCTCAAGAGCAAAGCAACTTATGTGGCCACATAGGTTTACCAGTTGTCATCTAGGAGATCCACCCCCACGTAGGAAGCACTGCAAAGCATGACCTCTACTGTCAGCACAGAGGATGAGGCTGCCAGGGGACAAATCTGTTAGTCACTGACCTATCTGCACATGGTGTGAGCAGAAACACTGTCTTTTCAAGGATGTTTGTGTGGTGGACAGCCTTGGAAGACAGAGATAGTATCTTCCTGTAGAGCAGAGGTCTGGTCTGCCTACTGTTCAGTATAAGACAGGGACAGGGCTCAGTCAGGTTTGCTTGCAGCCCATGACAAAAGATGCATGTTCCTCATCCGGGCTGCAAAGCAACAGTGTACTCGGCGTCTACCTGAGCCACTCTGCATCACCACGTGGCAAGTGGTGTGTGTAAGGGAGATCGACGTGAACATGAAGCTCATGCTGTTTGCTATACTATGAGTAATAAAGTCCTCTGTCTCTGCCCCAGGGGTCTGTGTTTTCTGTCAGGTTCACTTGTTTGCTTGCAAGCAGAGTAAAATCTCTGATCCTTCAGTCTTGACACATGCTTACTGATCAACAGCTCCTCGGAGCTCAAGATTGTCCTAATGTTGTATTTAGAGAACTGCAGCCCAAAGGACCTCTCCTTTATTCTATCTTTAAAAGCTTTATTATTATTATTATTATTATTATTATTATATCATCATCATCATCATCATCATCATCACCATCATCATCATCATCATCATCATCATAGAGTAGCCTGAGTGTCACCCAGGTTCCACCATTTCAAAAATTAAGCATGCTCAGGGAGTGAATTTTCTATTTCTCACAGGTCCTGAGTTACTTATTTCCATATAGAAATCCTTGCAAACAGACATGACCCTTGGCGGGGAACACAGTCCAACCCTTTCTCCTCCCAAGTCCTTAAGCCCATCAGAAAAGTTTTGATGAGTAAGGGTCTGTCCTTAAAGAAAATGTAAATTAGGCTGAGCTAGTTAATGAGATGATGGCTTATTTGTCCTTAACTGGTTGTGGACCTCTCCACACACAAGTGTTGAATCCATGCCTGTAACTAGCTGGGAGCATCTGCCTCAAGCCTGTCTTCTCTGAAATGTATGGAAGCATTTTTTCCAAGGCAACCACTCTCTTTTGCTGCAACACTGGTTGTGATAGTGAGGACGGGTAGGATTTCAGGTTGCTGGTTTCAGGAAACCAGCCCACTTTTATCTCAAGAACTTTTTAACTTAAACCTGAACTTTCAGAGGAATTATCCCTAAAACACCTTCCTGTGTCTCTCCCTTCATTATCGGTATGTTTATAGGAAGTAGTAAATATTTGTTTTATGACATGACAATGACCTTCAGTTTTCAATAGATATGCGTTATTGCCTCTACTCTTGAATTCTTGAACCCCCAAATGATGACTTTTTAGGTGACCACTGAAAAGACTCTCAGTTTCTCTTCTAATGCTATGGTTTGCTTGACCTAATGGAAGCATGGAAGCATCAGCATATTGGTACACAATTTCATCTTTTTTTTTTAAATTTTTTATTTATTTATGATAGTCACAGAGAGAGAGAGAGAGAGAGAGGCAGAGACACAGGCAGAGGGAGAAGCAGGCTCCATGCACTGGGAGCCCGACGTGGGACTCGATCCCGGGTTGCCAGGATCGCGCCCTGGGCCAAAGGCAGGCGCCAAACCGCTGCGCCTCCCAGGGATCCCCTACAATTTCATCTTTAAAAAACTTAAATAACTTTATACTCCCCTCATCCGTATCTCCCAGAAAAAGAAATGTTTTTTTTTTTTTCAGTAGTGATGGTAGGAATACTTGGACCACAGCAACTTTTTTTAAAAGAAGATTTTACTTACTTATTTTTGAGAGAGATACAGAAGCCAAGCATCAGCAGGGGGAGGGGCAGAGGGAGAAGGAGAAGCAGACTCCCCGCCAAGCAGGGAGCTGGACACGGGGCTCAATCCTAGGACCCTGGTATCAAGTCCTGAGCCAAAGGCAGACACTTTACTTACTGAGCCACCCAGGTGCCCCAGCACTGCAACTTTTATTAAAACTCTGCCTCCTACCCCTTAACAGCTAAAGTTCCTTGTAGCCTCTCATTCTCCTACACCAACACCAGGTCTTTCCTATCCATATGCCAAGTTATGCACAACCTCTTAGATCTTTGATCCTCACTGTCCAGACCACATGACACCTCCCATCTCATCACGTCCCTGGGCCAACCGTCCTCGCTTCCAGCCAGTAGTATAGCACCTCCAACAGCCTCTGCGAGACTATAGAGCTGTTTTATATTGGATTGGTTTTCTCTTGAGAACAGACTTCAGGAGCAGGTGCACTTTCATCCTTTGGAGATGCTATGCTGGCTACCCCCAAATGCTTCGTTCAAAAAGGAGAAGGAAGGAGACTTTGACCTCTTTGCATGTGATTATTATTTTTTTTTATTCTGTCTTACTGGCCTTGTATTCATCTCTGCTAACTCTCTAACATCTTGTAGCTGATGATGTTATCACCTGATGGTTAAGGGCAACTGTTCCATGTTTTGATTCTATATTTGGGTTTGGTCCCTTGCTCCATTGGATAGAATTTCTTCTTAACAGCTCATATTCCCAGGGAGTTTATACAAGCTTTCTCAGCTGGTTCGGCAGGACAGTTAATTAGCACAGTCACCTCAGCTGTGCTGACATTGGTTGATGAGACCAGTGTAAAACCAGAAATGTTTTGGAATGATAGGCTGTGTGAACTGATGCCAAAAGAGCCCTGCTGCCTTTTCCTCTTCTGTTCAAAATATGTTTAATTGTAGCTCTCCTTCCAAAGTACAGATAACACTAGTGATTAAAAAACAACAACAACCAATACCCCCTCCCCCAAACCCACAACTGGTATTAGAGCAAGCCAGATAGGAGATAATCACTGGCCGTTAAACAAATCTTATTTCCAAAGAGACAATATAGAGTTGTATGGGTTTGAAAGCACAAAATGATGTTATTTTTATCTTGCAATCCAGTTCCACATATGGCAATCCTGCTGAGCAGTGTGACCAGGCAAAGTTGAGGGACTTGTTACAGTGAGTTTATTAGCTGCAATGGGAACTTGTTCCAGTTAATTTGTGCCAGGAGGCTGTTATATGCAAATCACCAACATGGTACTGAGTTGGTTCACAAGCAAATGTCAGGACAGAATGGAGAACTGTCTCCATATTCTTCTAAAAGAAACTCAATGGTATTATTTCACCCTACTGTTTTTTGGAGACATCTTAAAAGTTGCTTGCCATGTCCTGGTAATCAGAAAGGAAATATCTGAGATGAATTAAGGTCATCATAATTTAACACCCTGGGTAATTCATGTAAGGTGCCACTTTCAGAAACTGCAGAATTGTAACTCCTCCTTAACCAAGAAGAAGGTGGTTCCCTACCAGTCTGAGGTACTCTGGAGTATTTCTTATTTATTTTTGTTTTTAAAAGTTTTTTTAAATTGATTTATTCATGAGAGACACAGAAAGAAAGGTAGAGACATAGGCAGAGGGAGAAGCAGGCTTTCTGTGGGGAGCCTGATATAGGACTTGATCCCAGGACCCCGGGATCACAACCTGAGTCAAAGGCAGATGCTCAATCACTAAGCCACCAGGCACTCCACTCTGGAGTATTTGGCTTCAATTTATTGGACTAGTGTTGTTAGTTCTGCTAGTGTTGTTAGTCTCTGCCCTTCTCCTAAGGGCACCTGACATAAGTGCTTTGGCAAAGCATAAGGACATTGCTCAACAGGAGTACTTCTTGGGGAATGGTGACTGGTTGTGTTCAGCACATGTTCTCTCAACACCAAGTTTTTGGACCTTTTTTTAAAAAAAATTTCAGTCACAAAAGGAAGGACATTCAATCAGGTGCATTGGGGACTAAAGAAGACGACCAGGGAGAGGGCTACATCCAATTAAGTGGTCATTTTACAGGAAGACTTATGCTTCCCTAGGACTTCCAGTCTCAGCTTGGAGTTTACATATTTACATGTTTCCTTCAGATGTTTCCTGGCATACTTGAAATGTTCCTAAGAGGCTTTCCTAGACTGTCACTGTTGCTAGAGTCCTCATCTTTTCAGTTTGGCACATGAGACTACAAGAAGTCTACTCAAGGTTGATATTCCAGGGTCTGGCTGTACTGGTGACATTTAGACACCACCTATATCTTGGAGGGTGATATGGGTTTATCTGTTTGAGGAAAATATTACTTCAATTCTCATTTCTCTGTATTAAAAAAAAAAAATGAAAGCAGTATCCTGAGCTGAGATAGCTTTAATGATTTAATCATTCCAACTAAGAAGATATTTAGATGTGCATGTAGCGTAAAAGAGACATAAAAGAGAGCCGAGAAATATGTGTGTGTATGAGGCCCATTTACCCTCTCCAGGCCAAATAGAAATTTTGCAGAACCACTGAGCTTTTGACAACTGTGAAGATATTTTAAATAGTCCCTCATGTTCCACAACACTTTTATGTATCTCAACCAGTCAACGGCAGTTGAATGCACAGAATATTCAGATTTTTAAAATAGTTTCTCCCCCAGAGTATGGCAATCATTTTTACCTCATTGGTAGTTTAATGCCCAATAAATTATTTAAAATCAGAAACTAAACAACATGTGGTCTGACAAGCCGACTCCTGTTCTGCCTTTTAAAAATTCTTCAACAAACATCAGTTGAAGGCCTCCTGGGCTCTATCTGGACTTCGGTTGATTGCCTTGTCACGTCAAGCTCCACTAGAAGAGTCTGGGTATCTCTGCACAGACAGAGCACCTTGTATGTCTGAATGTGAGGTGTTAATCCTCCAGTGGAGAAGGAAATCTTTTTCCAAGTTCTTGCCACACGTTACCTCCTGTATCATCATGGAAGCAGGTCCAGGGGAAAATGATTCAGATACCCTCTGACCTAACAGATCTTTTATCCTGTTTTCCTTTTAACAATAATGATATCGTAACATTGATATTGGTGATTCAGACTTTGCCAAAAATGGTCTTATTAACTAAGCAGATAAAGGAAATATTGCCACATGCAGCTCACTAGAATGCTTTGATAAAAGTCTCCCTTTGTCTGGCAAATGAAGCTAAGGAAACTCTCTGTTTCCTGATATCTACATATCATTGTGAGCCAGGGTTTTGAAACCTTTTGCCTTCAAAACAAAGAGCTGAAGTCAAAAAACGACAGGCGCATGCCCACATCCAAGTCCCATGTTCTATGTCTGCTTAAAGACAAACTCCGGCTGACTTCATATTGAAATTTACTTTTGGACACAATCTAATCTGACCTGTTTTTTGCACATTTTTGGATGGATTTAAATTAAATTTAGGAAATAGCCACAAATATTTGCATGAAAAATGAAAGTGAGCTGTGCAAAATACACTTTTTCCTAAAGATTGTTTTTCTATTTTGACTTCATGAGGGAGAGTCAATACGAATGCATAATTTTGTTGCTCAGCTCATGGGCATTTTCAAAGAGGACCCACATACTAAAAAAATCCGATTGCAAAAAAACCAAGACAAAACAAAAAGTCAGATTCCCATAGGGGTCTATGTCCCAAAGAAAGGTTAAGTATCACTGTGTTAAACCGTGAACTCTGGAGAAGTTTCTGGTTAAAAGAAATACGTAGTCTTGTATAGCCTTCCATGAGAAGTGGCTGCTCACAAACATTGAATGAAACCACCAGCTAGAAGTAATTACTTAGAGCTTTGCACTTAGAGGATGCATTTCCTCTCATGGACCCAATCTTTTCCACAACGTGACAGGTAATTTGGTCTCAGAGCAAAGTGGCAGACCTGAGTAAGGCTCAAATAAAGGGAGAGGACTCACCAGTTCATTAAAACCAGTGAATACAACTCACTCCATTGTGAATATTGTAGATACATGTCTCCCCATACTGCGAACATCTTCAAATTATTGTCTATTTATTTATTTAGCGGGATGAGGCATAAAATGGAAGGACATACCATTGTGCAAAACTGCCAGCTGTATAAGGATGTAGGGAATACTGCTGAGGTTGACAGGGTGTGGACAGAGATCCTATTACTGCCTTGGGTCTTCCTCACTCTCTCCTCCCTCTGTCACCCACCCTCACTCTCTTCCTTGCCCCCTTCCCCGGCCCTGTGTTCTCATGTTAGCACCAGCCTCAGATTATAGGAAAGCTATAGCTCTGTAAATGGCCTGAGGGAGGGACAGGCTCACATTTCATTCGCCTGGAAATTTAGAATTACAAATTAATCTACAGGAAACAATTGCTTGAGCAATTTAAAACTGATGTGGGCAACAGTCCACCCAGTCCCCTTCCAGTGGATGCCAAGGCGGAGTGACGGAGGGGGCTGGTGTGCTGTATTGTGCCTCTTCATGCAGGGCCTCACCGACAACATTTTAGCTTCCTTGAAGGGTTAAGGAGGTAATTGAAAATGTGTATAGCATTATGCTTCTAATACAGCTACATTCATTTTTGACTTGATGAAATTATCAGCTATTTAACAGCCTTTTACGTTGTTTTGACTGCAACATTTTCCTTTATTCCTTAATGTAAAAATGCCAACTGCAGGATTCCTGTTTGCTGGTGGGGGTTGGCTGCTAAAAAGAAGCCTAGACAAGGTGATACACACACAAGATGTGCTCTCAGGAGACAGGTGCTACTTTTGACTCTTTGGAAATTACTAGAACATTTAAATTAATTTCTCTCTCTCTCTCTCACTTAGCATCTGCTGAAATATTTGCTTAGGTGAAAAGACCTCGGATCCAGTGTTTTTTATGTTGAAAGCGACAAGCATCTTTACACACTTTGCTTTATTCAGTTTTATTCATGTATAAATGGTATGTCAGCAACATTTCAAGAAGTGATATAAAGTATTGATTTTATATCCATGATAGATTCCTGCGTTTTGAAAACTTGGGCAATTAGGAGTCACAGTTTTCTCTATTAGTTTTTAAGGGCCCCAACAGAGGACAGAGCCAGCTCTAGGCATGGTTAATTTTAACGTGTGTATAAGGAGACTTCATTACATAGCCAGTATTTTAGTTAAGTTTTATCTTGGTAGTAGTAGCACATTCTTTCTGTTACTACTCCTTGTGACGGCCAGCCTTCACTGATACCTCTTTCATTATAACTCAAATCAAAGACAATCATGGAGAGTCTGAACAAAGTGGGAGTTCTTAAGAAGGAAAGACTTTTTACAAGAGAAGGACTGGGGAAGCTTTCTGGCATTGCCCGGGTATTGGAGAAAAGGGTAGGATGTGGGTGGGCCTGGATGAGGGAGGAACATTCTGATCACAGCTAGAGTGAAGTGATGGTGAATGACAGTGTGCACATTGGATGCTGTGCAGACGTGCTGGGAACGCTGTGGAACCCAAGCCAGATGGGGGGCAGAGAAGTATCCTGGAAGGTGGGTGGAGGCAGACCATGGATGGCCTGTCTCGAGCTGGTGAGTGTGCAATTCTTCACCAGCTGGTGGAAAGTCGCTGAGGACTCTGGAACTCAGGGTACTGTGGCATACGGTCCACTCATATCTTCCAGCCCAGAAGCAGAAAAGATTTGGGAAGAGAGATCAGAAGACAGGCAAATGTGAGTCAGCACCAATTCCCTCTCCCCCCACCCGTTTTTTTTTTTTTTTTTAAGATTTTTTTATTTATTCATGAGAGACACAGAGAAAGGCAGAGACGACACAGGCTTCCCAAAGGGACTCTGGGATCATGACCTGAGCCAAAGGCAGACACTCAACCACTCAGCCACCCAGGTGTCCCCCTACTTTCTTTGTTAAGACCAAAGAATAACTTTAAAAAGAGAAAGCAGAATATATCATGATACATTCTAGAAAAGCTCTAATCTTTTGGTCTTAAATTTTCTTTTTGTGTCATAATCACATGAAGATCCCCATGTCTTTTCCTGTCTTTCTCTTCACTTCTCTGCTGGCCACACCCCTCTTGTCTCTACTTAGCCTCATGAGGGGGCATTCTCATCACCAAGCTTTATGGAACCCAGTGCCGAATTTCCTAGACCCAAAGATGCTTTCATGTGACTGGATGTGAGATGACACAACTTAGCTCAAGTTGGTCATCAGCAAACAATTTATTGTTGTTGTTATTATTATTATTGTTATTGTTGTTATTATTATTATTATTTTGCTTAGCTCTGTAGCTCTATGATTCTAATCTTCTCATCTGCCTGGAAATTCTGTTCCCCAGTTTGAAGGGCAGTGATCTCAACAGATGGGACAGTGACCCTTTCAAATAATCTATATTATTACATGCCTCTGATAGGAAATTAAGAGCTCTAATCTTACTTTCTAATGGAACCAGTAACTTATGGGACTCATTAGTTAACTAGCCCCTTTAATGACCGGTGCTTACCAAAAAGCATAGGGATTTTAGTTTTATGTTCAAAGCTCTGTTTCAGAATAGAAGGAAGGTATTTGCTGAATTGACCAGCTTATCCTCAGTCATGCATATATCTTTCCCTCAAAATTATTCTTGCTTTTCTTGGTTTAACCTATGTCTGCTGATGAATTCCTTGCTACATACTTTCTTTCCATGGACAACTAACCAATATATTTAGTCTCTCTACCAGGAAAGAACATAAAACACAACATGACTTTTATACAGTATTTTTTATTTATAAAATTGACCTTTTGCTTGAATGGACAGTTTTCCTCTTTATATTTGATGCATACAACCGGGAACATAATCAGAAGATTCCTATTGATTGTTCTGAAGCAATTTAGTTCTGGTCATGGTTGTACTGGATTTGCAATTATACTGAGGAGAGGTATTATTGACTGGGCCTGGTAATTACCACACTGACATGGGATTCAGCCAGAGGTGAAACTACCCTACAGCTCCATGTTGGTGTTTCTCTTATAAAAGATTTGCGCCGGTTCTTCCAAACTACGGAAGAGCAACATATGATGCTATGCATGTTTTAGTCACACAATTTATTTCACTATGCAGTTCATTTACTTTTGAGTATAAGCAGCTTGAGATACCTGACTTAGGAGGGGGCAAACATTCAGGAGGTTAATTATCGACCCATGACACATACACTTTTGTCTAGTAAAACAAATAGGTCACCTTTTGTATTAAAACAATGGTTTCTGGACAGGTCTTATAAGTAGATGGATTACTCTTGCATGTGTTTAATCAGATTGAATGTGGCCTTAAGTAGTGAGTCTATTTTTAATATGAATTTGAATTTCTTAGTTCATGTTAAATAAATAGTAGTGGATAGCCCCCTAGCAATAACTCTGTGTTTATGCTTAGAAAACAGAAATGTTTTATGCACAGTAAACTCAGGTATAATTGGTAGTTTTCAGTAAGAAATTCAGGGAAACATGCATATAAATAAAGGTTATGTGGAACAAGCATTCTCTTTTACTTAACAGCGAGCCTGTATATAAAGAAAAAAGTGCTAATGTGAAAATCCACTGGTCCAAATGCAGAGAAGGTTGGCTTAACTATAGACAGCAGGGTATGCACACAGAAAACAGGAAATGAAAAATATATTGTTCATACTTCGCTTATGATTAACAAAAATCTACAAGTTCAAAGTAACTCCCGAATAGTAATTCCCAAATATTATGCCTCTGCATTTTACCTAATATGCTTACTTTTATTTCCTAATTAAAGTTAATATGATCGGAGTAAACCATAGGAATATTGTAAATGAGACTCTTCATATCTAGAACAGAAGGCTATTCTCTATCAACTTTTTTTTTTCTTTAAAGATTTTACCCATTTATTCATGAGAGACACAGAGAGAGAGAGAGAGAGAGGAAGAGACATAGGCAGAGGGAGACACAGAGTCCATGCAGGGAGCCTGATGCAGGACTTGATTCTGGGACTCTAGGATCACACCCTGAGCCGAAGGCAGACACTCAATCTCTGAGCCACCCAGGCATCCCTTCTATCAACTATTGATGCAATATGCCTTCAGGTTTTGTTTAAAAAAATACAAATTATGATTATAACTTGAAAGTTCAAATGGGAAACATTGTCAGTTGCTTCTGCCTGTAGAAAAAAATTCATTTAATTTGCAAAATCCAGATATTTCTTCTTTGCTCTTTTGGTCAGTTTTAGATCTGTTGTACTTGTATCTGAAGCTGGTTTATTTCACCAAAGATTCAATTCAATGAAAGACTACTGTTTTTTCATTGTCTCATGAACTGCAGTAATTCTAGGATCAATATAACACCCTTAAAGGGGTTGTACTCATATCTTTCTGGACAGAACTGTTATTATTATAGAGTGTAGATAGGATAGTTCTTTAACAGAAGATCCATCCAACAACTAAGAAATTCCTCATAGAGCTAAGAGATCTTGATCACATGACATTTCTGATATCATCTACCCCAGCCACAAAAGCACCAATTTAGGAAAAGGCGTATTGTAGAAGATGTAGCCCAACCATGTCCAATCCATCAGACTCTCATGTGAACCAGACTATTAAGAAATCTGTGTTTGCTACCTTATGAGTAAGACAATGTTTTAGAAGACTAGCTTTGGGGCACCTGGGTGGCTCAGTCTGTTAAGCATCTGCCTTCTCCTCAGGTCATGATCTCAGGGTCCTGGGATAAAGCCCAGCATCAAGCCTCGCATTGGGTTCCCTGCTCCTCAGGGAGTCTGTTTCTCCCTCTCTCTTCTGACCCTCCCCCACCACCATCCTGTTCACATACTCTCTCTCTCTTTCTCTCTCTATCTCAAATAAATACAATCTTAAAAAAAAAAAAAAAAAGAAGACTAGCTTTGAGGAGCTGGACCAAATAGAGATAAAGCCGTATTAAATGATTTCATTGTGGTGCAATTAACACAAAGAAGATAAATAACTGAACTTTGTGGTTATAGGACGCACACAAATTTCTGCACAGTTATATTGCCAGGAGGGCCCCTGGCCTCTCAGGGAGCCTTAGAGTACTGATGACTCGGTGCAAACCCATTACCACCACTCAGAAAAACAATGTTCATCAGGGAAAACAGTGAAACTGTCTTAGCTAGAGATACTTGAGGAAATATGGCAAATTAGACTGCGTCCCGGCTTCTGACATGTGAGAGGAGCATGAAGAAGGGAGGCTTTCTCTTCTGGCATGCAGAAATCACTGAGGATGCAATAACTCAGATGAGCAAGTTTTATCTGAGGTATTCAGACAATTTGGGCAAAAGCAAACGTTTGGTTTAAATTAAGTGGATAAGAGACTCAGTTCCTTACTTTGTTTTTGTTGACAGGCCTGGGTTGATGCATGCAGAGAAGACGAACAAGTATTTCCTACTTGAGACTCATTAAAATATTTGCAGAGCTTTACTACTATTTGCGAAGATCATGCAGGGAGATGTTAGATACAGAATATCTTAATCTCTTTAACTGGACTCTACGCTCCTGCCTGCCATAGAGGGATTCTCATATTTCTTAGCCATTCTATATCTAGCACAGTACAGAGCATATAGGGACCAACCTCGGATTCTCTGTTAAATAAAATTAGTAATTAGTCACTATTACTATTGCTATCTTCCTTTGCTATAGAATATTTGAACCCCTCCTTGTATGTTATACAGAATTATCAGTTAAGAACAAAATAAAAGTTTGAGTGGAGTCAAAACATCTAAGTGATTTTTTTTTTTTTTAGAGGATTTTGCGGGCAGCCAGGGTTGCTCAACGGTTTAGCGCCACATTCGGCCCAGGACGTGATCCTGGGGACCGGGGATGGAGGGCTCCCTGCATGGAGTCTGCTTCTCCCTCTGCCTGTGTCTCTGCCTCTCTCTCTTTCTGTCTCTCTCATGAATAAATAAAAAATCTTTAAAAAAAAGAGGATTTTGCAGACAGAACAAAAGATGTTGTGTAATTTTCAAACTAACATAAAATTGAAATGAAGGGGCAGCAGAAACTGGGGCAAATAATCCACTTCTTCCCCACCCAAGGTAGGTGCCCTTAACATTCTCAAAAATCATACCAACAGTGATATAGTTAACTCAGCATTTTGGGTACTTTTAAACTTCAATGATCTTTTAGCAAGTCTTATTATCTTGGGACAGCTTGATGCTCCATGATGTTACCCTAATCATTTAAAAAAATTATTTAGGGGCACCTGGGTGGCTCAGTGGTTGAGTGTCTTCCTTCCACTCAGGTGGTGATCCCAGGGTGCTGGGATTGAGTCTTGTATCCAGCTGCCCGTAGGGAGCCTGCTTCTCCCTCTGCCTCTCTGTGTCTCTAATGAATAAATAAAATATTTTTAAAAACGATTTTATTTATTTGAAAGAGAGCGAGTTTGAGAGGAAGCACAAATTGGGGGAGGGACAAAAGGAGAGGGAGAAGCAGACTCCCCGCTGAGCAGAGAGCCCACCATGGGGCTTGGTCCTAGGACCCTGAGATCATGACCTGAGCCCAAGGCAGATGATGCTTAACAGATAGAGCCACCCAGGTGCCCCTACCTTGATCAATCATTTAAAACACGAAGCTTCAATTAGTAGTCTCAGAACAAAGAGAAATGCAAACGGACAGATTTAAAACTAACAACAAAAGCTACCTTCTCGGAAAAGGACTGCACTTGTGTGAGTTTCATACAAAAGCGCAGAAACTAAAGTATGACACAAGGTGCTGTCTTTCTCTTCATAGACGCACCTGTATGGATGTGCATTGATATATCGAAAGGCGGCAGTCACCATTTTAAATCCAGCTACCTGGGGGATCCCTGGGTGGCTCAGCGGTTTAGCCCCGCCTCAGGGGCTAACCCAGGCCCAGGGCGCGATCCTGGAATCCCGGATCGAATCCCACGTCGGGCTCCCGGCATGGAGCCTGCTTCTCCCTCTGCCTGTGTCTCTGCCTCTCTCTCTCTCTTTCATAAATAAATCTTTAAAAAAAGAGAAATAATAAATAGAGCTACCTGGGTGTCTGAAAGTCAGTATCACACAGCTTAATCTATTTTAAAAAAAATATTTTATTTATTTATTCATGAGAGACACAGAGAGAGAAGCAGAGACACAGGCAGAGGGAGAAGCAGGCTCCCCTGGGGGAGCCCAACGGGAGACTCGATCAGGCCAGGATCACGCCCCGAGCCAAAGGCAGATGCTCAACCGCTGAGCCCCGCAGGCGCCCCGCTCACTCTAATTTTGCCAGAGTTGTGGGGGCCTGCGGAACTCTTATATTTGCAAAAACTGACTTAGAACTTTAATGCGCGGTAACACGGGATTGACCCAGGTGGGGTTTTCTTTAGAAATGAGGCGCTTGGGAAACCGTGAATCCTCTTTGGAGGGACCCCTGTATGTCCCCTCCAGCCCGTGTGCGCGGCGCCCGGCCCGTGGCCTGCGGGGGCACCGCGGGGCGCGGTCAGCCGCTGAGATGGCGAGCCGCGTGCCTGAGGAATGCTGCACCGAACTGTTGCTCCTGTCATTAAAAACTCAACTAGGCAGAAAGCTAGGAACGGCGCAGTTGACAAAGATAAAGCCGAGAGCTCTGTGGCTTATCCTTAATTAGGTGTTGGCATTGGTTCTTGTCAAACAACGGGCCGAGTGTGCGCTGCAGCACACTGACGCACGCAGGCAGCCCTAGTCACAGCTGGAGAGAACACAAAGTGCATTCAAGCTGGCACTGAAAGGGATTTAGATAAGTACTCGAGGTAACAAAAATCGAAAAAGGAGCATGATAGCAATGGAAGCTTTAGATGAATTGCAACTGAGTGCACCTTTATTACAGCTTATCAGCCTCCAGACAGCTACAGACCGACCTTCCTAGCGCATTTCTCTTCGTGCTCTCCTGGATTAAAGGTCAAAGTAACTCAAATTTATACGTCCTGTCTCGCTGTCTCGGGCTCTCCCGTGGCTCACACCGAGGCACCACACAGTTCAGGGATCGGGTGTCCCCGGCATGAAAGCTTCTGCTCTTTGACGGAGGCAAAGCCCTTTTCTCATCCAAGAGGTTCCATTTATTTAAAATAATTCTCTTGCGGGGGAGAGGTTGCAAATAAGGCGCGATGGAAAGGTCACAACAACGCTACTGGCAGAAATCCGCGCCCCGCAATGGGCCATCCCTAACCGCTCTGGTCCATAGGGTGGTTCTCTTCTGCGTCCATTTGACATATCTGAAGACCTAATATCCTGGTTTATTAGAACACTGTCTATATGGATTCTCAACATACACAAAAGCTGTGTGTTTTCATAATATGTATAAGCACTTCAGACGGTAAGCTGTGCACATTGCAGCTAGCAGATGGTAGCTCTTATCGCAGATAAAAGCACATATATATGTTTCTGTAACTACACCCTCAGAGAGAACGGATAAGAGAAGAATCCTCTCCACATCACAGCTTACATTACCCATCTACTTAGGCAGCAAA
The DNA here is from genome assembly GCF_018345385.1 of Vulpes lagopus. Lineage (NCBI taxonomy): Eukaryota > Metazoa > Chordata > Mammalia > Carnivora > Canidae > Vulpes > Vulpes lagopus. Next base: position 117,546,011 of record NC_054830.1, on the reverse strand, counting down.
CAGCATATGTTTTACTGCTGTGGAAAGGCTGTACTTGGGAGGAAAATATGATTAAAATAAATGTAGAAATAACCCAATGGATACATTTTTTTTAAAAAAAAAAGTGTGCTCAATCCTGGAAGTTGGGAGTGTGTGTGTGTGTGTGTGTGTGTGTGTGTGTAGCAGGGGAACTTTGCATATTCGGAAAGTTACAATAAAGAGCACATCTTGGGGTTGTCAGATCACATGCAAGATGCCCAGTTAAACTTCAAATGAACAGTGAATAAATGTTTGACGTAAGTATTATACCACTATTGCATATTCCACGGTTCATGCAATATCTGGGCTACACTTCTACTAAAACATCATAAGGCGTGTATCAGAAATTTAAATTTAAATGGGCGTCCTGTATTTTAATTTGCTAAATCTGACAACCACAGATCCTAGCTGCAGTTATTGAAGTGTTTAACCAGTGTTCCCAGTGTTCCAGGTGAAGGAAACCGTCAACAGGAATATCTATTTTGGAGTAGGTATGGGAATGATTCCAGGCTCTGTGTGTACACAAAACCAGCAAGGGTCTTGAGCATTTGTTTGAATGCTGCAGTCAATAAGAGACAGTATGGATAATTTAGGACACATATACTGCACCCCCCCCCCCCACTCCCCAACCCTGCCTCTAGAAGTTTAGATCCCGGTTTGGAATTATCTGGATAATTGTTTCACATGGGTATCTAACTCAGCTTTTTAAAAAAATTATTTATGAATTTGGTTTATTATTTCAGACTAAGATCTATTTGCACTCATAAAAAAGGAGACAGACTTTAAACACTCCACATGTACACATTTGTATTCTTATGGTGAGATCAGCATTCAACTAGAAGGTTAAATGGAGTTCAGATAATTTCTTGTTTTATTCTTTGCTCTGGCTTTTGTCTCATGTCTTGCAGCAAAACTGAATAAAGATGTCTCCATTTTACACCCGAAGATTCAATTACTTTTCGAATGCCGGGTAAACATCTGCAGATGAACGATCTTAACAAATGTATTTTGATTCCACACAAACTTATGTGACACTTTTGTTTTCTCTCTCTGAGAGCAGAGAATAGATTCAAGTCTGCTTTTCTGAGCCTGAGCACTGCATTTTTGGCAGACAGCCAGCCAATCTCTGCAGTCCAATGAAACTCTGATCCCATCTGCTCCAGCAGTGCAATATATTCCACTTCAGGTCAAAAGCAGGGAGCCAGCAGTATTAACATTACACTAATCTGGAAAGACATTTTCACTGGGCTAGATAGGCTAATGTTACACAGGCTTTCAAAGCTCCAAGGGTAAGGAGCAACAGTAATTGTCGGGGGAATACTCAGTGGGCAGTGGATTCTGGCCGAGAATATTCCAAGATGAGGCTAGATGGATGGATGTAAAGAATGAGGGAAAAAAGAACTATCTCTTAAAAAGCACAAGCCACTATCTTGTCAGGCGGGTATCTTCAATACAGCTTTGAATCATATAGTTAGCAATACAAGCTCTTTTATTCTTTTTTTTTTCAGGGGGTTGTTTACTCCTGTTCCCAAAACTTAAATGTGTGTGTGCCCATGCATGTGTGCATACTCACATGCAGGCACACATGCACGCACACACACTGCCTCAAAGCCTACTAATAATTGATGAAGACTACAATCTCCATTACAAAACCTGATGGAAATGGATTCCTCTCAGTATAACCTTGGCATTATGAAACCAGAACCATTCCCAAGCTCCTAAAAGATTTTTTAAATAAAAGGAAGCATGTGTCTAACCTCTCTCCTCCCCACCCCCAACCCTCCTAACTATTTTGCTGTTTGTAGAAAATATGTTCAGTTTGGGGATATACAGCTCTGTAATCAATTGCTCGTTAAACATAACCTACCAAGGACTTTATTATAGGCCCTTGATGCAAAATATACTGAGGGAAAATACTCTGAGAGCAGATTAATGTATACAGTGGAAATTTAATACCAGTAACCAAATGGGTCTTTCTCATTTCCCTAGTTCTGTGGTTGGGGGTGGGGGGAAGTAGTTTAAGATTCATGCCTTTAGGCACATCAGAAACCATTAAGAACTACATTTCAGGAAATTGTAATGAATAAAAATTCAATTTAGACTCCTTGATTTTCTTTTAGCAGAAGACGAAAAATGTTGGGCTGGAAATGAACTGTTTGAAAATCCCCACAATTAGGAAGTATACAGCTATGTTTTTGCCATAATTTAAAGTTATTCAGAGTTGATGTGAAAAACTACTTTGCGCCAGAATAATAGATTTTCCTCTATTTGTAACTATGCGATCTCTATAATGTAAGAAAGTAACAAAACATACACATAATCTCAATTTTCTTTCCTGGTAACAGAAGCCAAAATAGAGGATCGTATATTTTGAATAAGTTTTCGCTTATCTTTCTTTTTTTTAAAAACTTAAATATGAAAGCTGTTTGGAAATTAGTAAAAAAAAAAAAAAAAAAGGACTTTTCAACCTCAGAAAGTAATAAAAATCTGGCAAGCATTTTTATTGTACCGGTTTAACACTTAGCGTCCCTATCTTGTCACGAAAAATCGCTTGTACAAGGCACTAAATTTGCAGAGAATTGAAGACCCTCCCCCTCTAACCTTTTTTTTTTTAGTTCCTCCGTCTAAATGGAAAATTCACACAGGGCACAGATGAATGAATATGCATGAGTCTTCATGCATTGATATACATATGATTTCTCGTCTACAAAGACTGGTTTGGAAGACTTGTTATCTGACCAGGAAAGCCTGTAGTAAGTTGAGATAACGGAGACCGACTCCCATCCCCTCAGCCTTTGCAATTGCTTTATATTCTAATCACTGCACTAAGCATCTGTCCCCGGCAGGCAGCTTGTTCAATCTAGCAGATAACGGATGAATGCAGCCCACGGTGGCTGCTGGCCCTTCGCGCCGGAGCTGGCGGTCCATTCCTCTGATTAAACAGGCAGCGGGAAGGAGCTCTCGGAGCTGTAATTGCCTCCGTTATGAAACATCTTCACCTGTTAGCCAAAGCTAAGTTGAATCACAGCAGAAATTATTAACAGTGGCTGTTTTCAAGCCAGCTTAATTTGAGCCGATGCTGCTGTTCACTTAACACAGATGAATCGGTGTGCAGGACAAGAGCCTAAGCGGAGATGACACCCCGATGAATATTCGCTCCCAGCCCTGCTGCGGGGAGCTGGCTCGCGCAACCACACACAATTGTCCGAAAGCGAAACGGGGCTGGGCCCCTCTGCCTCCCCTCGTGTCGCAGGAGAACTTCCTGACCGGTGGCAGCTTGTGACAGCTAAATCATTTTTTCAATTAGTTTCCACCAATGTTGGCAAACAAACTGTTTTTTTTTGGGGGGGGGGGGAGGGGGCGTGCACGATGCTGTTGGAAACACTACCCTGCTTCAAACGTGGCCAGAAACCCTCTTCTCCAAGAGCCGAAAAGGCATTAAAATTTAATGGTCTGCTTTCATTTTCTCTGCAGTGTGCTTCAAGATGATTATAAATTATAGCATTCTGCTTACTTTTGACGGAATAAGTCATGTATCAGCATTTGATTTAGAAGCAATGTGTGCTTGACATATGAAACACATCTTGCAGATGTGATTTATCACAGAGCTCTTTTTTTTTTTTTTTCCCAGAAGAAAATAGTGGTGCAGGAGGGTCACCGCTGTGACAGTAACAGCCATCCTTAGAGTGGGGGTATGACTGTAGCTCCAGAGAATGAATTGTAAAAGTCTGAGAAGTCTGAATATAACCAGATTTTCCCAATTGAGGAATCCCTTTGTGTGTTCTCTGAAGCTTGACACTGTTCTCCAAGATTTTGCTTTATTTATTTATTTTTTAATTTTTTTTCTGGGAAAAGAGGAGCCAGCCATTACTAGATATGGGAGTATTGTTTCCCAAAGTGGAGGGGGGCGTTTGGGACAAGAGGTTCTCCTGCAATCCCAGGGCCGTTTGGGAAGTTGCTGGTTTGTAGGGTCTCCTCTGGCAGAGGGGACCAGGGGTTGAGGGCAGAGGCAGGGTTTTTCAGTTGAGTGGGTGTGGGGCTAGAGGCATGGAATATAAAGGCAGTGCCTGACTCTCATCAGCTCTTCTATTTCTTTGCTTTACAGGTTATGTTTGCTGGCAAACCGAACTGCAACCTAGCCAATCCATTTATATCAGCATCTTTTTACCATGGGTTCTGATGGCGACAGCCAAAAGCATTGTGTGGGGCCCTAGTGATCACTAAGTGGTTTAACCAAACCATCGGCTGCACCATGTTTTATTTATCAAGTCTCACTAATCACTACAACTGAGCTGCAAAAATCCCCCATATTATTTCAAAATCATCCTCTTACAGTACAAGGTGTAACTTAGAAATACATTCCCCTTCTTTGTCTGTCTATCTTTGTCAAACCAAATGTACATGTCACTCATCTCTGTGCAGCTTTATCCACACCTCCAGTTGCTTATTCATGACCTTATCTGTCTAGACAGTTTATTCTGGTACTTGTGATGTTATAGTGTAATTATCTGTGGTCTTTCCCCCTCCTCCTACTATATTTTCTTAAATAAATATAGTTAAATATTATTTTCTAAATAAATGTAGTTAATGGTAACTCTTAACCATTTTCTTTTCCTCAGTCACTAGTATACAGCCTGGCACAAATAGATTCTCATTAACATTTCTGAGTGAATCAATGTTGAGTGAATAAGTGTATAAATGAATACATGTGTAAATGAATGAATACTTCGGGCCCAAGGAAGAAGTGAGAGTGCAAAGCAGTGCTGACAATAGTCCCCTATCTGTTTCTTCTTTTCATATGGAAAAAGAAATACTAGTTTTTAGCTGGGCATATGGCTTTCTGGAATAAAGACTTCATTTCCCAGACTGCCTTGCAGCTAGAGACAGCCATTTTCTAGATGTAGTCAATGGGATGTGGGTGAAAATGGTATGGTAAGTGACTGACCTTGCTCATGGCCGGGAAGAGGTTTAAGAACTCGAGCACTGGCAGTCATTTTGGACTCTAGGGTGCCATTTGGACTGAAAACCCTGTAAAGCAGAACAACAAGACAAGGAATTTGAGGCTTTGAGACCACAGAGAGTAAGTATATAAGCCCTGCACGGATTACTTCCAGGTTTCCAGAATATGGGAAGGGGGGCAAAACAACTACCCCATATCATGCAATATTGAATTGAAATCCTTACTAGGGTTTACCAGTAGGACTAGCTACATCATTTGTGACATTCCATGTGAATAATTTTTGAACAGAGGAGCTCACTGGTCAAAAAACTGTTAAGAATTTCAAGACAGGAGGAGGAAAGATGAAAGGAAGCTCAGAACTTGTGTGATAGAAGCACCCCTGAGTGCTAGGCCTAATACCATCTGACAATTGCCAAAACTTCTCTAAACTCATTTTGCATCAATCCTATTAAACTTACCTACTAAACTTTAGCTACATCAGCCTTCTTTCTGTTTCCTGAAAGTCCTAAATCCTTTCCTGCCTTACTTAGGACATTTGCACTTGGCTCCTCCAAGCTGAGAACACTCTGCCATAGATGACTACAATCCTCGCCCTTCTCATGCTGGTTCCTGCTCTGCCTTTATGAGACAACAAATCAATGTGACCTCCATACAAGAGTCCTCTTTCGGACCTCTTTACCCCCAGGGTTCTAAGTGCCTTTTTACTTCTTCTGTAGCACACCTAGACCAGTAACCCATTATATTGCTTCCTTGTTTGTTTCCTTTTAAAAACTACCCCGTTCTCCTGACTACAATATAAGCTTCCAGAGGGTAGGTACTTTCTGTGCCTTACTCACTGCTAAGAAATCACAGTGCTCCTTAGAACGGCTGAGGAGCTGTCTAAATATTTGATGTAGGGTGAAGGAAGCCAACCTCAAGCACGTGGGCAGTTGAACTAGATCACTTGGGTTCAAGAAGAGATTTCTGTTTTTAAAACATTTTACCAATTTATCCTATAATTACTTGATTTTCCGTATTTGGTTATATGGAAGTGGCCATGCAAAGATAGAGTTATGTGTGAAAATGTTTCTTGGATTTGTCAGATAAGTGAAAAAGGAGAGATCTCCTCTTTGCTGGACATCTGTCTGTATTGTGATGAACACACACACACACATACACACACACCCTGAGAACAAAAACTACCTATTCTTCTCTCTCACAGTTTACTGTCTATACTAACATGACTAACATATTAAGTATTCCTTATCTTCATTAGCATAGCTGTACTCTTCCAAGAGAGTCTTGCCCAAGTAAATTAATGAGATTATTCATTACAAGAACTTTATGAAATATCCATCAATTTTCAAGAAAAAGCGACAACAAATATTTTTTGCCCTCAGATTCTTTGACTCCCTTACCTCCAAAACCATTACTGGTTCTTCCCACCAATTGTGGACTTTTATCATGATCCTTAACCAACTCTAATCAAGTCCCCGCATTGGAAGACCCTTTTTAGAACAAACTTTCCACTCTCAATAAATTTTGATTTTGCCTTTCCTTTCCAAGATCCTGTCAAAGGCAAGGTGGTATTCTCCATTACTGTAATAAGCAATTCAGCTTTATCTTCTCAAGGGTTATATTGCTAACAGTTGGGGAACTGGTGTTTGACAAGTTTCATGCAGTTCTTTCTTTACAAAAAAAAAGTATGAGCTTATGAATATGATTTTTCAGAATGATCAGTCACAATTATTTGGAGAGATAAAAAAAATGCACACCCTCTTTCTTTCTCTCAAAAGAAGTTCTGGCCTTATAAACATATCAAGATCAAAGGCTTATATAAATGGTAACGTACAATACCCTTGTAAGTCAGAGAATATACAAACATATTTCCACACTCTCATTGCCAAATATGGCAGCCATTAGACACATGTGGCTATTGAGCACTTGACAAGTGCCTAGTCTGAATTGAGATGTGACCTAAGTGTATACCCCAGATTTAATGATTTAGTTTGAGGAAAGAATGGAAAGCATGTAAATAATAATTTTTTATAAGATTATTTAAAAGTAGTATTTTGGATATAGTGCAATATATGGATGTAATAAAATAGAATACTTTGATGTAATGTATACTGCATATGCATTAAATATATATAATATTAAAATTAATCTTAACCATTTCTACTTGTTAAAACTATGGCAAATACATAATTCCAAATGACATACGTTGCTTATATCACATTTCTATCAGACAATGCTGCTTTCTCTCTCTAGTTAAAAAGACACATAAAAACCAACTGTGGCAAACTGCATTATCAGTAGGGAGGCATGATATATATATATCATATATATATATATACACATATTTTATATGTGTATATATACACACATATTACATATATACACACACACATATATAATACACATATTTTGTCTTAGTTCTTCAACATTAAATGCTTATTTAAAGGTCCTTACTAATATGACCATAGACAATACTTTCAAAGCATAAAATATTCTTGGTAAATGCACTTTCCTGGTCTACTGGAAAGCATTAAGGGGAATTACCCATAAAGGTTGAAAATCATTTATGAGTTGTTTTGTTTTTGAATTAAATTTTAGTGGAAATTCTTCCATAGCTGACTTTGCAAGAGATATTTAATGAAATGCACCAAACAAGGAACCCCACACATTAATGCAACTGTGTAAAAAGCCAGGTAGATCTGTGATCCAACATGTAATTCAATTGTGCCAAGAGGCAGATGTAATCTGTCATTTTTCTCTATAGTTGGCTCTTTCGTCTGAAGAATGAGGACTGCCTAGTGTTCACATTGTGGAGCATAGAGAAAATATGCCTATCCCCCTTCTGTCCTCTTATCTGCTTCAAAATACCCTAAACCCACTGGTGTGAGTTCATCAGGGTGGTATACAATTTCTTCTTGGAAGATGCTTCTGGAAGGATAATGCTTACTTTTGACTAGGGTGAGACAGGGATGCGACAGTCTTGGCCACCGACTAAAGTTAAATCGGAACAGGGGCAGCACTGGGGCAAAGGTTTCTGACCTGAGGTGAAAGAAGAGAGAAAAGCTTGTTAGCACAAGTGAATACATAAAATGTCTCAGTACCCTGAGAGGAAGGAACGTCATGCTTTACCACTAAAGACAAGAAAACTCCACTTCATTGCCACTTAATCTTCTGCAACATGAGAGTCAAACGGAGAGACCACATAGCCCCCATCGGGTGACTAAGGTACTTGCTTAATTTTAATGTGTTGAGTTTTTGAGTTTCATCCTTCAAAGTGTTTCGTCCTCTGAAACTGTTTTCACGTTGCATATGTTTGACAGTAGTTTCTAATGTTAAAGTTCTCACATGTTGATAATGTAATGTCAATAAACCATAATTTCAACAGCAAATCTCTATTTCTAAGCTGTTCCCATCTAGAAGTTTTCTCATGTTTGAAACAGAGAAATAGGACATGATTGGGTAACAACATGATAGAGTAGTTCTGAACTTGGACTCTTCAACTCAGCTATTCTGGCAGCGTTGTGACTCTTTCCTTGATGAAACTTCCTTAACACTGTTCTGTGGTGTAAGGAATCAAGAAAAAAGTACTCTGAGAGCATTTCACAAGAAAATCATTTGCCCTTCCATGGTCCTTCTAAGTCACAGAACTGCTGCTTCCTTGAATACCTCACATCCCCATACCACTATTTTCTGAGGAAAAGAGAAAACCTCTAAGGCTGGAAAATTAGTCTTTGTCCCACTTTATGGGCTGAATTGTGTCCTCTTCAAATTCATATGCTGAAGTCACAACTTCCCACTAGCTCAGTATGTAACTGTATTTGGAAATAGGAACTTATTTAAAGAGGTGATTCAGTTAAAATGAAGTCATTAGGGAGGGCCTCAAATCAATAGGACTGGTGTCCTCATAAGAAGATGACATTAGGAGACAGAACCTCATGGAAGGAAGATCATATGGAGACCTCAATAGGAGAAGATGTCCATCTCCTTAGCCAAGGAGAGTAGCAGCCTCGAGAGAAACCAACCCCGCCAACACCTTGATCTCAGACTTCTAAACTCCATAATTTTGAGAAAGTGAACTTCCTTTGTTCAAACCATCCAGTCTATGGTACTTTATTATGGAAGCCCTAGTCAACAAGCATTCAGAATTCTGAAGCAAAAGTTTTGAGGGTCACTTTGATTCAACTAGCTGAGGCTGTGTGCCACCCCTGACCATTGCGACCAACAGCAGTAGGATTTGCCCCTGGATCTGGGAATGGGGAGGAGCTCTTCTCCAACCAAACCCTGGGGCTGAAGTTTGGGTGGGAGGATTCTTCTATGGCAAGTCTATAGGAATGGGCTCACCTTTTGTACCTACAACATTCAGAAAAATAGAGAATGCAACTCCTAGGATGGTGTTCTGTTCAAAGTCATGAAGATACGATGTTTAATCAGGCAAATTCTCCTACCATCACTGGAGATCTCTGTGTGGTTCATGAGTTCACTTCCTTGAGCCAACTGTGTGCTCCTGAAGCCTGCAACTATTTTTAAAATGTAACCTCTCCTTCAATATAGGCTATCCTTTACTCACAGTCTTACTTTAATCCAGGTATTTTGGGTTCTCTTACCACAGCCTGAATTTACAGCTGAGGACCAATAGTAAAAGAGGACTCACTAATTTACTACATTTGCCCCCATGGCAAAAGCCCATTGAGAGGATTTTATTGAAGAAGGAAATGGAGATCATACACTGCACATCATATAACAAATAATTTAGGAATACCTGGGTGGCTCAGTGGTTGAGCATCTGCCTTTGGCTTGGGGCATGATCCTGGGGTCCTGGGATCAAGTTCCGCATCAGGTTCCCTGCAGGGAGCCTGCTTTTCCCTCTGCCTGTGTCTCTGCCTCTCTCTGTGTCTCTCATGAATAAATGAATAATATCTTTGGAAAAAAAAAACCCAGTTTAATAAAACTCCTTACTGAAGATGAGCCAGCACCCTGCTCCTTTTTTGACCTCTCCATGCCCTCCACACCAGCGCGTGACTGCTTCAGGGCCTGGTCCGGATGGCTGCTACTGCTCAGAGTCTCTTCCTTGGAAGTCTACATGGCTACCATCCTCCCTAAGGCTTTTTGTTCAAACCCCATCTCATCTGTGAGGGCTCCTTTGACCACAGTGCTCTCTCTCTCTCTCTCTCTCTCTCTCTCTGTCTTACTTAATTTTGCAGCATTGTACTTGCCCTATATATTTCCTTGCTTCTAGGTCCATTATCTGCCTCCCTCTTTCAGAAGCTTCACAAGGGTGGGAAATTTTGTGTGTTCTATTTCCTGCTATATCTTTCATGATTTAAAATGCTGTCTGGGAAATAAGTCATGCAGTGAATTTTTGTTTAATGAACTCATGTGTTTTTCTCTTCAATAGCCAGTCACTGGGTCTTTTGCCACTGACACCTCCCCTACATGCCTCTCAACCCCAATGTCTACCGAGATAGAATTGCCTTAGAAGGCAGTAAGATGGTATGAAATATATGTGTGTATTTGTGTATATTACAATACATGTATTATATTTTATTATGTCTGTATTATACAAAAACCTGGCCCTTGAACCATGTGGGGGTTAGGGGCATGAGCCCTCCATGCAGTTCAAAAATCCACATACAACTTTTGATTCCCTCAGAATTTAACTACCAATAGCCTACTGCTGAACAGAAGCCTTCCTGACAACATAAACAGTCAACTAACAGGGTTTGTATGTTACATTATATACAATATTCTTACCATAAAGTAAGCTAGAGAAAATAGTAGGAAAATCACAATGAAGAAAAAATACATGTATAGCAATGTACTGTATTTATATTTAAAAAATCAGTGTATAAGTGGACCTGCTCAGTTCAAAGCCTTGTTCTTCAATGTCAACTGCATATGTATGTCCATGTGTACGTCTATGTTCATTCAGATACACTTGTTCTGTGATACTGTCCCTCTGTCTTGATTGCTTGAATCACCTGCCTGCCAGCAGGGGAAAAAACCACATGATCTTTCCAGGCTGAATCCAAGTTTCCCACTTGGTGACCCAGTGAAGCTATTTCTCTCCCAGTGAATAGTGTAAACATAAGAACCCAATGTTTTCTCATGTCTCCTTCAGTTGCTGATCAAAGAGAAGTCATAGCCATCAAATGATCACATTGGGGTGTTTTCTTTTTTTCAGCAGAATGTTTGTATCACTCTGAGATTTGTTTTATACTTTGAATTCATTTGCTTTCTTGAACCTTTAAAAAAACGACAGTACATTTCCCTTTGTCTTTTATATAAGACTCAATTTTTTTTAACATTGTCATAAGGCTCCCATAATCTGAAACCCATCTATGTGATTACTTTCCTCCTCAATCTTTCTTTCTTTCTTTCTTTCTTTCTTTCTTTCTTTCTTTCTTTCTTTCTTTCTTTCTTCCTTTCTTTCTTCCTTTCTTTCTTTCTTTCTTTCTTTCTTTCTTTCTTTCTTTCTTTCTTTCTTTCTTTCTTTCTTTCTTTCTTTCCCATATACTCTGGCTTCTTTCTTCCTCAAGCTTCCTATGCTCCCTCTCAGAACACACCACAGAATTTGAAGGTGAGGTTGAGCAGTTATGCTTGTCTTGATGTTTAAAGTCCAAATCCTTGAGCTGCCCCACACAGCACCAATACTCCTCTACCTCTAAGGCATAAAAAGGGGCTGACACAGAATTAGCTTCATGAAAATCAGTTGGGGTTCATTAGGTATAGGGAGAAGATGGAAAAATCATGAATTTTATGACATTCTTCTGGTACTCAGGCCAGATTCTCTGGTTGATGGAAAGAGGGAGCAGGTAATTTCCATAAGCATGAGGATGCACAGCAAGGTTTTTCTGACCTGACAGAGTCTTTTAAGTGTGGGACAGTCATGGTTTCACCAGTTACTATCCCATCATCATAGAAGAAGAAAGCCAGCATTAGAAGTACTAGTACCTATAAGAATCCTTTTCTATGTTCTTGGCATAGAAAAGGCAAGCTCAAAGGCAGCTCAGCACTTTTTTGCCATATGCAGCCCCCCACACCGTGCTCAAGATTGCAGCTGCTCCTCTTATGCTATCAGGGGAGCCAGGGTTACTAGGCAGAGAATTCTGTGACACACAGGTCTTTTCATATGCACTTTGCTTTGGCTCTGATGCTTACCCTGTGCTTGTTAACCTTTCCATAGGCCTCTAAACTCCATGAACACAGTGATAATGTTTATTTCGTTCACAACTCTATCTCCAGTGGCTAACATAATACCTTGTACATCATAGCACATAGTAATTATTCCTTACACTTATAAATGAATCTTTCATAGAACAAAATGTATACAATGAATAAAACTGATAAAAGGAAGAAAATTTGACACGTGGCTTTCCAAAGTCATGTACATGTAAGGCATTTTAGCTACCGTAGTCAGATATCATGACAGAAATCACAGAGGACATGCACATTTCCACTTGTGATAAACCACTGGTATGATATAGATAGGATTGGAAATCATACACTAAATTAAAATAACTATTTCTTAAGCATATGCAATTTGCTGTCACTTCAGTCAAAATTTCCCTACTTATTATAACACCCAATATTTAGTTCTTCTACTAAAGACACTAAAGTTCATTAAGGTTAAGGACTTTGACCAAACTGACACTGCTGGTTGGGTGCCTCAGTTGGTACTTCAGTATAGTGTACTCTTCCTGGCAAAAAGTCAGTAGCTTCTGTTTATATTTCCACAACAGAGTAACTGATGTGGCCATCCCAGGGGCTGTACTGGGATTCAGAAGATCCTGGAGGATAGTTCATAAGATGTTTTAGATAGCTCCATGATCTGAAATCTCACAAGGGCTAATGTAGCCAGAGCAGAGGGCGTTTTGGCTACAGACTGAAAAGGAAGAAAGAAGAAAGACTCAAGAGAAAATGGGAGGAGGTTTATGGGAGTGGCTGCCATCACCCAGAACATCTGTTTTCTGTAAGTGCCGGGGTAACACAGAACAGCTTTGGAAAATGTAGTTAGACCTGGGGTACAAGAACAATGGGAGCTTTCTATGTCAGATGACATGCCAGTATTCTAAATGAAAGAACTGATCTCTTAAATAGGATCCCTTCCTTTTTTAAACTTCTTTTACTTGACAGGGTTTCACTTCCAATCTCATTTGTGGTGATGCTAGGACCAACCTTTCAGAGAAGCTGTAAGGGAGATCTGTGTTTTGGTTTACATACCTGGAGGATGGGTTATGTAAGACTTATTTTTTACCAGAGCAGCTAGAACTACCCCCTCATTCCTTCTCAATCCTTCCCAAGTAAATAGGACTCAAAAGCAGGATCAGAGACAAGGAGCAAGAACAAGTCTTCATAAGAACCTAAGAAACTATAGACTCATGTGAATTGAGAGTTAAGTGTGGAGACCTGGAAGGGTCCAGGACACTGAGACAGGTTGAGGCCATTGAGGCTGCAGCTCAAGTGGACAGGCTTAGCCGCCGAAGTTCTCATAGTCATTCATTCATTCATTCATTCACTCATTCATTCCTTTTATATTTCAAATACGCAATGGAGAAAGGGAAAAGAACACTCAATAAATAGAAGGAGGAAGTATAGATCATTAGAGGTGTGAGGGTGAGAAAGAAGAATTGAATAGTAGTTTTGGGGGGGCCATACAGTGAAGTAAAAGTCCTCCAGTTTGTTTTAGGCAGTCACATGAGTGAAGAGACTGAGGATCTAGGAGTGATTAATAAAACAATGCCTGGATGATGTGATAAGACTCTATACCCAGATGGAGGAGTTGGGTTTGACAAGCTATAGGATACTTCTTCCTTTGAGACAGAGGGAGGAGATACTACTGTTTAACTCTTTCAGGAGGTCCTGTTCCAGAAAATCCAAGGTATGCTGTTTATTAAATAATCTAAAACACCAATTAGCTTCATATATTGTCATGGATCAATGATTAAAAGTTATTATGGAATGGGTAAATTATAAATCATCTAATGCTTCAACAATATTTACTTATTATTAAGATTTTGGGGTATAAAATCTTACAAAAAATACCCAGTTTCCACCCTCAGTGGACTAACAGAGTAATGGTGACAGGTAAGTAAATAGATCTTTACGAAGGTGCTTAACACAGTGATGAAGCTTGCACTGGGTATTATAGGTACCCCGAGGAGAGGTATCCTTCAGTGGCCGGATATATATTCATGTATGTATTTGGGTATACATGTTAATATCAGAAAAGAAGTTTTGGAAGTAATGTAATGAGGTAAACACATTTTAAAACTTTTACAACTTACTTAAAAAATTCACACGAGTATAATACATGTGCACGAGTATAATACATGTATAGAAAAGAAATTAAAAGAAACCAGAATGAATCCTTTTATCCAAAATACAGTATCACCAAAGAGTACTGGACTTAGTGTCAGACTTTGATGTGTGTGTGTGTGTGTGTGTATGTGTGTTTGTGAAAGACAGACAGACAGACAGACACTTTGGACAAACTTTATCACATCTCTGAGTATCAGTTTCCTCATCTGAAAAATGAAGAGGTTGGCTTCCAAGGCTGCTTAATCTCTGACAGCTTCTAAATCCAAGAATCTAAATCCAAATTAATATAGCACTGAGAGTATAAGTGATTTCTAATTGCTGAAGTATGAAAATTTTAAATAGGAAGACAAAATGGTCTACATAATTAGCTCTGACATATGTCTCCCTTTATGACAAAGGTCAGTCATTTCAATTTCCTCTGTCTTGCTTGCTCTGTCCCCAAAATGGGGATCACACTCTTGATACCTGCCTTTTTTTTTTTTCACGAATCTTTTGTCCAGATTAATAAGGACCTTATTTCCCTGAAGGAAATAGCTCACATGTTGGAGGTACATTAATTCTTTTAGGCCATTAGGGCACCATTTACTTAATTTGATTTCAAAGTGACAGCCATGTACCCTATTTTCCTTAGCAAGCTCATGACTTGCTTCAGTTTGAAATGCAGGAATGCTATTTAGAAGAAAGAGTATCAATAATCACAGAATCTCTAAAGAGATGCAGTTATGCTTTCATTTCCAGGTGTTTTTTCTCTTTAAAATATCACGCAGTTATTTACAACAGGCATTTAATTTCCCTTTACGTATCATTTACCAGATGGGAGACAGAGCTCAAGGTGGGAAAATTGTGAGATTTTATAAAATTAATTCTCAGAAGGACTGCTTTAGACTCATCTGAGGATATTAGAATCTTTATTAGGAGATACACAACAGGGGCACCTAGATGGCTCAGTGGTTGAACGTCTGCCTTTGGCTCAGGGTATGATTGCAGGGTCCTGGGATCAAGTTTCGCATCAGGCTCCCCACAGGGAGCCTGCTTCTCCCTCTACCTATGTCTTTGGTTCTCTTTCTGTGTCTCTCATGAATAAATAAATAAAATCTTAAAAAAAGTAGATACCCAACATAACTCAAAAACCTTTGCTACCAACCTGTTCTTCACTAGCAAGAAGGTGGCAGTTGGTCACTGCAATGTAAATATGCCATTTGGAGCTACAACATTTGCTGAATGAATTCAAGTCAAAGAACATCAGTTTAGTGCAAACTACCAGCAAGGCACTGTGTTAAAGGATATGAAGATTCCCTAAAAAGGTCTACAATTTAGAAGGATGGAAATCTGCAATCTCCCTAACTTCAAGAGGGGTCTAATTAGTGGTTCAAAGAGCTGTGGGAATTCAGAGCAGAGGCAGAAATGATAGAAAAACAGCACCTTTTTGGTGAGTCTTCACTCTACTGAAATAAAATATTCCCATTCAAGTATGAAGAGGGGAAAAGTCTGTCTTGAATTTTTCTCCCACAGCTTGAAAGAAGGAGACCTTAACTGTTGACAGAACACCATGCCTACATTTACCTCCCCAGATAGCGTCAAAGAGACAGATTGTATTGTTACTGGAATTACTGCAGACTGTGGCACTGAGGAATCACTGCTTGCTTCCTTTCAAGGTTTAACTTCTCCAACTAGTGTCCCATTCATGACTACAAGATCTAGAGGAGAAGTGGAATCTCTAGGTGCTTTCCAATTTGGACACGGACACTTGTGCGGAAATAGCAATTTTCCCTTCCTTCTCCTTTTCCCTGCTTGACATTTTAGCCTCCATTTTAGAGTGGAAGGAGAATGGATGCTAAAATGGAGAACTGGACCATTTAAAGTCTTAGAAGACTATGACTGCCCCTTCTGTTTTTCTGAAGCAATCTTACGAAGTAAATAACTAAAATGCTTGGAAAAAAAGTAAGAAAAATATTTTAAAAATTGCTAAGAAGTAGAGTAAGTATGTTATGTGTCAGATAATGCCATTTGATTTTCAAAAGTAGTTTTATATAGTTACAAGGCTAGTGGTATAGTGTAAAATTTCTGTTCCACATCCTTGCCAACATTGGGTAATATCTAACCTTTAAATTTTTAGTAATCAGTTGTGTGTAAAATGGTTTCCTAGTATGGTTTAATTTGCATTCTTCTGATTATAAATGAGATTAAGCATCTTTTCGCATGCTTATTTCCCTCTCCAATTATGGGCTTGAATTTTTTTTTTTTTAGCTTTTTTATCTTGTCGATGAGTAGGCATTCTTTCTGTGCTTATGATTCTAATTCTTTATGTATTATATGTATTGCTAGCTTCCTTCTATAATTTGTGGTTTATCTTTTCACTTTTTTTTATAATGAGTGTTGATAAACTAGAATTCTAAATTTAATGAGGTTAATCAATTTTATTTCCTGTATTTTGGGTTTTTTGTATCTTGAATTAAAAAACACTTTCTTGTCCCAAGATCATAAAGATATTCTTGTATATTGTCTTATTAGAAGTTATCAAGAATTGAAAATTTTGTGTAAGTCCACTCTTTCACTGAGATGTGGTTGGGATTGGGTCAGAATAATGATAGTTAAGAGTTGGAGAAAAAAGCAGGAGGAGGATTTTGAGGCAATAGTTTCAAAGAATCTTAGAGTGTAAACTATTGATACTTTCCTTCTAAGAATTGTTGGGTCATTGGGAAAATTCTTGTAATAAACTACCGAACCACTCACTTGGGTAAGAAAGAGTGAAGAAATGCTATGAAGACAATGGAATAGCACAGTCGTGTTAATAATGTCAATAGGTGTGGTTTTAGTTCTCACTGTCTAGGCTCAGTATGGAGGTAGAAGGTTTCACTCCTAAATATATTTCTGTTCTGGGCTGTCTATTTTGTTCCTTTGGTTATTTGTCTGTGCTTGCTCCAATACCATCCTTTCTTAAAAAGTATTCTATAAGTCACAATATCTGGTAAGTTAAGGGCCTTTCATCTTGGTTGTTTTTTTATTTATTTTTATCAGTTTCTTCAATATTCATGACTCTTTCCATAACAATTTAGAATTAGCTTCCCAAACTCCTTTACACATATACAAATGTATGTATGTGGAATTTGTCATAATTCTGATTAAATTTGTAGTGAGATACTGATAAATTGTGGCAGAAATGATTACAATATTTAGTCTTCTACATACATTACAGTTAGGTGTAAAGAAAAATTTTGCTTCTTTCTATGGATCACTCAGAATTTTATCTGACTGCTATAATTGGGTATTATTTACTATATATTCAGTCTATGAAAGAATACTACTTAAGGGCGGATAATACAATTTATCTTATTCTACTTTTAGACTGTGGACGTAAGAAATTATATGTCTCATCTTCTTTAATATAGAAACAGAAAACCATGAGATCCATAAGCTTGAATTTAACTCTAGCTCTTAAAAATCATGCTGTAGTCAGAGACCCTAGGTCTTCAATTAGTAATGGTCAGCAAAGAATCTGGGCAGGATAAGAAACTGGTGACTCAGGGTTCATGATGAGACAAGGCTCTGAACTATGAAAGCAGTTGGAACTGGACAGAGAAAGATGAAGCTAAGAATGTTTGTCTTAGATATACCACAAGTATTAAGGGTGTTAAGAATCAGAATGAAAGCCTTTTAGCGTCAGATTTATGGTTCTTATCAGAAATTCCTGAAGCTAGGTATAAAAAATTCACTTGAGGTGTGAATTTCCATTATTACTCGGAGAATATCAGAATCCTTGTTTCTGTGTTTTTCTTGAAGCATGTTTATAATAATTGGCTTTAACAGCGTCATTAAAAAATGAACTGGAAATTAAATGCCACTCTTTTGAACAACCAATAAATTAAGGAAGAAATCACAAGGGGTATTAGAAAAATATCTTGAGAGAAATAAGAATGAAAACACAATATACTGAATTATATGATATACAGCAAAAGCAGTACTAATTGTAAGTTCATAGCAATAAATGCCTACATTAAAAATGAAGAAAGACCTCAAATCAGTAACCTATGTTTCTGCTTCAAAGAACTAGAAAGAGGAGGACAAACTATGCCCCAAATTAGCAGAAGAAACAAAATAAGAAAGATTGGAGCAGAAATAAATTAAATAAAACCCAGAAAACCATAAAAAAATCAATAAAATTAAGAGTGAGATTTTTAAAAAGATTAATAAGTTGGCAAACCCTTAGCTCGACTAACTACGGAAAAAACAGAAAAGGCCCAAATCAATAAAATCAGATATGAAAGAAGAGAATTTACAACTAATGCCACAGAGATTAAAAAAAGCTCATAATAGACAACTATGAACAATTATATGTCAACAATATAGAAGAAATAAACAAATTCTTAGTCACATACAACCTGCCAAAACTAAGTCATGAAGAAATGGCAAATCTGAACATATGTACAGCCAGTGTGAAGACTGAAGCTATAATAAAACATCTCCTAACAAGGAAAAGCCAGATTACATGGCTCTGCTAGTAAATTTTACCAAACACTTAATGAAAGATTAGTAACGTCAATTCTCCTCAAACTCTTTCAAAAAATTGAATAAGAGGAAACACTTTCAAACTCATTTCATGAGGCCAGCATTAGCCTGATACCAAAGCCAGTAAGGATATCACAAGAAAAGAAAAGAAAGGCCAATAATAATGCTGAATATAGATGTAAAAATCCTCATAAAGTATTAAAAAACTGACTCCCACAGCACACAAAAAGAATCATATACCATGAGCAAGTGGGATTCATCCCAGGGATGTAAGGATAGTTCAACATACAAAAATCAATGTGATATACTACATTCATAGAATTGAGTCTAAAAATCACATGATCATCTCAACAGATACAGTAAAAACATTTGACAAAATTCAATACCTTTTCATGTTAAAAACTCTCCACAAACTAGGATAGAAGGAAAGTACTTCAAAATAGTAAAGAACAAATGAATATAGAAAAAACTATAGCTAATATCATTCTTAATAGTGAAAAACTGAAAGCTTTTTCTCCAAGATCAGAAACAGGTAAGAATGCCTACATTAACCACTTCTGTTCAACATAGTACTCAAAGTCCCAGCCAGAGCAGGGAGTTAAGAAAAAAGAAATAAAAGGTACTGAAATTGGACAAGAAAAAGTGTTCCTGTTAACAGATGATATGATCTTATACATAGAAAACCCTAAAGACTCCATCACAAAACTGATCAAACTAATAAACAAATCCAGTAAAGCTGCAGAATATATCAGCATACAAACTTTAGTCATATTTCTGTACACTAACAATGAACTATTTGAAAAGGAAAGGAGGAAAACAATCCCATTTACAGTGCACCAGAAAGAATTAAAATACTTGGGGATAAACATAACTATGGAGTGTGAAAGACTTGTATATTAAAAACTATGAAACGTTATTTAAAGAAATTAGAAAAGATACAAATGTAAAGATACCCATGTTCATGGATTAGAGGACTCCATATGGTTATATATGCACATATTACCCAAAGCAATCAACAGATTCAGTGTAATATCTACCAAAATCCTGGCAGCATTTAAAAAACAGAAAGAGAAATAACAATTTTACAATTCATATTGAACCACAAAAGACAACAAATAATTGAGAAAGAACAATAAAGCTGGAGGCATCACACTTTCTGATTTAAAATATATTACAAAGCTGCAGTAATCAAAACAATATGGCACTGGCATAAAGTCACATATACCAATGGAACAGAATAGAAAACTCAGAAATAGACCCATACATAGTCAACTGACTTTTGACAAGGGTGCCAAGAATACATGAAGAAAGGATAGTCTTTTCAACAAATTGTATTGGGAAAACTGTATATCCTCATGCAAAAGACTAAAACTGTACCCTTATCTTATACCATACACAAAAAATTAACTTAAATGAATTAAAGACTTAAGTAGAAGACCTGAAACTATAAAACCTCTAGAAGAAAATACAGGGGAAAGCCTTCATGATACTGGTCTTGGCAATGATTTCATGGATATGGTACCAAAAGCACAGGTAACAAAAGCAAGTAGGGCTGCTTCAAACTAAAAGCTTCTGTATAGTAAAGGACACAATAAAATATGTGAAAAGGCAACCTACAGAAGGGGAGAACATCTTTGCTAACCATATATCTGATAAAGGGTTAATGTCCAAAATACATAAGGAACTCCTATAACTCAACAGCGAACAAACAAAAAAGCAAAACAAAACAAAAAGCCCCCTAATAATTCCATGAAAAATTGGGATAAGGACTTGAATAGACATTTCTCTAAAGAAGAGATACAAATAGTCTACAGGTTTTTTTTAAGATTTTATTAATTAATGTATTTATTTAGAGAGTGAGTGGGGGGAGGGGCAGAAAAAGAAGGAGAGAGAATCCCAAACAGACTCCGTGCTGAATGCAGAGCCTGACATAAGACTCAGTCCCATGACTCTGAGATCATGACCTGAGCTGAAATCAAGAGTCAGATGCTTAACTGACTGAGCCACCCAGGTGCCCTGAAAACAATGTTTAACATCACTAATCAATAAGGAAATGTGAATCAAAACCACAATATGATACCAAATTGTACTCATTAAGGCGGCCACTAGGAAAACATAGAAAATAACAAGTGTTGGCAAAGATGTCAAGAAATTGGAATCCTGTGTACTGTTGATGGGAATGTAAATTGATAGAGTTGCTATGACGAACTGTGTGGAGGTTTCCTCAAAAAAATAAAAAATAGGCTTACCAAATGATCAAGCAATCACACTTCTAGGTCTATATTCAAAAGAACTGAAAACAGGATCTTGAAGGGAAATTTGCATATGTGTTCTCGTTAGCATTATTCACAGTAACTAAGATGTGGAAGCCACCTAAACATGCATCGAAAGATGAATGGTTCAAGACAATGTGTATGTGCACACAGTGGACTATTATTCAGCCTTAAATAAAAAGGAAATCCTGTCGTATTTTATAACACAAATGAACTTTGGGGGACATTTACCCAGTGAAACAAGGAAGTCACAAAAAGATAAATACTAAATCATCCTACTTATATAAGGTATCCAAAGTATTCAGTCTTAGAAATAGGAAGTAGAATGGTGGTTGTCAAGGAAAGGGGGGAAGGGAGAAAAGTTGAGCTATATAATGGGTATAGAGCTTTATTTTGCAAGATAAAAAAGTGAACTCTCATCTAATTTAGCAATTATAAGCTCTTTGCGTCAACTGGTGAGAGTGATCAGAATAGTGGCTTATACTGGGTGTAGGATAAATGCTCAATCTTAGTTCAACTAAACAATGCACACTGCCAAAAGGGAAGAAGTTTATTTACAAATCTGTAGAGTAGAGCAGTGTTTCTCAGCACTTAAAAATGCATTGCCAGAGTGCCTGGGTGGCTCCGTTAAGTGTCTGCCTTCAGCTCAGGTCATGATGTCAGGGTCCTGGGATTGAGCCCCATGTTGGGTTTTCTGCTCAGGGGGGAGCCTGCTTCTCCCTCTCCCTCTGCAGCTCCCCCTGCTTGTGCTCTCTTTTTCTTTAACAGATAAATAAAATCTATAAATAAATAAATAAATAGATAAATAGATAAATAAATAAATAAATAAATAAATAAATAAATAAATAAATAAATATTGTTTTCAGCCAAGCCCAAAATATCTCCCTGTCTTTTGATATTATTTGGAATTTAAAACTAAATGATAGAGCATGAATAAAAATGTGTGCCCATCTCTCACTGATTGTGAAACCCTCCTCAAGTAATTATATTCTCAGGCTTGGAAATGCTGCTGGAATCTAAAGCAAAGATGAGAATAAAGACTCAGATGCTTGTCATTTTCCTCTTTTTAATCCATGGCAGGCATGGACCATGTCACTTTCTTTTCCAGTGAGCCCAGACACAGTATCTGAACTCTTCTCAACACCACCTTCTACACAGCTACATTGATAATATTGAATTGGGGTTGGCCTGTAAGGTGAGATCAATTTTATTTTTTTAAAATTTTTTTTTTATTGGAGTTCAATTTGCCAACATATAGTATAACACCCAGTGCTCATCCCGTCAAGTGCCCCCATCAGTGCCCGTCACCCAGTCACCCCATCCCCCACCCAGCTCCCCTTCCACTTCCCCTTGTTCTTTTCCCAGAGTTAGGGGTCTCTCATATCCTGTCACCCTCACTGATATTTCCCACTCATTTTCTCTTCTTCCCCTTTATTCCCTTTCACTATTTTTTATATTCCCCAAATGAATGAGACCATATATGTTTGTCTTTCTCCGATTGACTTACTTCACTCAGTATAATACCCTCCAGGTCCATCCACGTCAAAGCAAATGGTGAGTATTCGTTGTTTCTAATGGCTGAGGAATATTCCATTGTATACATAGACCACATCTTCTTTATCCATTCATCTCTCAGTGGACACCGAGGCTCCTTCCACAGTTTGGCTATTGTGGACATTGCTGCTATAAACATCGGGGTGCAGGTGTCCTGGCATTTCATTGCATCTGCATCTTTGGGGTAAATCCCCAGCAGTGCAATTGCTGGGTTGTAGGGCAGGTCTATTTTTAACTCTGAGGAACCTCCACACAGTTTTCCAGAGTGGCTGCACCAGTTCACATTCCCACCAACAGTGCAAGAGGGTTCCCCTTTCTCCACATCCTCTCCAACATTTGTTGTTTCCTGTCTGGTTAATTTTCACCATTTGCACTGGTGTGAGGTGGTGTCTCATTGTGGTTTTGATGAGATCAACTTTCCATTCTTAGTTTAGGGTGTAATTTCCAGGTACCTGAATTTACATGTAAGGGTCTGTCAATCAAAATAATGAGCATACCGATATAACACATAGCACACTCAGACTCTGAATGAAGGAGCTACTCCTCACTTCACTGCATCTCCTGTAAGCTCTTAAAAGTGTACCTGGTCCAAGCATCTGCAAATAGGAGAACATGGACATTCTAGACATTGGAAATATCTTTTTTTTTAAGATTTTATTCATTCATTCATTCATTCATTCATTCATTCATTTATTCATTTATTCATGAGAGACATACACAGGCAGAGGGAGAAGCAGGCTCCTCGCAGGGAGCCTGATGCAGAACTCTATCCCAGGACCCCAGGATCACGACCTGAGCCAAAGGCAGATGCTTAACCACTGAGCTACCCAAGCATCCCAGAAATATGTTGAAAAGATAATAGAACTGTATTTGGAGGATATACACGCAATAATGTGAAGTCTTTAACATTTACCATATAGATCCATATATGATAACATTTAAAGAACATACAAGGGAATCTGCTTTCAGCCTCTGTCTCCCAGGATGGCAGGGCAGTTACTGAATCCAATGGGCAGGCTGTGGAATAGTGCCCATGAACATGTGTTCCGCAGTACCATAGCCAAATATACTGCACATCTGCTTCTTACTCCAGGGCTGAAAAAGTTTTTTGTTTTTATCTTTCCTAGGAAGATGCACTTTTACCTTTCACATCCAAGAACGCTTTGTCTGTGGACTAACACTAGCATCTTTCTGATCTGTATTAAACAGCAAGGTCTTTACAAGTCATTGAGCTGGGTCTGTGTACATGTGGGGAGGTGGGTTGGAGGTGGCATTAGGCTGAGAAGGGAGAAAATAACCCATTAAAATTTATTCTTTTAGTTCAACAAATGTTACTGGGAGACCACTACATGTCAGGCACTTTCTGGATTCTAGGAATAAAGTTAGAAAGAAAACAAAGTTATTGACTGTCCTCCATCTTCTTGACATTTTTGTTTGAGGAGAGAAGGATGAACAAATAAGTAAAATCTACTGTGTGTTTATGGGGAATGAATGTTACTTAGAAAAACAAAGCAGTGCAAGGGGATAGGTTATAGCCAGGTAGGGGTGATTATTTGTTCTAGAAAGGTCCTCAAGTATGTCAGTGATGACATTTGAGCTGAGGACTGGAGGGAGTGAGGGTGGAAGCCTTGTGGATGGAGACCAGAGGGAAGGGCTTTGCAAGCAGAGGCCATGGACTGAAACAAGTTGAGGAAAGTTATGTGGCCATGGAATTGAGTGAGGGGAAAGTCGGGGGGAGAGGAGGTCCTAGAGTTCGAGAGGGAGCTAGAGAGTCATTGCCCTAGATGTCATTCTAACATCTCAATTTTCTCTGAGAGAGTTGAGAAGGTTTTTTGTGTTTGAGTAGAGGAAGGGCATGGCTATTGTTCTAGGTGAAAAGGACCCCTCTGGCTGTTATCTCCCTTAAATGACATTGAACACTGTGCTGCCAGCACAAGTTGCCCCTCCGGGAGCCCTTCTGGGTCTATTTTGGGGGCATGCAGAGACAATGGGAAGGAGATCTAGCTGGTGCAGTAGGACAGTGAACTTCTTGCCCTACTGTTAGGGGAGACATTTGCATTTCCCAAAAAGTCTTTCTAGACACCATAGATCCCTCAGGAACAGCGAAAGGTGGCTGCTTGAAGCCGTTGTTGAATGACCACCTAGGCAACCAACTTATTGGAGGTGTGAACAACATTCCAGAGCATTCTCCTTCCATTATCTCTACTTGGCTTTAGCCATTTCCAGCAGCAAGGACCTCCTTTGAAAGTCGAGCTGTCAGGGTAGCTGCCCTGAATGAAGGACTGCTGAAAGGCAGGATGTGTGGCCGAACAATCCCCCGTCCTACAAACATTAACAAAGTCTGCAGTCCTGAGTCAGCTTATGGAGTCTTGAGAGACTCTTCCCTGCCCAGTTGTTACTGAGACAAAATCTGCCAGGTCAATTTGGAAAAAAAAAATACTTCCCCCCCGCTTCAGTCTGGCTTTCTTATGAGAAATAATCTCTGACTTTGTTGGTCATTGATAGTCTGCTTTTTTGGCAGAGGTCAGTGCTCCTTATATTTTCCATTGACATCTAAGGTCAGCAAACACCAGAGAAAGAGATTCTATATTGCAGATCCTGTATGGCAGCTGACTTCCTCATCCAGCTCAGGAGTCAGGCTTAGGAAGTCACTGGTTAAAATGTACAGAGTCGTCTCTGACCTGTCTCAAGGGCCCAGACTCACAAAAATATAGCTAAATCTGACAGACATTGTCATTTCAAGAATGAGACCCTTTGGTTTTCCTGTTTCCTGGTTTTCCTCCCCTTTGAGCAGTTCACTGAAACAGCGTATATCCTACAGACTGAAGCAGGTGGAACTCAGCATCTACCGAGTTCTCCTCCATATCAATTTAACTGAAGATAGAAGAGAGAGACAGACAGACAGACAGACAGAAAGACCCTAGAGCTGTCAGACCTTTAAACTGGGAAGCACCCTTGACAGAATAAAGCAAAGAAAAACTAAGACTTGTTATTGCTGTAATTTCACTGAGGGGCGGTGTCTTGCTTTTTTTTTTTTTTTCTTTCATCTGGTTGTTTTGCAAGCTTGGCATTATGGAAGAAAAATAGAATGTCAATAAATTCAACTTTGAACATCTATTCAATGAGTTATTTCCTAGTAGGAGGGAAAAAAATTGAACCAGCTGAGGCAGTCTAAAGGGAGACCGTGTAAATGACTTGTAACTAAGGGGATATGACCCTCTGCATAATTCATAATCATTAGTCTAAGTGACACTTCTGCAGTCACTCCACCAGGGCACTTGAACATGGCGGGGCTGGGACCCATGCAGGCCACTCAGCAGCCATCCCTGTGTGATCAGGTTTCTCTGAAAGACGACTCCCTGAAAGGCTAGATTTGGGCTGCAGGGGTTTTTTTTTTTTTAAATGCAAGTTGCTGGCTCAGCTTCATCATGTGTGCAATTTAAGGGTTGCTCAAGTGATTCTTTAAAACTGCATAAAAGCAATTCTGCTGTGCCT
The DNA here is from genome assembly GCF_018345385.1 of Vulpes lagopus. Classification (NCBI taxonomy): domain Eukaryota; kingdom Metazoa; phylum Chordata; class Mammalia; order Carnivora; family Canidae; genus Vulpes; species Vulpes lagopus. Next base: position 117,519,890 of record NC_054830.1, on the reverse strand, counting down.
AGGAGACAGTATTGCTATAATGTTCTGTGCATACATCTGCATGATTTCTCAGAGCTAATTCAAATTTAATGCATTGGTAATTCCTTTTCTGCCGAAGCCACCCAGCAGTAATCTGAAGGTTACAGAATGATCTTCCAGCTCCAATAACACTTTTAGACTAGCATAAATGGAGAGGCAGGAATATAATGGGCAGAATTAGGCTTGCAATGATACATTCCACCCTCATTACCACTCTGACTGAGGCTGACCAGAGTTTAGAGTGTTTTTAGAAGGATAATCATAATAGAGTTTTAATAAAACTGAAAGTCAAGCTATAGTGGTCTTTTATCAGAGACGGTGTAATAACCAAAATGACAGCATATGAACAACTTAGAAAATATTTCCCTAGCAAATGGAAAGACCGTTCTCAGGGTAAAATTAAAGCTTTGATTAGAACACTTAGAAGAAACCAACTCACAAGTTTATGGGGCATCAGAGAATAATAACTTAGCTTGGATGTCATAAAAATATTGACATCTAATTAAGGACCATATGAATAATAACAAGAATAAAGTGGGGAGTGTTTTTTAAATTTTTAATAAACTTTTAAATTTTATAATAAAATTAGATTTTTATAGAAAAATTGTGAAGATAGTACAGAGTTCCCAGAGGCCTCAGGCCTGTTTCTCCAATTATTAATGTTTCACATTACTGTGGTACATTTGTCATAATGGATGAACCAATATTCATACATTATTATTAATTAAAGCCCATATTGTATTCAGATTTCCTTAGTTTCTACCTACGCCCTTTTGCTATTCTGAGATTCCCATCCAGGATACCATGATAGCTGAAATGTTGCCTTACATTTCTCCTCCTATGACAGTTTCTCAGACTCACCTTATTTTTGATGACCTTGACATTTTGGAGGAGTACTGCTCAGGGGTTCTGGAGAGGGTCCCCAAATTGGGACTTGTCTGACGGTTTTCTCATGATTAGGGTTTACAGGCTTTTGAAAAGACCACAGAGGACAAGTTCCATGCCTGTCACATCATATCAAGGGCACATGCTATCAACATGACTTATCACTGTTGATGTTAACCTTGATCACCTGGCTGAGGTAGCGTTTGGCAGGCTGATCTATCTTCCTGTTTTCTATACTATATCCTTCGGGAAAAGATTACTCTTTGCAACCCACATTTAAGAAGTAGGGAATTATACAGATAATATTGTACTTGAATTATCTAGAATTGTTCTTCAGAGGAAATTTGTCTAGTCTCCCCATTTATTCCATCATTTATTATAATTATTATCAATATATTAATATGGATTCATGGATGTTTATTTTGTGTTTTGTGTTATAATCCAATATTATCTTATTTTATCGTTCAAACTGTTACAATTTTGGCCATCTGGAACTTTGTCAGTTGGCTTCTATTTCCCTTTGATATAGAGACTGTTTTTTTAAAGATTTTATTTATTTGAGAGAAAGAGACAGAGATACCAAGAGAGCGCACAAGCAGAGAGGAAAGAGAGAGAAGCAGACTCCCTGCTGAGCGGGGAGCCCAATGTAGGACTCGATCCCAAGACCCTGGGACCATGACCCTAGCTGAAGACAGATGCTTAACTGACTGAACCACCCAGGTGCCCTGGTTTCTTTTTATTATATGTTCACTTGTTTTATTGAGCACTTTCTTACTTTCTGGCACTACAGGATGCTCCAAACTCATCTTGTTATATTTTCTGTTCAAATTCTAGAATCAGCAATTTCTCCAAGGATGCTGGTTCTCTTTACTGGAGAACAGAATTAGAAAACAAAATCTGGGAGCTAGGTACACTGGTTGCTCCTGAGGTATTATTGTTTCTATGTCTTCTTGGCTAAAAGAGCAAGGAAGCACATGTGTGTAAAGTAACTCATGTTTGGTACTGTATCTAAAAATGTTTCTGTGTCTGTAGAAAATATAACATGAGTTCATACTGAGGTCTCCAAGCCTAATATTCATAAATCACCATCGATTCCTCCCTCCTTTATCTGTAGCCTCCCACTCCAATACTAATAAACTTGGCCAACTTAGGAGTATTTTCCCCACTTACTTTGTGACCTCGGTGAGAGTTCCTAACTCAAAGTCTGTCCTGTGTGACCCTCTCTTATCCTCTCCTATCTGGTGTAGAATGTCTTTCTATTCCGACTCAATATATTGACATATCTCAAAAGTTTAAAGGTAATGAGCTCATGGGCCATTTCTGAAGTGAGTCCATGCCAAGGGTTTAGTAGAGTCTTATCCTTAAATGGGATTCCCTCAAGACTTAAAAAAAAATTGTGAAAGAGATGGCACAGCCTTACTCTATGGTGGTTAAACAAAAGCATTTGGCTTTCAGTGTTGTCAAACTAGTAAACTTCATAGGATTAAAATCACTAAAAGCTGTTTTTCCCTGAAACCAAGTATTAGTCATTGGCAGATGTTATCTGTTAGTAAAAGGATTGCAACCAATAAATGCTGGGGATCAAGGTCCTACTTAATACAAAAACCTGACATCATCTGTGTCACTTACAAATCTGGTATTAATTATTTGATAAGCTTGGGGCTGATTTTGTAACACAGACATTTTGTTGTATGAATGGTGAATGTCAAGGATGACTTATTACCCTGAACACATTTAAAAGGAAGGCTAATATGATTTCTTACAGGAAAGACCCAATGGCAGCTGTACCAGAGTGAATTACACTGTTGTGTGCACTGTACAAGACTTATTTTTCCAGAGCCAGAGAAAAAGAATAAGGCATAGGCATATCTTCATAGTGATGGTGTTTTGGCTTCTCTGATTTTTGGATTACAAATCCAGGAAAAGAAAAAAAAAACAAAACAGAGGACAGGGAGGAGTGCATCTTAGCAATCTGAAACCAGGGTCTTTTAGTCCACAATGAACTCATGAAATTTCAGTTCACAACAACAAAACAAAAACAAAACAAAACCACCTTTAATAGAATACCAAGTTGAGAGGACATGGAGAATGATGTCAACATTATCATCTAACACAGCTGGATTTTCTGTCCTAACAACTTTATAAGGAGACATCTCAGAACATAAGTTGTATAATTCATTGCTTTGTTTGTTTGTTTTTTGTGAACATGAGTGATGTTGAATATGGCTCGTTAAGGAAAAAACAAATCAACACGGAACCAAAAATCAAACTTCACGAGACTGACTAAACAACAGTATATAGATATAGTATATAGATACTGTATGTATGTAGCATATGGTATATAGTATACTATATACTACACTGTATAGTACAGTATATAGATATTTCCTTAAAGTTCAGTTTATATTGTGGTTGTTTACCCCAAAAAGAAGAGTAATCTTTGAATAAAGCAGAGGGTAAGTTGAAGCAAGCATGTGGTCCCTGAGCAGACCCTCCCTGCCTGTCTGCAAAAGCAGAGATTTATAAAAGGAAATGAGATCTCTGGCAGAAACAATCCCTGTCTGCTCCTGGTTGATCTGTTCTCTGGAAACTCCTAATTGTCCATATCCTATGTTGACAATTTTATAAACAATATTGTTACTGAGCATATAGTTTTATTTCCAGCATAGTCACACATCATCTAGGCAAACTGGCACCTGTTTTTTTGAACAAAAATACAGGTTTCATAGTCATAGCGGGTCGATGAGGCAGGAGGTGAACAGAATATACCCAAGCTTCATAAGAAAGGCTGAAGCTCTGTTTGCCTCTGAAAGCTGGTGTTAGAATGAAGTCACATGCATGATTATCAAGAGGCATCTGAAAGCCACCGCCTCCTACTATACCTGATTGTGTTCCACCTGCTACAGCAAGGCACACTCAGCCCAAGAGCTGCAATGGGGACTCTAGTGACCCTTTGGAAACACCATTTAGTCGCTATGGGTTTCTATGACCACTCAATACAGTGATGACTAAGTAATGGTCCATACTGTGCTGGAGAATCAGGGTGTGACAAATATTTGAGAATATGAATGACATGAAAGTTAGCCATTATTCTTAGTCCCAACTCCCCCCCCCCCTACCTTTTTAAGGAGTTCAATTACTATGGCTGATTTAAGCAGAAGAAAGGAGTATTTGTTGAGAAATGATTGATAAACATGCTGATTTCATTGAGTTTATGTGGCTAAATATATAAGGCAGCACACCTGCCCCCCCCCCCCCCATGGTACTCTATGCATGAAAGCTTCACTCTTAGTTTTCTTGGGTAGGGTACTCCTAAAACTTGAAAGCTTGATTCCCCCATCCAAATATTTTTTATTCCATAGGCTTCAACAGTAAATTTGATAGAGTCATTCAGAGTATAAATAAAAACAATAAAATGAAATGAGAATAATCACAAAATATGATTTGGTCCTTTCTCTTTCCATTTTATGAACCAGATATTATCAACACTTAACTTTTAAAGATACAGTGATTTTTAGTTCCATGATAATGTTCAAATCTATTAGTATGGTATAAAGATTTCTTCAAAATCTGTGTCCAAAAATGGCTACACATAAGGGCACCTGGGTGACTCAGTGGTTGGGTGTCTGCCTTTGGCTCAGATCATGATCCCGGGGTCCTGGGATCAAATCCCACATCAGGTTCCCCGCAGGGAGCCTGCTTCTCCCTCTGCCTGTGTCTCTGCCTCTCTCTTCCTCGAATAAATAAAATGTTTTTTAAAAAAAACAAAAATGGCTACATATGTTATGAAAATATGCTCAATTATACTCTTTTTAAGAGAAATACAAATAAACAATCCAGAAGTGAAATGTTCCCCTATTCTATGAGAAAATTTTAAAGGCTTCATGATATCCAAAGCTTCTGACAGTTCTGTGGGAAGAAGAGCACACTTGATAAACTATTGAGGGAAGGAAAACTTGTTGCAGAGTCTAAAAAGTTATTTAGCCAAGACATTTATATACTAAGATATTGATAACATTGCAATTAACACAAAATCCAGAAAGCTATGCAAAAAAACCATCAATCAAATCACTTGTTTTAACTCTACAGTAGAATATAGTAGAATATGATGCAGCTGCCAAAAATACTCTGAAAGTTCTATATGTGTTGCTGTGGGAGGATCTACAAATGTGTTATAATGCTTCCAAAAAACCATCAAGATGCAGAAGAGCATGTAAGGTATAATTTATTTTATTTAAAAATTCAAATTATTCAAAATACTCCTTCCTTAAAGGAAACTCAAAAAACTATTAAGCATAATTCCCTTTGGAGAGACACATCAGAGAAGAGAAAGTGATGTCTTTTACCTCCTTCTTGTCTTTTTATGTATGATTTAACAAAAAAACCATACATACATTTGTGATTTTATTTAGAACCTTGTCAACAAGGCTAGTTAATTGTTGAGATTATGAATTCTTTTTGCTTTCTTTTAAGATTTATTTATTTGAGAGAGAGCATGAGCTAGGGAAGGGGGAGAGGGAGAGGGAGAAGAAGTGCTCAACCCTGGGATCATGACTTGAGTCAAAGGCAGGCACTTAACTGACTGAGGCCCCCAGGTGCCCCTTATTTTTTTGCTTTCTTCTTCTTACTTCAGTATATTTAAAATTTTGTGACACGTGCTATTTAAAATTTGGAATAAAGACTAAGTTGTCTTTTTAGCTCCCTTTCTTCCTACTCCATCCCCCTCCAACAACTTAATTTGCTATTTTTAAAATGGGTCATATATTTTCATTTCTTTGCATATAATGCTTTGTGCTGGGAATACTTTCCTCCCTCTTTGTGAATCTGGTAAACTCCCCTCCATGATTTCATAGCAACTCAAATATTCTGAGTCTGCTTTGTTCTTGGTATATGCACTGTTTAACCTAGTGTCGACCAAATGTTACTTGGCATTAATTAATTTCCCTAAAATGTTCTAAGTATTATGGCACTACTTTTAAAGATGCTTAATACTAAGAGTTTAAGAAAGATTTTTTTTTATAAGCTCCTCTTGGTAAAGTTTATAATAGCTTTGGTTTCTGTACAGAATCTGTGATATTCTGAATCTGAAGACACTTGATAACAATAGCGTAATGATACTCATATCCCTATTTATACCTTACAGGTTCATCCAGCGATACCCTAAATCTCATGTCCAACCTCCCCCATGTGAAATACTTGTCCCTGCTTTTAATAGACATTAAATGTGCAGGCTGGGGCTCAGAATTTTTCTTTTCTTTCTTTTTTTTTTTTTAACCTGCAGGGCAGACTGTAGCAGCAGAACTAAGGGAGAAGTAATGGAGTGCACTGCGTGAGAAATTTACATTATTATCTGGCAGTAGATTGGTTTACTTACTCTGTATCCACCAGCTCTGTCCCTTGATAATCACCTTCACACTCAGCTGCACTTCAGAGCTTGTTTACCATGTTGCAATGATGTTTATTCCCTGAGTTTATTTGATGTTGGCCATTTGAAAACATTATCATTTAAATTGGTTCCTGTAACTAATGAGCATATGTTTCATATGTGTTTCACAGGAATGAGCCAGGGGAAGTATCAGTGTGAGAGGACGGTTTCTGTAGGTAGTTATTTCAGCCACAGTATCATGTCAAATTTTAAACTGTTCAGGTGCTAAGGGGGGAGATCTGGCATGAAGTGATAACAGAATTTTGTGAGAACTAAGGAAAAAAAACAACTTGAAACCAAAGCTGAGATCATTATAAGCTAACTTAAGAGAAATCTTGAATGCAGAATCTTGAGACTTGCTTTGGGACATTGTGAGTCTACTGAATGACATAAGTATTCCCTTCAAACTTGCTGGAGGGAGATGACAAGAATGTCAAATTCCTCTCTACAACTACAGACTGCTGTAGTGGGTTACCCTGAATGCAAGCGTGCAGAATATAGTTATCTATAATGACATTGTGAAGGGTGAGGCTTGGTACCCAAAGCAATCCCCCTCAACTAGGAGAACATGAAATGACTGCACTGAAAGTGAAGAGAAAGAGAAAGGTGAGTAGGAATGAGAGGTAGACTCTGAAATATGATTTCGTGGAACTAGAAAACTAAAAAAAAAAAAATTCAAGTGTGAATTCGCCACTCAGTATGTCTCCAATGCCCTTCTGGGGTGCCACCCCCATATTTCCCTGGAGAATCACGTCCTCCCTGGCACTTAGCTCAGTGTTTTGGATACGGCTGACTTCTCTGACCCTGAGGAGGGCACTAATTCTACTCAGTCAGAGTCTTGTCTTCTCTTGGCCTCAGAGCCTAGCTCAAGCATTAGTGTGTAACCCAGTCAGAGTCCATGAAATCTAAGACTCTTGGCAGGGATTTCTGATAAATATGTATACATTGTCCTGTAGACGTGGACCTAGGGGAGTCAGATAGCTCTGATATACAAAAGGGACAAGAAGTGAGCTAAGATCTGAAGAAGGATCAGGCCCTGTGGCACTCTGCCACAGATGAAGCTACATTCATCCAGGACTTCTTAGTAACATGACCCAATAATGTGACTCTGCCTATTTGGGTTTAGCTTGGATTTTCGGTCTCTTGCAATGAAAAGCATTCTGATGCACTATAGAAATATTTAGATCAGTATTTCATGTAAAAATGGATATAATGAAAGTTTCATGGTCTTCAAAGCTCTGAACCAGATACTAACTAATCTAGAACCTAATCATAATGTCAATGAACTATTCAAGAAGAGTTTAGACAATAGCTGCAAACATGGCGGTTGGCATCACTTAGGTGTTTTTCATTATCTTTTCAGCTTTGGATAGTATTTTTCATTACCTGTACATATGCATATTTAAAATGTCAATTGTACTCCTTTTGCTAGAACAAGTGTGGCAACTGACTCTCTATTAAACAAGCAGGAGTTTAACACCTTAAACAGCTTTTTAAACAAGTGAAAAACTTTAGCTTTATTATTGGGTCAAAAGGCTATGAAAGTTCAAACGATATTATTGGCATTTTTTTCAGCTCTGCTATAAATACGTGTAATAGTTACATGATTCCTTGGCAAATATTCATGACTATAAATTACACTAAGCAGAGTGTGCACTTAATGACAGAACAGTACTTTTCATTGTATAATAAACTCTGAAAGCATTTGCTACAATAAAAGAAACAACATTCATAAACCTTAGCTTGGGAACTGGATTTTCATTAATAGCTCTACATGCTGCTCTAGGAAGATGGCTGTCCTAGATATAGAGATAGTCATGCATAGGAGATGCTACAGAATAAATGTCGGTGTCCCCCTCCCCTCAATTCATATGTACATCAACGACCTAGGTATATCTTGGGATTCCATTTCAATAAAGCTCAAAGGTTAGCAAAGCTAAGTAACGTATTGTTGAGGAATATATACACATGAGCTAAATTCCTTTTTAAAGGCAAAGAAAAAAGCATAAGCAACAAAAGCAGAAGTAAACTAGTAAGATTAGATCAAACTAAAGAGTTTCTGCATAGCAAAGGAAACTAATAAGAAGGCAACTTACCGAATGGTAGAAAATATCTGCAAATCATAAACCTAATAAAGGATTCATATCCAAAATATTTAAAAACTCACACCATCCAATAGAAAACAACAACAGTCAATTGACTCAATTGAGAAAATGAGCAGAGAATCTGAATAGGCATTTTTCCAAGAAGACATACAGAAGGCCAACAGATACATGAAAAAATGCTCAACATCACTTATTATCAGGTAAATGCAAATCAAAACCACAGTGAGATACCGTCTCACACCTGTCAGAATGATTATGATGAAAAATAAAAGAAATAACAAGTGTTGGTGAGGATGTGGAAAAAAGGAAACCGCCACGCACTGTTGGTAGGAATGTAAATTGGTGCAGCCACTCTGGAAAACAGCATGGAAGTTCCTCAAAAAGTAAAAATAAAACTACCATATGATCCAGCAATTTTACTTCTGGGTTTTTATCCAAAGAAAATAAAAATGCTAATTCAAAAAGATATATGTATCCCCATGCTCACTGCAGCATTAACTACAATGGCCAAGATAGGAGAAGATAGAGCCCCTGTGTCCACCAACAGATGAGTGGATAAAGATGTGGCATATATACACAACGGAATATTATTCAGCCATAAAGAGAAGGAAATCTTGTCATTTGTCCAATACGGATGAACCCTGAGAACATTCTGCTAGGTGACTTAAGTCAGAGAAGAATAAATACTGTCTGATCTCACTTATATGCGAAATCTAAAAAAAAGGAAAGCAAAACACCAAGTGAATAGATTCAGAGAACAGATTGATGGATGCCAGAAGTGGGGGATGGAGAGAGGTGAAATGAGTAAAGGGAGCCAAAAGGTACAGATTTCTAGCTAAGAAATAAGTCATGCAGATATAGGTATAGCATAATGACCATAGCTAATAATGTTGTATTACATATTTGAATGTTGCTAAAAGAGTAAATTTTATGAGGTCTCATCATAAGAAGAGCAGTTTTAACTGTGTATGATGATGGATGTTAATGGATGTTAACTATTGCGGTGACCTTTTCATAATATATGCAAATACTGATTCATTATGTTGTATACCTGAAACGAATATGTCAATTATACTTCAGTTAAATAGAAAACAGAGCAAGGGAGTGATAAACCCAAATTCCAGATGGTAGTTATGTATTTTGGGGCAGGGAACTGGAAAGGGCATGGTGAAGGGGTACAGAACTAGCTCCCCATGGCATGGGTGATGTCAGCAACACTGTAGGACTTGGGTTTGCTCATGGCATCACCAGTGTTTATTTTAATTTCATTCTTTGTAGTAAGTATATTAGTTTCATATATTCCTTTTCACATATCAAATATTACATAACAAAAAAATATCAAAGATGCCTGGCTAGGAGTGTATAAGTACAGATAGTTTTGACTGTGTAAATCTAATAGTAAAGGCATTAAAATTCAGGCCTACCATTCAAAATGTATTAAACTCAAGGTTTAACTTGGGTCTAAATGGACACACTCTCAAATTCAGGATTATCCCCAACACCTTACGTGCCTCTTCCCCCATTTTTTGACAAATATCAAACTAGTGGAGGATCCCTGGGTGGCTCCGGGGTTTAGCGCTTGCCTTCAGCCCAGGACACGATCCTTGAGTCCCGCATCAGGCTCCCTACATGGAGCCTGCTTCTCTCTCTGCCTGTGTCTCTCATGAATAAATAAATAAAATCTTTTAAAAAAATATCAAACTAGTGGCAAAGATAATATTGGTAAAATATGTAAGAAAAGTTAGTAGTCACTTTTCTTTCCTAAAATTTATGTGAACTGTAAATTTAACTATTTGTTTACCAGTCTTCTCTCCCTTTTTCTCTTACTAAGGAAGACAGATTAAGATAAAGGCTTTCAATCAGCCAGCCCAAGCTTCCAAACAGTTTCTGTGTCACTTACTGGTTGTATGACTTTGTGGCAAGTTACTTAACCTCTTTAAACTTCACTTTCTTGATGTATAAAATGAGGTTAGTAATAGTACCTACCTTGCTGAGCTGTGGGGATTAAACGAAATGAATGACTATAATAAAAACAAATGTCTATAATAAACTTGGTCTCAGGCCTGGCAACTAGTAAACATTCAATAGATTTTAATTATTATAATTATTATGTCAGCAAGCATACAGTAGTTAAAGCTGGTAAAAAATTACTCTTAAATATCAGAGGGAAAAAAAAATCACTTGCTTTTCCAAGGTTAAGACCTCAAATGTATACTTACATTTGAATTCTAGAAAGTGTTACAAGAGAGCCAAACATCCCCATTATGAGTTTTCTCTTTCAGCTTGAAACACTTCCCTAGCATCTACTATAGGAAAGTATCAAAGAACAAAATCCCCAACTTTGTAAACTTAACATGCAAACCTATATGTGGACGTGTTTTTCTTGTAACATTGTACACATTGTACTATCTGCCTGGGCAAGTAGCTCACAGAGTTGATTAAAATAATTCAATAGCCAAACAACAAAAAAAAACACCAATGTAATGTGGGTTTGACAGTGAAACATGAGAAATCTTGATAATTTAACAATTACCTCATACTTGAAGAAAGTCATTCTTAATTGGGGCATCATAAAAAACAAACATGCAAAATGCTGTTTGTTCATATAATTCCAGCATTGCAAATATTTATATATAAATTTAATTCATTAATATTTATAAAAATTTGCCCCAAATATAGATGTTTTTCTCTGGGCTTCAAACATATCATAATTTTGCAATGGGTAACTATGAGTTATCTCAAATTTGCCTCAGGAAAAAGTATAACTGAACTGAATCACAAACACTTAGTTGTAGTTGCAAATGAGTAGCCTTTTTTCTTTCTGATAGAGTAATGACTCTCCTCATGACTTGCAAGTCAGTATTTAAAAACATAATAATTAAAAAAATCCAATGTGTAGTTCTACATATCACCTTTCTTGTAATAGCCTAATATATTCACTTCTTGCCTTCACCAAATAAAGATTTATTTATATAGTTATTTGAGAGAGAGAGAGAGAGAGAGAGAGCTCTCATAGAGGGAGAGGGAGAAGCAGACTTCCCACTGAGCAGAGAGCCAGTCACAGGCTGATCCCAGGACCCTGAGGTTGTGACCTGAGCTGAAGGCAGATGCTTTTTTTTTTTTTTTAAGATTTTATTTATTCATTCATGAGAGACACAGAGAGAGAGAGAGGCAGAGACACAGGCAGAGGGAGAAGCAGGCATCATACAGAGAGCCCGACGTGGGACTCGATCCAGGGTCTCCAGGATCACGCCCTGGGCTGCAGGCGGCGCCAAACTGCTGCGCCACCGGGGCTGCCCTGAAGGCAGATGCTTAACTGACTGAGCCACCCAGGTGCCCCTTGCCTTCGCCAAATAAAGTATTTGAACTTTCCTACTATTTTGCCATAAAATTAGTCCTTTAATGCTGTATGTAAGAGAGAGATAGTGAATTGGATTCTTCAGGGGTTCATCAGTGTGTATTGTGGGGAGAAGAGACACCTGCACGAGGTATCCCATCAAAACTTTCCAAGGATGGGCAACACTTTTAGCTTAGTGCTCGAAAACGAGCCTCATGAGCTCCCCTAATAGTTGATACATTTGTGAAGGTCAAGAGATCATCTTATATCCTGTTGTCTCTAACATAGAGCCTAACACCTGACACAAGTCCTCAAACATTTGCTAACTTGTAAAACAGAACAAAAGAAAACAACAACTGTAAAACAATAGCCTGCATTTTCAGGCTTATATAATATTGAAACTAATTCTGTGCAGCTAATTAAAAGCAGAAAGGGGACATAAACTGTGGATAATTGAGTAAAATTAAGACTCCATTCAGCATGTTGATGTGCACTTACTAGAGCCTGGGTAGAGAGCTACTCACAGCTATAAGCCAACTGTGTCCAGATCATGTGCACTTGTTGTTTGATTTGTGCTGTGAAGATCTATTTGTAGTCTTGGTGGAGTAACAAAATAAAAATTTATTTGATCCTCTTTACCAAGGGTAATTACAAACCAAATTGAAGTATCTCTCAAGTTCGGAAAAGTTCACCCAAACATTGCTATATTACACTTCCTATTACTCTCCGACTTTCCTGAGTTCACAAAGGCTTTTGTTCCAAGCAGATCCACTGATGTAACATGAAAGGCTTTATTCTAATTTTCACCTGGATAAATCAGAGAGTGTGGCACAGTTTGGTAGAACAGATTTTAGTGCGATTTACTGTGTGAAATCTACCTCAAAGCAGATCATGAAAGCAAAGTTGCCAGATGATTGATTCAGAATTAAGTTGGGGTTTCACGTTTTGTCACTTCTGGGTTTCTAGTAAAAAAAATAAGTTTCTCTTTTTCAGTTTCACAAACTGTATGAAAGTCTGTTATTCCTCTGTGGCTTCCTGACTGCCACTAATGGCAAGATTCCATCTGTTTTGGCTTTCCTCATTTAACTCTGACATTTTGAGCTTTGGTTATTGACTAAATGACTGACTTGGGAGGCAGTCTCAAGTAATCTCAAGGTGTATGTGTATTCGTCCAGATGGCCTGTGTGCCTCTGTGTGTGCACGTGTGTGTGCAATGATGGACATTCTGAGCAGACAGGGATTACCATGTTTGGTATTTGTTTTCACTATCTAAATCCTACCCAAGACAACAGGGTTAAAACCTCAGTAATTTGAAAAGCAAGGATCACCACTATTCTGAGCCAGTTTGGGTTATTTGATGTTTTAGTTAAACAACTAAACAAGAGGGTATTTATTTGGCGAGGGAATCAGAGCTATGTAGAATGGTGGGTCATTTTGACTAGATTCAGACCGACTAAATGAGGTGCTTTATGTTCGTTTCCCCAAAGGATAAAATAGAGTAGAAAAGGTTTGTCCACATCCAAAATAGCTTGTCTCTTTTCCTTCAAACATCCTGATTCCAATTTCTAGTTTCCTTTGATATAATGAGGTACAAGAAGATCTACACACTGAGCCCATCTTAAACATTTTCTTTTTCTCCATTAGGATGAAAGGCTACTTTGTGAGTTGCACCTTCACACTCTAGTGTCCAGCCTAGTAATCCCATGGAGGTGCATAAATTTAAGATGAATGATAGAACTGCAAAGTAGTAATTTGTTTTATGAATCTAGACACCATAGGTTTATATTTTAAAAAAAGCTGTAAGTGGGTATAAAAGTGTAGATGGTCTATGGGTCCCTCTTTCCCTTCTAAACATAGGTAGTTTACATCTAGGATTTAAATTTAAGATCTTAGAGGAATTCCTATTTGTTTTTATGTGAATTCTACTCACCCTCCGCATGCTTAAGTTTTCCTCAGAAGCAGTAGCAATGGGACCCATTCTAGTGTTGCCGGAGCTGTCAGTACTCAGGCTTGGCCTAGCTGCCAATGCAGATGTGGATTCCAGAACATTTGAGGTTATGGGGATAAATAATGTGTTCCCCACTGAGAATACCTTAGGGTCGTTTCTTGCTTTGAAGTAACCTGTGGTAAATTTCTTTCTATAGGTAGCAGGTACTTTATAAAAATAGGTTCCAGATTACTGGGAACATGCTGGGTCCATGTGAATTTTTTAAGAGTCCCAAGGCTGGGAGGGAGAGCAAGGAATCCTGCTTGAATGTCAAACACTGTTAGGCGCTCTGCGTGGGCTGTCTCTTCAAGTCCCCAAAATACTCCTGTGAGGCCAAAGACTTCTCAGTGATAAGGAAACTCATCAAGGGGTTCACCTGCCTGCCTGAAGCCAAGGAACTGAACAGAAGGAGTGCAATCTGAATCCAGGTCTGATTCCCAAGCACAGTTTTTCCCACTGCACTGTGTGTGATGTGTCTGCAGGTCTCTTGCTAGACTGGAGGGTACAGTCAGATCTTAGTACGAAGAGATGGTTTATGAAAACGAGACTCTTTGAGGGTGATGATTGGTCATCATTTATAGGGTGGTAGGAAGGGGTGCTTTTCTTTCTTTATGGGGGGTAATTATTTTTACTCTATCAAAGGGTTCTAATGCTATCCTCTGAAGACAGAGGCTTCAAACAACTTTCCTTAAATTATAGTTTTAATAGAATGAAAGGAAATGTCATATGAAGGGAGTGCTTTCCTGAGTTGAAAATGAAGAAGATGCCTGAGTATCCACGCTGATGCTAAGCAGAATCCTCACTAGGAACTTTTGTTCCTTACGCCCAGAAGACTGGTTTTGTTATTAATCAGTAAAGAGCTAAGTACGTACATATAGATGATACATTGCAAATCATAAGACATACTGTATTAACGAATTACAATTGATCATAGGATTTTCTTTTTCCTTTTTCTTTTTTAACCTCTGGGAGATATTTTGGTTTTGTAGGGTGTGGTTTTCACAGAAAACTAGTTGTTCCCTTCTCCTTCAGTCCTTTACACACACACACACACACACACACACACACACACACACACATTCTTAACTGCTTTTAAAAGATTCTTGAGCATGGCTGGAGAGCAAAGCAGCATAGGCAGCAGGCTGATGAGGATGATGGAAACAGACAGAATCAGGTCAGGGAGCTGGGTATGAGGACATGATAGGCATGATCGTTAGACAAACACTTTATAGGTTTTTAAGTTATTATCATGGTGTATGAAAAATTCATACAAAGCTGGGATGAGATATTTATAATGGACATTTAAATAACATATATTCTTCTTTCTGATCAGAAAGTAATACAGATATGTTTGGAAAATGTATGCACATGGAAGAAAAGAAAAATCAAATAATCCCACCCACCTGAGACAATACTCTCAATTGTATCAAGATTGTGATGTATTTCAGACCTTTACCGCATCACCCAGAGGTAAAAACAAAAACAAAAAAACCCCCAAAACCCAAATGACTATAAACCATATATTATTCCTGTAGGCTCTGTCCCTGAATGCTTGTAGGAAAACAAGGTGATAAAAAATGCTGAACTCCTTATAAATAGATCCAGATTGCACGACAGAAGTCAGAAGTTTTAGCAATTTCTATTACATGCTGGTTCATTTTTGAGGATAAACACTAATGAAACTGGAGATGTTTAGGGTACTAATTCTGGGTACAGAAACACTGTTCTGCGCTTCACTTGCTTTTCTCATGCTTTGCAGAAACTAGAAAGCTCATACCAGGCTGAAATGTTAAATTTATAATTAATGATGTTTAACTTCTTGTAAAAAATGGAATTTATAGTAAGTGAAAGGCCAGGAAATATTGCAAAGGGAGTAAAACTATCAATGGGCAGTCAAGCACTTACATTTACTGTTCAAATACATTTGATTTTAATGCTGGAAAAAATCCTTGCACAAGGTGTGTGTATATATATATATATATATATATATATATATATAATGTCAAATTATCATGTGTGCACTTTAAATGTTCTACAGTCTTGTCAGTGATACCTCAACAAAGCTGGTGGGGGTGGGGGGGAGGAAAAAAAAGTCCATATTCTAACCCTTGGACCCTGCTGATATACTGTCTTTTACACAGCAAAACACACTTTGAGGATGTGACTAAAGTTCCAGCTCTTCAGATGAGGAAGTTATCCAGGATTAACTCAGCCCAGTGTAATCACATGAGTTCTTAAAAGCGGAAAAGGAAGAAAGCTGGCAACTTCGTGAGAGAGAAGTGATATGAGAGGGTCCTAGCTTGCTGTTGCTGTCTTTGAAGATGGAAAGAGCAGGTCATGAGCCAAAGAATGTAGGCAGCCCTAGAAGCTGGAGATGGCCTTCAGCTAATCACTGTACCCAACTGAATTTTGCCAACAACCTGAAAGAGCAAGAAAATAGTGACCTCAGATACAGAACTTTAAAGAAATGGATTCTCTCTTGATGTCTCCAATAAGGAACAAAACTCTGGTGACACATTGATTTTTAACCCTATAAGACCAGTGTGAGACACCTGGTTGGCAGAAATATATTAGATAATAAATTTGTTTTAAGCCTTGAAATTATGGTGATTTGTTACAGCAGCAACAGAAAACTAATACACCCTGCATAGGGTTTGAACCATTTTGCACTCTCCCCAGCAAGTGGTGAGTCTCCCGCCCCCCCACATCTTCTCCAATAGAACATGTTGCCAGACTTGGAGATTTTTGCCCATATGGAGGGTGAGAAGAGTACCTCTGTGTGATTCTAATTTGCGTGTATCTTAATATGAATGAGGTTGAATGCCTTTTCATTTATATTTTTGTATTAAATAAATGTCTTTTCATGTTTGTTGCTTATATTTCTATTGAGTTACTGGTATTTTTAATCAAGTTCTAAGGGTTCTTTACATATCCAGAAGATGTAGGCTTTACATGTAATGAGAATTACAACTATTTTTTTTCCCAAATCATTCATTTTCCATGTGGATTTAAAGGTGAACACTGACCCCTTCACTATTATCTCCAGTTTCTTTGAATTTTTCATCAGATTGTTGTAGGTCTCTGGGCAACATAAGCTAAAATACCAAGAGAACACATTTTTGAGGGAAGAAATAAAAAAAGAAAGAATGGTTAAATAGACTTGCTTCTTTCTTTACCTCCTCACCTCCAGTCTGAATCACTGTCATGGCTCCTTTACTTTTTTTTTTTTTTTTTAGATTTTTAAATTTACTTTTTAGAGAGGGAGTATACAGGTGGGAGGGGCAGAGGGAGAGGAAGAAGGAGAGAGAATCTTAAGCCGATTCCATACTGAGCATGGAGCCTGATGCAGGCTTGATCTCATGACTCTGAGATCATGATCTGAGCTGAAACCAAGAGTTGGATGCTTAAGTGACTGCACCACCCAGGCACCCCATGTCATGGCTCCTCTCTAACACTTTGGACTGAAGTCTACGTGTAGCTATCAATTCTAGAGTGGTTACCATCAGGAAAAAAAGGCTTTGTGTATTATAATACCAGGATCACAGCAAGCACAGCATTTTGCAACAAAGTCTTCAGTTAAAAGTTGCATTCTTGGACTTTAAGCTGTCCAAGAACCCCAAGTTTGGTGTTTCATATGAGCAGAGGCAGTGGTATCATTATTCACAGTGAAATGCTGACAGGCCCCTCTCTGCGGTGACACCAGCCAGCTCAGGTTATAATTATCCTTGTTACATCATGGCTTCCCTTGCTATATGCAGAACAAGCCAGCTTGTGCTTGGGAGACAGATTTGTGTTTATAGCCAAAGAATTGTTCCTTTCTAATTCAAATCAGGTTTGCTGATAGCTGGGGAGGGGGCGGGGGGGGGGGGGAGGAAGAAAAACTGTTATAATTAGAGTATCATGAGGAAAAACAATAAACACATAAAGGATGAGGAGGTGATCATCATCTAGTTTGAAACAGAAGATCAGGGTGTAAGCCAGGCATTTCTGACAAGGATATCAGTACTAGGTTCATTAACTGCCCTTCCTGCTTTCAGAATATTTTAAATGTGGCAATTTACATTAAAATGGATTTAGTGACACCATCTTCTCATTACTGTCAGTTTACATTTGGGTTCATAAACTATAATTGTAAATAAAATATGCTTTTCATTACAATGTCTATTTAGTAGGATATGGTAGGAAATTAGAGGCATAATCATGATCTAAATTATTAATTCAGTGATATTTTTCAGGTGCCATATGTAGATTCTCCACCGTGCATAATGAATAGGCACGCAGCGGTTGAATCAGGTCTATATCTTTGTCTCCTCTTCCCTGCCTTTATGTTATTTTGTTTTTACTTCTTCACTTCCTCACAATGGTACATGGTAGAAGGAGGTTTCTCAAGTAGTAAGTCTTTGATTATATGACATTATTTCCATTTCATTTCTCCTACTGAGTTTCAAGGGGAACTGTAATAAATATCATCCTTCCTCCTTGCCATATCCTAAACATTTTGAGAAATCATGAGTAAGACAGATAGGGAGATCAAAATATCAGCTTTATCATGGACAGAATTTAATTTGGAGTGTGTAACTTAGTCTGTGGGCCAATTGGACTAGAATTTGGTAGATTCCTGCTCTGTCGATAATGATGAAACTGGACAGCACAGGCTTCCTCACGTATTGGCCTGAATATCAGCCATCCAAAGATGTGAGATCTTAACTTCAAGCGCCTGTCAATGTGATATGGTAAAGTTTTTGCAGATGTGATTAAGAATCTTGAGATGTGGAGATTTTTCTGGACATCAAAGTGGGCCTCAACTACCTTTAACAGTGTCTGGAGAAGGCAATGTGACCAGGAAAGCAGAGATGGGAGTGATGTGGCCATAAGCCAAGGAATGCCAGGAGCCCAAGATGCTAGAAGAAGCAAAGAGTAGCTCGCCTTGACCCCCCACCTACTCTCCTGAGGGAGTGTGGCTCTCCCAAATCCTTGATCTTGGCCCATTGAAACTAAATTTGGACTTCTGGCCTCCACAACTCTGAGAAAATAAATTTCTGTTGTATAAGTCACTAAATTTGAGATAATTTGTTTCAGTAGTTTCAGGAAACTATATGCTCCCCAACCATTTCTGGTAGAAGGCCTCCAGAGGTGCTGAGAATGAAGGCAGAAGTGCTGAGAGGGCTACTCACGTTCACTTCATGTGGCCCCTCCACTTTTTGTGGTGTGGAGTGATCAAAGAACAGGGAGAAGCCAGAGATGTATTTAGGGTAAATCCCTCTGCACAGAAACACATTCCTTTCCTTTGATTCATGGTCTTCCTTAAATTCTAACAACTGCAATGCTGAAGTAACTTTTGGTATTTAAATATTATGGTCATTGTTAAGTTTGAACAAAGGCTGAAGTTGAAATTAGCTTCTACAATAGTTTTGAGGTTCATGATTTCAGGGTCCTGGGATCAGGCCCCATGTTGGGCTTCCTGCTCAGTGGGAAGTTTGCTTCTCCCTCTCCTTCTGCCCTCCCCACCCCTACTCATGCTTTCTCTCTCTCTCAAATAAACTCTTTTAAAAAGACTATATTTAACTATTTGAAATCTTTTCTTTTTAAATCTTTTACCCTTGCCAAAAAATCTGACAAACCAGGGAAAGTTTAGAAATGCAAAATCACATATAACAAAACAAAACCATTACCTATTGATCTTGCCTCAAAGGAGTGTGATTCATGCGGCATAACCATGTGGTTGGTCAGCATTCCTGTCTTCCCTTTCATGTGGCTTTCCTAATATGATGTGTTAAACATTAGTTTCCATTACAGGTCTAAATAAACTGTTAATTCAACAAATAGTTGTTGAGTGCTAGCACCACGTGCAAAGAATTATTCAATTAACACTGTGAGGGACTTACTTTTTGATGGCTATGGTATCTTTCGGAAAGCTTGATTTAATTCATTTGGAGGAACAGGTTTCCCTAACTGGGCATAGGTAAGCAATGAATAACGTATATGACATAGAAAACATTCAAGCAATGGAGAATAATCATTTTCTTTCTTTCAAATGAAAACTAAATGTTGGACAAAATATTTGAACAGGCCATTTCTGCTCATTGAAGAAGGGATAAAAAGAGATGATACTGTTCTACTGAATCCTTCACATTTACTCCTTAGCCCTTTGAAGCATATGCTCGAGATCTAAAAGAAACCAAATAGACATTTAGTATTAGAGTATTTCATATTATAAGCTTTGTACTTTATAAAAACAGGAATATGTTGTCTTCTCTATTTCTCTTTATATTCACAGAACTGTTTGGGAAGCTGCAAGTTGTTTTTGTTTTTGTTTTTGTTTTGTTTTGTTTTCCAACAATGAGCACTTGTGTTTTAGAATCTGATATCAATGCTACACATAGTTGTTCTCTTATTATTCCATCTCTTTCCTACACAAATATATTTTAAATTCTTTTGTAAGGTTTCACTGTATTTTATGTTATTCTTACTATTTAAGAATATATGACATTTACACACTCCTCACTAGTTTTAAAAAGTTTAACAAGGAAAATACAGTATGGACACGCAGCTGACTTCTCTGACTTAATGTGCTCTTTTTAGTCTGTGGGGAAAAGATAAAGAATTAAATCAGGAAAGGAGGAAATGAGTGTGAATTATACATTTTTTATATTTGTTTTTTTCTTTCTTTTCTTTTTGAGAGAGAGAGAGAGAGGGAGGGAGGGAGAGGGAGAGAAGAGAGAGGTGGGGGAGGGGCAGAAGGAGAACCTTAAGCAGGCTTCACGCTCAGCGAGGAGCCCAACACAGCATTCTATCTCATGACCCTGAGATCACGACCTGAGCCAAAATCAAGTCAGACACTTTAACTGAGCCACCCAGGTGCCCCATTATATTTGAATCAGTTTTGAATTCCTTTTGCCTCTAATTTACAGGGTTAAAGAAGTCTCACAACTTTGCATAATATTCATTTCAAAATTATCATGCTTGACTACTGTTTATTGATTTGGTTTTATTCTTTATTTTGTGAATCTTGAATTACCCATGAAAAATATTTTTTTTTCCTTCGAGAAGTCAAGGATTTGTCATTGCCTAGTTTTGTTTTGTTTTTTGCTAGTTTTTTTTTACCATTCTATAAAGGATTCTATTTGTGCTCTTCCTGATTCCAGGGACTTGAAGGTATTTTAGTTCTCTCAACATCTATAATTTTGTTTGTTGAGTTCAAAATTAAGTTTTCACTTCTTGGTAGCAGTGTAGTTCACAGAGGTCACATAACTCGGAGGTGAGTGGCAGGGAGGCCATGCAGGGCTTGGTTCTTTTTCCCCCTTGATGGCCAGCTAGAAAGTATAAGTCACATTTCCTGTTTCCACTTTCATATCCTACTTATTCCTCAACCCACTGCAATTTGGGTGTCAATCTAACACTCCTTAAAATTGCTCTCTTTTCTATTTTGGGATTTTCTGGCCATCTGTTTCATCTGGTACTAGAATCAACATTCTACAGGAACAAGGATGTTTGTCTGTCTTATTTTCTGCTAGATTCCAGTGCCTAGCACAGAGAAGGCCTTCTAATGGTATTTGCTGTAGGAATGAATGTATAACCACACATTTTTGAAATTCTACTGTAGGCATCCCTGACACAACTCTCAGTTTTCTCTTTCCTCATTCCCTTTCAGGTTCTCTTTGCACCTGTCCCTCAGATCTCAAGGTTCCCCCAGGTTCAATTCTAAACCTACTTTCCTCCTCCTATGTACTCTACCTGGGCAGTTGCATCCATCTCTATGGTTTTAATTGGTACATATACATATACTTAACCTTCCCAATCTCTTAATTTTAGTCTTTTTCTCTTTTCCAAGCTTTTGACTGGTATTTCACCAAGTGGAGTTCACAAGCTACCATAACCTGAATCACTTGGAGCATTTGTTTTGAAATGAAGATTTCTTTCTTTTCCTTACTGAATAGATATTTATTGATCCTGAGAATCAGCCTTTTCAACCACCTTCATATATATATTGTTGTTGTTTTTCCTAAATAAGTTTTCGATGGAGAACTGACAAGAAGCAAACTCAAGATGACACTAGTAACAGTGAACTGACTGGTGCTACAGGTATTCTGAGGAGGTAGTAACTATTGCAGGGCAAATGTCATGAGAAGCTAGGACTGAATCTGGGTTCTTACAAATAGGAACCCCTAAATTGTTTCCCAAATATCCATTTCCCTTCATCTACAGCTTTAACCCCTCAGTTTGATCCATCATCACCTCCCAGGTAAACTGTGGAAATGATAATTATAATGACACTCACCATCATGAAAGAACAAAGATGAAGGAGAGAAAGAAGCTGATTTCACAATGATGTCTAACATTTATTGAACACTTAAAATGTGTGAGACTCCTCTACATGCTTCATAACTACCCTAAAAGGAAGATAACTAATACCCTTCTTCCCCTTGTTGCTCCCTATAATCTAACTTCCATGCAACAGCCGATTTAAAAAATATAAGTCAGGTGATAGCTCTCTGGACTCCCAGCACATGTATATGAATTCTCTCGGGGCTCACCACCGCACTTAGAAAAATCTAAGCTGTTGTGACTCACATTTCTCTCTGATCTCCTTCATTCCATCTGGTTCACCCCACTGGCCCTTCTTCATTCAAATGCCCTGTGTCTGTGGCTGCCTTCAAGTCTCAGCCCTTACCCTTCCTTTTGCTAGGGTTCTCTTCCGCCCTGTTGCCTCTGGTTTGCTTCTTCCCATTAATGTCCAACGTAAATCGTCCCCTCGTCAGCACCTGCTTCCTGATGTAAAGTAATCCCCCAGGCTTCCTGATGTAAAGTAATCCCCCAGGCTCCCTCCATCAGTGCACCCATTTTTCTCCTTCTTAGTATTTAATATTCTCTAATGTTATCTTCTTTATTCTTTTATGTACTCATTTATTGCTCCTTCCTACTCCATTGAACTGGTGTCTCTTTTCCATTTCTGTCTTTCTTACCTGCCTTGTAGTGTTTATCCACAGTAGACACTCACTGGATATTTGTTGAATTGGTAAATGAATAGTAAGAAAATGTTCAGACAGGTCAGGAAAGTGTGTGATTGTCTGGGGTACTGACATGTATGAAGTGCTGAGAATTGTTATTTGGGGACACAAAGTATAAATGTACAGGATACAATTGTTCCTTTCTTCAGTGATTTACAACATTTAGGAAGTGAGCATGATACGAAAAAAACGATTTGTTTCTTCCTTCTTCAAAAGTAAGCAACACTTAAGAATTCTAAAAGCAAAAGTAGGTGGCATATATTTAAATGAGAAGGGAGCCATTAGGTCTAAAATCTACCCACCATTACCATATTCAAGAAATTAGGTGCATTCCAAAATTAAAGGTAGAAATTCAAGAGGTATCTGCTTCACACCATAGATACACAAATTAGCAACTATTCTGTGAATTAGGTGTTGACATATAGAATGCATAATGTGTTAATATTTAACTACATACTGTTACTATTTTTATATCACATTTTATATCACTTTTTTTAGTAGAAAAATCATTTACAGACAAAATGCCCAGAGGCAAAAAAATGGAAGAAGAAAAATTATTTGTCACTGGTAGTTATTTTTTTTAAGTTTTTATTTATTTATTTGAGAGAGAGAGAGAGAGAGAATGTGTGTGTGTGTGTGTGTGTGTGTGTGTGTATGAGCATGGGGACAGGGAGAGGGAGAAGCAGACTCCTAGGTGAGTGCAGAGCCTGATGTGAGGCTCAGTTCCAAGACCCTGAGATCATGACCTGAGCTGAAGTCTGATGCTTAACTGACTGAGCCACCCAGGTGCCCCTGTCATGGGTAGTTTAAGGACAGTTTGACCTAAAAAGAAAAGAAAGGGTACTTCTCTGTGCCCAATCTCTTATGGATGGCTATACGATCACATGTAAAAGACAGGCATTGCTAAGTCATCAGTCATTATAGTAAAAATTCTGCATGACTGGAAAAGGGCTCAAAAATCACTGGCCTTCATCTCTTTGAAAGTTCCCAATTGTGTTTTCACCATGGGAGAGACTAACACACATTTGTAGATAAGGAACATATGGGGTCTCCTTTTTAAGGCTAGTGAGACTAAAGAGTTAATTGTGTATACATATCATTCATCATCAGTCAATCAGGCAACTAAAACCTTCGGGGTCAGGAATGTAATAGGACTGACATTGACAGGCAAGTTGACGTCCAAGACCTGCCACCTAGATAGCAGGTTGTGTGAACCAAGCCATTACTTGTGGGGGCAGATGGCACAGAGGAAGCTGAGCTCCTGGGTATTCCTCATGCCAAAGCTACAGCAGTCCTCTTGAAGAAGCAAAGGCAACCTCTCAGGCACGTGTTATTTCTGTTAGCAACTGCTGGTCCATTTCACGCAAGATTGGGGTGTAAATGGGGTCACATATGCTGAAGCAAAAAGAGCCCTTGGGGCTCACCTAAAATAACCCCAGATTTAACCAATGCAGATACTGAGCCCCAGAGTAAGTGGGACTGTTGTAATCAGAACCCATATTTCTAAAGATTTATTTATTTGAGAGAGAAAGAGAGAGAGAGAGAGAGAGCGAGCATGCATGCATGTGTGGAGGAGGGGACTAGGGAGAGAGAATCTCAAGCTGACTCCCTGATGAATGTAGAGCCCAACATGGGGCTTGATCTCATAACCCTGAGATCACAACCTGAGCTGAAACCAAGTGTCCGATGCTTAACCGACTATACTACCCAGGCACCCTGCATGTTTCTGACTCATAATCCAATCTTTGGTTTACTATATGGTATGTTATTTTAAAGTTAAGCATCTGACATACATCTCTCTTTTAAAAATACACAGTAGACAGAGAATTTAAAAAAAAAATCAAAGTAATGCCATTCAAGCACATATAAATATAAATTAGTTTTTACAAAAAAATAAAAAATAAAAAAATAAATTAGTTTTCACTCCATTGGTTTTCAACCAGAGGTCTAGTTCAGAATCACCTGAAGATTTTTAAAAGCACACATGCCTGATCCCTACCACAGACTGCTGAATCAGCACCTCCAGACTTAGCCATCATATATGTATGCTTTGAAAAAAATCATATGATTTCAACATGCAATTTATATCAACAATGTGGAAATTCCTACTCTTACAAACACTGGATAGGAAAATAAAAATTACAACATCCATAGTTTAGATAAGTATCAAACCCCCTCTTTTCTACCAGATGTTCCACCACTCCAAACATCTTTACAATTATTTAGCCTAAATAGACTGCATTGTGTCCAGATGCGGATACATAAAACAGTTATATTTCAATTATAAGTTTAGATGGGAAACAGTGAGAGCAGAGAAAACAAAAATCCATGGGAAATTCTAAAACTTCATTTCTGTCAAGAATTCCCAGGATTTCCTCACCCTTTACGATATCTATTTCCAAGGATATAGGCTGGCTTGTTTGAGTCTTGTATCCTTGAACTACATTTGACAGAGATAAGAGTGAATAGTACGGTCAAGATAATGCAGCAAGAAGAAAAAGAAAAAGGAAGAAAGAGTCCTTTACACAAAGGAAATAATTAATCCTTAAACATGCTACAGGGGCCTAGAATGAGTAGAAGAAAAACTGACCCTTAGAAAATTGAAACAACAGCTGACGGCAGCTGAAAAACTGCTGAATAATACCTGCTCCCATTGTTGGTGAAGGGCAAGAGTTCAACATTTCTTTTATACTGAATTTAAGAATAATATACACTAAAGAAAAGTTTTTATTTCAGAATACAGCAGTTTTATAGAGAGGATTTCTGATTTTTTATTTTTTATTTTTATTTTTTATGGAGGCCTAAGCATATCCCAGAAGATGAACTGCCTCCACTATAGGGTAAGAGTAAGCCAACTACCAACTCCAAGTCTGAGCCAGGGCCTGTGGTTTAGAAGGGTAACCAGTTTGGAAAACTAAACTAGTCTCCAACCTCACCCCTTCTTCATTTTGTCCTCTGGCCTCAATGTTTTATTTACAGGGATTCAAGTTCTCTTGCTTAGGGCAACAGAACAGACGGAGAGGAAACACAACTACTCCATGACATACTTGCTTTTCTATCTCGGTTTGGTTTCCTGGCAGCTATCAACACCTCTCGTTCCAGCATGGCATTGTGACTTCCAGGAGTAATCCAACCCAGCCATGACATTTGTTCCTGAATGGAATGTCTCCCTATTGGCGAGAATGCAGTGGGAGTCCACTGTTTTGGTTTGGTTTCTCTTTTAACAGCCTCGTCTTTCAATGACATCACTCACAGCCCTGAGATATGACTGCACTTCCCTGGCTGCCTGATAGTAAAGCAAAGGTTACCTTCTATCTCACAGCAGTGTTGTCATCAAAGAGCTCTATTTCACAGATGTGACAATGCAATAAATAAGATTTTCTCCAAGTGTGCAGAAAGGCCAAAGCAACCTTTACAACGGGAAACCAATGAGGCGGCAGGATTCAAATAGCCTCCCTAACAGATAACCGGCTTGGCTGCCTCTGATACCCATCCCAGTCTTCAGCAAAGAGCGACTGCTTTGTCTTCAACTTTATCTTTGTTTGGTTCTTTGGGACTCAAAATTAGACAAAGAAAAAGACCCTTTTCCCCCAGGCTGGATGGGCAAAACACAGCTATTCACCAGCCATGTATAAAGAGACTGACTTCATAACGACTTGGATTTCACAGAGACTTAGAAAAGTAATTTGATAGAGCCTTCAAGAAAATCATGGTGAGAGTTCTAAAAATGAAAAAGAAACAGCCTGGAAAGCATTCATAAACCTTTATGGAAGGATTCTTCTGGGCACGATTGTATTTCTATTAGTTTGGCCCGAGAATACTTACTAATTGGAGTCAGTCGCTCAAGTCAAGTTTTTCATTAGCTGAAGGGAAGTCATTTCTTCCTTTGAGCAATGACAATGGCACTTCACCACAAAAAATAGAGTTTTGTATGAAACTGCTGTGTAATTAGAAGCAGGCTGTCCAAGTATCTCAGAATAAACCAGCTACACGTGTTACAGCAGGTAGAAATTACCAGCTTCCCTTCCTTGGTCCATTTCATCAAATGTTTACTTCATGGGAAAAGGACAGGTTCACCCTGGAGCACTCTCAAAATCTCTTTGCAAGCTAAAACCAACACCAAACCCAGACCAAACCAAAACACTCCAAAGCCCTGTTCTGGTACATCACAGGGCAAGCAGGCTCTTACATAAAAGATGGGAGCTTTTCCTGAGTGTGATGGTTTGACAAGGGAGAGGTGAACAAAATGCCATCTGAGAACTGGCCTCTGCAATGCTGTATTTCAGAGGTGCTCCGGAAGTTGTAGAGGAAGGTCAAGGAGCGAATCTACATCACAAGGTGATTCACGGATGCTGGGTGCTCTATGCTAATCACTCAGATGGTGCTGAGCCCAGCCTCTCTTCCTTCTGCTTACCCTGTCACCTGTGTCACTGCTGGTTTGTTCCATGAAAGCAGTCTTAGCCTGGGGCCCCCACATGCCATACGAAATTCCTACCCAGAAGACCTGATATAGTACCTCTGCTCCAAAAGAGGGTAAAGAAAAAAAAAATTCCTGGCACTTATCTCTCTTCAACCCCTTAATTTTCCAGAGACTCCAATAGCTGTTTTCTAGTTTTCCGTTTCTCCAGCTCTGTGGCCCCACCTTACTCTGTCTGAGGAAGAAGCATAGCACAAGGAACAGAACATGGGTCTGGAGACTGATCCTGTCTAGGCTGTCTTCTAGATACGGGTCCTTGAAAACAAGAATCGGTTAGCCCTAGAACCCTAATTCCAACATCTGTGAAATGGAGATGATGGTGATGATGGGTCATTCTGATGATAAGTGAGATCATTTGGGCAAAGTTCCACTCATGATGCTTGACAGGTAGAAGGGAAGCAGTGCCCATTGCCTTCCCCTTTCCTGAGATTCCCCTACTTTTTGTGGGGCATCATTCCCTAATTAATACATATATTTTGGAAGGTGAAGATACTGAGGCCAGGCAGTTGAGAAAGGACAGAGAGATCTTTTGACATTGATTCTGGTGTGTGTTTCCTTCTAAGATCTGAGTATCTGAATGGCAGCTAGCAATACAGGAGAGGGTGCTCACATTATTCCACTTGAGATTTGAATTTTGAACTGGGTTAAAGGGAAGTGGAGGCAGTGTCTTGGTTAGCAAACAGTCACTTCCAGAAATCTAGTATTTGAGATGACTTGCACCTCTTTTTTTGGAGTGAACTACACTTGGATTCAGCTCATCCTCTCAACTGGAGCAGTACTCTTCTATTATTGGGCTCTTCATGGCCAAATGAACTGTCCATCCTTCATGGGGAAAAAAATAGTGCTGCTGTTTGTCATTCCAGGCTTGAGGCTGAGTAGGTATTGCTGCAACTGCTCCATATAGAGTCCTTTGTCATTTTTTGTTTCCTTCTGACTAAGTGCCCAGGCATTTAGAAGTGTCAGATTCACTCATGGTGATCCATTAGAATTACCTGGCAGCTTTTAAAACACGCCAATGAAATTTCAAACTCTTGGGGTTGGACCTGGGCGTAGGCAATTTTAAAAGTCCTTCAGGTGACACCAACATGCCTCCAGGATTGAGAATCACTGATTTATACCCTCAACCCTACCAGGGTTATTATTTCATAATGATGCCACTGTGAGGTCTCCAACTAAAATCAATTTTGGCCTCTCACAGGCATATTTTTCCTTTGCTGTGGTGCTCTGCACACAGCACACTCTGTCCTGTGCTCCTTAAATTATCTTTTGAATTCTTTCAGTAAACACACCATAAGTTTTTAATAAGCAGTAATTTAGACAAAAATTCAAGGAAAGCCCAAACACTTACGGAGGTAAAAATTGGGTCCTCGAGCTGGTGATTGGTGATTGAATAGGAGGGCTTCAGAAGCAAGATTCTGAAGTAAGCAAAAATTAAAACACAAAAGAGGAAGTCCCATCTCGGGGAGCGTGCACTCAGGTATAAGAGAACAGCATCCAGGCATCCAGTCTTGTAACTGATCTCTTGTGTGCACTTCCGTTTCCTTACAATCTCATTTCCATACCAAAGCCTGAGTGATCTTTTAAAAATGCAAATCACTTCCCTGCTGAAAACATTCTAGTAGCTTCTCACTATAGGTAGAACAAAATCCAAATCCTGTTCCATGGATAACAAAGGCTCCTGCTTACCTTTGTGTTCCCAGCTTGTAGCCTTCTCTGTGCTTCTGACTCTGCTCCAGTCACACTGGGTATCTTCTGTTCTTGACTAATGCACGTACCCTCACCACTTTGGCCATTTGTTCTACTCTGTCTGTTTGGAGACCTCGTGCCCCAGACCACAGAAGTCTGGCTTGACCTCCTGAACGCCCAACAGCCCCCCTCCAACCCTTCTCCGTCTTCCATCTCCTTGGCAGTTGTGATCCCTGGTGTGGCCACTGTCTTAAATCATCATATTCATTTTGTTCCCTTCCTTGAAGGTGAGCTCTACAACCACAACTGTGATTTGTTCACTGCTGTGTCTTCAGCAAATGCAGGGCACAACTGTTGGTCCCTATTTCCCTCTAAGAACACAAGAAAAAGTACCCCTCTTGACAAAGGGCTGCAGACCCTGTCCCAAAGACCCACAGCTCTAGGAGTCCCTTTGAGGTATTTAAAAACATGTGCTCCTTCTTCCAGGGAGATGAAGGCCTGCACTGAGATACACAGGCAGATAGTAGCTTGAATTTTGGTTCTTATTTGGTGCAAAGGTAGGAGGTGGCCAAAGTGCCTGAAAAATGGGAGGTACCCAGTAACTGTTTACAGAATGAATTTATATTGTGGCAATGTTCATCCACAGAACATATCCCCCTGTGTCTGGATGTAGCAAGAGAGTCAGCAGCAAACCAGTGGTATGCTGATAAATGGGTAAAAAAATAAATAAATAAATAAATAAATAAAAATAAATGTCCAGAAGAAACAACAGGCACCATGACATAGTTTGTAGCATTACTGAATTTCCATGGTATAACTAGTCCTACCATAGCCCATTTAAAGCTATTAGCATGATGTTAATGGCACACGAAATTCTTGAAAATTGAATGCTTTCACCATCTATTATTATGATGTTAACAGTTTATACTAGTTCCCACACACCAAATCAAACCCTACCCCACTGTTGAGCCCTGGGGGTGTCACATTCCTGTTCACAGAAAATGACTAATCCCACACTTCCTCACAGCACAGGCAGAGATTTTTAATATATTGTCTGTTGGCCTCATCATGCATATGAGGACCAGGAAATGGCTTATCTTCTGGGCGGAATGGGGAACTTCAAGGTGTTTCAGAAAATAGAAGAGAAAAATAATATTGAAGCTGACACTAGTCACCTAATTCATTGAATCTTGCTTCCTTCATATATAAAGTAAACAATTTGGACTAAATACTCTCCATTTCAACTGAACAGACTAGTATTCTACATGCCATGTGCAGATTCATGGGAAGGGAGGGGAAACTAGAGTGTCTGTGGTTTCTATGTGTGAATGAGTTGGTGCCACGCATATAAGTAATGTATCAATCCCTTTAATGAGTATTTACCACACATTTCTCTTTCTAGTAAAATAAAATGATTTAGATTAAATTTGCCCTGGAACTAAAAACAAGACCTAAGAACATTTCTAAATGCCAAGGACTGTATGTAAGTTAATAAGAACCCAACTCATCCTATTTTCTCTATCAGAGCTTGTGTACTGATTTTCCTTCTTACTTCTCCGTGAGCCCCACTTGACATCCTTTGTTTGGTTGTAGATTTCAAGCAGAAGTTAGACATGTGCCACAGAGCAGAGACAGAAAGGAAATCCAAGCCATCAAGCTGGGGAAGCATAAACCACTGTCATCAGGGGCTCAGTAACAGCTTTAAGAGTTATAATTTCTGATGTTGACCTATCACTTCGCTGGGCAAATACTAGTGTTGAAATATATTATTACTGCCCCTCTCCCCACTTCAACCACCAGAACAAACAGCCAACTTCCCAGAGAAATTCACATGTGCATGGATAAGGCAGGAGCCCTTTGCTACAGCCTTTAACCTGGGACACCAAGCTCTACTAGAGTCTGCCATCCTGACACGAACTACTGAATCATGTTTATACATAACTTGCATATTAAAAAGCAACAGCCACCGTCAATGGTGCCAATATAAAAATATCTTAATAGCCAGTAACTGACTAATGAATACTACTGTAATAACAGTTTAATTTGAGGAATTCTGACAGCTGGTTGCTTTGATGAGCGTGGTTTCCAAGGAGTCCTGTTCCCATGCTGAGAACATCTCCAGCCTGCTGATGGATAGCAGCAGTGCAGAACTGTTAAATGTCACCACCTCTCAGCTCAAGTAATAATAAACAGGAATGTTATGGTTAATTTTTCTGTATGAATTGTTCAGGCTCTATCTGGTAAGTACCAACCAATAGGGCTTAATAGCTGCCATCCTCTTGGGAGTTGTAACTGGAGGTGAGCCTTTTTTCTTTTCCTTTTTTTTTTTTTTTTTTTTTAATCAGCAAGGCTTATATATCAGAACGAATGGAGCAATTCTTGGTTTTCTGGTGGATTTATTTTATTTCTTTACAGAGCTCTCGCTCATCTCATTCTGCTTAGCAAATGTAATTACTCTGGTTAAGACGTAGCTTCCTTATTATTTCTGAACTTCCCAAGATAGTTTAAAGCAGACAGCTAGGGCATGAAATATACGGTTCTACAACTATCTTAATTATACTGCGTGACTCTGGGTTTGATACGGAATAGCAATGTCTGGGAAGTGAATTTAATCTCTACAGATTTAGGACGATTGCCAAAAAGATTCATTGATTTTTTTTTCCAAAAGCACGATCTTTTATTGTATAAATGTCAGAAGCTTCAAATTATTAGGAAATGTGTCAAGAAGCTCAAGGTATAATAACATTCTTTAGAGAGCTTGATTCTGAAGACAGTGCAATGAAACGTTCAGAAAGAAAACATGTCTTATGTTCTTAGAGAATAAAGCTCTGGGATTCGTTTTAATTTGTCATTTTGAACAGGATGAGGCCTCCACTGGGTACTTTGATGCAAAAGCCCTGGGTATGATATACAGCCATCCCTTGGTCATCCACAGCTTGACGGGGACTTTAGCAGTCCTGGAAAAGGAGGTACTGACTTGGGACTTGGGGCTGTGGAGCTGAACTATGAAAAATTACTGGGATTTATCTTGGTGAAGAGGTCATGAAGAGGGGGTCATAAAAAAGGGAGACAATATTAGGAGCTATGTCACCAGCTTAGGCAGAGCTTTTCTATGTCCTAAAATCAAGGGACTATCCTTAGCATTGGGCAATGTATTACTTAGGGTGGTGATTTTATTGCAAGTAATGTAAGACCTCCTCTAACTGGTTCAAAAACCAAAATATAGTGGTTCAGATATCTGAAAAGTCCAGAAGTTGGGTGGGCTTCAGACACGTGGGATTCAGAAGCCAATGATATCATGAGGGTGCTAGCTCCATTTATTATTCTTGTTATTGTGCTCTGTCTTATGCTTTGGATTCATTCTCAGGCTAGCTCCTAGCCATGCTCAACTCTGTTGTTTCTCAAGACCTTCAGGTAAAGTCCTAAGTTTAATGCAAATTTGATTGCCGCTCTTATTAAAAGGTTTAAAGTCACAGATTGGCTTAGCCTGGGACTTCAGGAGGCCCAAATGGAAAGCAGGAGCTCTTAGGATGATGACAGTAGATGCTGGTGAGATGGCTAATAGAAGAGTTTTCAGAGATGGGTACAGTCTTCTTTCTGGACAACTGAAGGCTGACTCAAAGGCCTAGAAGGTATGGATCCTATTGCAAACCTCTGCCTACCAAAATATTAATGTTTTCAACCTATACTGAAAACTTAATAAGCGTTCATTACTGCCTCAACAACATGGTCTATTTATTCAGCTTATCACTCAAGACTTCCTGCTGTGAGTTCATCTGAATTTTCTAGTTGAGACTTCCACTGTTCTTCAGCAGGAAGCCTCCATTCCATCTGGGCTGTTCTGATCTCACTTCCATGACTTTGCTCTTGCTCACTCTTCCTCTACCCTTCATTTGAGCAGTTACACCTGACTCACCTCTGAAGGCTGTATTGGAGGAGGCACAGTACAGTAACCACAAACGGAGATGCTAGAGTAAAACTGTGTTGGTTCAGACTCAGCTGTATTAACAAGTTATTTAACCTCACTCAGCCATAATTTGCTTGTATTTAAAATGAGAATATAATGGTACCTAATTCAAGTGTTGTTGCAAGCATTAAATGAATCAATACATCTAAAAAGCCTAGAATAATGCCTGACAGCATGCATTCAATAAAAGTTAGATATTATTATAATTATTTATGAAATTATCCTCTGACCATCCCACTTCTCCTCCCTTTAAACTACTGTGCTGTTTAGGCCCGAATTCTTCATTTTACACTTACGGATGTATGGTCAGATCATTTTATACAGGATAGGAGGCTCCTATTAGACACTTCCTATTTATCTGTATAATTCAATGCTCTAACTCTATGTTCTACATATCTACAAATCTAGCAAATATTTATAGAAGAACTGGAATGTGGCTAAGAGTACTTCTATGCATGTTCAGAAAGGATCACAGGTGGCCAAAAATACCAATTGAAAACACCCATGAAAATTCACCTTTCCAACAAATACTGTTTTGTGTACACTAAATTAAAACTTTACGCCTATGGAGCTAGTGAAAAGTTGATCAGTTGGTTATATAATCACAGGTTTACAAATTCTATTCTTTACTCTCACAGGAAATATTTAGTGAGGGTTAGGATGATTTCTGCCTTTCAGAATATTCTTGGGAAATTTACTAGTTATAGGAAGATGGAAGGAAATAGGACAATTTCAGACCTAACAAAAAAGGCAAACATTAGGTATTACCAATGTGATGAGAAATGTAAAGGAAAAGTATAAATCCTATATACTGAATGGGCATGTGTTTATCAGTTTGAGATATGGCACCAATTTTCTCCATCTCCCAGGTGTACAGATGAACAGTAGCACTACTGGCACACATACAAAGCTGATACATTATGTGTAGATAACAATAGCTTATCTGTATGATGCTATATGTTTTACATGTCACCTGTAGATTACATGTACATTATATGTAAATTTCATTACATATAAATAATAGCTTACCTGAAGGACGCTATATACTTTACGTGTACATCACATGTAGATTATGTAGATAACAGCTTATATGCGTTATGCTGTATAATTTTACATGTACATCACATGTAAATTAAATGTAGATTACACATAGATAAGAATAGCTTATCTGTACGATGCTATATATTTTATATATTACTTTCTTATTTCTCATCTGATATTCATCATTATATGGCACAAAGAAGATCTTATTCTGTCATTAGAGTTTGAACAGACTAAATTAGTTGAGAGGAATTAAATGCTATTTTCAAGATCAGAAACGTAGAGAGGAGTGAAGCTGATAGTGGGTTTTACTGACTTCATGTTCAGCAATCTCTGCATAGCCTCCATTTGGTGTCCCTCCCCCTCCAGTTCCTTAGTTTCAACTGCTTCTTACATATATTTGATGAGAAGAAAAAGGTGAGTATATTTGTGATAGCAAATGTGGCAATCCTTTAAGGACTATCAGATTGGATGTAAAAAGAAAATTTATTGGCTTAGCATTTGTCTATTGCAAATGATATTCATCTACCAAGATCTCCCTTCTGTCTACACACTAATGCCTCTTCATCCTTGGAGATTCAGCTCAGGTGTGCCTCATTCAAGAAGCATTTCCAGGTTATTCTTCTAAGTCTTCTCTTTCCTGAGTTCACACATCACATGTATTTACTTCTCTGTGTACCTACTTCCTTAAGGAGCATAAACTCCTCAAAGCAGGGTCTATGCTTCATCCATCTTTGTATATTTAATGTCTAGTATAGTACTGTGGGGAGAGGTGAGGAGAGAAAGAGGAAGGGGAAGAAAAATAGAGAGAATGAATATAAGAAAGAGAGAGAGAGAAGGAGGGAGGTGGTATTATACAGTGCCTTTCGAATTACTTTTAAAAGTTGAGCTTGATTTCAAGTTACATTCTTGGACTCCAAGAGAGACATAAACTCTAAGGAAGTTCTTTAAAATCCTAGCATATCTAACTCAACTTTTTTGTCCACAGAAAATTGCTGCCTAACCTGTGGATTAAAGTCAGCAGTTGATGAATAAGAATAGTTTAAAATCACATATAGCTCTGCAAAAGGGAATTGGACTAGATAGAAGTCAGGATATATAAGTTCTAAGTGTCACTTCATAGATCTGAATCTCATTCTTTATGATCAGAAGAGTTTTGTACTAGGAATTTCAAGGGTCTCTTCTAGTTTTAAAACTTTTATGGGGGTATGAAATAAAAAAATATATATATTATATAAACAGAGGAAAATCAGATTACAATGATAAAATTAGATAAAACTGAAGTCCCCAATATACCAGATATTGCAGAAAAGAAAGGCTCTTTATTCCAGATGGTTAATTGAATCAAAGATTTGTGTGAATGCACATGAAAATGGCATGCATAGACATAAACTTGGTACTAAATAAATCAAAATAATCATGCAGCTTTTTCTCATGTAAAAACTTCTATTTATAAGCAAAGATAAAAGAGCAAAGGACAGAATAAAGATAAAGGAGCACATGTGATTCATTTATATACTCAAGGTTCGTGGCTTTTAATGACAGATGAAAGGAAATTATTTTCTTCTTGGATATATTACAAGCTATTTGTAGAGACTGAATACTATTTCAGCTAATTTGTATAGAAGTTCCTACTCTTGCTACTAAAAAAGGCTTAATTTTTTTTTTTTTTACAGCCTGGCTTTTAATAATCAAAGAGATTAAATGGAGCATATGTTGAGACTATCCATCTTTGGCATCCCAACTGTCTTCTCATAAAAAAAAAATCATATCACATAAATAACACATTAGTGGCTGTATCTCCTGCTTGATGAAACTTTTTTCTTGGTCCAAGGAACCCTATCTCTCTGGCATAGAAAATCTGGGTAAAAGGGGATGAAAAATCAATTCTTTTTCTCTTTAAGGTACACATACGGCGAAGGAAAGAAAAAGATAGTAGATTAGGTAACCATCAAAATGCCTGAACCATAATGGATAGTCAAAGATGAAATGGCATATATATAATAATTATCATCAGTAAATCCGCATCAGATTTCTTAGCTGTTAATAGATGTGTAACTAAATGTTATTAGGAGCAACTTGAGAAATTATGGCAAAGCAAACTGCATATTGTTTACATTCTGTCAGTAATAAATCAGTACAAACTGAGGGCACAGATTCCAGTTGCTGCTTATACAGTTCTGTCCTTGACCTTGCAGGTCAGGGTCAGAGCAATAAAATAGCCAGGGAAATTTAAAGGTTGGAGACACTACATAAAGATCTGACATTTTGTAAGACAATATGGAAAGATCCTTCGTTCAGCAACAGATAAATGTAGGTCAAAAGCAACATTGGGAAGGATATGTTGAATTTGGCTTACCATGAACAGTGTCTTGAGAAAGTTGTCATTCTCATCACAAACTGCAAAAATGTGACTCTACTATCAATCATCCCACAGCCCACATATGGACTGTCCTTCATTTTCTAAAAGCTATGAAAATTGCAGATGGCAACAGCCTTTAAGAAACTAAATAGCAACTTAGTAGTGAGGTGTTTGAAGAATCATGTTGAGACAAACCAGGCTCCAGATAAATCAGTGTATTTTTTTATTATTGTTGAAAAGTCCCTTTACCAGATTTTTTTTAACAATAGAGAGAAACTGTAACATGTTTAGATGGTTCTTTTCTAGGAGAGGGTGAAGAGACAGTCTTTTTTTTTTTTCTTTCCAGGAAGTCAAACACCAATCTTTCCTAAAAAAAAAAAAAAAAACCAAAAGACTTCTTTGTATGTAGTAGGAGATTTCATGAACTAAGAATGTTTTCATTTCTCTTTGGTTTCTAATTTAGGAAAACATTAGCATCGGTTAATGGAGTGTACTTTAGGTAGAAAGCCTAAGAATATGCTTGCATTACATAGGAAAAATATCGTAGTGTTTTACCTTAGTAGGGTTCACAATTCAGACATGCATAAGGTCCTAAATTCAATCACCCTCAGCCTATGTTGATACTCCAGCTCTATATTTTGTGACATCTCCATGTATTTCAATATATGAAACAGCATGTCATCAGGCTAAAATTTCTTGAGAAAATCACCTATAGATTTACAGCAATTTTTTTCTCAAGACCAATTCTTCTCTCCATGTTTGCAGCATTTTATTACGAAAAATTTCAACATGCGGCAGAGTTCAGAGAAGATTACAAAGAACATCCATATACCTATTACCTAGAGTCTACCATTAATACTTTACTTGCTTTATCATATATCCATGTGCCTATCCATCCCTCTAGATATCAATCTATCCATCTTAACTTCGGATGTATTTCAAAGTGCATCGTAGACATCAGTGCACTTTCCCTTAAATATTTCATTGCATGTCATTAGCTAGAGTTCAATGTTTGTTTACAGTTTTATTCTTTTGATGTAAAATTGACAATGAAAACAACACAGCTTAAATGTGTATTCTAAGTTTTGAAAAATGCATGCATCTGTGTTACAACTCCTGGCAAGACCTCAAACATCACCATTATTGCAGAAAGTTCCCTAATGCACGTGCTCACATAATACTTGCCTTCAGCGCTCCAGAAACAACCATTGCTCTTATCTTTGTTCCCACCATAGATTTGTTTTCCCTAGAAAATCATGTAAATGAAATCACACACACACACACACACACACACACACACACACACACACACACAAAGGGATCCCTGGGTGGCGCAGCGGTTTGGCGCCTGCCTTTGGCCCAGGGCGCGATCCTGGAGACCCGGGATCGAATCCCACATCAGGCTCCCGGTGCATGGAGCCTGCTTCTCCCTCTGCCTGTGTCTCTGCCTCTCTCTCTCTCTCTCTCTCTGTGTGACTATCATAAATAAAGAAAAATTTTTTAAAAAAAGAAATCACACAATATATGCATTTGTGTAAAGCTTCTTCCAATCAGGATATTGTTGGGAATATTAGCACTTTGCTCTTTTTTTTATCATACAGGGATATTTTGTTATGATTACACTACAATTTATTAATTCTCCTGCTTATGGACTTGGAAGCTGTTTCCAATTTTTGACTGTTATTAATAACGCTGCTGTGAACATTCCTATGTATGCCTTTAGAATCTCACTCCATCTACAGGCATTCTCAGTCTCTTTCCACACAACCAATGGCCCATTTTCTTCATGGGGAAGACTGTGTACTTCTCTGATCACAAAGTAAGTTTAAATTTCAGGCCCTGCTTGCACTTGATGAGCTCAGTAGAGTGTTTTTGTTTTGTTTTGTTTTGTTTTGTTTTGTTTTGTTTTGGGGGGGTGTGTGTTTCATTGAACATTTGAGCACAGATGGAAAGAATAAAGAAAAGGAAGTAATGACCTTAGGCATATTCTTGAAGGGTGAATGCATTGTTTTCTTCTAATAACTTATACATGAAATATCAGTTTGCAAATCTAGGAGAAAAAAAATA
Source organism: Vulpes lagopus (assembly GCF_018345385.1). NCBI lineage: Eukaryota > Metazoa > Chordata > Mammalia > Carnivora > Canidae > Vulpes > Vulpes lagopus. The sequence goes on along the minus strand of NC_054830.1, from coordinate 117,481,525 downwards.
AAAGCACTGCTGTATAATCTCTGTACTTCTTTCCATAAAGATTGACTGTGACTTAAAATAGCCTAGGGTTATTAATGCTGTAAATCTCTCTGAAAGAGATTTCAGCGCTTGTTCTTCTTACTCTCAAGGAAAAAAAAATGTAGTGTACCATAGATCTCACATAAATGACACAATTTCAAACTCTATCAAGATTAGACTTTTACTAATGCCCAGGGCTAAAATGAATTATGGAATTCTTATATATTTCTCTAAATAACCAAATGTACTCAAACAAAATTTTCTGCTGTAGAAAGACCATTTCAAATGGCCACCTGAACACTTGAAGCATTAACGTCCATAAGACTACACAAGAATGAGGATTATATTATCAAATTAGTTCTTCAAAGGAATTAGAAACAACTAATTAGGTGTGATTCTAAGTAGCAGGGTGGGGTGGGTAGAAAGGAGGGAGTATAAAGTTTCCATCTAACTTATGTAGTTTTATGTCAAGAGTTCTTATGATGCTATCAAAAATTTTCTTCTCTGAAAACCCATTACTACACAAACACACAATTGGAAATTCTGTGTACATGATACAAATGATTCCTCTTAAATATAGAATGATTTTTTAAAAATAAAACATATAGAAAGAGGATATGTTTACTCCATCCACTCTTTAAAAAAATTCAGCTATGCTGCTATTTCATCTTTATCCATTCACCCACAATATTTCATTTCTAAGACTTCTGTGTTTTTCAGGAAGTCAAATGTACACTCTAAGGTATTACAAAGAAAAGGAGATAAAGTAGCTTTATTAGGTTAATATCAAAAAAGTTATATGTATGTGCAATGTACATAATTCATAGAATGATAAAAATCTATAATCTTAATGAAGCAGATATCATATCAGCATTTGGCATGACAATAATAGCAGATCCTTTCAAAATTTTATTTTTCCTATTTTTTCTTTTAGATAATAACAAAAAAGAGCCAATGGGCAATGTTTTCTTAGCTATCTAGGTCAGGAAAGCCATCTGGCACTGATTTTAATCGCCATGAGAGCATTGAAAGAACCAATAAACCCCGTACTAATATTCCAATCTATTCATAATGGTGATAATCAGAACATCTGGTTAGGGTTTCCCCTACAAAGGTCTCCAAGGATTATATTTGGTATTGGAGTCCATCCTGAGCCGTGTTGACTCTCAACAACAGCTTCCCACACCCATCTTTGCCTGACTCAAGCCAGACTGACCATCTTGTCTTTGCCTATGGCCCAAGCCAATCTACATTCTAAATCTAATCTCAGTGTTTACAGGAAGCATGTCATTCACAGATTCTAAGAAGCAACCTTAGCTCCCACTATTGTTGCTGTAAGTTTGTGCTTGTTCCTCTATGATGTGCCTAGACTCTAAAGTTCTTTTAGTCTGGACTCTGTCTTCGGTTCCTGCTGTCCTAGTGTTATCGGTCATCATCCACTTTGGTAGCTCACCCTTAACTCTTTAACCTCCTGTGTGTTTTCTCTGTTCCCTTCCAGTCTTGAGGTATTGTTTCCCCAAAGTTCCTTGATTCCTTCCTCGTCTGTACATCTCTTGACCTCTCTATATTAAACCAAATGGCTTTAGATTTATCTCCATTTTAGCCAATGCAAATTCTATGTATAATAGAATAATAACTGGACCAGAATTCTAAGATATCTGGATTCTAATTTGGACTTAACTCTAATTAGCATTGCAATCTTTTGGGACCCTCTGGGATTTCTATTCATTTATACCACGGAGAAGGCAGCTCTCCAATTTTGCTTCTAGTTCTATCATCCTATAATTTTGTATGTATCTTTATGATGATAACAATTATGATCCACTGTCTGCTAGTAACTAGGTTCAGTTACTTTCAGAATTTCGCAGTTAGGATGACTATCCCCAAATAAATGAGATTATCTAGGTAATCGAGAGATTACCTGAGTCAGTTCTCAGGACGGTTGCATATAAGAAATATCTGACAAACTTTTACAGAATCTATTGCCCAGGGCCCATTCAGACCAATCAAGTAAAAATGACTAAGAACAGGGCATAGGTATTATATAAAAGCTCACACATGTAATTCTAATGTACAGCTGAGATTATAAACTCCTATAATAACGAATATGAGTCAGTTTATTGGACACAGGCTCTAAAAACAATCATTTCAAGGAGTGAATCAAGGTATTTCCTGGAACAACACAGATATTAATAAATAAATACATGAATTCAAGAAGCAAATTGTACTGTCAGCGCAGACAAATCTTAACTTTTAGAAAATATAAACATGAATTTCGGTCCCTAACTCTGACTTTTACATATATATTGGTTGATCTAAAAGATTCAAGAACCCTTTAACTATGCCAGATATGCTTCCTGTTTGGAAATGGTTGCATTTCCTTTAATAATCTGGTAACATACACTCTGCTGAATCAAGAGGTCAGTAGAATTCTGCTTGTGGTGCTAACATCACAGACCGGCAGATAATGTTGACCAGGAAGATTGCCTGGGTTTACTTGATTGATTATGAATTCCTCATTACCTTTCCACACTCTTGCTGTTAACAGTGAAATTTCACACATATTCACACAAGTATAAAATAATAAGAGCGAAGGACAAAGCCCATGAGTAAGACAAAATGGATAACAAAAGTAATCACTGTGTATTACCACTGTAAAAATCAATAAAGCAAACATGTTCTTTTAAAGTGTCATATTACAATAATGTTTTTCTGAAAACTGTTGTCTGCATCCAGTTTAAAAAGGCATCTGCTTGTGTTTGCTTAAAACAAAAGGGTGGTTGACTTAATGAATTATTTACAGGCATGCAATATGGCAACAGTGTCATTACGAAGTCTCTTCTAAGATCTCCTCTGGCTACTCCTGGCAGGGTGTCAATTTGCTTGTTTTTATGGTAGGTACACGAAAATTGTGAAGCTATTCAAGGAAATGAGATGCTGCCATTGCACTTACGGATGCACACAAACCCAGTAAGAAAGCCATAGTGACAAGAATGGCAGAAACTTATTTGGCATTAAAATGTGTAATGTAGAGTCCATGGAAAGAAGGAACTATTAGACTCACATATAGCTGAAAGCAGCCGAGGGCCTAAAGAAAATCAGGACAGGAGCTGGTGAGGAAAAACAAAAAAAAGTATCCTCTGTGACTTCTTTCTTTTCCCTGTTATGTAAACTACCTACATCTCAGTATCTGCTTGGCAGAGGAGGAATGGGACTGCTTCTGCTTCTGTACCACATGATGAAGTAGAAGAAATTCAATCAACTTTGGAATTTATAAGCCAAAATAAGTCTTAAAAGGAGAAATTATGGACACAAAGTAGTATGACAATGTAAAATCCAATTATTATTATTATTATTATTATTATTATTATTATTATTATTTTGTAATCTCTCATCAATCCCAAATTTGCTAAAACTTTCTTCTATGAAACCAGAATACCTAGACAGGCAGCCTAGCAAGCAGGTAGGTGTCTGTCAGAAACAGGTCAAAGTCCAGGCCAAAAAGAACACCAAACTTCATAGAGGAGATTATTACCTACCTTCAGGTAAGAGCCATGTGTACTTGGCGCAACGCTTTGACTATCATCACTCATCAATGAGACTGGTTGATGGAATCATTTGATCAAACTGAAATTTCAATTTATAAGAATAGCCCTGGGACAAGATTTTGTAAACTAAAATCAGTTACTGTAGTAATTTCTTCCCCATGAACCCACAATGCCAGTCTCAGAATTTGAGAAAGAGGCTATGAAGAGAATGAGTAGGAGGTGTAGCTGTGTATTTACATCCTCAAAACTCTGGTGATTGCCTGCCATGCGTTGGTGCCCTGAGCTAAGCCTGGAGCATATGACGGTGATCCAGGTCTATGTCCTCCCTGCCTTCATAGACCTTATATAGTCTAGCAGGGATTTTTTTTTCTAGTAGGGAATTTTTGCTTGAACTTCGGATGGCCTTTATTATGCTAGGGATTCTAGTGGAGAGCTAGTACATTTATCTTTAGATGCTTAGCATACATGAAGATCATAAATGCTTATAGTTATTTTTTCATATTTGAATCAAGGACATCAAAAAATAAAAGTAGTAGATTTTCTTAAGAACTCTTTGAAAGACAAACTTTTAAATGCTGATAAAAGTGTGAACAAAGTATGACTAAGGTGTATGTTATATTGAATGCTTGCGCTACATGCCCTCTCCTGATGGTATGAACGGGTTCTATTGTAAACAAAACAAAACACTTGTGAGCTACAAAGACCTCTGGTAAAACTGCAGGACCAGCATATACAGATTGTAGCTGGAGCATTTTATAGTTTGAAGGATGAAGAATTGAGAAAATGACCCCCTTCCCACAAGAAGTGACGACTTCTCTAACAGCTTTGAGACACTGTTCAAAGGAAGTAAGAAATTAGGAATCATCAAGCCAGCAGGTAGGACCGATTAATGTACTCCGGCTCTAGTCACAGATCAAATTCACCAGAAAATTGCCAAAGTACTTTTGCTCTTTTGTAGTTTGAGATACAAATTTAAAGTTAAGATTACCAAATCTACTGGTCTTTTTATCTTTTTAGGGTTCCTATAGCCATGTGATATTTATGCACAGAAAATAGCAGTGAAGACAGGGTTAAGGGTATGGACTTTGATGCTTAGGAATCTTGGGCAAAAGAATGGACCCTTTCCATGCATGAGCTGTGCAGTTTTGGATAAGGCACTTAACCTTTCTGAGCTTCTATTTTATCACTGGAAAATTTGGAAAATAATAATACTAATTATTATAGTAATATCTAAAGTAATGATTCTCATGAAGGTTAAGATACTTAATGTAATAGTTCTTAGTCTAATAAGCAATAGTAGTACAAGCTCAAAAATGTTAGATTTATATTATCATTGTTCTAACTTTAGTTTCCCTCTCAATAAAACTCCTCTGACAATCCTTTACTATTAAGCCAACAAGCAATTTCTTAGAAGTCATATGTGACCCCAAGTCTACCACTTGCATGCCTTGAGCTGTTACATAAGAGGAAGGCAGGAAAAGAATACTATTTCAAAATCAGTCAGAAATTTATGCGTGTTGTATGAACTCTAACTTCCCTGGAGAACTCAGGCTTTGTCTCTCCTATTTACAATTCTTTTCACCCCCAGCCAGAGGACCTCTGATGTGTGCATCAAGCAAAGACAATAAGGTCACTACAATAAGGATAGTGGGAAAAGAAAAGAGGTTAAGGGCTCTTCCTTGCCAGTAGAGTATTCTTTAAACTGGTTTCCTTTAGGATTTATTTTCTCTTTGGAATTCTTTCTTCTTTCTTTCTTTCTTTCTTTCTTTCTTTCTTTCTTTCTTTCTTTCTTTCTTCTTCTTCTTCTTCTTCTTCTTCTTCTTCTTCTTCTTCTTCTTCTTCTTCTTCTTCTTCTTCTTCGTCTTCTTTCTTCTTCTTCTGTCTTCTTTCTTCTTCTTCTCTTTTTTTTGCTTCAAATTCCTCCCTATTACTTTGTTGCTCCATCTTCTCTCCCAAGCTACTGCTGAGAGATTTAAAGCTGTCTCCTGTTTGGGCAGAGCCTTCTGAAATGGAAAGGCGCTGAAAGACTGGGATGAGATCTATTGGAAAGGAACAAAGGAAACTCTGCTCTAGAAAGAGAATCTTTTTTCCCTTGTGTAGGGCTTTCATTTCACTGTGTTGGTGTACCGAAAGGATCAAAACCAAGAAAGAGAGACCAATGGGATGGGTCTTCCTCAGTCACCAAGTCAAAGGCCACAGAGGATCCAGAAGCTCCAGAATTGGGAATGCACTGGCTGAGAGGATCTTTTCTGAAGTATCTATTCTTCAAAAGATCTGCTGCCAGATTCCAGGATTGTAATTCTGTTCATATACTCCAGAGTATTGAGGAGCAGAAGTGATGTTTCTCAACGTTTTAAGTACTAAATGCCTTTACTTAAGCACTCCTTGGGAAACCACATTTGACAAATATTCTGCTCATTTAATTTTAGTATTTCTATTAAATTGACAACATAATACTACCAATAACACCTGTCATGTAAGGCCCATAATCAGTAAATAGCCAAGGAATGTAGAATCAAATAGGCACAATTGTTTCTTTTTTTCACTTTTTTATAGTTAGTAGCAATTTTGTGTTCATTTTAAGTTTTAAAAATTAATATATTTAAAAATAAAGAAACCTATTTAAAATACAGTTTATTATAATGTCTTTTACTTATACAAGAGCTAATTACTTTTAAAGTATTTATATACATATTATGGAATTAAGACAATAATCATACCCAGTTTATTATTATCTCAATCTTACAGATAAATAAACTGACAGAGAGTTTGTATCTTGTGTAAGTCCCCAAAGTTAAAAAGGAACAGAAGTGGGAAATAAAACCAGATGCCCTGAAACAGAGTTTTAGATCTTTTTTCGCCTCATGGCAGTTGACTTTCTGTTATGTTATCAAAGCAGAGAGGAATTTTGTATCCCAGTGGCTTTCAACTTATTTTTAGCACTGATTTCATTCCTCAAATGAAATATCATGCATACACCGGATGCATGTGATGAATAAAAGTGGGTGGTAGACCATCTGCTTGATTTCCAACCACTCTCCCTCCCCCACCTCCACCTTGGAAAGGTCTCTGTGGAACTTCCACTAACTCCAAAGGGCTTCTCAGAATACAGCTTGGAGACACTTAGTCTAGATGTATCTCATCACCTCTAGGCATAATCACAAATGGGCAGGACTTGTTACACAGTTTGTGGAATCCAGTGCAAAATGGAAACACGGGTGCCATGTTAAAAAATTAAGAATTTTAGGATGGCAATGGCAGAACCAATGAGGCTAACATGAGTGAGAGTTCTAGGTGATTCCACAAGCTACATGTCTGTGACCCCTGCTCTGTGTGTGGATCAGAATTTATCTCTTTTACTAAATGGTCTCTAGACCAGCATGTTTATCTTTTCTCAATGACCCTTGTCTACACTCTAGTTAATTCTCATATTTATATTTCAACTGGGGAAGAGCTACTAAAGCTATTCAAACTATATTATAATGGGGTAATTTTTAAGTTTTTTAAAAAATATTTTGCCCCATGCCTACATACCAGACCTTCACTCTAGCTGAAAGTAGACACTCATATTCCAGAGGAGATTAATTATTGTTATTTTTTAAAGGAACCTAAAGTAAAAGATACTCATTTTAAGTCATGGAAGCTGACAGCATGAGAGTGGATACTGAAAATTCCTTTCATCTTCTTGTTCTAATCCTTAACCCACTCTTACAATACCAACTATCAATCTTGGTGGGCTCAGTTAATAGACTGTGTCACTAATTTGTGACATAGACATTGCCATATGTTCATCACACCTGTCTCATATTGTGCTGGACACCCAGGAAGATGGTGTTTCCTGATCTCTCCTGTAGTTAAACAATAGTAAGAATAAAGAAGGAGTGATGTTTATCACTTCTAAGCCTAGCCCCCAAACCTATACACTCCTCCAAGCACATGCTCTTTCCTCAGCTACAGCCAAATGCACAGAACCCAGAGGGGAACATAGATATCTTAGAAGTTGAAAGAGCCAGAATATGGAAAGATCCCAGGGCCCCCAAGTAAGTCCATACAACAGAGTATCTTAGTCCCCAACACTGGTCCACACTGAACTGTGGGGTGACTGAGAAGAAATTGGTACCGTATTATGTGACTGAGATTTGAGGCTGTTGTTTTAAAAGCCAGCACCACTTTATCTAATACATACAGTATAAAGAAGATATTTCTCTTTTTTTAAAGATTTTATTTATTTATTCATGAGAAACACACACACACACACACACACACAGAGAGAGAGAGAGAGAGAGAGAGAGAGGCAGAGACACAGGCAGAGGGAGAAGCAGGCTCCATGCAGGGAGACTCGATCCCGAGTCTCCAGGATCACACCCTGGGCTGAAGGTGGTGCTAAACCACTGAGCTACCTGGGCTGCCCAAAGAAGATATTTCTGACATTATTGGAGCTTAGCAGGAGTTAAGATGACATTCGTGATCATTTTATTTTATTTTATTTTATTTTATTTTATTTATTTATTTATTTATTTTTAAATTTATGATAGTCACAGAAAGAGAGAGAGAGAGAGGCAGAGACACAGGCAGAGGGAGAAGCAGGCTCCATGCACCGGGAGCCCGATGTGGGATTCGATCCCGGGTCTCCAGGATCGCGCCCTGGGCCAAAGGCAGGCGCCGAACTGCTGCACCACCCAGGGATCCCCTCGTGATCATTTTAAATAAGACCCTTCTTCTGATACCAGAAAATTTGTGTGAGGAGACATATGGAAGAGGTACAAAGGGGAGTTTTATATATAAATATAAATATAAATATAAATATAAATATAAATATAAATATATATAAATATAAATATAAATCTTGAGTTTTCCTTTTTGGGTATCATTTTGGAGAAAAAAAGGCATGTTAAGTAAATTGACAGGACTGTTGAGGGTATCATTTCTTGCCCTTATCTACATTTGTGACTTTCAGAGGGGACTTTCTTACCCCAATAAAGGATAAATCACATCAACCCAGTGATGCACCAGGTCCAGGCAGAGGAAACCCCTGGTACCAGCTTTTGCAAGCATCCCCTGGATCCTAAGTGGTGCAGACAAAATATATGTAGAGCCTCACTGGAGAAGAGGCTAGAGGAATTACTTCAGTGAGGAAACATGGATGCCTGGCATGGGCAGCTGAGGAGATCACCAAGATGGGGCTAAATGGAAGTCAGAGCCATGTCTCACAGAACTCAACAGAAAGAGTACAAACCCAAATGAGGTCAAAACCACCAGAGAGTGCTAATGGGTCCTGACTGAAGTAGATCAACATCACAAGTGACCCAGCCACAGAGTTTAGCTGGGAACTCCTTCAGAGCAAGCAACACGTGGATGATAAGAGGCAGGAAGCCTGGGTAGAAGGGCCCTGACTATTTTCTACTCCTGGAAAGTTTCATAAGTCACCTCGTTCAACCAAAGTACCCAGATAATGCTACAAGGAAAGAAAGAGGAAATGGGTACTACCTCAGAGAAAAACGTGCTTTGTCAAAAGACTAAACACTGTAACTGGGCTGTTTAAATTATCTGAATGGATTATACTTTAAACAGGATTGGACACTTACCAATTTTTTTCCTATTAATCACTAAGTGGGGGATGGGGAGTAGGCAGGGGATGGAGGTATGGGTGTGTGTGGATAGTGACAGGGTTGGAAGCTCAGATCAGCTTAAGACAAAATGAAGTATTCATGTTTTCTTTGCACATCGGAGTGTTGACAGGAGTTAAACTTGGTCAATCTTCTATCTAAGATAAAAGAACAGTGAACTAAACTATCTCAAACTCTGCTAAAACTCCATACACCTCAGAACTCTTTCTCATGGGAAAGCCTGGCAATGACAGAGTTTTGTAGACGGATGTCACTCTTTTTCTCCATTCAGTGGTGCTGCATTATTTTTTAAAAGTCCAATTTTCCCACCTCCATTCTTGTGCAATATAATACACAGGGAGGAAAAGGGTATAAAACAGTGCCAGGTTTTTCGTGGTTTTTCCTCAAGCAGTGCCCTGGAAAACCAAGCCTGCCAGGAACAATGTCAGAACATCAATTGACTACAGCGATAACAACATACCCAGAAGGCAGATTGTCTGACAATAAAGTTGCCAAAAAAGAAATTGCTGTACCTGTGGAGACCTCGAGTCGCTCCACGAAGGTGGTCCATAACCAGTAATAAAGGCAGCACAGAGCAGCTATGAGGTTTCTTTTAACCCAGTAGGCACTTCCTGAGGATTCTGCGCCAGTTGGCTTTGCTGAGTCACTCCAGGAGAGACACACGTCCTTCATCCCGAGCAAGGAAGGTTTATTTAGAAGACAAGCACCACCACCACTAAACATTTCCCTCATCATGCTATTCTTTACGTTTCACTTTGCTTAATGATTGAGACCAAACTCATCCCCTGATAACGAGCTGCCAGATACAATTGCATGAATAGAAATGTGGTTATTTATTCTCATTTTGTGTGAAACTTCTGCATTTAGCCTAAGTTGCTTTAGTCAACCCTTTAAACCAATTCTTAAGTGCACCAGAATGACCAACTAGTTACAGCCACAGTAGGAGAGTCTAAACTTGAATATTTCTGAGTTCCACAGGAAAATGGATGTATAGTTTTTGTATGAACCAGAACATTTTGGGCCATAGCAGATTTTCTCTCTTGTCCAGAGGACTTACCAGACCAAGTATCCTTGGGAATCTGAGAAAAGGCTGAGAGCATGGAGAACAAGAGTGGAGATGTGTCATAAAGTCCTTGGGATTGATGGGAAACGTTTATAAAAGACTATGTTCAACTCTTCAAAGTGAGGCTGACTTCTAGCTTTTTTGCTTTCTATCTTCAAAGTGTACACTAGGAAAGCAGAAGGAGCTAGGAGAAAAAGACATGGACTTTGTGAACTCGTTTCCTGGTAAAGTATCAAGGTCTGCATGAGTTGGGGTGTGTTACACATTTGCAGAATAACCCTGTTTTCTGGTCAATTATGCAGTGTTTCTTGCTGTTCACCAAGGAGCCTGCGAGCTCATTTTTGCAGGGATATCCTGTCCACCAGGGTCTTAACAAGACGCCGCACTCAAACTGGAATAGTTCAAAGAAGCTTTAAAGAAGAAGAAAGATGTGGGCAAGGTGTAAGATCACAGGGAATGGTAGAGTGCCCAGGATAATTAGAGAGCTACTGTCACCACCTTAGGCTCCAGGAAAGCTGCAAGAAGAGTCCTGGAGCCTCTGCTCTATGACCTTTCCACCTGGTCAGTTGAAAACGGGCCAGAGAGGGGGAGAGAGTTTTCTTACTTTGCTGTCCTTCCTGCCCTGGAACTCCAGGGGCTGAGCCCAAGGGGGAAGCCAGAGGGCTCCCAATCCCCAGAGGCTCTCGGAGCAGAGAGCAGGGTTGTGAAGGGCAGAGCAGACCGGGAGAGGCAAACAGAAGACCCTCAGCAGAGACACGTTACCTTTCCTCTCTTAAATCCATAGCACCTGGCCTCAGCAACAAGCTGTTTGATTGAGAGGTTGCTCTTGGCATCTCAGTGACTCTTTTTCCTTATCTGTATAGTAGCAATGCACCTGCCTGCTTCCAGTGCCCACAGGAAAGGAATGCTTTATATCTATTTGAGGTGCCCTAAAAGAACCTGACTACAGGAGTGATTCGAAAGCATAATTTAAACCAAAGCAATAACAGACCCCGAAAAGCCCTGATTAAGAGTCCTAAATAAATTCACTTCTGTAATTGCCAGTACACGTCTGTGTCCTCAACTTTATGAACCAACTCTGGCATCCCAGAGTTTACCTCCCTCCTTGATCAATTCTCAGTAAGGAATTTACTTCTCTAATAACATGCTTCTCAACATCACGCAGGTCCCAGAATGACCATCAAACAGAGACAACGTGAACAGCTGGGACTATCTGATGGTAGTAAACACAGATGTGCCTGACAGGACATTAACTGCTTAGCACGTTGATGTAACTGACTTCCCAATGTTTGGCGAGGCCCTGCAGTCCCTGAGATGCTACTGCCTGGGTTTAACGATCGCTGCGTTCCCCACCCGCTCTTTGGCAAAGGTGTTTCTGGAGCATTTGATGCAGTGCCTCAGCTTGGTGTTAATTATGGGATCGGCTCAAGGCCTGTGATTTAGAGCCTGGGCTCCGAACCCTTTCAGTAATTCAGTTCCCGTAAGTCTGTGTTATTGGCTCCTGAAAGCACTTGCTTAAGCTAATTAAAAAATAAGCTGAAGAAATTCATTTCTTATGCAAAATTAAATCTGATATACACACTGAATATTGCACCTTGTCATGTTCATTTCTAGGCTCAATTCTACCTTTTACTGTTCACTTCGCAGCTTGAGATTTCCCTTTTAAAACAAATGTTTGTATTCTTGAAAAGACAGCTTGGCCTTTTGAAAATATTTGGTTATGAAGTAACTTTGATAAAAGGATTAAAGGACAAAAAAAGCCAACCTTGTCAATGTTCTGTGGCGTGATCAGTCAACCAACACTGTCGTGCCACTGACAAATTGATAGTCTCTTGATGAAACGGGAATGATTCTTCAAATAATCTGTCCTTTGCACAGGAAAATGGCATTGGTGGACCTGATAGGCATTAGGTATCAGCAATGATAACTTGATGAGTGGGGACTGTAATCTCTACCCTGTCCTACCCAATCTACCTAATAGTAGTAGAGGTTGATGAAATTAAGGGCAGGCTTTCCCAAGAAACAAAATCTCCTTTCACTTTTCAATGGAAACACATAAAACAAAAGCCACCCAGCTGCAGACCAGTGTTCTGTGTGTCTGTTCATGGCTAGGCTTTCAGAGGTAAGGGAGAAAAATCTCAGGGCAGAGTCCTTTCTAACACCTCTAACCTGAGCCAACTCTCTTGGAAATGCATTCTTCACACACAGGCCATACTGACCTATGAAACACATCACTGCTCCTGAGAATCTTCTCAATAGCCTCAGCCTATTGTGGAGAGGCAAAGAATGTCACTGTCCCATAAAGCACTTGGCACAAACTTGGAAAAACTAGAGTACTCTTTCCACTTAGAGAAATACTGAAGTCTCTTGGCAGTTTTGATTATTTAAAACAGTTATACGAAGCAATGATCTAAGGCACTGTCAGGTGAATCCCAGGTTCAGGGGAAAACAGGGTAGGATCAGTTGCAAGCTGTTGGAGGAGTGAGCCTATATTTTTTTTTTCCCTTTAACAGTAGCATTTAATAATGGTACTGTGGGTAACCATAAGTTCTACTTCAATTTTAAGAAATCCTCAAGACTGGCCATGTGGGATGTTGTTACAGGAGTGCAAGCATGTATTTTACAGGCAGAGGTTGATGAGGAGATAGGCTGGATGCTATTAATGAGACCACAGTGGTGGAGGTAATGGAGGAATAGCTGACCCTTCTCTGATCTCTTGAAGACTACTACTGGGTAGGAGATAAGGATGCATCTACTGCTTTCCTAGGCAGCAGGAGGCCAAAGACAATGAATAGAGAGTGACAAGAAATTCTGATGAAGGAGGTTTGAGTTAGTTCTTGGAGCTGGAAAAATATACTCCAAGTCTTTGACCACAAAAACACATGCTTGACCATCCACACCCTGACCTACAGTGTGTTCTTAAATACAAAAATGAGAGTGGGATGTAAAACAAGGATGCCTAAAGAAATTATGGTTTTATTTTTTCATGATGGCTACATCAATTCTTTTTTTAAATATTTCAAATAGAAACTACTTTCAAAAACTGCATATGCTTAGTTTGACTTCTAGGTATTAGGTAATGCTAGTCTCTAAGTATCTGGGTTAATCCCAACTACCTGGAGCTCAACCAGGTCAGCTCTATGCGGACAAGGTCTGTCAGCTAGTTACATACCCAACAGGGGTCCATATTCTGAGCATTGTAGGAACTAACAAATATTTGTAGGTGGACGGACTGACAGATTAAATGAATCCTATGTCTATTAAAGGGAATTTTCACCTATTCTTATCATGTTGGAGGTAGAGCAAATAAGGGATATGTTACTCATTTCACATAGGTAGAAAACACATTGTATTTCCATAATCCAACGTGTTTTTTATAGCTTTTATTTTTAGATTTCATTTTCTGGAATATTTCTGTTATTTTCTGGTATCACTCGCTAATTGCCACCTACTTCTCCTTTATGAAATTAATTTAATTTTATTATTTGTTATGAGATTAATTTTAATCAGACTATATCTGGTATTTACTTTTTCTTTTACCTATTTCTCTTCCCTGTTTCACGGCTGACTCTGTGAGGAGAGCAGATAGAACTGTCTAATTTATACCCATATCACCACAGCCTGGCACAGAGTAAATGATCGATATATATTTGTTGCAAAATGCATGACTGTCTCCTTATTTCCTCCCTCCCTTTCCCAATTGGAGCCCTCTAAGTAAGGTCACCATAAAGTTTGTCATTGAAACTAGTAATCTTTTTTATATGGAAAGGAGATGCTCTTGTTGATTATATGAGGACAAAATCTGCCACTGTCCCACCAAATTGGGACATATGGTCATATACTACCTCAAGAGGTGTCTTCCATCTTTTTCCCCTGGAACTTTACTAATTGGAAGAAATGGGCAAACGAGTTTTAGATAGTAGATGTCAAAATCCAGCACATTTCATTATTGCTTTTATACTCACCAGCCAATAAGTTGACAGTAATGCTTGCCTCTGTCCTAAGACCACACAGTAAGTCCTCTCTCTGGCTTTTTATACTTTGTTTTGTTTGCATGCACGTGTATGTGTTTCTTTTAAGGATCTGTTGTTATTAGGACTGGCTTTCTGGGTGATTCAGATTTTCTTGATTCTTCTAAGTCTTGCTTCCTGCTTTTCATTCCCTAATCATCCTGCTTAGTTATTGTAGACTTCCAGTTGGAGGCTCTTCTCTGACTTAAATGTTTGGCTTCTGCCATTCTGCTCAACTTCCTTTGGAGCTCCTGCTGGCAAATTCTAAACCTCCTCTTAACAAGAACCAGACTTCAACAATGCAGATGAGTAAGCCTGGATGGGGCTAAATTCTCATCCTTCAGAAGTGACATGGAATCTTATCTACTGCTCCCCCTGCCTTGACTGTGCACTTAGTCTAGATCTGGACTAAGGGATAACACTGTTTCCTTCAAACGGAATGTGGACCACAACTTTCCAGGGAAGACAGCTTTCATTGTAACTGCCACCTGTCATGTGGCAAAACTTAGAGAAAACTCAACCAGGCTGTGTGATATGGATTCTGGGGGAAATTTGTAAATCAAGGATCAGAAAGAAGAGAGAGCCTGCAGACTCCTTCCTTCCCAGGCTGTATTGAGAGTTCTAGACACTCTGGGCAGTCTGCAGGATGCACAGTGGATTTTTGTTCCAGTTGCTCTTCATTCTCACAGGGTAGGCATGACTGTACTGATAGTGTGGGTAGAAAAAGAGTGTGAGGGTGCCAGTCAGTCTGAATTTTACAACTTGGCTGTTTATAGGAATTGTCCGGGAAACACAGCATCCAGACCTAGCAGTCTGCAGGCCCACGGGACATTGAGTCCTACTAAGGTGTGGAATTCGTTGGGTGGATGAGAGGTTGAGTCATAGCACTGCTTAAGAGATGAGCTGTAGATGCTGTGTTATTCACATCCTATCTCCTTGCTCTACAAGGAGTCAGCATGACTACAGCTTAGGAGCTTCAAATAAAAATACAAGTAGCCCTAGATGATTTCAATCTAAAAAACAGTCAGGAAAAAGGCCTTCCTATTGTTTTATTGCAAAAGAAACTTCATTGCTTTCTTGATTCCCTTTTAATAGAGATAGTAATAAAAGTAAAATGGAAATGAAAGATTATGGATGGCCTGTAGGTATCTTCCTCAACAACAGAAAACAAGACATATAAATAGAAATATTAATCAATGCTCTGAGCTTAGTTCAGGTGCTAAGCTGTGGAGTGTAATACATCCCACAGCTTAATCATTATTTTTTATGGGTATAGTGGCCCAATGTACCCCAGGCAATTGCATCAATAAAATCTCCTGCTAGAATGGGTTCAGCATAGAGTTGTACTACTTTGCTGCCAGGTGAACAGCTTTGGATTTATATGAGATTCATGCTAATGTTCTGAGCAGTGTGTCCTGGATCTTCTTCATTTTAAATGTATAGTTGAAGACACCTGTATTCAGTTCCCAAGTTGGGCCTTAGTTTTGTTCTGGAAATGTGCCTGCTCACACCAAAAAAGATGTCAATTGAACTGAGCCATGTGACGCTACATAAAATCAAGCTTGCTACAAAAATAAATTGGGTGAAACAAATGCTTTCATCAGAAATGTCACTACTGAACAAGAAATAAAAGAGATTTTTTTTTCTCTCCTGGGCAAGAGTAGTAGATGACAAAGAATATTTTTTCCGGTATTAAATTTTAAGTATAATTTTTTTTCTACAGGGAATTAGCATTTGTTTAAGGCACATAAAGAAAGTAGATCAAAATTTCTCTCATCTAGCAATGACTCTTTAGAAAAATAATTTATTTTTCTGCAGCCATACTTTGTAGGAAAAAAGGAAAAAAAACTGCAGGGGAAATCATGCTAGATCATTACTTTTCCCCTCTAGGTTGTCATATTATCAACCTATTGTCACTAATTACATTATATTCTCCTACTTTGTAAGATTAGATTCTTCAGGCTGGCTTCTAAGGATGATAAGGCCATCAAGCATGCGAGAAAAAGAAAAGAAATCCAAGGAACTCTGTCTTCACCCTCTTCTACAAACATTCTTTCTACATGGCATTAAACATTTCCATCCTCCAAACTGGGAAATGTCTCCGAAATCTGGCTGTCCAGGCTGGGTTCAAAACACTGACTCAGTGAGGGAAACAAGTTCGGAGTGAAATGCTATCCTTACATTCAATATTGACTTTTCCATTTCCTTTCCATAAATGTTCAATAAAATTTATTCTGAGATACAAGATTTTAATTTTCATTTCTCTAGTTTTCATTGATATGTGTTTCCATGCCATGTGGTTTCATCAAATATGATTAAAAGACGATAATATCAAATGAGCTATCAATGGCAAGCTTTTAAAAAGAAATGCAATGGTAATCTTATATCGTAGGGCTGTGTCTTTGCAATGTGCAAACATATAGATGTAAAGAAAAAAATGTCCAACTAACCCGATGTTAACGCTGAAGTAACTTTAAATATTGGGACACTTTATCTGTACTTGCTAACTGGTCCAGTGTTTCTTAGTATATGACTATCCATACTCTGTAGACAAAAGAGATGGACAATCTCTCAGCACTAATCATTTTTTTATCCAGATGTCCTGCCATCGTGTTAGCAAAGCTTTCCCCCGGTTTTAACAGTTGATACTCAATAGAAACTTGAGATCAGTATTGTTACATTGATGGTTTTTCCTGAAAAACCCCTGATTTTTAAAAATTTCTGATTATTCACTCATTATTATTCTGAATAAGTAACTAATTTGACATGGGAAGCTTATTAAATACTGTTAATATGTTGTTAATGGTGAGAGGAAAGTATTATACACACCATACACATACATTTCAACATATATCTATATAGATCATTGTGCAGTTTAAAAATTTTATGTATGAACCCTATTCTGTTAATTGGCTTCTGCATTAATAATTGGAGATGACACTAGCATATAAATAAACAAGTAGGTAAATACATACAAATATAACCTAAAATTTCCCTCTTACATGAATTCATTTCAACTGTTCTGCTAAGGTATACAAAAAAATTAAAAATAAACCTCAGGCTATTTCATATGTTCTTTGTAAGGAGACAGAATCTTTATATAATTTTAAAATTCTGAAGATTTATAGCTTGTGAGGTTCTTTTACCTTCCACTCTAATGGCCCGCATCACTTAGACTGGGAATTTTAAAGTAAGTGTATTTATTTTTGCATTTCTTCAGAAGCTCCAACTTAAATATTATCATGACAATAAATATCTTTGCGTTAAGAACCCTTCATAAAATGTAAGAGCTTTTAACGTGAAATAAATAAATGCATTGTTCACTCAGATTAGGTCAGTGTCTTTGAAATATACTGTGTTAGAATGTTAATTGAGTTTGACATAAGCATGGATATAAAATGCATCGTGCCACTCAACTTACCAGCGGTGGAACTGATTACCAATTCTAATCGTCGTCTGCCTGGTGACAGCATACCGAGATGGAGATGTTGAATATTTTAGTTTGTGATATTATCATGGTTGTTTAAAGTACTGACTACGTGTTTTGAAACCAATAGAAGTAATTGGTATGCATGTAAGAAATAGCAGGCTGAGCACATCATTTATTTAGAGAGTCTTTTGATGTAACTCTATGGGGGAAAAAGTTAATAAAACATGGTTCAAAGATAAATTTATACTCAGCACTATAATATGACATAAAGCACAAATTATTGTACTGAAACAACTGTTTTCTAGTGAAACATGTTCTTTATCCCTTCCGAAGCTACTCACGAAAGCCAGAAAGACCAGGCTAGGAGGAAACAAAAGGTACGCAGGTATTGTTAATTCTTTTAAACTTTTTTGAAGCAACCTGTGACGATTAAAATCTGTGTGCCAACGGAGAAAAATCAAGAAATGTGACAGAGTTCCCAAGCCTTTACATTTGCTCCCAGAAATTAGGTTATAGTCTCACAGGGCAGGCTCACCACCAAGTCAGTATTGAGAAAGACTAGAAAACACATTTGGGAAGGGATAGGGCGGCCTTGTGTGAAAGGTCAGAGGTAGAGGGTAGCTCCGTACACACATCCTTCTGCAGCGAGGGCACGGACATGCTTAGTCTCTACTCAAGTGGGAAAGTACCTTTTATGACAATATTAATTAAATGCCTAATAATGGCCAGAGAACTGCTGACTTCAAACCTGATGGGTTTCAGGCAGCGTCTGAGATTACAACTATGTGTTAGCAAAACCTGAAAAACTGCTGACAATAAAGAATTCGTTAAGAACAGTGTTGTAGGCTAGACATGGACAAGCAGGGAGGGAAGAGGGTTTCTGTGCAGGCAACTCTCTAGGGAGTGTGACTGACTCCTCTCATCAGTGTGGGGAGAAGTGTTCCTAATCAGTGGAGACCACACACAGGAGTTTTTGGGGGATCACCCTGAAAATCAGAAGACTCGATCTTTTGACTTTTAATGACAACTGTGTATTCTTAGGCAGGGATTTGAATCCTTCTGAGCTTTATTCTCTTTATCTTGGACTAGATGGTTTCCCACTCTTCTTTTAATTCTTGGTTCTACAATGCCTTCTTCTCAAGGATATTAAGTGAGAACTTCTAGGTCCAACAAGTAGAAGAGATGGGCCTGATCTAGGGCTTACCTGGATGATCTCATGTGATCTTCCTGACAACCTTGTGAGATATTGTATATCCATTTTGCAGGTGAGGAAGTCCCAACACAGTTGTCATATACAACTATATTGAACAGAGCCACGATTCAAATACAGGCAGTTTGGCTCTAGAGCTCGGGTGCCAGACTTCAAAAGTATCACAGTGAATGAACATTGTGCTTGGCCCAATCTTTTCTGCTGCATGTGACCCCTGCCTTTGTGATCAAGTCACTAGCTATGGTGTGGGGAGGGTGGCTAGCACAGCTGTGAGGAGTAGCGTGGCTTAATCTGAGAAGAGTTCACTTTCACCTACACACAGTTGCTACCTCAGAACTCTTATCCATCAGATTGCCACCATGAGAAATTCTGTCCTTGGTTCAGCTGACTGGGGGGAGCGTATGAGGAGCTCTCCCCTGTGTCTCCTCTATGATCATTTCATCCCTATAATTGGGCTTCAGTGTTTAAAGTCTCTATGTCAATAGTATTTAATTTAATCAACCCCACATTCATCAAGCAGTGTATTATAAGCGGAAGCTTATGTTGGAATTCCTATTAACTTGCATTTTTTAAATGAGGATTTGAGGTTTCAGAATGGCCACTTTTGGCAAAAATATGACTATAAAAATAAAAGCTAATAATTAGAAAAATGCTTGACAGTTCCCCTTCCTACCTACACTTATTGCTTCTGCTGATACTGCATTTCTTCCTAATGAACTCACACCCTTTCATCAGCCACAGCATGCTTCTGCCAGGCTCCATCAACTTTCCAGGCCTGTTCATAATTTCTGTCACTACTTTCTTGTCACTACGGAGGTCAGTGTAAAGAACACATCTCATAGGTTTATGGCTACAGTAAAGCTAAACACGTAACATTTCATCAACTCTTACTAAATACTGAATACTAAAGATGTGTAGATCAGTCCAGGCTGCTATAACAAGATCCCATAGACTGTGTGGCTTGCAACAGAGGTTTATTTCTCACAGTTTTGGAGGCTGGAGGTCCAAGAGGTAGGTGCTGGCAGATTCAGTTCCTGGAGAGAGTTCTTCCTGGATGGCTGACAACCATCTTCTCCTGTGGCCTCATGTGACAGAGAAAGAGAGCTCTGGCTTTTTTCTCTTCATCTTCTTCTTTTTCTTCTTCTCTCTCTCTCTTTTTTTTTTATTTATGATAGTCACAGAGAGAGAAAGAGAGAGAGGCAGAGACACAGGCAGAGGGAGAAGCAGGCTCCATGCACCGGGAGCCCGACATGGGATTCGATCCCGGGTCTCCAGGATCGCGCCCTGGGCCAAAGGCAGGCGCCAAACCACTGCGCCACCCAGGGATCCCCCTCTTCTTCTCTTTTTAAGAGTTATTTATTTATTCATGAGAGACACAGAGAGAGGCAGAGACATAGGCAGAGGGAGAAGCAGGCTCCCTGTGGGGAGCCCTATGCAGGACTTGATCCCAGGACCCCTGGATCACGACCTGAGCCAAAGGTAGGGGCTTAACCACTGAGCTGCCCAAGTGCCCCTCTCTTTGTCTTCTTATAAGGACACAAATCCCATGTGTCATGGGGGCCCCACCCTTATGACTTCATGTAAACTTATCACCTCCCAAAGGCCCCATTTCCAAATTTCATCGCATTGGTGGTTAGGGCTTCAACACAAGAATTTTGTGGGAGACATAGGCATTTGGTCTACAGCAAAGGGCAATGAAGAATTTTCATCTTTTCATCCTCTGAACGGAAATGACATGAGTCCACATAGAAAAGGCAGGACTTTTTTTTTTTCTCTTTCCCATTGACTTTTATTGCCTCTTTTTGATCTTTGCTTATTGATCTCCCTAAAAATGCACTCTCAGGGGTGGTGAACCAGATTTAAGTTTGCCTTACTTACTCTTGCTTCAAGTTCATGCTATCATGGTTTCCAGATTCTTACTCTCATTTAAAAGAACAAGTCTTAGTAAATTTTATAAACAGCGTGTTACCGCATTTCTTGATTTGTGGTTAGTTTAGACAGGTGAGACATAAAAGTTAACATTTAAGAAATATAAGTCCTCTCCTAACCAAAAGTAATTAACATTAATAATTATTAATTAACAATTAATTAAAATTAATAATCAAACATGTATAAAATGTAGACTGTAATGGTAGAAACATAGGTTCTATATATATATATATTTAAAGGTTTTATTTATTTACTCATGAGAGACAGAGAGAGGGGCAGAGACACAGGCAGAGGGAGAAGCAGGCTCCCTGGGGATAACCTGATGCAGGACTTGACCCCAGGACCCTGAGGATCACGACCTAAGCCAAAGGCAGACGCTCAACCACTGAGCCACCCAGGCACCCCAAATATATATTTATAGATTAAGGATGAAAATACCCTAAACAAGTAACAAAAATTAGATTTCAAAAGTTTCCTACCACGCTTATGAAAATTAAGTGAATAATATAAGACATAGTCAAGTTAGACAAATCCTCATTTTCTTCTCTATGTGTTTCTACTTTCTTGATCCCTTTTTTTCTTTTTTTGTCTTTCTTTGTGGTCACAGTTTACTGACTTTGTAACTCTTTTATTTATTTATTTATTTATTTTTTTTATTTATTATTTATGATAGTCACAGAGAGAGAGAGAGAGGCAGAGACACAGGCGGAGGGAGAAGCAGGCTCCATGCACCGGGAGCCCGACGTGGGATTCGATCCCGGGTCTCCAGGATCGCGCCCTGGGCCAAAGGCAGGCGCCAAACCGCTGCGCCACCCAGGGATCCCCTGTAACTCTTTTATAAAGATGCAATTTTATGGAATTTATACCTCTAACTTTTTGCCTATATCAGAGTATATAGATAAAATCTAATAAGTCAGTGAGCCAGGAAGCTGAGAATAGAAAGGAAATGTAAGTCTTTCACTGATATCTCTCCTTCCTGTTTATGGTTTTCCTGTCTGCCAGTCTAGGTCTTCTATAATGTCAAGTCAGTTGGTTAATTTTTCAGAACTAGGTAGTTGGATTGAGGACAGGACAAAACAAATAGAAAAAAGAAATAATAAATTTCAGAAAAAGCCACTTCTGTAGACCAAGAATTTTCTGGTTGCTTTAAACTGTAGTAGGTCACAAAATCCATTCAGGACATTTCTCATAGTAACTGTATAAATATCAAATGTTTACTATGTGCCAGATACCAAAATAAGCACTCACACACATTATTTCATTCAAACCACAAAGGAACCTCTTGAATTTGTTTTTCATATAAGGACTCAGACCATTTATTAAAATAGTTTAGTGGATAATGCCTGGCATTAAAAAAAATAGATTAGAAAAAAGCACAGTGACTCCCATACTGTAATGACAAATACTGCTTCTTAAATTCTTTTGTTTCAATATATGTCTGAATATTTGTGTGTGTGTATATTGAGTCTTACTATAAAATGTGTTTTTTTACTGATAGTTAAAAGCTTCAAAGCCCTGCCCCATAAAGTAGTATTATTATCTTAATTTTTAGAGGAAAAGTAAAAAGATCCAGCTTTATAACTGACTTCCAAAGTTCTCAAATCAATTAGCTTCCATTGAGTTTTTAATGGTGCCTAGGATAACGTTATTGTTGAACTTACTTCGTTACTGTCTCTCTCATGGTTTGCATTTACTTAACATCAAGGCGGCCCTAACACAGGGTGATTAAATCTCCTCAGATCAGGCCATCTGTGCCACTGAGTAAGTGAGATACTTCAAATAAGTGAATGATGAATTCTGTTCCAGACTGTCCCATAAAATTATAATAAAAATAATAATGAAGTGCTCTCTAATAAAAAGAAAGTCGTTACAAATACTGTGCTATTGATTTCAAAGGGCAGTAATTTTAGAGGAGCTCTTTCATCTGTGTTATAAATCTCAGCAACCAGTGGAGAAAATGTCAGGATTTTAAAAGCAAACAAATAGAAGAAAAAAAAATCGCCTCACTGCTCATCTTTCATGCTGTTTTGAGTAAAACTAAGGTAGCACAAATATTTAAACAGATGGCTCGATGATATGCTTTTTTCTTTACTAATCATAGTTATTAAAGCACTCAGTTTATTTTTATTGTGTTTTAAACGAGCAGAGAAAATCTGAGTCTGCTAATGACCTTTGTACATCATGCTGCAAATTGATTTTGATGACCTTTCACTCTCCAATAATTAGGCTGGCTTCATGCACATTCATCTCCCTCCTCTCCTCTCGTCTCAACGTTCGTGGTGCAGTGTTTTTTCTTGCCATCCCACAAAACCTTATCCTCCCCCTCTCCTAGCTTTCTCTCCATCATTGCTGGATTGGGTTTCTATCTCTTCCCTGAAAGCCACGGATTCTTGCATAAAGAATGAATAGAGGTATTTAGAGGCTGGCAAAAAAAAAAAAGAAGAAGAAGAAGAAGAATAGTTACTTCACTGAGGTTTTGAATGATCAAATATCTGAATTGTCATGTAATTATGACCATTACAATGATGTCATTGCCATAGTCACTTGGCAATTGTGTACATTGTGTTGAAGACTTATTACCGCACTGAATTATATCTTGGTAGTTTAATGAATTTTATAAGGGTGTTTCTCTGTGGCTAATGTGAACAGATGGTAGAAGTGGAAAAGAAATAAACTATGCCTCATTTTCCTTTACATTTTCTCGGTTATTATGCTCTGAAATTAAGAACATCAGACTAACACACATTTATACAGACATATTTTAAATCATAATCTTTAAAAATACATTTGTCAGATATCCCCCAATTCCATATTTTCTGCTTTCTTTAGGCTTATTTTTGTCACTTTAAAAAATTATGGTAAAGTATACAAAACATATAATTTACCATTTAACTGCTTCAATGTACAGTTTGGTTGCATTAAGTACATTCACAATATTGTGCAACCATCGCCACTCTCCACTGCCAGAACTTTTTCATCATCTCAAACCTTTAGACAGATTCTGAAGCAAGTACATTTTTAGTCCATTAAGAAACTTCTCTCTCTTCCTTATGTAAGGTTCATTAAGTCATATTCTTAATATAATCATTTATACATGAACCCCTAAGTCTGAGGCTAATTATGAATGTATTTTCCTCAGCACTATGGAATTCCAGAGAATAGCTTACTGAAGGATAGTAGTCCAAGAAGCCTTGCAGGTGATGATAGCTAACGTTTATGGAACATTTATTTTGAGTGAAGCAAGAAGCTCATTACTGTACATGTTAAAGAGAAAAATTAGATCCTCAAACGCTGCTTACAACATCCCTTAAGGCAAAGGTGATGTTATTATTAAGTTCACCTTTCCTACAAAAATATAGCAGTTTGAGTTTTCCAAACCTATGAGCACCAATCCACAATAAGTAAGACCATAAGCAAACTGCACCCAGTCTTGAGAGTTTCTAGGTCCCACTACTGCTCTGTTCCTTTCCTGGTCAGGGTTGAGCCAGGAAAACACAAACCAGACTATGATTTTTATGTTTATTTTTATTTTTGAAATTTTTAAAAAATATTTTATTTATTTATTCATGAGAGAGAGAGAGAGACAGAGAGAGGGAGAGAGAGAGAGTGAGAGAGTGACGCAGGCAGAGGGAGAAGCAGGCTCCATGCAGGGAGCCTGATCTGGGACTCAATCCTGGGACTCCAAGATCATGCCCTGAGCAGAACGCAGAGTCTAAACCGCTGAGCCACCCCAGGGATCCCCAGACTATGATTTTTATTTTTATTTATTTATTTATTTATTTTAAAGATTTTATTTATTTATTCATGAGAGGCAGACAGAGAGACAGAGAGATACAGGCAGAGGGAGAAGCAGGCTCCATGCAGGGAGCGCGACGTGGGACTGGATCCTGGGTCTCCAGAATCAGGCCCTGGGCTGAAGGCGCGCTAAACTGCTGAGCTACCCAGGCTGCCCAGACTATGATTTTTAAATGGAAGAAAGTTAATACAGGAAATGTGGCATACAAGTGATGGTAGTGCCTAAAAGCCAATAGGAAATTGCTAGGCAGCCCGTATGTCAGCAACCATAGGAGCCATTACAAAGCTGCTCGGCCAAGGTGGCAATGCAATGTTAGGAGAGCCCAGGGGCAGGAGTCAGCTCCAGGAAGCTGGAGTCATGAAAGAGACACAGCCATTTTTTGGTTATTGTTAAACACTAGCTCCCATGGAGAGGGAGGAGAAATATTCTCATCTCTCTCTTCCTCATATATTTTAATCTCCTTACAGTTCTTCTCCTGGACAATCCAACCAGAAGTCAATGTGATAAGTAGCCTGGAACACAGCTTGAATGGAAAAGCAACACCCCCCCACCCCCGCCCCCCATGGTATAACAAAGAACAAAGCAGGGGGTGGGGTGGGGAGGGACTTAAGAGCAACTGGGTCAAAGATTGGCCCTAACTTGCCAAATCAGGAAATAGTGAACTCCCTTCCAACAAAGATGAACAGAAGAAAAAACAACAAGAACAGAAGAAAATATAGAAAGATTGATGGAAGCCATGATGAACTGTAAATGGAAATCTTTGATAAAGCTTCCCAAAGAGGATGCCACTTCTCACCTTTATAATCCTTGATTCCTTTCTTTCTTCACACCCAGTTTCTTCACACCCAGTTTCAAAGCAAATCTTTTCTGTATTCTCCAATACATGTCTTCCATCCAACTACTCCCACCATCTCCATTGGTATGTACCATCATCTCTCACTTGAATTTTCACAATGATTTCCTATTTTATTTAGTCTTCTAATTTGTTCCTTACATAAAAAAATTAAGGAACATTTTACATACAATAAATGGCATATATCTCAAATTCTGATAAATGTATCTACCCACATTTTATGGTCAAGATACACAACTTTTCTAGCACCTTTTCATCACTCTTTACTAGAAAATCCCCTCATGTCCACCCAGTTCACCAAATTTCACTTCTCATAGGCAACTACCATTCTACTTTTTACCACCATGCATTTGCTTTCCCTGTTAGTAAACTTCATATAAATAGAATCATACAGGATGTATTCTTTCATACTTTGTTCACTCATCCTAATGTTCTTGAGAGTCATCCATGTTGTTCTGTGACTTTTACTAATTTTGGATCAGTATTGCATTTTGTGGATATACTATAATATGTTTACTCATTCCCCTGTTGATAGATATCTGGACTAGCTCCGTTTTTTTGTTTGTTTGTTTGTTTGTTTGGTTGGTTGGTTTTGTTTTTGTTGTTGTTGTTATTGTTATTATGAGTAAAGCTGTTACAAATTTTCAAGCACAAGTCTTCTCAGGGATATATGTTGTCATTCTCGTGGGTAGATTCCTAGAAGTAGAATTGACCGGTTGTTGCATAAATGTATGGTAACTATAAGAAAAACACTATGCTGTATTCTGAATTGGTTGTATCATTTTACATCCCCTCCACCAGAAATCGAAATTGTTCCACAAACTTGAAAACACTGATATTGCCAGTATTTTAATTTAGCCATTCTAGAAGGTGGGAAGTAGGATCTCACTGTAGTGTTAATTTGTGTTTGTCTGACAATGAATGATTTTGAGATTTTCATGTACTGGTTGGCCATTCATATGTTTCCTCCTGTGAAGGGCCTGTTCAAGTTTTTGTCCATTTCTTATCTATTTATTGTTACTAAAGTGAGTTTTAATAGTTCTTTATACATTCTAAACTTAAGTCTATTTCTTCTAGTCTGAGGTTTATATTTTCATTTTCTTAAGACCATGCTTATACGTTATAATTTTGATGATCTCAAATTTTCAATTTTTGTCTTTTATGGTTAGGGTTCATTACCTTGTACCTAGTTATTGCCTACCCCAAGCCCCTAAGGATATTCTGTTATGTTTTCCTCTAGAAGTTTAAGAAGTTAACATTTTGGCTTTTACATTTAGGTCTATAATGCATCTTGATTTTTTTGTATCACATGAAAAGGGAGGTGGAGTTAAGACTCATTTTTCCTTCATATATTTGTCCAGTAGTTCCAACACTATTTGGGAAAAGAGTTTTTTCCACATTAAATTTACTTGGTGTTCTGTTAAATACCAAATAGACCCATTTACAATTACATATGTTTTTGGATTCTATAGTTCATTGAACTATTTTTTTATCCTTATTTGTCACTTTCTTGATGTGTATGACAGCTTTGTAATAAGTCTTGCTAAGAGATAGTATATTTCCTCCAATTATTTTTCAAGTCTATTTTAGTTTTTTTTTCTTTTTGTACTTCCATATAAGTTCTAGAATCAACTTGTCAATTTCTACATAAAAATATGATTAGGTTTTGATTGGACTTGTATCACACATGAATTCGGGGGAGAATTGACACTTTTACATCATGAAGTCTTCCAATTGATTCACATAGCAGATCTTTCTGTTTATTCAGAAATTCTTCAATTTCCCCAAGCAACATTTTGTGGTTTTTGGTGAAGTCTTGCACATGTTTTGTTTATTTATACACTTAAAAAATTATTTTGGGGGCTATAATAAATAGTATTTGTCCACTTTCAAGAAAGTTCCTGTAGATTTTCACTTCTCGATATGTTTGCCAGTGTGTAGGCATTCCCCACTGGATAAAACTAACCTAAGTGACCTAGAGGACATTTTGGGTATGACTGAGCAGGACTTCCCAGGCTTATTTATAAATGAAACTGTGATTTCTGCCTTAATCTTTTTTTTGCTGTGGGGGAAGCTACTGTCACATCATGAGGACACCCAAGAGGTTCTATGGAGAGGCATGTGTGGTAGCAACCAAGACCTCTTGCCAAGATCAGCATCAACTTGCCAGCCTTGTGAGTGAGTCTTCTGGGAAGGAGATCTTCCAGTCCACTCCAGCCCTCAGAATCCTACTACTCTTGCTGACATTGTGATTGAAACCCCCTGAGAGACCTTGAGCCAGAATCACCCAACTCAGTTGTTCCCAAATTCCTGATGCACAGAAACTGCATGAGATAATATATGTTTGTTATAGTTTTCAGCCATTACATTAAAAGTAATTTGTTATGCATAAATAGATAGTATAACATTTTTAAAGTTTTGTTTTCTAATTATTTCTTGTTAGTATATAGAAATAAAATTGATTTTTTTTACACATTATGTATCCTGTGACATTGTTAAATTCATTTATTAGTGTGAGTAGCTTGTTTGATAGATAAGTTAGAATTTTCTAACATCAACAATCAAGTCATCTGCAAATAAAGACAGTTTTACTTTTTCCTTCCCAGTGTTTCTGCCTTCCATTTATTTTTTTCCTACCACAATGGACAGGGCTTGGAGACAGTATCAATCAAAAGTAGTAATAGCGCAAATCCTTGCCTTGTTGCTCACTTTTTCATTGAAAATAAGTATAATGTTAGTTGCCATTTCTCATAGATGTTTTTTTATCAGATTGAAGAAATTATCATCTATCTATAGTCTGCTGAGATTTTCAATTATAAATGAATGTTGACAAGGTTGTTGACTTTTAAAGAAATTACGAGAAAAGAAAAGATGTTCCCTTATATTTGGCCACATGGTTACATATCCAGAGTTCTTCCACCGTTTTCTTTACATCTGGGTATTACTTCTCTTCACCTTGAAGAATAAACTTTAGCATTTCTTAAAGGGAGATTTGCTGGCAAAAGATTCTTTCAGCTTTGGTTTATCCAAAAATGTCTACTTCCCCTTAATAAAAAAATTTCCTCAGAGTACTTCACAATGTCAACACTTACTTAATTTACTCATATTTCCTTCTACTAGAAGGTGAGTTTGATGAAGTCAGGAGCCTTCTCTTATTTACTTCTCTGTATTCACTTCACCTGCAACTGTGCCACAAAGTATTGGCCAATTTGTTGGCAGAAAGAAAGATGGAAAGAAATAGAAGAAAAGAAGAAGGGAAGAGAGGCAGGCCACCTCAAGATGGGCTTCTCTGGCAGGAACATCATTTTGAGTTAAAAGCAATCAAAACCCCCAAATTCAGGGAAGACTCCTTACCTCCTCTCTCAGCCACCTGTCTATACCAGGAAGACAGCTATTAACAGTGATTTGTCTTTACCTAAGAAACTCTTCCACATAATAGGGCAATCTTTGTTTTCTAAACATCTCCTCTTACCTTCCTGCTTATAGTCTTTTTCCCCTTTGTAGTCTCAGACCCCACCTCTGTCCTTACTTTGTATAAGCTTCATGATGGCCAATTATCTTTGGAATTTCCATGTCTGTGTGGAGTCCCGACAAGTAAACTATTAAATTTGATTTTCTCCTGTTAATCTATCTCATGTTAATTTGATTCTTAGTCCAGCTAGAAAGAAAGAAGAAAGAAAGAAAGAAAGAAAGAAAGAAAGAAAGAAAGAAAGAAAGAAAGAAAGAAAGAAAAAGGAAGGAAGGAAGAAGGAAGGAAAAATGGAAAGAAGGAAAGAAGGGAAAGAGGAAAGGAAGAAAACTAATTAGCACTGCTAGTTATGGTCTCTGCACAAATGTTTGGGGTTGACATTTCATGAAATAGCAGTTATATTAATCAGGTGTTTGAGTGGCATAAATTAGTTTGCTTATGATAGCAATAAAACATATTGGGCATGAAGGAGTAAAGGAAAATTTCCATTATATATATATATATATAATATATATATATTATATATATATATATATATAATATATATATTATATAATATATTATATATATTTATTCATATATATATATGAATATATATATATATATATTTCATATATATATATATATATGAAAATTTATAGGACATTTTAAGGTATAAAATAATAATTTATTATAACCTTGCTGTTATATATGTGTGTGTGTACCTCTTTATCTATAGATAGATTATGGGATTTATTCTCTATTTCATATTCCATATGGAATATATTCATGGAAACCTTATAAGTGTAAAGAAAGCATATAATCTTTATTATAAATAAATACTAATTATGTATATGTATATATAATCATCCTCAAAATTACTGAAACTTTTTCAGAATATGCCTACAATGGTTCTGTACCTAATGGAAAAAAAAAAAAAACAACAAAAAACCATGTACAGGGCCTGGGAGAAAAAAATTGGTGGAAGGGGGCAAAGATAAAGATGACAGGCTTAACATAGAGGGGACTGAAATAATAGATACAATATAGTTGATTGACAAAGATATTTTTGATAGGAAATATTTTGAAAACATGCACAATTCCAAATAACTACTTTGAGGTAACAATGATTTCTTAGCCTGCAAAAGGGAAATAGCTTCTAAGTAATGTCATTTATATTGTTCGCAATGTTGATTATAAATCAGCTAAGATCACTCATCTACAAAACATCAGGCTTTATAGCAGTAAAATTTATTTTCTAGGAAAGAAATGTGTGGAATTCAAATTCTGAAGTTGTAAGCTCCATTGTTTTATAGAACAATACTCTAGGACAAGACTGGAAACACTGAGGTTTGGGTTATTTAAGATGTGCCCACGCGAAAGGCTGTAACATAAGCTATGCAGATCAATTTTGTGGAGAGAGATGTCAGGGGAGTGGACAGGGCTCCTTCATCCCTAATTTTGATGTGGGACAATGTTTGATAGAGCATTGTCATGAGAAGGTTTTAGTTTAAAAAAAATTTTTTTTTAATATTTCTTTATTTATTTATTGAGAGTGTGAGCAAGTGCAGGGGAGAGGCAGAGGGAAAGAATCCTGCAGCAGAGGGAAAGAATCCTGCAGCAGACTCCCTGCTGAGCCCAGAGCACTGT
Organism: Vulpes lagopus; assembly: GCF_018345385.1. Taxonomy (NCBI): domain Eukaryota; kingdom Metazoa; phylum Chordata; class Mammalia; order Carnivora; family Canidae; genus Vulpes; species Vulpes lagopus. The sequence goes on along the minus strand of NC_054830.1, from coordinate 117,450,943 downwards.
GTGCAGGGCTGGATCCCAGGACCCTAAGATCATGATCTGAGCTGAAACCAGGAGTTTCAACTCAACTGATGGAGCCATCCAGGTGCCCTGTGAGAAGGTTTTAAATGAAAATACTTGATATTGGTAACTTGGGAAAGATAAGTAATGCCAGAGTGTAGGTTTGGGAGATAGACTGAGTTCAAATGTAGGGTTGGCTTTCTCCCTTGTTTACCATGATAGATAGTGTCCCGAATTATACATTACAAGGTTACCCAATTTAAATGTCGTCTCTTACTGTGAGAAACTGGTCTAGGTTTCTTACTTTTGAAACGGGAATAATGAAAAAAATAAAATAAAATAGTAATAATGATATCTCCTAGGCATGTTGAAAGGTTTAAATGAGATAGATCTCAGAAAAGAACCTACTTGTGCCGGGCTGGTCAGTTCACACTGGACTATTATTCCTTTTTGCCTGCAGCCTCCTCAATGAGATAATTAAAGCCATCAGTGATATGACCCCAGCTGTCTTTTTCCTTCATCTACCTTTTTTTTTCCTTCATCTACCTTAAACTCAAACTTCACCTGCCTAAAATTTCTCAGCCTTTTCCAACTCTCAGTCTTGGGCATGTTATTTCTTAGCTTGAAATGCAATCTCCTTCTTTTATCTAAATTCTACTTAATCTTGATGGCTCCCATTTTTGGAATATTTGTAGCTAGAAGTAATTCTACTATTGTACACATAAGCACCTTTTTAAACTTCACTTCATGACAGCTATCACTCTTTAAAATGATTTCAATATATGATTAGGTGATAAAATATTTTCTATTATTTGAATCTATCCCAAATGTATTTATTTAGATATACCACAACTTGTTTAATGTATCTCCTACTGAATGATATTTAAATTGTTCCCAGTTTTTAAATTATTATATTTTTGTTTAATTATACATAATTATATTTTAAATTAATATTTTATACAGTGCAGATAGGGCTATACATTTTTTTCTTCATTGCTTTAATTTGTATTTATTTCAAGGTCAGGAAAGTTGTGAATGTTTCATATATTAACTACTGGGCCTATTTTTGTATATTTAAGATATTTTATATATCTATCTTAAAAATCAATTTGTAAGTATTTTTTTTTCAAGATTAAAGAAATTAGTTTCTATCACTTATTTCTAGTTTTAGTTAAATGTCTTCTGTTCATAATGTTTTAGACCTTGCTGAAAAGGTTTTCCTTTTAAGTGCTGTTTAAATGATCAAATTTATGGTTTCTGAGTTTTGTGTCTGTCTAGAAAGTTCATTCCCATCCCAAGGTTATTAAGAAATTCAGTCATGTTTTCATCCAATACTTTTATGGTTTCATTGTTTATTTTAAATTGCTGATCCATCTGGAGTTTATTTTTATGTAAGAAGTGACTTGAAGATGTGATTTTATTTTTTCAAATGACTATATAGTTACCACAGATTTATTAAAAAATTCATCTTTACCCCCATTAGTTTGAGATGTTCTCTTTACGCTAATTCCCATATGTACTCGGGCTTATTTCTGAACTCATTCTCTTCCACTGACATTTCTGTGTACTCTTGGGCCAAAAACACAAAAAGCGTATGTTTTATTATCTGGTAGAGCTCTTTATTTTTCTTCTTCGGACTATTTCTAGCTAGTTTTATGTGTTTATTTTCCAGGCTACTATAGTCATATGGTTTTGTTTTGTAAATTTTACAGCATTTTGTGGTTGTTATTGTTTTTGTGTTTTTTTGAAAAATTTGTCTTAACGATGTTGAGTCGTTATTTCTAGGAACAGTTTAGGTTGCATTGTTTTTTTTTCAGGTTGCATTTTAATGAAGGCTTTTATTGTGTATTTCAATTGATAATGAAAAATTTTCACCTTATAATATCCTAGAGATTCCTTATAAAGTCATTGCTGCTTGGGACTATGATTGAAATATTTTCTTCCACTATGCTTTTATTGGTTATTATTTACATATAATAATTTATATTCATTGACTGTAAATATTATATGTTTCCATTTGTAATAACCTCCTAGTTCATATTCTTTTTTCACATATGTAATCATATTATGGGGAAGTAATAATATTTTCATTTTCTTTTCAAATGTTGATAGTCTTTTTCTCGGATTAGTATAATTGCTGATAGTAAACTGCTCATCGGGGTTGAATGCAAACATTGTCAAATTAGTTAATGTTCTAATCCTTGGGATGCCTGTGTGGCTCAATGGTTGAGCATCTACCTTTGCCTCAGAGTGTGATCCCAGAGTCATGGGATCGAGTCCCACATCAGCTCCCCAGAGGGAGTCAGCTTCTCCCTCTGCCTATGTCTCTGCCTCTCTCTCTCTCTCTCTATCTCTATCTCTGTTTCTCATGGATAAATAAATAAAATCTAAAAAAAAAAGTTCTAATCCTTAGTTTTCTCATCTGTAAAATGTAGAGAATAGCAGTATTTACCCTGTAAGGGCAATTTAAAGATGAAATTGGTAATGTGTACAAAGCAATTAGCAAAATGCCTAGAACATAATACACTCTCAAAAATGTTAATTATTGTTTTATTTTTCCTAAAAGTTAGTTAAATAGTCTCGTATTTTATCATCATTAAATAATGTTAATAGTCATTTTAAATGACTTTCAATAATGATGTGTGGAATGGCCTAATGGTTTATTTGTAGTGTAGGGATTATAGCATGATAAACGTACAGTCTAGACTTAACAGGGTTACAATATCATGCAATTTTATTATTTTAAATAAAGACTAAATTCTTGTGAAACTAAAAGTCACTTAATTTACATTTTTGGTGAAATATGAGTGAATTCACAGATTAGAGAAAGGGTGAGGATAATGGGAAGTCTTGCATTATGTTAGATTCTTAACTTTAGTGGAAGTATTTATCACCTTACATTTGTATCATATGTATTGATTTACATTTTCTATCTTCCTTGATAGAAGACATAGGTGCCATGCTCAGTCAAATCATCTGCATGGTCAATTTGGGCAAATGACAAACACTTCTGGCACATTCAATAAAATACTTTGGGTAATGGCACAGATAAATAAACAGTTAATATGAAGAAATAAATGGAATCACAAACTATATATTTTTCTAGGTTTCACAGGGTCCAAGCATATGCAATAGAAACATTGTGCTATCCCATCCTCAGCTGACAAGAAACAGTATCCTACTTCATCTGTCCATAATGCATATAACATTCTTCAATAGGAGAAAGATATTTAATCTGGAGCCACTATGGTACATAAAAATTGACTAAAGGTAAGAAGTGTTAAATGCTCTTTCATCAAGGAAGATTTTTTCCCCTTAATGCACATGTGCTACATCTTACTCTAATCAGCTAATTTTTTGTCTTTCACTCATCGTGGAAATTGCAGAGAGCTTGCTTTTACTGTAAAACCTGATTTATATGCTTCTGCTAAATGCAGGGATTTCATTTATGAAAGCTAGTCAGTGATTTATATCATTGTTTTCCTTTTTGGACAAGTCACTACAAAATAATTTTTTTCAAGCAAGATGGTATTAACCTTCTCTAACTTCAAAGCCACTCTCCTAGCAGTATCAATATTCCTTTGTCATTTCTGTCACTTTATTACATTTGGTAAACAAATAAATACAGCCGCACATATCAAAAACTAAAATGACTATTTTGAGGATTAGCCCTTTGATAATCATCTACAACAGATTAAACAGCCTCTATAATATTTCAAAGAATTGGCCTTTCTCCAGTTGATACTGATATTGGGATTTGAGTTAATTGCCGGTGCATCTCCAACAACAGAGCAGGTGCTGGTGGAAAGAACAGTTCCCTGTAGTTTCTGTTATTTATTGTCAGAGCTCTTTTGCACTAAACCCTTGAGCTGACTTTTTAGAGCCCACTGTATAACAATTTCATTCACTTTCATGTCAACAAGCTTGGGCTTGATAAATTAAAACAGAAAAATGCTGGCTAAAGCACCATAGCCCTACATGATTCATTTTGTTGCAAGTTTCTGGCAGCTGTCCAAGAATGACCGGCTATCTTCCTAAGGTCCTTATCATTTTCCCATCTGGAAAGGGCTGAACCTTACTTACACTGGGGAGTTAAAGGCCTGTGCAGGCTGTATCCAAAGGCCATTAACAATCATAACTTTAAAAATCATCACCTTCTTTCAGGCAAGGTTAATAGTAGTCTATAGAATAGATAGGAAGGTCAGTATTTTACCTCTATTTAAATAAATATGAAGCAAATGGCAGGATTTCTTTAATGATGTAGAACTACATGCTAACCTCAACCATTGTATCTTTAGACTTTGTGTTCATCCTTAAAATTATCGAAAAGTGATTCTGAAGAGCCTATCCCAAATTAAGCAACTTCTGGTATTAGGTACTGGTTTACTATTAAGCAAAGTAATTCATTTATTCTTCCTCTATACACCTCAATTTCTCTTAAAGGGTCTTAGGTATGATGGTTATTTTAGTAATTATTTTAGCAATTAAGTACCAGACTTCAAAGGTCATTAAGAAAAAAAAAATAAACATATTTTTGAAAAGAAAGGCTAAATAATAGCAGCACAAGTTTAAACTCTAATATTTAATTTTAGTAAAGTTTTAAAGCTGGTTTTCTTAAGTAAGACTATATGTAGATTCAAAGTAAATTAAATTTAAATGTGATACCAGTTCAGCATCTATCACCCAAGAAATTATTGAAGCCTAAACATAAGGCTGTAAATTCTAAACAATTACAATCTTTAGAAACTGAAAGCTCCCTTATTACTGGATATTCAAAGTGAGAACTTAAAGCTTTCATCAGCTAACTTACGATGCATATTAGTGATTATTAGCCTTATCTTCAAAGCAGAAAAAAAGGTAGAGATGACCAGAATCCCTGACCAGCCCCCATTGCCAGGTTTAATGAGCAAGGATGGAGCAGAGTGGGCAAAGCCAGGCAAACAGCTCTCTCTTTCTAAAAGAAGACAATAGAGAGAGAAGTCAGGTGGACTCCCCAACCTTTACCCGAAATAGACCATTTGTCTAGGAAACGTTACCACTTACAGGGGCTACTGGGTGGTGAGAGAAGTTTGGGAGCTTGGCCCTAGAACCTTGACTGGTGGTTGAAAACTGTGAAGGGAGAGGGAAGAAGAAGCTGCAATTCCAAAATCTGTGTTGCTGAGGCATCTGGGTAACCAGTTGGTTAAGTGTCCAACTCGTGGATTTGACTTGGGTTGTGATCTGAAGGTTGTGGTATCGAGCCCCTGCATGGGGCTATGTGCCCAGCCTGGAGTCTACTTAAGATTTTCTTTCTCTCTCCCTCTGCTCCTCCCTCCTGCATTCTGCTCCTCCCTCCTGCATTCTATTCTCTCTCTAAAATAAATGAATCTTTATTTATTATTTTTTTATAAATAAATCTTTTTAAAAATTGTGTTGCTAAAGTTAAAAACTTGAATTCTGCTTAGTAAGATGCTTATATTTGGGGAGAACAACTCCAAGAGGATTTTGTTTGTACAAAGATAAAGCCTAGATCTAATTCTGGAATGGAAACTGAGAGTTAAATGTCTGTGAATAATAATACAAGAGGTTATCTTCAGTGTGGGTGGATTTGAGCCAGTGGGGATAATAATAGTCTGGGTGGCAGGTCTGAGAATAGCCTATCAATCTCTCTGTGAGAGTCAAGACTTTGGGGGTGGGAGCATTAACTCCAGGATAAGAACATAGTCTGAGGCTCTCCCATGGCATGGGAGATGGCCTGAATCATGAAACTTTTTGCTCAATCGTTAAACTAATGTTCATTTGTTGGACACATACCCTGTGATGGCATTATCTAAAGGGGTAAATTAAAGAAACTTTGAAGTTGGTGGCTACAAGAGCAGGAATTCTTATGTGAATTTCCTTCCTTCCTTCCTTCCTTCCTTCCTTCCTTCCTTCCTTCCTTCCTTCCTTCCTTCCTCTCTTTTTCATTCATTCATTTGATCCCCCCATCTGTCTGTGTGTGTGTGTGTGCTGTAAGTTCCTTCACTATCCTCAAGCCATTAGTGAAATTGTATTAAGCCCCATAACCAAATCTTAGACTGTGATTAGAGATTTTAAGGAATGTTTTTCAGCTTAAAAACCAAAGTGACTTGGCTGTATAAAATTGCCAACATTGAGAGTGAAGAGAATCATTTTATATGATAGCAATAGATGGCCTAGATTAAAGGGGCAAGATGCCAGCTTTCTAGAGGGACCAATAACCAGAGAATAAAGTTATGGGACATAGTAGCCTTTCCCAGGAAAGTCTTAGAAATGCCTCCAGAGTAGTGCTTGACAGCAAATACTACCCTTAATACCAAGCAAAAGGGGTCCCTTAGGTGCCAATGATGCTGTGAAGCCGAGGCACCACAAGCTTAGAACAGAAAAGCATGAACCTTCTTTCTGGTTTTGTTGTTGTTGTCATTGTCATTGTTGTTTGTTTGTTTTTCTCTTTCAGGATTCTCTCCATCCTGTCTACCTCAGCTCACCTTTAACAATGGTTGAGCAGATGCACTAAGAACCTTCATGATCTTCACCTATAGAACTTCCAGGGTCCTGTGGACAGGACTCAGTTCCCAGATGGTGGCCTGGAAAGTAGATTGTTCCCATGGCAAGCCTGGCATATCTTTGTGGGATCATGTAAAACTGAGCTTCGAGAAGGGTGCTGGCAAGCTGACATGTTCCCACTCAAATGAAACACAGGATGATATCAGGGCTCTGGGCTACTGACCACCTACTACTGACTTTTGAGTTTGAGCTACATGAGAAAGCCTATGGGTTGGTTCCCTTTGAGTTTTTACCATCATGCCACCTCAAGTCTACCAAACCCAAAGGTGGCAAGGTGGTCCATGGATGTGATTTCCTCTGAGGAAAGTAGCATCCAGAGTGGTCACTCCACCCCATTATCAGGCAGTCCAGAGAATAGGCTTATTGCCTCTGTAGGGAAACAGGTGCTACACAAAGCCAACAGGCCCTTCCTGCCAGTAGCATCCAGAGTGGTCACTCCACCCCATCATCAGGCAGTCCAGAAGAATAGGCTTATTGCCTCTGTAGGGAAACAGGTGCTACACAAAGCCAACAGGCCCTTCTATTAACATACTTCTTTCTTCTCATGTGGTTATATTTCATTCTCCGTGGTCTGTCTTATGCTGTGCCAGACAAAAGACAGACATTCCTTGTGAGAATGAGACTATTCTTTTCACTCTACCCAATAGGCCTTTTGCCTACTCTCCCTGTTAGTGTGATATAGGAAGTCAAAGGAGCAGTGAACATTGAAAGAAATCACATTATAGGAATTCCGTGATTACAGACTACAAAGGTATTATAGAAGATGTGTTGTTCTATGTTTTTATACTAAAATTCTATATGGTAAATTTAACATGACCAGAAAATAAAGTAATGTTCATGTTTCCTTACATACTCTCAGTGCACATGCATTGTGGTTCTATCAATGAAAGTCAGTAACAACCTTTGAAATGGTCATTTGGAAGCCGCTGTTCATAGGCAACAGAATGGATGATTCAAGGTCATCAGAAATGGTGGACCCAATAGTAAATAAATAAGATTAAGGAATTACAGAGACAAGAAACTGTTTCAATATAAAGAAGTTCTGAAGAGCACAGCATTGTCTACAATAACATTGTTGCTGTATTTTTTTTTCTCAGTGGGAAATGGGACATTAGGATGGTGCATTTGACAAAAAAAGGACACAAAAGGTAATACTTGTGACCTACTTTATCTTGGACAGCTGCTATGGCTGAGGATCCCTTTAGTTTGGATCAAATGGACCATTATCTTTGAATTAAAATCAGCTTCATTTGCATATTTTCCTCAGGCCCATTTCTTATCATGGCTCTTAAGACTATCCAGTGGTCAGAAGAGAAGGGGAAGGAGAAGAAGGGAAGAAGTAAATGATGAAGGAGAGAAAAGACGTTGGAGAGGATGAAAAGCATATCAAGGGAAAGAATGGTTCTTCTTAACTTAGGAATCAAACAGTTGAGTGCATCTAAGGGACTTGGTAGGTTATATAAATGGGTACAGCTTGTGGGCTGAGACAATAAGGAGTGGTAGAGGCTTACATATATGCGAACCACGTCAACATGGGATAGCCACACTCAGCTCCAGGCATTATTATCATAAAAGAAGCAGGGCCCAATATCCTAGATCTTCTAATTTTTTAAGATGCCCCAAATTAAACTTTTATGTGGAATCTGCATAGTTTTAAACATTGGCAATTAATTTGAATGTTAAAAGTTCTGTGCAAACCATAGAATATGTCCGGCGCCCCTATAGTCAGTGTGCCAGCTAAGCTCCAAAACCTGGAGAACAGAATAGGTTCATAAACCAATGATATGTAAGCCTTCCAAGAATAAGAAAGCCCCCATCAAGCAGGAAAGACAACTTTTGGGAGAGGAAAGAAGAAATGCTATCAAGAGATGGAGTCCAAATAGTGTTGGAAATCAAACCATCAAACACTCTTGGTTAGTTCTCTCATCTATTCCCAACCTCTGCTCCCTGGAACTGTGGCCCTAATCTGATGGCTCTTTGCTTCTTCCTGAAAGTATAATGGGAGAAGGGTGTGCTAGAGTTGGTCTCTTCCTGGATAGTAAAGAAGAGCCTGTGACTCTTTACCATCCAGGATATCGATTGAAGTGATATCATCAAGATAGTGACATAGGTCATTCTCAATTGAGCTCCTTTCAGAAGAATAACTAGCAACAGCTATTGACAAGGCATCATTGTGAAAATCCCAGAACCTGGGGGTGAGGTTAGGTACCCTTTGGACAACAAAGACTGAGAAGGGCTGCGTTAGAAGGGTAAGAAAAACAGTTCCATTTTGACTATATCACCTCACCCCCAACCTTTAGGCCATCATAGCACTATATCAAGAGGGCCCCCTTGAGACTGATTTCTCCAGTAGGATAAGAGAATCCAAGATGAACATCTAGCTCCTCTAGTGTTGCAGGATTATCCAAGAAGGACCACTCTGGTTTTGCCTCATGAAAATTAATAAGAGAATTGGTGGGGCTCAACCACTAGGGATTAGAGACAGAGAGAGGATACAAATCTTAGAGCACCCATCAGTCAGATCTTGTTGTACTGTATTTCTGCTTGCAGTGGAACCCAAGCAGAGATCCCAGCCAGTGGATCTACCTATCTGCAGAGTCAACTAGTGGCCATATCTGGCTAGGGAACTTAGTCAGCAGTTCTACATGACTGAGTCCCTGGTCAAAGACCTTATCCTCCAGAGGATAAGTTAATGTAGTGGAGACCATTACACTCCCCCCCACCCCCACCCCAGGCAGGGACACAAATTCAAAGCCCTACCCAACTTATGAGTGTAGCCTACAGACCCAACCATTTAAGACAGTTGCAGGATACAAAACCATCATACAAAAATCAATTCCATTTCTATACCCTACCATCAAATTATCTGAAAAAGAAATAAAGAAAGCAACCCCATTTATATCAGCATCAAAACCAATAAAATACTTAGGAATAAATTTACCTAAGGAAGTGAAAGATCTCTACATTGAAAACTATAAGACTTTGATGAAAGAAATTGAAGATATCACAATAAATGAAAAGATATCCCATGTTCATGGGTTGGAATTATTAATATTGTTATAATGTCAATACTACCAAAAGTCATGTATAGATTCAATGCAATCCCTATCAAGATTCCATTGGCATTTTTTTTTTCAGAACTGGGAAAAACAATCCTAAAATTTGTAAGGAGCACAGAGACCCCAAATAGCCAAAACAATCCTGAAAAAGAAGCAAAAAGCTGGAGGCAACACACTTCTTAAATTTGAACTGTCTATAGAAGTATAATAATCAAAATAGTAGGGTGTTGGCATTAAAACAGAGACTAATGGAACAGAACTGTGAGTTCAGAAACAAATCTTCACATATATAGTCAATTAATATTTGACAAGGGAGTATAGATACTCAATTGGGAATAAACAGCCTTGTCAATAAATGGTAACAGGAAAACTGGATATTCATTGCAAACAAATGAAACTAGTTCCCCATTTCACTAAAAAAAAAAAAATTATTTCAAAATGGATAAAGATCCTGAAATCATAAAACTCCTAGAAGTAAACAGGGAAAAATCACCTTGATACTGGTCTTGGCAATGATTTCTTGGATGTGACATCAAAAGCACAAGCAATTAAAGCAAAAATAAATAAATAGCACTACATCAAATAAAAAAGCTTCTGTATAGCAAAAGATATGATCAACAAAATGAAAAGGCAACCCATAGAGTGGGAGACGCATTTGCGAACCACATATCTGATAAGGGGTTAATATCCAAAATACATAAGGAACTCCTACAACTCATCACACATACACACGTACACAAACTATAAGTGAGGTGACAGTATGTCTGTTAACTAATCTTACTGTAGTAATCATTTCACAATATACACATACGTCAAATCATCACACTGCAAATCTTAAACTTACATAATGTTATATGCCAATTATAGCTCAATAAAACTGGAAAAAGAAAAGAAATATAGATTGAATTTTATTGGAAAGACATCATTTTGGGCTTTGGGATGAAAAGGGAGGAGAAAGCTCCCAAGGCAGTCAGCCCGTTGAAGAAGAAAGAGTTGAAGAATCACACCTCTCTGGGGCACCTGGGTGGCTCAGTGGTTGAACGTCTGCCTTTGGCTCAAGTAGTGATCCCAGGGTCCAGGGATCGAGTCCCACATCGCGCTCCTCATGGAGAGCCTGCTTCTCTCTCTGCCTATGTCTCTGCCTCTCTCTCTCTGTGTCTCTTATGAATAAGTATATTTAAAAAAATAAAAAGAATGACTCCTCTCCAAGCCAATTCACTCTGTGGGACCAGGTTGGCCATGGAGATGGACAAAGGATTCAATTACATTGCCTGGACTAAGTCAGCCAGCTTAACCACACATGCTAACAGTTATGTATATACTCATATTGCAGTTAACTATGAAATTAGTTCAATGGAATGTTCTTGGAAAATTTAGGCAAACTTACATGGCATTTATTATATGCTCCACGCTCTTTTGATATATTAACCCATTTAATTTTCAACACAATTCTAAAGGTAGGCACTATTTTTGTACTTCTTTTACAGTTAAGGCAAATGAGGAAGTGAGAAATTAATCATTTGCCCACAATCAGCCAGCCAACCAACAGGGGAACCCAGGAGACCAAAAGAGGTTGGCTGCAGAGTTGGAGACCTTCACCAGATGATTTATTGGAAAGAGCAAATCTTTTCTTTCACTATTGATTTATTTATGTTGTAAAGCAAAATCAACTGCTAATCAAGAGTGAAGAATATTGACTGAGGTATGTTAATCAGAAGAAAAATAAGGTCATGAATTCTTCTTGGATTCAGACTTTTAGCCAGGAGGCAGAGACACTGCATAGGAGTGAGAGGAAGACTTAGTGTGATTCTTGCTGTGGGAGATAATTCAGTCCTTCCTGTGCTAGGGAAACAGTTCGAGGAAACAGTGACTGTGGAAGTGTTAAGTTTGCGGGAAGAACTGAACTCTTCCCTCTTCTAAGCAAAGAACAAGTCAGTAGACTGGAGTGAAGAAAGAGTTTAGGACAATTCTGAAGGAGAGAGAAGATCAACACTAGATAAGTAGATTTTGTGTGCTTGGGATTAACATCTTCCTCTTTAGAACTCTTCTCTTCCATAGCACACTGTGATAAAGACTGAAAAATTACAGTTTGCCAGAATAACCATCTATTGGCAACTCCATTGCTGACCTCTGCACTCACCTGCAAGCATATTGCCAGGGCTCATATATATTGTCACCCATTTTATTGATGGGAGTGCTGACTCAATTTACTTGACTTGTTTAATATCATACAGCTAATAAGGAGCTAAGAGTTTGCAACTCCAAAAAAAAAAAAAAAAAGTTTGCAACTCCTTCTTGCTTCAAAATCTGTCCTCTTTCCACTGTACTCTTTGCACTCAACCCTTATTTATATGAAATGCATTGAGCAGAAGGGCTTGCTCCAAAACTATTCTTTAGATTCCTTTCTTTACAACTCTAATTACTGGGCCCATTTTTTTTTTTTTTGTGCTGTAATCCTAAATTTTGGATTTCTCATCAAAATAAGCAGGTGGTTTGGCCAGGGGACATGGAGTTTAGATAGGGAATGAGGTCTACCATCATCAGGTCTACTATTTAGCAAGTCAATGTAACTGTTTTATGGAGGAAAATGATTGCAGGTTTTAAGAAATTATTTTAAAATCACAATTTCCCTCCTCTTGTCTATGAGGATTGGTGACTGACAAACAGTTCACTAAACATGGTGGCACTCAGACTCCCTCTTCTTTGGGCAATGGCCACCGTGCCAGACAGTATGTAATAATATCTTTCTTACAAATGATAGGATGCATATTTTAAAAGTCTAAACAAAAAACTCTGCCCAAATAACTTGCTATATTAAGAGACTTTTTTTTTTTGCAATGTTGTACTGAGGCATACTCTACCTAGAGTATCTTTAACTTTTGATTCTAAGATATTGTTTTATGCAGTGGCTTTTCAGTGATTCTTCCAAGTAAAGCAAAGCTTAAGTCTCAAGGTTGTCTGTGAACGGATCCAGCCCCCTAGAGAAATTCCCTGACTGCACATAGTTGAAAACCCATTATGGCTGCTCCACAGCCAAACATTTGAGGCACCGATCAATGCTGGAAGTGCAAGAGAGGGAGAGCTGAGGGGTCTTAATACTGCCAGTTGTTTTTCATCTCGATTCAGCTTTATCAGCATTAAAAGAAATTAAAACCAAAAAAAGAAGAGGAAAAGAAAACACTGAGTCCCAAATTGAAAAACATATCTTTCCCCATAGCCCTACCTCATCTGTCAGCATCCCATTTGGTTCTTCTTAGTAAATTAACACATCAGAATAGCCTTGTAGATGCAAGATATAGGTTCCTAGGGACAAATAATATGCCTTTAACTCTTTAAGGGAAAGAATGCTGCCTTACATTATTATTGTGTGTCAGTTTTGTTATGAAGGAACATAAACCATCTTGCTGGACATGAGGCACTTGGAAGATTAAGGCTTTCAGCCACCAAAGAAATGACAAAAGAGGAGGAATCAGAGTTTAAAGACTTTAAACAAAACAGTGACATTAGTATTTATTACCCGTGCATCGCTGAGATTTACAATGCTTAAAATATGCAAGCAAAAACATTTGTGAAGCAGATAAAGAAGACTACAAAACATCCAAAGAGATTGCTAATATTAACACATAAAAGAAATATCACACCTAAGCATGTTAACACTAATGATTTAAAATACTACTTACACTTTAAGTGGCTGGCCTATGAGACATATTTTCTCACAACCAGGACAATTACTAGAATTTTTTTAAGTCCTTGTTAAGTGTGCAGTGTCAAGGGTTATGGAAACAACACTGGGATTTCATATCTTGCATACATTTAAGAATCTGAATTGAAAATACTTGGTATTTGGGATGAGGCTACTGTACGTGAAGCTTAGGAAAAGCATGTTTGAATACAAAGAATAAACACCAGCTGAAGCCAATGGAGGTGTAAAAAAGCCAAAGCACAAGAAAAATAAAACACAGTAGAAGTGCGCCTCACAAAAATACCAACTTGTGGATTATTTATCAGCGGCGTAATTGGCATCCCTTGATTGATTGATTGATCAAAATGTGAATATTTTGATTTTAAATTAAAGGAGATGCCAGTGGAGTTGTCATAAAGAGGAAAACAAATTTAGATACTTTTTCTTACATGTAATATCTTACTGAAGTTTTTAATGCTGTGGGGTTTTTTTTTAAGATTTTATTTATTTATTTGAGAGATCCAGCAAGAGGGAGGGCAGGGAGGGGCAGAGGGAGAGGGAGAAGCAGACTCTCTGCTGCTCACGGAGCCCAACATGGGGCTCGGAGATCCCAGGACCCTGAGATCATGACCTGAGCCAAAGGCAGATACTTAACTGACTGAGCCACCCAGGTACCTGCCCCAGTGCTTTTTTTTTTTTTTTTTTAAGAATTTAATCAACTTCTGATTTTTCTTATGCTTATTCTCCTCAATCATCCAACCAGTGGCTTTGGGTGAAAATCCTTTAGAGGGAAATGATTTGCAGATCTGTGACAGGAAAGCAAACTTACTCTTCTTTCTCATGATTTGCTCTTCCTTCTCATGAGTTAGAGGGCTCTGGGACTGCCCAAAAGACAGAATGATGACCAGAGCACTGTTGCATTGGCAGCAGGCAGACATGCCAACATACAAGAACAATAAATATAAATCTCACTGACAACAGATTTGGTTTGGGGTCTGAGTTTCCAAGAAAGACATGAATATAGGTTCTTCCACTTTAGGGAATGTTATTTTCCCACTTCTTCAGACATTCTCTATTATTGTCCAGATTCATGTTCCTAAGGTCAGAACTCTTCCCTTTAATTGTGAGCACCACCCCATAGGCAGGCAATGCTTGAGGAACTTATTGGCAAGCATTGTTTTTAGGGATTCACTCTATTTATTTGGAGGCAGGCACAGTGCCGGGGACTTTACGTGTTGTACCACTTAGGATCCTCAAAACAAACAGATGCCATGCTCAAACGGGGCTAATTGAGGAAATATGAATAAAAGGGCTATTTATGAAGGGGTCTTTGGGGCTATAGAGAGAGAAACAAGGGATGTTGCAGTGCATCAAGACTAGCAACAGTAGAGAGCCTTTCCCACTCCGACACTTCGAAGCAGAACCCAGAGGGAGAAAGAGGCTGCTTAACCAGAACTGCAGCCTTCAGTAGATTGATGCAATTTGCCCACAGGGATGGAGCAGGAAGACAATGGAAGAAATCAGTACCCTGACTTCACTCTCTTGTTTTCCTATATTTCTTCTGCTGCCTTCTATCCACCAAGCTAAGCCAGAAGGCAGAGGGCAAGACTGTCCATAGATTTAGTTGATAAATGTCAACCAGGGCACAGAAAGGTGTATAAGGGGAGAAAGTGGATTTGGAGGAGCAAGTGGAGAATAGGCAACATACATAACATCTCGCTCACTCTCACCACATCCTCATAAGCCATACATTACCAACATCTGCAATTTATGGTTAGGGAAAGTTAAGTTCAGAAGGTCAGGGGATTTTCACAAGAATACACAGATAATAAATGATAGCATGAAGATAGAAACCTAGAGCTTCTCAATCCAAAGCTGCCCCCCCCCAGCAATACCCGCCCCCCCCAAGAATAGAACAAGCGTAGGCAAAGAAAGCAGCTGACACCTACTGAGCACTGGCTATGCCCCAGCCATTGCTTTAAGCTTTAAAAAAATGTGCAGGATCGCATCAGCTCTCGCATCAGCTATATGAATTAGGTACTCTCATCTCATTTCTCAGAGGAGGAAGGTGTGTGAAGATCGAGTAAGTTATCAGGGTTGGCCAGCCAGCAAGTAGTAGAATCTCAACCTGTGCAGATTCTGGGCTCACACTTTTAGCAATGAAATCAGAGGAAATGAGGGAGGTGGGGGAAAGACAAGACAGAAGGAGTCTGAGTGTCTGGCGTGATTGCCCAAAACTCTCAGGTGTTCTAAATGCTTTCTCTTGACACAGGCAAATCACTTTTTTCTTCCTATCTCTTTTATGTTCATTTTGCTATTCAAGTGTTATAGTGTCAATGGTGATGACAGTGGCGCAAAAGGAAATGGAGCTTCGTTCAGGCTCTTTATTATTTTGGGAACCCCTATGCAAATCTGACAGAGGCAGTCAAAGCTGAATTCACCACATCCCCTCGACTTCTCTTACATGCTCTCTCATTTATTTATTTATTAAAAATATTTTATTTACTAATTCATGAAAGACACACACACACAGTGGCCGAGACACAGGCAGAGGGAGAAGAAGGCTCCATGCGGGGAGTCCAATGCGGGGCTCGATCCCAGGACTCCAGGATCACGCCCTGGGCCTAAGGCAGGCGCTCAATCATTGAGCCACCCAGGCATCCCTGCTCTCTCACTTAATGGCACAATCTACTTTTTGTTATCTACAAAAACCTGAGCACCTTCCCATACTGTTGCTATTATTATTTACTGGACTCTTCTTTGAGAGATTCTTTAAAATTCTAACTATATATTCTGTTCTCTGCATAATTTTAAAAGCACTCTAATCTTTCTTGGGAATATTTATTGCACTCCTTTGAAATCATGGAAATCTATGTAATTATATCCATATAGGTATTGAGATCCCTGATATATATCATCTGCATGAGTGTATATCTGCATACATGTGTTTGTAACCAGGTACTACATCTTCTGCGCCTCCACCCCAGTCTTCTGTGCTGGGTACATAGTAGTGCCTCAATAAATAGTTCTTGAACGACCCAATGGAAATTGGGCTTCTGTAACTTCTCGGTCGTGTACGAGAGCATTAGACTTGAATACTGAGAAATGGATGCCTCGGATTTTCCAGGTTTTCTCTCCTAGCAAAGGCCAGGTAAGGAGGCAATTGCCTGACTTCCTTTTTTGTTTTCTTTGATATCATACCTGATGTCAGCCCTGCTGTTCTTCAAATGTCAGACTGTCTTGGAGCTAATCCTTTGATATGCTCTTTTCATGGGGTTTGCAGCTACTGAGTTAGGTGCATTTTGATTCTCTTTGTTTCTATTTTCATGAACTCTTTTAGAGGACAGTGGTCAGAAAGTCCTCAAGGTTAACTGACACCTAAATGGCATTTTTTTTTCAACCAAAAAGACTGTATTTTGAAACTCTCAAATGTTTTGGACATCCAGTCAAATGTTTTGACACTTGTCCCGATCATTAATGATTTCAAACCAGAGTGGTGGGCAAAGGATTCTTGAATCAAAGGTACCAAAGTAGAGTTTCTTTAAGGTCACTGAACATAAAGCAGTATCTTTTAGCTTCCAAAAGAGGTGTGCACAGCTTGCTCTGAAGAGAAGAGCAGCACATAGGCTCTACTCTTCAGATTTGGAATGCTACTTACAATGTGTCCTCTGCCACAGAGACAGAAGCATTCGAAACCAACCTCTCTCTCTCCCCACCCCCCGCCCCCTCCCTGTGTCCTATTATGTCTCAGCAAGCCATCTTGCTGAGAGAAGAAGCTGGGTGCTGTAGCATCTGTGGGGGCGGCCTTTCCCACCGAACTGGCATTCCACCCCAAGTGCTGTTCCCAGTGGCCTCCTCTCCATAGGCATCCCTAGCAGCTGCGGCTTCTTCTGGCTCAAAGGACCCCATGTTTGCCTTTAAAATGTCATTCCTTCACCTCTCTCAATATTCAGACCCACTCATCAGTTTGTTTCCAGCTGCCCTCAAATGTATTCAGAATAAATGGTGCACGAAGGACAGTTTAAACTCAGCAAAGCATCTCCAGTTCACCGGGCTGTTCTTCCTTAACAACAAGTGTTGTATTGTCATGTAAATGCGTTTCTGGCACTGGAGACATTGGCTGTGTATCTGCTTTGGCAACTGAAGAATGTTCCACGGTTGCCGGGCAAAGAGTAGAGAAAGGAGTAGATGAAGAAGCTTAGAATGACAGGTTAATGAGAGCTGCTTTTCCTCTGTTTTCTTTTCAATTTCACCGCCCATCAAGTTGGGCTTTACCAAGGCCAAAACCTAGTACTGTCTCTCTTCCCCGCCCCTTTCTCTCTATGGCATACTTGCACCATGACCATATTAAGTCTCCCTCAAGATTCTCAAGTTCGGTATTGGATTGTTTTGGGAATGAAAATATGATAAAGCCATTGTTAGAGGGGCTTTTTTGTGCAATATGAGTTAGCATGAAATATGAGTTAGTGTGCAGTGAGCATAGAAGAATCTCACCTAGAATTTCACTCTTACAATTCAAATATGGTCTCTTCTGCAGGCTTAAGAATAATGTAGCTCAGTTTCTAATTTTTAAAGCATTAAATTCACTTATTAAAATGACATCACTGCCTCGCTGCCATTAGGGCATGACTTTGAATTATTTTTCTAGTGGCTAATTGATGAGTAATGCAGATAGGTTTGCACTGTATGGTCTGCCTCCTTCATGATCCATTTGCCTCATGGTTAGGGAGGGCTGAAGGCTATCTTTGGCCAAGAGCAGAGTGAATCCACAGGACCCATTTAGGCATTAAACCTATCATTTCACCTCATTAGCAATACTTTCTAACCACAAACACGATCTTCAGAAAGTAAAGTTTCCATCCTGTTTAGTCTTAATTTTTGAGATTGAGAGAAACAAAAAAACATTTTTTAGAGCCTAAATCACTCCATAAAAATTGTCTTACTTTCTTCATAAACATGGCTCACATAAGAGAACATTAACTTGCTTTTTTATTGTTATAATCACAATAAACGTTGTATAGCTCTTGCTATGTACTAAAAGGTTCACTTAAAAGTAGTACATGTTGGGGCACCTGGGTGGCACAGTCACTTAGGTGTTAGAACTCTTGGTTTTGGCTCAGGTCATGATCTCAGGGTCGTGGGATAGAGACCCATGTCAAGCCCTGTAAGAGTCCCACTTTGGGCTCCATGTTCAGCAGGGAGTCTGCTTGAAGGATTCTCTTTCTCCTTCTCCCTCTGACACTCCCCCCACTGACATGCTCTCTCTCTCTCTCTCTCTCTCTCAAATAAAAAAATAAATCTTTTTAAAAAGTAGTAAATGTTAAATTAAATTTTAATCCTTACAAAGTTCTATGAAATAGCTGTTTTTCTAGGGTTACAGGTGGGGAAACTGACGCGCGAAGTGATTATGTAGATTGCCCACTGACAGATGACAAGTGGTGGAACTGGATTTAAGCTGAGGCTGCAGGTGCAGAGACCATGCTCTTGACCATCATGCTATCTTGTTCCCCATACCCATGGATCTTGAAATACCAACAGAGGCAACAAAAAACAACATGTACTGTCTCCAACTTTTTGTTTTTGTTGTGATTCTAAGCATTAGTGATCCAACTCAAATGTCAGCTTTTTCTAATCACTTTGCCTGAGATCTTCACACAAATAATAATTATAGCCTATATATCAGTATTTCTTTATTCATGCTTTCATTTTGAAACTATATACTAATACAGGTATTTGTTTATGTCTCTTTCTTTCCTATTAAGCTTGGACAAGGCTGGGTTCATATTTGTATTTCTAGAATCTAAACAGATTCTAGCCTTCAGTTAGAACTCAATATTGATTTATTAAATTAATTGGATCTAAATAAAATAGTTGATACTGTATCTGCATATGAATCTGAAAATTTTAAAAAAATTAAAGACATTTATATAGCTGAGTATTACTGTATTGCAATACAAAAACTATTCATTTGGCTTACTGGATATATATTTAGTACCAAAATTTGAATAGGTTTGAAAATTAAGGGTTGGGTGGCAAAAACTTCAAACCTTGATCTAAAAGGGATCTCGAGGTACAAATAAGTATTACTTTCTGCTAAAGGTATACTCGTAAAATACCCACAAACTTTATTAAAATATATTTCATTCTACTTTGTCAAATGCCAGCTTGGTTGCAAGCTGACACAGTTAGGTCATATAGTTTAACATTTAAAGTAAAATGATTATTTGCCCTCCTTGATAGTGGCTGCCTTATAAAACTGCTATGAAAAAGGCAGAGTGTATGCTTTTATGCTGGCCTCTCTTCTTCAGTGTAGCCCCCTCACATGCACAAAATGAACCAGGATGTTTTCTTCTCCATATAGCTGGTATGCCTTGGGCATGAATCCATACTATCTGGAGATCCATCATTATATCCTCACATCTAGACATAAGCAAGTCCTCCCAAAGGGATTGACAATGAAGATAACTAGCAAATCCTGCTCTCTAAAGAGAAGACTGAGTTTACATTTGAGAATATAATTGACAGTTACCCTATACGGGTTAATGATGGGCTTTCAATATTCTCTTTTTCCCTTATTTTCCACATACATTCCATCAGGAAGACATGTCAGCAATCCTAAATCCTATCACATTTTTACAACTATCACTCTGGTCCATCTCTTGCCTGAATGTTTATTTGCTATACAATAACGACTCTAACTTACCTTCTGGCTTTCACTTTTGAAATCTGTCCTCTAACTTCCGCCAAGTGTTAACTTGAAATTGTAAATCAAAATCATATCACTCCTTGGTTTTCATTGATTGTCTTCACTGGCTTCTTCACCCTTAGAATAAAATACGAATTCATTACTGTAGGCTCATATGATTTGACCCTGGCCATCCCTTCAAACTCTTCTTTCCTCTCCAACTCTTACTCTTTGCCCTAGAATTACACTGGCTTCATTGGTGTTCCTTGAATATGTCAGACACATCTTATTCCAGGGCGTTTGAATGTGCCTCCCAGGATCTCTGCATGGAATCCTCTTGCCCCACATACTCATGATGTTCACTCCTGTTTAATTCATCACCATTTTAGAAAGCACCTTTTTCTAAAAATACTATTCCCCAGTCACCCTCTATTCCCCTATTTGCTTCATCTTTTTTGATAGCAGTCTTTTACTGGAATGTAAGTTCTCAAGTTAAGGACTGTTGTTCATCATTTTATCTCTAGCAGATAAATATGGGACATAGTAGGTAATCAATACCTATTTGTGGAATGGATGAAATACCTAGTCTAAGATATGAGTTTTTAGAAAGCATCTCTGTTTAGTACAGTGAAATTTGAATGGTTCAATTTCAATAATTACTAGTAACATTTTAGGAAAATTCGTGAAAATATCAATTTCTTTAGTCTTTGAAGAACATTACTGACACAGAATAGAACAAAAATGATGTAGATATGGATTTAGGGACACAGCAATAGAGAGATAGCAGTTGAGAAAGAGAGAGACAGAACCTAAAAGACGGGGCCCTCCTATTTCCAACAATTTAAATGTGAGTCCTGCATGCATACACTTGACATGTCAAAATCCAACAAAAACTTGTTAATGTGATAGATATGAATGATAGGATTAGATATTTAGATCTTTTTAGGCCTTATTTGGAAGTCAGTAGATTTGAGGTAATGCTTTAGACTTCAAGCTCTGACAATGTTTGCCAAACTGCAATCCTTTGGGTAAATGCTACCTGAGCCCGGGCATCTGAGACAGGTCTATGGAAGAAGTTGAATGCTACGGGTAGGAGGAGGTCATTGCATTATCTGTGGGTTGCACTTGCGGTGTGCTGGAAGGTAGAGGACCACTATTGTCTTTTACTTTAAAAACTGGGTTGCATTGAAATTCCACATGAACTGATTTGTTCAAAAGTAACAAATGTTGATAAAGCTTACGCTCACATAGCTCCAACCACTATTTTGCATGATTTTATCGAATGAATACTCAGTGATTTCCTAAAGGAAACTCTCTGGCACATTTATCCTATCATACACTCCCAGTGTTAACTCTTATAAATGCTCAGATCATAGACAGGTTGGCAGCACCCCGATGGTGGCATTGACAATAGTTTGGCACTTGGCTGAAAAAATACAAGATATTTGCACCACAGACTTGATAGGTTGTAATCTTTCACTACTGAAGAAACAGTTATATAATTTTAGAGCAATCAGAGACTTTACATGGCATCTACGCAGACTCCTTGACTGTATATTTATAAGAAACCACTTCCCAAAGAGGGCAGTGGCTACCCATTGACAGATTAGCTGGCAGGAGAGGTGAAATTGGAACATGGTCTTCTGATTGTTACCCCAAAGGTCTTTTTTTGAGGGGAAGGGATTTATTGCAAGATTATGAGTGTGGGAGGCAAAATTCTGGTCCCCATAACCTTATCCTTCTGGTATTCTACACATAAGTTGTTCTCTCACATAGCAAAAGAATCTTTCCAGATGTAACTAAGGTTACTAAGTCTCTGAAATTAACAACATAGGGACATTACCCTGATTATCCAGTTGTGCCCAATGTCAAAGGAACCTTTAAGAGGAGGAGAGAAGCTAGAGAGATTAAGAAGCTCAAGAAGCCCTAGATGTGCCATGGAAGGAGACCGTGTGGAGATGGAGGGGTCATGAGAATATGGATAGACACTAGAAGTCTCAGCCAACAGCCAGAGAGGAAATGGGACCTCAGTCCCTCAGCCATACAGAACTTAATTTAGCCAACAACCTGAAAGAGCCTGGAAGTGGATTTTTCCCCAGAGCCTCCAGAAAGGAATGCAGTTTTGACAGCACCATGATTTCAGAGCCCAGCCGAGTCATGGAACTAAAATAATAAATGAGTGTTATTTTAAGCCATAAGTTTTTTGTAAAGCAGCAATAGAAACCTAATACATCCAGTTTGTCAAAATTCTTCTCCCAGTTTCTCAATCTTTTATAGAGTTTATAAGGTGCCCTCAATTTCTCTTTCTCTTTTTTCTTCAATTCCTTCTCTAAGCAGGAAAATGTTTATGCAAATATCAGCTTGCAATGTGACTCCCACCCACACACCGAGAGGGCTTCATCCATCTGAATACAAGCCCTCAGATCTTTGTGGAGTTGTCTAGTGGGATGGATCTCTTATTTTTTCACCAAAGTTGCTCCTAGTTCTTCTCTGGCCCTGTTTGCTTGCTCATTTTCATTGCTTTCCAAATGCCCCACCACATCCTAAGATCATTTATATATAACATTAGAGAGGTTCTGTAGGATGCTCCCAAAGCTTTGAATCTCAGGAAGCAGGAGCTTTGCTGGTTCTGCACAGAAGCAGGGAATAGCTTGATCAGTCTCTCCATTCTACTCGAGGTTGCTGGGCTCCAAAGCAGCTTTCTCTGCGCATGGGGGATTCACGAGGTCCTTTTCACTGGTTGTGAGGAACCACATGCCCCATCATAACCTTCTGCTTTGTATCATCTCTTCTTAGACGGAGAATGAAAACCACTTCATGGGAGGTGAGGGAGAAATCCTGCCACTTTCTTTCCTTTTGTTTCCCCCTTCCTCCCTACCTTGGCTTCTCACCAGTGAAACATGTTTTCTGCCAATGACAAAAATAAAAAATCTCCTTCCCACTCCAATGGAGAAAAGCTGGTGGGTGGGCACATATATATTATATGTGTATAATTATTTGATCAACACAAATATTCCTTATAAGCTTATCAATTATTTGCCCTTGGTTAAAATAAAATAGACAACTTTTATAATCATCCTCAGCATATTTTGATAATAGACACTGCATGGGTGGAGTAGTATCCTTCAAAAAGATAATGCCCACTTCTTAATCCCCAGAACCTGTGAGTTATACATTATACAGCAAAAGATATGATTAAGCTAAGGGTTTGAGAGGAGCTTATCCTGGGTTATTCAGGTAGGCCCTAAATCCATTGAGAAGTATCCTAATGAGAGTGAGGGAAATTTCACAGACACATAGCGCACAAACATACAGAGAGGAGGAGGCAGTATGGCCTTGGAGACAGAGGTTGGAGTGATGCACCCACAAGCCAAGGAATGCCTGCAGCTAGTAGAAGATGGAAGAGCAAGGCATAGATTCTCCCCTAGCACACCCTGAGAGAGGATGGTCCTCTTGAAATGTTGACTTCAGACTTGTGGTTTCCAGAACTATGAGAACATAAATTTCTGTTTGAAGTCAAGGCTGTGGTAATTTGTCACAGCAGCTGTAGGAAACTAATATAGACAACAAACCCCTAGATTCTAATTGTGTAAAATATGCACAATTCTGTCCATTTCACTTGTTTGCTTGTAGATAGAGGAGCTCTACTGCTTATAGATTAGTGTTCACTGTCACCTTGTTAGATGTTGAACTTATGAGAATGTTTGCTCAAAATATCTGTCAATGAACTAGTTCTCCCTAAATGTCTGTGACATTGCACTTTTTATTAATCTGTTTATATTTATTGAAAACTTACTCTGAATAAATTAAGTCAATATCCCAGTAACTATGGGGAAAGGGGAAACAGTACAGAAAATGAAACAATAATATAATAATAATTAGTAATAATAATAATAGTATCTAACTCTTCCTAGCACCATGTGTCAGACACTGTTGTAAGTATCCAGCATATAACACATTTATATATTATAATATTTCACACCCCCATAAGGTTGGAACTTTTATTTATCCCACCGTATAGGGAGTACTGAGGCAATGGCAATAGTCGGGTGATTTTCTGGTCCCAGAGGTGGTGGGTGGCAAAGCCAGGATTCAAAGTCTGTGCTCAATGACTGTCACCAGCCCTTGGTCATGGAGAGAACCATACCTCAGAGTCCAACAAACTGCCTAGAAAAAATTTCAGTTGCTGTGGAGCCCAGCTACAGATAAACTTTAACAAACATCACTACCATTGATTATTTACTTCTGTTTAGGATGATTTCCAAGAGATGAATTCAGATTCTTATCAGACCTTGTAATGATAGCTTGCCCTTAAGTATCCATGTTTCTTCTCAGGGCTGAATTCAGTCTTACCACTGGTGAGAGTGGGGTATATAACATCTCCATTCTTTTTTTTCTACTCTAATTAATTAATTAATTAATTAATTACAGAGACAGACAGCATGAGTGGGAGGGGCAGAAGGAAAGGGAGAGAGGATCTTAAGCAGACTCCAAAGCTAAGGGCAAAGCCTGATGCAGGGCTCAACTGAGGACCCTAAGTTGAAATCGAGTCTGACCTTTAACTGCCCAAGTTATAGTTGTTTCTTTCTTTTTTTTCTTTTAAACCCAGGCCCCAAGGTTCTCCACCATTACCTAGCTCTTGTCTTTGACAATCAAGGCTCTGTTTCTGCAAATGGACTGTATGAAAGAATCACACCCAGAACAAGACTTTTTTCAGTGGAAGGATCCCTGGCCTGGAAGGTGAAGGGAGGAGGGCATGGTTAGAGCTGTTTGTTTTACTTCCAGGGGTCCCCTGTTTGGAGCGGTTTAGAATTTCCTGGCTGGGCTGCACCATTGCAGGCAGATGTTCGAAGCCCTTGTGCTCCATGGAGGTGAAGCTAACAAACAGCCCCTTCGAGAGGCTCCTCTTTTTCACTGAGTTGATGGACAAGAGGCTGTGAACTTTGATACACCAAACAGTCAGGCTTGTGGGGGTTGAAACTGTGCCAAACAGCTGCCTCCTTTGAGAGAGGCAGGGAGCAGAGCCGCCCTGCTGGTGCTGGCGGTGGGGGGGGGGGGGGGGGGGGGGGTGTGAGAAGGTGTGCCAAAACAGTTAACAGAAACCATGAAGAAATTTCAATTTATGTTGTTGCAAAAGAGGAGGGAACCGAGGAAATTGAACTTTCAGTGAAGTCTGATAATTAAACTCAGGAGTACTGACAGGGTAGCTGAACACAACAGATAAATAACTACTTTCCGGTAATTATAAGCCAGGATGGTAACATATTAGACAAGCTGGTTCACTTGGTATTTTCAAGCCTGACATTTCGATTCTAGAGGATATTTGGATCTGTGCTAACAGATTTCTTTCTTTTTTCTCCACTCACTTTCCCTTTCCCACTCCCCATTGCTTGCTGAAAATGAAATATGATTTTAGGGAGGCACTTTCCAGCATGTTCTGTATGTAGGCCTTACGTGATATAGCACACCTCAGAGCCCACTGCTGCTGGGCACAGTTGCTCAGATGGTGCCTGCTTTTCCAAACATCATAAAATATTATTAAAAAGAGCCCAGGCGTTCCCTAATAGAAAAACACGCTACAAATTACACATTCTATTTATAGCCTGTCCTTCATTAATCATAGAATGCGTAAGCTTTTAACAAATCATCTCATAGTACAAACACTTCATTTCACAAAGAAGAAACCGAGGCAAAGAGTTCTTTTCTAAGACGTACTGTTTTCAAAAGGAATAAAACAGACACTTAAGTCAAGGGAACAAAACCCTTCTCTTTTATGAATAGAAATGACACAGAGACACACAATTTTCCTCCTCTCTTTGAGAATAATGTTAGAATACTTTTAACAGCTGAATTTACATAATAGGATAAAGATTTTTGTCCTTTTCTGTGTGCTGTGTGGACTGGATGGGTGCCACGGTCCTCAGGCAGAAATGAAAATGAACACTTTTTTCTGTGCTGGTCCCACAATGAAACCACCCATGAAGAACTAAGAGGTGTCCATGTGCGCCTGCAGCTTGAGCGATCTCAAGTGTCCTGACCCAAACTCCAGATGGTATAGATTTTGCTTTGTTGACTCTCAACCCCATGTTTTCTTTACTTTTTTTTTTTTTAATTCACAGAAGCAATGTCCTAATTTATTAATGTCTGTGGGGAAATCAAGTCCCAACGCCAGCCCTACGACGGCCTGGCAAGGAGACATCATTTCCCAGCTCTGTTTGAGAAGACTTTGTCCACCCTGCTTGGCACTTGGACAGGCTGAAACGGAATGTCTTTTGTTGTAAACACCTAATTTGTTTATTTTGAACTATCTGAGTAGCTAGATCAAAGACCAATGTCAAATGCCCAAAGCAATGTTTGTCAGCAGTGGGTTTTTTTTTTTTTTTTTTTTTTTTTTTTTTTTAGTTCTCCTTGTCCTTAAAGCAACTGAAAGGGGGAAAAAATACTCATACTGTATTTCCACAAAAGCGTAGGAAAGTTCACTTTGGCAGCCTCTTGCAACAGAATGAATACATGCTACTGAGTACAGACCATTTGTCTCCTGATTACAACAGACCCCAGGGGAACTGGTATTGGCTTTGAATTCCACCTCTCTTTCTCCCACAGCCTCCCTGCTGTGACAGTTCCACCCCCAATCCTCAGAGCACAGAGCACTAGGGAGTCAGATCTCTTCGCTGTGTGTTTTAGTCTGCTTTCTAAATTAAAATGGGGCTCTCTTTGTAACATGTTGACTTGTCTCGAAAAAATATATCTTTAAACTGTCCTCCTTTACAATGCACTGGTGCTATCATGAATGCAGTCAATGTGCGTGTGAGTGTCACACACATGGCAATGAGGGCATCCAGTCCCTTCTATGAAAAACTGTACTAGCTTTCTAGCTGTGCTTGAGCCCCTTTGCACTGTTTGCTTGTTGCTTTATGAAGACTCACATTGTGTTTTTCTCCTTGTAGGATTATTGTTTTAAAATGGGGAGGAATGTGTTTTTATTACCCCAAAAGTGCAGTTTTATTGTTAGACAGTCTTGAGGGTGGCCAGGATGTATTCCCCTCGATTACACCCATTTTCACTGATATTCCATAAGCACGGCTAAGACCACCACTGGGAGGGAAAGCCTAGGCTGAAGCGTTCAGTTCACACTTAGCAGTGGTTCCTGCCGTGAGCACTTTTTTCCTTTGCACTTTTGTTTTGTTGCTCATTTCCTTAAAGAGAAAAGTAAACCACAAAATATTTTGCAAAAGCTTCCTCCCTTTCAGATTATATGAATTTGGTTGATACACTTGTCTCTTTCTTCTTTTATATTCCTATTCACTTTATTTTCCCCCTTCACAATTATTTTGTGTGTGTGTGTGTGTGTGTACAGATGAAGCAGCAGCAGCGAGCTGTCATTTGGCAGTTTCTTTTCCATTATGTTTTCACTGCTGGGAAATGCTGGAACAAAGGCATCCAAAGTGTTACTGAATGGGGATCAACACACAGCCTTGCTGGTGAGGCTGTAATCAGCCTGTCTTGGAGGAAAATGCATGCTTTTCAGCACTGGTTGGAGATTTTTGTATTTATCTTTGAAATGCATGCTTAGCCCACGTAGGCAAGTGATGTGTTATTGCCATGTCCTTATGCGGCCCACCACTTTTGTGAGCAGAATGGAAGAAACGGAATGTGACCTGTCAACCCTCAGTGAGCATGAAGTAGTCCAACAGACGTTTTTAAAACACAAAGAGAGGCCCAGCTTATGTCAGTGTCAATTTCTAAAACACGTTTTTATCAGGCATTTTGTTCCTGTCCTCTTATGGCCAGATATGCACGTGGGGAAGTCATGCTGCTGCTGCTGCTGCTGACGTGTTACTCGTGAACAATTCTGGCAGGGGGTCAGGGGCAAGTAGCAAGAATAGGATGAGCTGGGGCACCTGGGTGGCTCAGTAGGGTAAGCGTCAGCCCTTAGCTCAGGTCACGATCCCAGGGTCCTGGAATCAAGCCCTGAGTTGGGCTCCCTACTCAGGGGGAGTCTGCTTCTTTCCCTCTGCCCTGCCGGCTGCTCCTGCTCCCTCTCTCTCTCTCTCCTTCTCCTCTCTCTCAAATAAATAAATATTAAAAAGAAAAGAATAGGATGAACTGAAAAGGTAGTGGGCATTCTCAGCACTGGAAAAGGCATAGGAGTG
Organism: Vulpes lagopus; assembly: GCF_018345385.1. Lineage (NCBI taxonomy): Eukaryota > Metazoa > Chordata > Mammalia > Carnivora > Canidae > Vulpes > Vulpes lagopus. The sequence goes on along the minus strand of NC_054830.1, from coordinate 117,422,803 downwards.
GGGTAGCAGGGGTGGCATCTAGGTCACACACCAATTCCTATGGAATGCGCACCCCAATCCAGAATTAGAACACCCCTAGGACCCAAGATAGTTCTCTTGTACCCCTTTTCAGGCAACTCCCCACCCCCATCCCACCGGTCACCACTCTTCTGATTTCTATCCCCATAGATTAGATTTCCGCATTTGCTTTCTAATTGCCAAGCCATAGAATGTAACACGATATATCAGAAAAACAAATCGTGCTGCTTTGAGAGTTAAGTCGTATGTATAATTTATGTAATACTTGGGATTCATCTGACACTGTAAAATGTAATCTCTGTGTATTAAAGATTCGTTGAAAAATGTTCCTTGATTTTCCCCCTAAACTACTTAGTATTAATGATATGTCCTGAAAAAGTAGAGATTCAATGAATGAGAGAAGTATTTGATTTATAAACTAAAAACACAGATCTCTTAAGTTCAAGTTTGAAATGGCAAAAAGCCTCCAAGTATCTTAAGACCACCGCTTCATAGTACAGTAGCAACTCTTTAGCCTTAGAGGATTAGGCAAAGTCCTCATTGCCTCTATAAGTAGAGTGACTTAATGGCCACCGTATTCTGCAAGCAGTTGGCTTCTGAGCTCTTCTCAGGTGGATCTGTTCACTTGTCCCCACTTCTTGAATTGGTGCCTACCAAGCATTTACTGTGTTTATAATCATACACGGTTTAATTCTTATCGTAACTCTTTCATTTAATAAGTATCACACCAACTGTCCAAATAAGAGTGTAAAAGAAAGACTACTGAGTTTCCACAGAGGGAAATTTTATGCCAAAGACTCAATAAAGTTGATTTGTTAAAATGACAAAAGAAGTTGATATCAAATTAAATAGACTAGATCACTGTTAAAAAAAAAAAAGAGAGAGAGAAGGTCTCTTGAAATAATAGTCATTTGAAGGAACTAAGCTAGAAGTCAAGCTGAGGCATTATAAAAGTTGTTTTGTTTTTATTTATTAAAGAAACACTTAATGGTATTTTCAACGTACCAGGAACTGTTCTAAGTGTTCTAGAAATATTAACCCACTTAATCCTTATAACTACTCTATATGGTAGGTAATATTATGCCATTTGTCATATGAGGAGACTAGGGCACAGGGAGGCTATGCAACTTCCCATTGAGTTACACAGCTGGCAAGGAGCAGAGCTGAGATTCAGAACCCAGGCAGCTTTGTCCAGAGGCCATTTTCTTCCCACTGTGCTCCCATAACTCTCCTTATCCATGAAAATCTATCCATGACAACTCCCTGACTGGCACATCCACTTGCAGAGGAAACAACAAAAAATGCTATAGTCCATCATCTTAAGACTGTGAAGAATGAATGTTTAAACCTAATTCACGTTTTTGTTAAACAAAGATACTGACATTATCTAGGTTTCTCTCTTTTTGAATATTAGCTTTAACCTATTTGCATTAGTGGTCCCAGTTGGTTCATTGACTAAATGGGCTTCTTCTCCTCAACCAATAGCTCAACATATTCATTTCCCATCAAGGTTTAAGAGAGCACAGCTGTTTACTGGAATTGTTAGGAAGGCCAAGACTATTTGTAAAATGAAACAAAGTTGGATTAAATGACTTATTGGACCCTTTTTAACACCAATGTTTTGTTGTCATACATATCTAGACTTGGAGTGGTTTTACCAGCTTTACTTTGTTTTATGAACACAGATGTACATATCTTTGAGCTCACCCATCCATTTCATAATTGAAAAACAGAGAAAGAGGGCACTTAAGCCCAAACCATTCACTACTATTGGCAAAACAGTTGATACATCATTTTCTTATGTGAAGGAACAAAATCTCTCTTTTTATTCTTATTTTTATTAACTAAAGAGTAATTTACATCCAATGAAATGCTTAGATATTGAGAATACGGTGCTATGAGTTTTAATAAATATGTACACAAGGCAGGAAACAACAAATGTTGGAGAGGATGCGGAGAAAAGGGAACCCTCTTACACTGTTGGTGGGAATGTGAACTGGTGCAGCCACTCTGGAAAACTGTGTGGAGGTTCCTCAAAGAGTTAAAAATAGACCTGCCCTACGACCCAGCAATTGCACTGTTGGGGATTTACCCCAAAGTTTCAGATGCAATGAAACGTCGGGACACCTGCACCCCGATGTTTCTATCAGCAATGGCCACAATAGCCAAACTGTGGAAGGAGCCTCGGTGTCCATCGAAAGATGAATGGATAAAGAAGATGTGGTTTATGTATACAATGGAATATTACTCAGCAATTAGAAACGACAAATACCCACCATTTGCTTCAACGTGGATGGAACTGGAGGGTATTATGCTGAGTGAAATAAGTCAATCGGAGAAGGACAAACAGTGTATGTTCTCATTCATTTGGGGAATATGAATAATAGTGAAAGGGAATATAAAGGAAGGGAAAAGAAATGTTGGGAAATATCAGGAAGGGAGACAGAACATAAAGACTCCTAACTCGGGGAAACGAACTAGGGGTGGTGGAAGGGGAGGAGGGCGGGTGTTGGAGGGGAATGGGTGACGGGCACTGAGGTGGACACTTGACGGGATGAGCACTGGGTGTTTTTCTGTATGTTGGTAAATTAAACACCAATAAAAGTTAATTAAAAAAAAAAATAAAAAAAAAAATAAATATGTACACTAATGTAACCTACACTTCAATCAAGTTCTAGATAATTTCCATTCCCCCAGGAAGTGCTCTCTGCCTCTTTCCAGTCAATACCATCCCCACCCTACAGGTAACAACTGCTCTTCTGATTCCTATTGCCATAGATTAGTTTTCCTGTGAGCATATTTGCTTTAAAATTGCCAACCAATATAGTTTAATACAACATATCAGAAAAACAAATAGTACTGTTTTCTGAAGTGTTAGGTCCAATTTATACAATACTTGGATTCATCTGACAGTATGAAGTGTAATCTAGTAGTCAAATAATACCATGGTGATTTCATCATCTGCTGAAATACTGATTTTTAAAACAATCTCTGAGAAAGGATAAAAAATGAATTTAGAGTTCTAAGGTTTCCAAGTTTTATCACTAAGTTTCTGTGACTCTGCAAATTGTGAAATCTCTTATACCTTCCCTTTCTCTTTGATGCTGTATTGTTCATTCATAACACTGTATTTAAAACACATTATAAACTCAAAATAAAGTCAAGACTTAAAAAATTGTCCTTTGATTATGTGGAAGTCTATGTCAATGTTGTAGAATGAGGCACCTATAGAAGAACAAATTACTTTCAAAGTCATTAGTTCAGTCAGTATCCATATATTTATAATATTTTGTATTCCATCACATGCCTCTTGAAAAGAATGAGTCTTCTAGTTGTTTATTTCTATGTAAGAAACTTCCACAAAACTTCATAGCTTTAAATAATAATTTGTGAATATCTCTTACAGTTCTGTGGGTTGACTGGATTCCACTGGGCAGTTTTCCCTGGGGTTTTGTCCTGTGGTTGCTATCTAATGGCAGCTCCATCTGGAGTCCTCTGAAAGCTTCTTCACTCATGTATCTTGTGTTAGGGCTGGCACAGCTGACAGAGCTGGAAGTGGTTGGGTATCACTCTCCATGTAGTTCCTCCACATGGCTCATTTGGTCTTCTTTATGAGATGGTGGTCTCTGGATACTTTGACTTTTTATGTAATGGCTGGTTTCCCCCCAAAGTGAGTCATGTAATCAGCAAAGACAGAAAATTCTAGGCTTCCATAGGTTTAGCTTCAAAAGTCACAGGGCATCATCTATCACTTTTTCTGTAAGTTATTAGCAATTAAATCATTTCACCTATCCAAATTCAAGTGGAGGAGAATTAGATGTTACTCCTCAGTGAGAGCAGTAGGGAAGAATTTGCAGTTGTCTAATCTACCACAATGAGGTTTATGTTTTTACATCTGCAGCCTGAAGCTCTCTCTTTGTGCTTAAAACACTTCATTGCATAAATCACTACTTTAATTGTCAAGTCATCTATAAGTAAAAGATCAGAGAGATCTCATAATGTTTAGAATTGTAATTTTGACCAAGTCTCTCCATCTGTTTTAAACTTGGGTGTTTTATCTGTAAAACCTGTCCCTTATCCCCTCAGAAGGATTATATAGATCAGTGTGATAATATGTGAAAATGTAAAACTGTGAAAAATCATACAGAGTTAAGGTATTATCTTGGTTATCATTAAAACAATAATGAATAGATTTCTCCTGCAAAACAATAAAACCAAAATAAGTGTCTTTTTAAAGGTAGTTGAATTCCCCGAGACAGTTCTAAATACCTCAACTTTTTTCCTATTGTCATGAGGACCTGGCTCACAGAGAGTCCTTCTCTGACCTCTGATTCTGCTGACCTTGTTGTATTTTTTAATAACAAGAGCATTTATCTCCATCAGAAATTATATTACACATTCATTCATCTACCTGTTTGGTTTTGTGTCTCTTCTGGAACATGAGTACCTTGTGGGTAGAGACTTACTTCCTCCATACTCATAAGTAATTGGCAGATATATATGTCTGACACTTCACAAACATTGTTGAATAAATGAATGAATAAGTAAATGATTGGTATAAATGACTGCCCAATCTGGTATCCTAGTTTTGAAGTCTCTTTACCTTTAGAGATCTAACAACTGTCTGTCTGTCTGTCTATCTATCCATCTATCACACAAACTTTATCTGGATACAGTCCTTCCTAAGTTGTAACATATATGCACAATATATTACAGTGCTCACCTTGAAACCAGTTACTTCCTGGCACAGCTCCTTTTCTCTATCTCCTATCTCTGAATATGGCTTCTTACAGCTGCAATAAAATCCAGGCAACCCTTTCTGAGGTATTTCTTTGGTCTATGTCTTATTCTTTCAGTTCTGACTACCATTGTCTCAAACTCAGGATTCATCATGATCTTTTAATGTAGATGCCTTAGCTAGTTTCCTTTCTCATCATGCCCTAGATAGTTTCCTTTCTCATCATTTTCCACAAGCATTAGCATCCTGAAACTTTAGTTTTGTAATTTTATTCTGTTCTGCAGAAAACCTTGGGTGGTCTGCCATGCCTCTCGGATGAATTGCCTCTAGGATGAATTATGGTCTAGCTGTGACCCCATCTAGTTTCTCTCTACCTTTTTTCAGGAGGGTAGACTTCCAACAGTCCAACAGTGCAAGCATTCTAAACTAGTTAGTATATTTTACTCTTTCGTGGGCATACAAAGAACCTGGGATACTGTTAATATATAGATTCTGATTCAGAAGTTCAAGGATAGAACTTAAGATTCTGCATTTCTAGCCAGCTCCCAGGTGGTCAAACCGTCTCTTGGACTAGCAAGGCTTCATAATAGATTGCATATGTCATGCACTTCCACATACCCGTGTCTTATTTTGTTCTCCTGCCCAGAATGTTCTTTCCTTACCTCACCGCCTGGTGAACTCCTCTATTCCAAAGACACAGATCAAATACCATTTCTTACAGCCTTTCTTTCTACCTTTATCAAGAAGAATTGAAACTTAATCTGTTTTCTTCTAGTGCTTTGATGATACTGATTTAGTACGAGTTTTTCTTCCTAAGTTAGGTGAGTTCCTGGCAGGCAGTGACAATACCATTATTACAATTTGTGTGGGAATAAAACTCATACCCAAAGTAATTATTTTGTGATGTATAACACATAAAATATATAATATAGAAAGTAGAGAGTACTCACAAACTCCTATGTGACTACAGAGGTATATGAAATAATTGTTGCATGTCAATTATGTGCTAGCCTTCTATAAAAAGCCACATGTAGCAGGTGCACAATATATATCTGTTACAATGGTTTTAAAGAATGATTTTAAGTTCTAACACTTTACTAGAGAAAATGCTGGTCTGGTCATCAGACATTCTTACTCTCTGTTGGAGAATTTGGTAGACCATAAATTACCTTCCTGAAAAATGTATAATATTTACTATCTAATTTAATGATCCAAAAATCTGTACTGAATCAGAAATAGAAATGTTAAAGTAATTACACTGAGAAGTCAATTTAATGAATGCCCAATATGTGAAAGCATTATTTCTGTAATCTTTTTTATTGCCCAATTTATCATTTTTATTGTTCATTTACTTATGCTATATAGTTCAAGAATGAATTATAATCTCTACCCCTCCCCGTTTTTTTCAAGTAGGATCTCTTAGAAAGTAACAAAAAGCTTCTATATGAATAGAATTTTTGTCCTTGTTGAAGTGAATCTGTTTGATTCTTAGGTGCTTTGGATGATTTCCCTAGAGCCTTCCCTTAATTATATCATACATATGTTTAAACAAGCATTTGCTTTTCTCACAGTCTAAATTCTTCTAACTTGATTTTTTAGGGTGGCCACAAGATCCAAATTGTGCTGTCTGCAATCACTTAATGGCTCTGGTCTTATAAGCACAGAATTCCGAGTTTGAAAGGCAAAGTCTCTGTGCAGTTTGAATATTTGCATCACACAAACAGCAGGAGAATATAACTGCATGGCTAACACAGGTCATCATGTGACTTCAGCTGCCCCATCCCCAACCCATCCTGGTTGCAAAACAAAAAGTAGCACACATCATGTGTCACCATCACAATGAAAGATTTTTGGGTTTTTTTCTTTTGTTTGTTTGTTTGTTTTTCTGTCAGAATATACAGAAAAAAATTCTTGGTAAGAATGGAGCATCAGCTTTTAAAAAATTGATTCTGCTTTAGCTTCAGACCCTATTAAGAATTTCTTGCATGATTTTGGCCTAATATATCTTAAATACCTGTTAAAAAAAACCCATAACTGAAACATTGCAAAATGCTTCATTGCAAAAGCATTTTTAGATCATCTAGCAAATCATACATGGCAAGAGAATACTTCTACCTTCAAGTTGATTGTGTTAGAGAACTTTAAGAATCAAACAAATGTAAATTTACACAAGATAGTAACAATTTTCAATTTTGTATATTAACCAAATAATTCAAAAAGAAATGTAATAGTAATCCAAGTATTACCAGATAAGTTCTTGAGCCCATGAAGAATGATTAATGATGATGAAGAAAAGGGAAGTTTTTAAAACATAAGCTCCAGAAAAGAGTAATTCATTAAAAATGACTTAATCATTTAAATTATTTGAGTTTACATATAGCTTGTCCTACCTTAAAGTAAATTTTATTTTTCTAACAAATTACAATGATAATAACAACAATACCTGCCATGCTACTTTATTTTAGAATTTGGAGGTGGCTGTGGGGCAGAGAACAAACTTCTATGGTTGTCATGTTTTTAATGTGGGGAAAAAATTTCTTGGGAGGTTTTAGATGCCAGATCGATTTTGCCTGAATATAACTGATAAGTGAGTCTTGGCTGATGAGTGCCATGCTCACTGATATAAACTGCTGATAGATCAAGTTGGTTGAAATAGGTCTAGAAATGTCAAGCAAACCCTACTTGCTAAGTGTAATAGCTTGATGGTAGCCGCAAATTATAATTTGGATAGTCTAGTGTTTCCATAGTGTTTCCATTCTTTCATAAATCTGAAAGTGTAGAGCAGAGTCATTTCAATCCCATCTGTGAATGGGTATCTCAATTTAATTGAAGCATGATTTTCTACCATAGAGATGGCCACTACCTATATTGTGTGGGTAGCTAGCTACTTTGGTGTTTTCACAGTGGTGAAATGCCCCATTCCTGAATAACCATTCTAAAACTGTCCACAGTTGTTCTTTTCCAGGAATCAATAGAAAATTGTGGGCTATTCAGCATACTAAACCTAGGCTTCTGTCTCTTGAGACTAAAAGCAATGTGCGGTAATGAGGGTAGATTTCAGGCTTCATCTTTGCATCTAAAGAGGTAATGATAGTAAACATTATGAGTATTGTTCATGGAAATCATTGGAGATTTTGTTTCTCATGTTTAGATCCTTATTTGGGTAATATATTGGGGGTGAGATACTTTAAAGCAAAAAAGATATATTTCTTCCCCGTAGGCAAAGATAGTAGAGAGGAAAGCTTTATGGACTGCAACCAAAATAACGTAGATAATTACAGCTTTATCTGGGATTGTGTATGCTGATGAGTACATGTGACCACTAACAAAAGAAAGGTTAAAGAGAAAAATGACCTTCCTGGGAGCGGGTTTTTTTGTTTGTTTGTTTGTTGTATTCAATCATTTAGTAAAATAATCACAATATAGGAGGGGAAAAAAAAGTGCTGTTTTTCTCTGTTAAGATGAAAAGTTTTGAAAGGGAACACTGAAGCTATCTAAGAAACTGAGGGAAGTGCAGCAAGCAGAAATGACCACACAAGCTATTACTGAGGCACTAAGAGAGTGGTCCAAGCTAGAGGGTAGGAGAAAGGGTCACAATGCACGAAATAGCAATGAGGCATAAGTAGTGTAGGACAAGAATGTTCCCTGTTACCTCTAGTCACTTAGAGACCCAAGAAACTGGGACATCACGAGCCATTTGCATAGCATATTTGAACTGCATGGTTAATGCTTGTTGCTTAAATTTCTTCCCACGGTCCTGCATTATGCTCTTTTAAATAGGAAGCTTTGGCTTATCTAATAGAAATGGTTTCCCAGTTGCTGAGTGGGACCTCATGTGAAGTGAAAAATCAAAGCCCCTTAAAAAAAGTAACCTAGTCCTTTGGGCCAGGGTCATCTTAACACTAGAATTAAATTATGCAAATATAAATTGAAATTCAAGGTGATTGCTCTGTATAATCCATTCATCATCTCTCTATTTCTCTTTGCTTGCAGAAACAGCTAGACAGTATCTTTTGTTATAGAACAAACTCAAATGGCAGGGTTCACCATAGAGTAATTCAACCCTATTACAGAAGAGATCTCATGATTAATATAAACCATTTGGTCTTTGAAGTTGTCTCATTATAAATAGAAATGCTGTAGTCAAATTCCCTTGAGATGGAATTTTGCTAGATTTGATCTCCTTTCCCTGCCTTCACTTCCCTTCCTTTTCCTTCTCCCCTCTCCTTTCTCCTTTCCCCTTCCCCTTACTATCAAGTATCAAGGTAAACACTAGGGGTACTCTAGGTTATGATGATTTTTTTTCATAATTTTCATTAACACCAGATGTCAGTGACAAATGCCGCATATTAATACTTCTAGCTGAAGTTTGTATCAAAATGCTAGTTTCAAGGCTGGTATTTTGCATGTACTGGGAGCCTAATATCACTGGCGGCCTCCATATGGACTCTGAATTGTGGATCATTCTGAAAATTCTACCATGAATAGCCAGTAATCCCCGAACGCAAAACAATAGTGGAATCTAGGGTAGACTCCTATTTGGGGAGGCTAGTGTTGGAAGGGAGGACAGGATGATTTCATGTTATGCCTACCCTCCTTTCAGATAATAACTGGAAGACATTGCTTAAAGCTATTTGAATTAAAAGAACAAACTAACACATAAAACTCCAGAAATATTATGAGTCAGCAGTAGGAATGTTCCTTGTCAATCACAGGATGCTAAGCTTCATCCATTTCGAGTGTATATAAACCCTTAGGGCTTTTTTTGGGGGGGAAGGGGGAGGGTCGCTGTCTCAGTCCAAAAAAAGAACTCCAAACATTAATCCTGCCAGTTTAGATTTTACTGGGGATTTAAAGTCACCACTACCTTCCATAGGGTTCATTCACGCTCAGTTGGGACAAATAATGGCTTAGCAGGAATTGGTTTACAATCCTGGTGGACCCCTGTGGAGTTAATAAGTCCAGAAATACCACTTGGATGGAAACGTATGATAATCATATGATTATCTTTTTAAAAAATCCATTCCATAGTCTCATGTATAAAAATAAAAAATGCACAGGGCTTAGACATCCCTTTATTGTATCAAATTAAATCGGATTTAATGCTTGGTTGTGTGTCATCCAGCTCAGACCCATTTGTACAAGGCTGTGGAGTGACGAGCTGGTTCAGATGAATGAATAGCTTTCTCATTACTTCACCCCCATTCTGCTGTCTCTTTTCCTGTCCTTTGTATTATAATGGAGGACAGCTGTGGCAGTGAAGTGAATATTAACTAACCCCAGTGCCTCAGCAGATTGTGACTTTAATCCCTGCAAATACCACTAAAATCAAAATTTAATTACACTCAGAGTAGCTCTGTTAATGCCTGAAAAATATTTAACAATTAGTGGTTGGCTTAATTAAGCAAACTGCCTTTCACAAAGCAACCTGAAAAGTCCTCCCAAACCCTTCCCCCATTTTTTTTTTTTTTTTATCCCTTAGACTAATTAGTCTGATGTAAGCTCACAGCACTTCATTTACTGTTACTGAGTCTGCTGCGTAGCTGATCTAGGCTCTGAGCTTAACAGCCTGTAATAGAAGGGGAAGTTGTAAGAAGAAAGAAATTAGGTTCACTGCACGCAGATACTTAATAAAAAATAATCCTTTTAATAAACTGCTAATCATTGTTAGTCATTTCCTCATTCATATTCATATCTGTATAATATATGAATATATGTTAACATGTATACACAACAGTGGCTATCTCTCATTTACAGTATTAGTTATGGAATATTCAGGAAAGCCATTAACAAATAAATTAACCCAGAATAACTTCTAGCAAAAGAATTATTCTTTGTCCATATGGATTGGAAAACTACACTTGAATTTAGAAGAAAGGGACAATATATGCTTTTGTTTGTAAACTAAAGAGGATGATAGAAGAATGAATGACAAAATAGCTGTTAAAATGTAAATCCTATTCTCTGATTGATACATGATACCACCTGACCTACTTTGTTACATGTTTATTCCCTCATCCAGGCATCAAATATTTATTGATGATTTAATATGACTTGCTGGGCCAATACAAGTATATTACTATAAATCTTTGCATCAACACCTATGGAATGTTTTAAAATGGCACAGAGGGGTGGCTTATACAATCTATTTTTTAAGCTTCATTTTCTACTTGGATTCTTAGGAAAGATCTTGCCACTAAATAATTGAGAGACTAAAATACAGTAACACTTGAGAAGGAGGTCACTTATTTGGCAAACTAAGAAAAGAAACAGGGATCAGAGAATAGCAACAACAACAAAAATTGCCTTGAAGAACCAAACAAGTCCCAGAACTATCAATGAGCTTAGAGACCACAGAATCCAATCAACCTCATGTTTTACGGAAAAGAAAACTGAAATTCAGAGTTGAAGTGATCATCCAGGGCCATATGAAGAACTGTTACAGAGTTACTGTAGAGCCCTCCAAACTTCCTGCTCCAGACCTATTCTCTTTCATCTGATATTGGACACAATTAGAGCAAAGGATATTATACGATTTCCCAAATCACAGCAGATGAGAAGCCACAAATTAGAGGCTGAGGGAAGTTTCTAGAAGTTTAGAGTTCAGCTGTTGTGAAATAGTAGAATCTATGATCAAATGTGGACATTGCTAAGTAGAAATTTAAGTAATCTGGAAAAGACAGTCTCTTGGTAACACTCAAATGCAGGGTGTGAATAAACATCACATTTTAAAATTTGCTGCCTGTGCTGCCTCAGCTTATCTCATTTTATTGTGTATGTATGCGTGTGTGCGTGTGTGTGTGTGTGTGTGTGTGTGAGATTCTCTCCTTTGGGGCTTTTAAGACAATAGGACACACACACACAAGATTAAGATAATAAACTGATTTAGTTGTTTTCTTTTTGAGAATATCAAAAGGAAAATACTTTTCTCTGCTCCTAGTAAACTCTGAGAGTTTTAGCTTCAATGATATGTTAATTTGTCCAGTGAAGAAAAGAAAAAGACCTGTAGTCTAATTATTAAGAGATTTTTTTTCACTTGTATGGAGTTCTTATTATTCCTTACTTAAGACTAGTTCCTGAATATTTTGGCTATTGCTTAATTCAGTGATTAAGGGGAAAGAAAGAAAGCAAGCATCATTCATGTGTAAGTGTCTATACATGTGTTCCATACACCCACACCTAACTCAGTCAGCCATCTCTAATCCCATACAATTCTGTACATTGCCACATAATTGGCAGGTTATGTTTCAAGTCTCATGGTTGGTTGAGGATGGAGATGAAATCACAGTTTATAATACAGAAGGAGTGCATATGGGTTGTGATTGAGATACTTGTATTTTGACTGAAGAATTGTGGAGCAACTGGATTAACCACTATAAATCCTTCAGTGGCAGCAATTTAACTTTTTAATAGTAAGGAAAATGGCATATTACATTTCAAAATTGGTATATTTGAAAAATGAGTATTAACATGATGATATGAACTGATGCAAAATCTTCTTATGGGTTTTCCAGAAATAAATGTGTTTTAATGCTACATGCAACTTGTGTTTCAAATTCTTGTGTCTATTAGTCACATACACATATCTTTATTTCTTCTTGAATGTATTCTGCATAACTATTAACCAAATGTTCACTCACCATCAAATTCTGTTTCTTTAGTGTGTTTTCTCATTCAAAAGCACATAATCATTCTCCTTAATGATACAAATAATCCACTTCTAATGGACTATTATACCTCTTTTCCATTCTTGAAAAGCATTATTGCTTTTAGGTTTTTAGTTAAATGTTATACAATTTCAACATAGTATAATATACTTAATTGAACTTTAAGTTTCTCTGTAAAAGAGCAGCAAGTATTAAAAGCCAAACAGAAAAATTGCCAAAGTCAATTCACTTCAATTCAACTGTCAAAACTTTCCATGTGAAAAATGAATGGAAACATTCTATTTCAAATAAGCATATTTGTGGGTATGGTATTCTCTTTTGACTCTGAAAATCCTTTGAAAATAAAGTAGCTTGTCCATGCTTGTTTTCAATTTGCAAAATGTCAGCTATATCTACGAAATGGTCAGTGAGCATCGTCATCTTGACTAATAAGGAAAGAACTGTTCTCTTGGAAGAGACATTAAGTCTTTTGTGTTTCCTAAGTATCACTTCATATTTTTCAGCAAGAATTTATCTAATAGTGGCTAGTGACATAAATATATAACATCACCTCTTCCCTACATCCTGCATTGCCATCCTCGCCATACATACCATCCCTCCCCCAACCCTCCTCCACTAATGTCCTAAGAGAAGAGAAATAAACTCTTAACTAGGTTTAATATTTGTTGTGATTTAAATTTCAAGTCAATTTATGTTTAAATGTATGGATATATTTATTCGATCATAATACAGGAAAAAGATCTTAAGCTCATTAAGGCCCGTAGCATAAAGTAAACCTCAACCTCGAATTCTATTACAAAGATACATTGAATAATAATTTTGGAAGGACAGAAAAAGCTCAACCTCCCTACTTCAGACAGATGGATTTTATTACTCAGAATAATTCATTTTCAACTTTTTCTTAACTATCCCTAGAGCTGGAGATTCTACAATTAACTAGCAGTATATCATCCTGATACTTAAATAGTGATTTCTAATTTCCATTTGAAACCACTTCCACTTCCTTCTACCAGATTTTCCATGGTGGTCAAGAAGAGCTGGTTAGCACACAAATAGAGAAGACACCATATATAATAGAAATTGACTTATTCCTTCTCTCCTGTGGGCTGAATGTCTAAGATTCACTTACTTCTTACTTTTAGAACTTACATTCTTTCCAAATCTCATGTGTTCTTGAATATTCTACCTTTAAGGAATCATCCTTCCTCATAATGGCCAGATAGTATTTTGAGCTTCCATTCCAGGAAATACAAAATGTCTGGCCTTTTACCAAGTGTTCTTCCTCATTGAGTTTCTGGATCTCTCTGAGGAATGGTTCCACTAACTCATTCTGAGTGGTCACTTGTCATTTTTAAAAGCTTCCTAGCTTTATGCCACTGTCTCTCTGGAATATAATATGCCAATAACTCCATGCTTCTCATCTTCATACAATAGCTCATCACCTTCAAAATAGAATGTATTTCCAAATCTCAGTATTTCCAAATTCCTGACAGAGACCAATATTCAAGATTCTGGAATGAGAAGCCAAAATTCCTGGAAATTCTCAGGTAGTCCTGAAATCATAAATTCTCCTTTATTTTTCTAATATTTTTTTCTGTGGTAATGAGTGAAAAGAAACTGTAAGCCATTTTTATACTACACTTTCAGAGACTTTATGTAAAAATGATACAATAATAAAAACATGGCTTTACACGATTGTATCTTTTAATAATGTAAAAAAACTCTCCTGATATGAACATTTTATGATAGAAAACATTAAAGAAAATAACATCCATATAAAATTAATGATAAATAATTTAATTCACTGAAAGATAACGCCACACATATTTAATAATTAGAAATGATCTTCCTAAAAAAAAAAAAAAAGAAATGATCTTCCCTAAAATGAAGTTTTAAAACCCACCAAGTGTTAATTGCCGTATTACATGATCTTGCTCTTTTTCTCAGTCCAGAAAATTTTCGTTTTTCAACAACATTGACCAAATTGTTACAAATTTGTCCACAAGGTTCTTTAAGATTACTATACCTGTTGCTTCATAAATCTCATTTCCTTTTTCATGATAAAAATATTTTGTTTGCTTACCCTGGATTGGCTTTTGTCATTGAAATCAATATTGTTTTTTTAATAGAGATTTAGATCAGTTTTTGAATTCCTCTTGAAATACTCCACACTAATATCTTCTGTTTGCATTTCTTCTTTTCAGATATTTACAAAGCACCACAGCATATATCCAATCCCTGGAAATGCCAGGGAATATTATTGGGTAGCATTTAAATAACATAACATTCAAATACCCTAGCAAAGTTAATAGCAATACACAGAATGCCATGTCAAAATTACTAACTTGAGAATATATTTTGGATCTAAAACTTATTTCTGAGAACATCGGATTTGTATAAAATATACTACTCTTAGTAATACTCTTATTAATATCTGTTTGCGAAAAAAAAATCTGCAAAAAAACCTGTCAGGGTCAGGAACACACTTAAAACATGGCAACAACCTCAAGTAAGATAGGTTAGATCAGAATTACTTCTCTCCAATGTGCTCTTGTCTAGGTTCCAGAAATGTCAACTTTAAGCTTTCACTTCTGTGTCTGCATTTCCTCCTCTTGCTTTCAGCTTGACATTGGCAATTTCTTCTACCAGTAATGTTTGTCTGTTGATGTTAAGCTCTAAATCTTACAGGAAAATTATAGTGCTTTTCTTCTGTTTTCTTGATTCTTTTTTTCTCACATCAGATAGGTAATATACTGAGGTTGTAACAAGACTTGAGGGAGGTGAATGTCATCATGCTTATATGATATGTTTTCTTGATTTTTTGACTCTTTTTTTCTCAGGATTCAGGAGTAAGAAAAAATATACATTTCCTGATATATGCTTGGAAAGTATTTCCACATGGAAAAGGTAAACCCAAGTTACTCCTTTAGTTCTCCCAGAGCTATAATATGGAGGTGATGGAGGTGGTGATACTCCGTTCTTTTTTTGTTATCAAAAATATAAAACATATAAAAATTAAGATGTGTAAAGAACCTCTAGGCATATATCACTCAGGCTCAACAACTACCAATATATGACCAATGTTGCTTAACTTGTGTATCTACCCATTTCCATCACTCTCATTTCTTGGATTATTTTGAACTAAATCTTATACATCATATCATTTTATCTTTAATATACTTCAGTGTAAAACTATAAAAGATGAAGACTTTAAAAAATATACCTACAAAGGACAAAGTGGAACTGACATAAGGACAGATATATAAGATCACTGGACTAGAACTGAGAGTTTAGGGGGAAATTCCAAATACATCTATTGTCACATGATTTTGAAAGAAATCCCAAGACATTCAATGGAAAGAGAGATAGGCTTTTTCAACAAATGGGGTCAGATAATGAATTTCCACTGCAAAAAAAATGAAGTTGGGCCCTTAACCTCATACCATATACAAAGATTTATTCAAAATGGATCAAAGATGTAAGAAAACTAAAACTATAAGACTCTTAGAAGAAAATTTTATGACCTTAAATTAGGTCATGGTTTCTTAGTTATGACACCTAAAACACAAGCAACCAAAGAAAAAATGGACAAACTGGACTTCATCACAATTAAAACTTGTGTTCTTCAAAGGATACACATAAGAAAATGAAAAAACTCAACCCATGGAATCGAAAAAATCTGCAAATCATCTATCTGATAAGAATCTAGGATTCAGAATATATAAAAAACTTTTCCTACTCAACAATAAAGATTTCAATTAAAAATAGACAAAGAAGGGGCAACTGGGTAGCTCAGTCTGTTAAGCATCTGACTTTGGCTCAGGTCATGATCTTGGGTCTTGGGATATGCCTGCATTAGGCCCCCTGGTCAGCAGGGAGTCTGCTTGTCTTTCTCCCTCTGCCCTTCCCCCTGCTTGTGTACTCCCTCTCTCTCAAATAAGTAAATCTTAATAAAAAATTAGACAAAGGAATAAACACTTATCCAAAAAAGGTACACAAATGACAAATAAGCCCATGAAAAAATGTTCAAAATAATGTTATCAGATAAATACAAATCAAAGCCACAGTAAGATTCCACTTCACATGCACTAGGATGGCTACAATAAAAAAAAAGATGGACAATAGCAAGTGTTGATGAGGATGTGGAGTAATTGAAGCTCACATACATTGCTCTTGAGATTATAAAATAGAGCAACTGCTTTGGAAAGTATTTTGGCAGTTCTTCCAAAAGTTAAACTAGTGTTACTGTAAGATCCAACAATTCTATTCCTAGATACATAGTTGAAAACATGTTCATCTAAAAACTTGTATATGAATATTCATAGTAACATTATTCATAAGGGCCAAAAGTTAGAAATAACTCAAATGTCCCTCAACTAATGAATGGGTAAACAAAATATGGCATACATATAACAGAATATTATTCATTCACAAAAATGAGTGAAGTATGGTATACACCATAATATAGACAAATCTTTCAAACTTTACACTATGTGAAAAAAGCCATAATAAAAGGCCATATATTGTACAATTCTATTTTTATACAATACCCAGAGCAGGTAAGTCCACTGAAACAAAAAGTAGATCAGTGACTACCTATGGCTGGAAGGAAGGAGGAATTGGAACTGGAGAGTTGTTTGAAAGCAAGATATGGACACAATGAGTCCATATCCATTTTCTAATTGGGTCTGTATGCCTCCAGCAGCAGAAGACAGTAAAGGCTCCCACTTCCAATTTCTCTTAGTGCTTCCAGCACTGTCTGGTCCATGCCTTGCAGTGGTCTGAGCACCATCTGTGTCATGCATCTCAGTGATTGAAATACCAGCTGTGCTTCCTCCCACTCTCCACCT
This sequence comes from Vulpes lagopus, assembly GCF_018345385.1. Taxonomy (NCBI): domain Eukaryota; kingdom Metazoa; phylum Chordata; class Mammalia; order Carnivora; family Canidae; genus Vulpes; species Vulpes lagopus. The sequence goes on along the minus strand of NC_054830.1, from coordinate 117,405,530 downwards.
TCTAAATACCAGCTGTGCCCTCACATGTTGTCTCTACCAGACTGAGCATCCCTGTCAAGGCTTCATTTCAGAAGTGCACAGCTGAGCTGACCTGTGGGGCACTTCCCTCAGTGGTCTGAGCAATAGCCATGGATGCCACTCTTTAAGAGTCTCAAGCACCAGTCCCACAAGGGCTTCTTCTTCAGTCTTCTACTTTCTGGTATCAGCGCTTTTCCCACTTAGTTCCTCTAGACTGAAAAGGGCTGTCTGCCCTCTGCAATGTTGAGCTCTTCATATCGGCTTTCCCTCTTTGTGCTTTCAGACTTTCAACACTTATGCAATCTATGCTCTCTATTAAATGCCCTGTTTGTAATACCTATTGTGGTGTCTGCCTCTCTGCTTGGTCTCTGACTCACATAAGTACAGTGCCTGTTTCAATAAATGTTAGGAATAAATCTGATACATTTACATTGAATTATTTACAAATTTAATTTTCTTTTGTACTTATCCCTTGATTCTGTATTTTGGGTAATATTTTGGAAAATGGAACACTTCTAGTTTATTGTTTTAAATGTAATGAAGAATTTAAGTCATAGAAACCCTTTCTTTTCTTTTCTCCCTAAATTTTAGTGATTCCAGATAGCATTATTGTAGCATTATTATCAGGCCAAAAATTAAAATGAAAATTTTTTGTTATTCGAAAATGTTTTCCTAAATATTAAGTTTTGTATCTGTTCTTAGGGCAAGACAACTTAGAAAGTACCTATTCCTTCCTTAAATCATGGTTTTAAAAGATCTCTTTGGTTATCACCTACCAAGTAGACCAATTACACTTTTACTTATACATATGTATGAGGAATGTGCTTTAAAAGTAAGAAAACAAGGTATCTATATGACTTAAATACTATTAAGGAAAATTGCTTTAAGTTTAAATGAGAGCAGATGGAAGATTCATGTGGCATTTTTGGACATAATTCTGGCACAAAGCGGAGTAACAGGAAAATAGGCCAAAAGTTGGACCAAAATGTTAACACAAAAAATCATGTGTACATAAAAAATTCTAGTAGTTCTACAGAGGTAAATGACTTGGAATTAGAAGATACATACTATCATATAATCTATTTTTATGTATTCTCGCTGTAGCTTAACATATAGATATATTTCCTACATGGGCTCAACAGATGTAGTGGTATTTTTTGATGACTTGTATGAAACATTAAGAAGTAATTAGGAAGGCATCCAAAGCTCATCAGCACATTAATAGGCCCAGAAAGTTCATATTGCTAGGTACTCTCATTTTCTGGGAATGGATTAGCTTTTATGGTAGTTTCAAATCAGCTTAATTTATAAAATAATCATGCAGTGTCATGAATATATGCAAAAAAGTACTGGTTTCACTCTTTCTCTTATTTTTACACTATTCTAAATATAGTCATTCCATGTTATTTTTAACTTACTGATACTTTCATAAATAGATGATTAATCCCCTTAGCTGATTTTTAAAAATTTGGGCCACAAAGGGTCCAAAATGATGCATTAATGCCCAAATCTTTTCTTTAGCAATGAATGTAATAAAGGTTTATAGCTTAAACCAACTTAGTTAACATTTTTTTTCTACTTTGAATGAAAAACATTATTTTCCCTGGGAAAATGTAGCTATTAATAGAATAACAGTAGACTCTTCATTACACATAATTTTGCATTTGCTTACAGTACAAAACCTGACCTCAGATGATTCATGATATCATCATGAAACAGAAGATATAAGACATGGGAGAACTTCTTGAAAATAATCAGTGTTTTAAGACCCTTGAGAGTGAAATGGAGTAATTCTCTGTTACCACTATCGCTATAAAGTCAGGACAACATTTTAAAATTGATTTAACATTCAGTTCTTTGAATTCTTGCTTAAAACCTGAACAAGGTGAAGTTTCAAAACAGGTGAGATAGATGCTGTCAAAAATTTCCATGCCAAACTCTGAACTTGTTGAGAATGTTAAAGTCAAAATTGTCTATCAATATTAAAGTCATCTAGAACACTCATTCTAATTGGCATATTCTTATAATTAAAGTCAGATAGTTCTTAGAATAATAGTTGTAATTCAGTTAAAAATATTTTCTTGAAGTTTCTTACAATTGCTTTATTTCTCAACTGTTCAACTGTAGAGAAGGGTTACAATTTGAATGATCTGCGGTGCCTATCAATTGTTTACAACCCTGAAGAGTGAGCGAACCGTGGAACACAAGCACCGGTGAGACATAGTGATTGTCTGGCTGATGGTATCAGTGTAGTCTGCACACAGTGATTCAGAAGAGGAAAAAAACCTTTAGGATTTAATACATGAGTTTGTCTCTCTATTGATCACATTAATTGGATGATTTCCAAATCTCCACTTTACTGAGTATTTTATTGACATAACCTTTGACCAAGAAGCATATAGATTTCAAAATGTCTTTTCTTATAGACAGAAAATCAATTTGGTCATTTTAATAAATATAATTGTTTGAGCAAAATAGTTGGCTGAGCAATTAAAGGATATCTACTGTCATTACTTGGCAGTTGTGGGGAAGGGAAGTGGCATGAATATGGAGAAAAAAGAGGAAACAGATTTTCAGCACTGAGAAATGAAGAAAGCTACAAAAAAACGCTAGGGAGACAGTTATAGGGAAGAAATGGTATTAGGGGAGCCTTAGTGTGGCTCAGTTGGTTGAGCATCTGACTCTTGGTTTCAGGTCAGGTTATGATCTCAGGGTTGTGAGATAGAGCCCTGTGTTGGGCTCCCCACTCAGCATTCTTCTGAGGGATTCTTTCCCTCTTCCTCTCCCTCCCCCTCTGACTTTCCTCTCTGCTCTTTCCTCTCTCTCTTTCTCAAATATACAAATAAAATCTTTTTAAAAAGGAAATGGTATTTTTTAAAAAATTTTATTTATTTATTCATAAGAGACAGAGAGAGAGAAAGAGAGAGAGAGAGAGAGAGAGAGAGGCAGAGACACAGGCAGAGGGAGAAGCAGGCTCCATGCAGGGAGCCCCACGTGGGACCCGATCCCTGGTATCTAGGATCACACTCTGAGCTGAAGGCAGCCCTAAAATACTGAACCGCCAGGGCTGCCCCTTTTCTATAATTTTTTAAATTTTTTTTAAGAAATGGTGTTAAAGCAAAAGAACCAGCATGATAATTTTGACTTTATGTGGGAGTGCTGCATTATAAAAACAGAGTAGATTTGGACATTACTTATAAAAATTTTATACAATTCAATAGCAGATAAGACAAAATATGAATTTTAGCACCTTAATTAGAAGATATTTTGTCTTGAAAATACAATGGATAAATTGTCACTAAAGGATAGTTTTGAACTGGTGCCAACTTCTTGAAGATGAGATAAGTCAGTCCTTAAGAGCCAGACTTCCAGGGCTGGAATCTCAGCTTCACCTCTTATTAGTCACTGAGCCTCTCATGCCTCAGTTTCCCTTTTTGTGAAATTTGGAAAATAATCATACTTCCTTATGAGGTTATTGTAAGGATGTAATAAGTTAACAAAGAGGAGCAAATTAATATACAGAAACAAACATTTTGGACTAACAAATTCTCAATAAATTTTAGTGATTTTTTTTGGTCTTTATCTTTAAATAACAAATATATATTCCATTCATTTCCTAATAAAATATCATAATATTCTGAAATTAACTTTCTAGGAAATAATTTTAACTAAAAAATGTTAAAATGTTTCATGGTTTTGATCACTGTAGTGTTAATGTCTTTTAATTGATTGGAAGACTATAATAATGACTGCCCCAATTAATGGTGTGATCACATGTGAGAAAAAGATGTACAAACATCTCCACAGAAGGGCAGAGAAGTAACAGCAAGGAAAAAACTTAAAACCACTTAGATTTAATTTACATTATCACGGCCTTTGAGATTATACTGTGCATAGATGACAATCACAAACTATGAACTTATCCAAAAGCCCAACTTTAATACACATCTTTAAAGACTCTCTAAAAAGATTTAATGAATTTTCTGATTATTTCTACTCTTTTGTCATGTGTAATTCAACTACATTCAAGTGCAATAAAAAGAATACTTTAAGAGTAATATTTTGAGCAAATCCGGAAATACTTCCTTCTGAGTATAATCTGAGCATGCCTAAAATCCACAATTTAAACATTCACATAAATGTGAACATTTATTTGAAAGCTTGGTTGATTAAAAGCAATAACACTAGAACTAAGCTGATGCTTTTAAAATCTATGTTTTCTCAAAAATATTAGGCATATTCGTTCCAATGAAATTTGTTCTGGACATTGCTAGTTCATATCATCATGTAATTCTTTTAAAATGACCATATGGGGATAGAATATAAATTGTTTGCTATTTAATAATGATAATTTGCATAATTAAGTTTTTCTGACTTTAGTCTTTCAACAGAGTAGTAAAAGCATACCTACACTATAACAGATGACCAAACTGTATCAAATTGTGTCTCCAAATAGGGACAGAAGCATTGGTATGTGTACATTTCTACTGGAGCAGAAGTGAATCCAAAATACAATCTCTGGAGTTCAATTATAAAACCCATATGCTTGAGTGAATGCATGGTAAAAATATGCAATTTCATTACACATTAGAGGCACTACAAATCTCAGCTTTGATTCAAAAAACACTCAGATTGCTAATGTGGTGTATACTGCTAAAAGGCTAATATCACTGCTGTGTGCAGTAATGGGCAAATGGAAACATCTGTATTTTCTCTGCTTTAAGAACATAGCCTTTTAATCCAAAGGCTTATCTGTGTTGAGGATAAAGGCTGTACTAACAAGGAATGCTTATGTTATGGTACCTAGTTAAGAGTAACCACAGAAGAAGTATACAGGGCCATTGAAATTAAACAAGTTATACTTTATCACTGCTGCCAATGTAAACTTACTCTCAAAATCATGGAGAAATATTCTTGCTCTCTCTTTTTTAAAGATTTTATTTATTTATTCATGAGAGACACAGAAAGAGAGAGTCAGAGACATAGGTAGAGGGAGAAGCAGGCTCCCCGTGAGGAGCCTGATGCAGGACTCAATTCTGGGACCCGGGGATCACGACCTGAATCCAAGACAGAGGCTCAACCACTGAGCCACCCAGGTATGCCTCTTGCTCTCTTTTTTGCATAAATTAAAGATAGAGTTAATGATCTCTGTATGAGTTTTTAGAAAAAAAATGTGTACTAAGTGATAGAGATATCTTTGAGTGCCTGTGAAAGAAAAATGAAACAAAGTTCATAAAACCTTTGAGTTGGGATGCCTGGGTGGCTCAGCCATTGGGCGTCTGTCTGACTCAGGGTGTGATCCCGGGGTTACAGGATCGAGTCCCACATTGGGCTCCCTGTGAGGAGCCTGCTTCTCCCTATGCCTATGTCTCTGCCTCTCTCTCTCTGTTGCTCATGAATAAATAAATAAAATCTTAAAAAATTAAAAATAAAACCTTTGAGTTTATAAATGTGAAGACCGGGTGACTTATCAAGATTATGTACAGATGAAAATGTATTTTAATAAATGCAAATGGAAACTATGGGCTTAATAATTCTCAGTAATTCATTTTTGCTTAAAAGATGTGTACTAAGTGATTCTGGTATTTAAAATGTATCTCAAAGAACAAAAGTTTTAACTTTATAGTATTTCTGGGAAGTTATATTACTGAGGGATCAAGTTAATGTTGAAACTTGAGGGGTACCTGGGTGGCTCAGTGGGTTGAGCATCTGCCTTCGGCACAGGTAATGATCTCAGGATCCTGGGATCGAGCCTCACGTTGGGAATCTGCTTTTTCCTCTTCCTCTGCCTGCTGCTTCCCCTTCTTCTTCTCCCTCTTTCTCTCTGCCACATGGATAAATAATTTTTTTTTTAATCTTGAGAAGTTCAATTATCTGGCTCTGAAATCTGGAAAAGTTAAAATTCTCATTTGCTTATGTGGAAAGCAAACACATACTACTTCATAGAGTTATTGAGATTTAGTGATGCAAATTATTTTGAATTCATTAAACTTTTATTCTATATGATAAGTATTATTTTATATTTTTTCTTTATTCTTTAAAACTGACTGTGGTAAACAGACTTTAAGATGGCTCCATGATTCTCACTTCCTGCTAATCACACCTTGTGTAATCCCCTCATCTTCATTATGGGCAGGGCATGTGACTTGCTTCTAACCAGTGGAATGCTACAAAGGTGATCTAATGAGTCATTATATGTATAAGACTACATTTCAGTGTAGCACCTGTCTTGCTTGATTATTCCTCTGTTGCTTTGAGGAAGCTAGCTACCATGAATCCTATAGCTGCAAGGAAATTAATTCTGCATGAAACTTTAGGATTCTTAGAAGTGGATCTTTTCTTAGTTGAGTGTCTGATAAGAACCTAGTCCTGGGTGATGCTGAGTTTAGCTTGGTGAGACCCTAAACAGAGAGTCCTGCTAGGTTGTGCCTAGAATCTCAATCCCCAGAAACTATGAGATAATAAATGTGTATTGTTTTATGCTGTGAAAGTTCTGCTCATTTGTTACGCAGCAACAGAAAAAAAAATCTATTGACATAGTATATATTAGTATACTGGCATATAATACATTTAATATATTGATTTATTTTGAATTTAGTGGGATAAATTTAGGTAGTTTCTAAACTCTTTTCTTACATTGTTCAGTTTTGCTGGCCATACCATGTAGGAATGGACTCTGGGAATGTGCCAGATGCCTACTATGTTCACTCACTCACACAATATGACTGAAGTGGAAGAGTCAGAGGGCTTATCATGGCGCCTAGAACCAAAAGTAGAAGAGAAATAAGGTTTGAAATGTATGGAGTCAAAGTTAATCTGTGGAAGGTTCATCAAAATCTTGTATCTACTATTTGGAATAAGACCAACAAAAAATTCCTAAACTTGACAATTCTAATCATTGAGGAGTTGTAAAGCTGAAAGCAAATTCTTTATACTAAACATAAGAAAAAATATTTCTTGATGAACAATTCCAGAAGAAAAGCTAAATTATCTTTTTTTCTTTTTTTTAAAAAATAATATTTTGCTTATTTATTCATGAGAGACACACAGAGAGAGTCAGAGGCATAGGCAGAGGGAGAAGCAGGCTCCTTGAGGGGAGCCAAATGCGGGATTCAATCCCAGGACCCTGGGATCATGACCTGAGCCGAAGGCAGTCTCAACCATTGGGCCACCCAGGTGCTCTGCTAAATTAACTTTCTATAGACTATAGAAAATAATATATCAAGATCATTATTATATAAAGAGGTAATAAAATATTATGTAGCCAAACCTATAAGAAAAAAAATTATAGAGGAGCTGTGTTTTCTTTTCTGTTCCATTTTTGGTGTTGGTTGCATTTTTTGTGTTTTTAACACTTCCACTGTTTTGCAATTTATTTTCATTCTAAATAAATATTTGCTTTTATATCAAATATTATAATCATAATTTTTTCATTCTTTTTCTTAAATGGTCTCCAAAAATGCATGAGCTTTAAGTGTCACAAAACCTAAATTTATCCCTACATGTAAAACAAGAAAAGAACAGCATTTAAAACAAATATTTTATTTATTTAAGAGAGAGAATGAGAAAGCATGAGCAGAGGGTAGAAGGCAGTGGGGAGGAAGAATCAGACTTCCCTCTAAGCAGGGATCATAATGCAGGGCTTGATCCCAGGACCCTGAGATCATGTCCTGAGCTGAACGCAGATGCTTAACCAACTGAGCCACCCAGGTATCCCAGGAATAGTATTTTTTAAATGCTGCTAGCAGTTATGGTAAGATGAAGGTGAATCAGGGTCCATTTGAATTTGTAATGGAGAATTATTACTGATTTTGACAAGACTTATATTAGGGGAGTGGTGTGGCCAGAACACAGACGAAGAGATTAGAGAATGAGAAGTGCTTGTAGTAGGTGACAATAGTTACTAACTCCTGTGAAATGTGGAAGTGAGGTTTAGCAAATGGACTAGCTGGCAGATGGAGGTACATGTGAGGACACGGGAGTTTTGCTTTGTTTTGTTTTGTTTTTTGATAGAAGCAACTTCATGTGCTGACAGAATGGACCAACAGGATAAGAGAGATTTACAATTCAGGCTGTAAAAGAGTAACCACATGTGATATTCATCCTCCAAAATGACTCCCAAGGATACTACCTCTTGGTATTCACACACTTGTGTAGACTCATCCCATTTGTATTACAGTTGGTTTATGTGACCAAGAGAAACAAAACAGAAGGGAGGGAGTGGTTCTTTCCAAAATTATTTTATAATAGATTACAGCTTCTACTTGGTCTGTCTCTCTGTACCTGTCTCTCTTTTATATCACTTGCTCTTGGGGGAGCAAGTGGCCAAGTTGTGAACAACTAGATGGAGAGGCTGTAGTGGTGGGGAACTGAAGCCCCTACTAATTACCAGCTTCCACGACAATGAGCTTGGAAGTGGATCCTGCAGCCCTAATTGGGCAGTGTGATGACTTAGGCCCCAAAGAGCTAGACAGCAAACTTGTGAGATTTACCCAGCTGAGTAGCCACTCTTGGATTCTTGACCCTCAAAAACTATGAGCTAATAAATATTTCTTGTTTTTAGTTGCTACGTTTCAGAATTTGTTATATGACAATAGATAACTAAGACACCCCAGTAGCAAAGTCCTTGAGAAGACAAAATAGGAAGTGATATTCAGCACAAGTAGATACCTTGGCTATTAAAAGAAAGAGGGATATGTCTATCTTTTTAGCCGGAGAAAAGATCAATCATATGGGTGCAGATGTGCACTGAATTTGTAGATAGTTTGCTGGGCCGTTAGGAAATTTTAATTGATTGGCTTTCCTTTTCTCAATTAAGTATGAGGGAAGATTCTAATGCAACGGGGAGGAGGAAGGGATGAGAAGCTTAAGAACCACTGAGAAAAATTATGAAATAGTCTCCTTGGAGAGTGAGAAAGAACACAATAGGAAAATGTGACAGAAGCAGGGTTAGTGTTGAATTCTGACTGAAGTTTGTGTGTTGTATTTAAACTGACTTGAGTCAAATTGTACAGTTTCTCTCTAGCCATATTTAGTTGCTTGGGTTCAGCCAGAGAGAAAACAGATGTCTGGGTTTAACCAGAGTCAGTGTTTGCTAAGTGGGTGCAATAGAGAGAGAGGCCACGGAACTGAGGGTATTTGCAAAAGAAGTATTTCAATGAAGACATCTGGAATCCCATCCAGGGAAGACAAGGGAGAACAAGAGGTTATCAGCAGAGAAAAAGTGATGATGTAGTTAGTAGGCTGAAGACCTTGCCTAAGAATGCTTGCACAAGAGTACCTGAGTAAACAAGGTGCATGAGGTAAGCTGATAGGCAGTTTCTGTGAAGACAGAAAAGTAGGGTGCGGTAATGAAATGTGTAGTTGAGGTGAGTAGGGTGGGGGAACATATTAAGGTTGGCTAGGAAAGGTTGACTGGTAGAGTTAAGTAAATAAGTATAGGGTTAAAAAAGAAAAAAAACAATCCTGGAAATTCTTGAACTGAGAATACTTGTAGAACATGTGGGATGATGGACATTATTCAACCCCAAGAGTGAGGGAGCCAAGGATATATTAGTAATCTGAGGAAATGGAGTTCAAGGTCTCTGGGGAGGCCAAGCCATGTATAAAATGGTTCTTGTTATCTTGGCACTGGAAACCAAACCTTATTTTAATGACCTTTTACTGAGGAAACTCACAAACAAATTAAGCAGAAAGTCACCAAAGGCCGGGCCACACACTGCTTTCCTAGCTTCACTTTGGGTGGCAGCAAAGAATGACATCAGGAAGGGAAAGACTCTGAATTATATATTTAAGGGTTATCACAAGCCTGTGTACTTGAGAGTTCCAGGGGCTGCCAACCAAAGCTTTATCTCTGATTTGGAATAAGTCAGTGCTGCTTCTATCAGCAGCAGCCTTAAGCCCAGGCTAAATTTGAGGTTGGACCAATCTAGCAATGAGCTAGTTAGATTGCTCTCCTGGCTTCCATGATTTCCCAGAAAGTTTGGGCTCCCCTAAAGTTTGGGGCAGGGGGTGGGTGGAAATGGTGGTCAATACCATAAAATAGTGCTTGATTATAGGTCATGGTTGGATTTAAGCTCATACTTTAAATCATGCTGGATGATCAAATTAATGTCAGTGTGGATTGTCAGAACAATGATTCTCATTCTCACTGGTGACATATCAACCTCTAGGGAGAAAAATATGTGTAATCTGAAATAACATACTGAATCTCATACTAGAATTTTATACTTAGAAAATTAAATATATTACTCTCATAAATTATTTAAGTCACACACAAAAAGGATAAACATAATAACAAGTAACCATGTATACATTACCCATTTGAGAATTAGGAGCAACAGATCAAATTGAAACTCTCTGTCCCATGAATGCCACTTGTAAATTTTGAATTATATATCCATGAACAAAATATTTTGTTTTTTCACCTTTTTAAACCAGTTAAATGGTTTCATAGTGTATGTAGCATTCAGCAAATTTTTTAAAAATATTTTATTTATTTCTTTGAGAGAGACAGAGAAAGAGAGAGAGGGCATGAGCAGGGAGGAGGGGCAGAGGGAGAGGGGAAAGCAGACTTCCTGCTGAGCAAGGAGTCTGATGTGGGGCTCCATCCCAGGACCCCAAGATCATGACCTGAATCAAAGTCAGATGCTTAACTGAATGAGCCACTCAGGAATCTCCTGCGACTTGTTTTTGCTGCCCTTATTACTACACTTTCAGATTTATTCATGTTGTTATATGCGGCTCTGGTTCATTCATTTTGATTGATGAATACTACTCCACTATTTGCCCCATCACAGTTCATGTATCTGCTCTTCTGCTGATGAACATTTACATTATTTGATTTTTCCATTTTATTAGTGATGGTACAGTGAACTCTTTTAGAATGTATCAGGGTGCATACAGATGATAGTGAAATTGCTAGGTCCTAGGACATGCATGTCTTCAATTTTCTGATATTTTGATAAATTGCTTTCTAAAGTGGTTGTACAAGTTTACCTTCCCTTCCACCAAGCAATTTATGACAGCCTCTGTTGCCTGAAATCCTCTCCAGTACTTTTAAAATTTGAGACTGATGGCTGTGAAATGGAATCTCTCTCTCTCTCTCTCTCTCTCTCTCTCTTTTTTTTTTTTTTAATTCAAAGTTCCCTGACTGCATGTGCTTTTAATAAAAACAAACTCCAGGAAGTAAAGCTCAATGAACTTTCTTGGCTGGTAGGAAAACTCAGTAGGCCATCTCTGTGATTCCTGCAGGATGGGAGAGGAAGTCATGCCCATCCATCCCCCACACTCCCCACTCCCGCCCTGGGAGATGTATGGAATCTCAAAAGAAACAGCAAAGTGTTTTTGCTCATCTAGAACTTCATCACGTTTTAAACGTGATAAAAAGCTGGGTAGCAGAAGAAAGGCCAAATGATATTGTATTGGTTCTATCACTAAGATGAAAAATAGGCAAGGTTAGTACATTAAAAAAGTGATTCAGAATGAAAACGGAGACAGTAGGAAATTTAAAACCTGCATGAAATTAAGGATATGACCTCTGTTTCCTTAGAATCTGCCTGTTTGAATTATATTCTTTTAGTTTACCCTCTCACACACCAGGGTTGCTAAATACGTTTTACTGACAGCAAGTGCCTTGTTGACAGTAATCACAGAAACAGAGAATTACAAATCCTAGACATCACTTCATTTTATATATGAGTAAATGAAGTACAAAAAGTTACACATGCACAATGAACAGGTTTTAATGAAATGATTGAAGAAGGATACAATTAGGATCCTCTATTTACTACTCTGTGTTTACTGGACTATTAACTTGATCACCTATATAGACAAAACCCATCTCTTCTGTGCTCAACTAGAATATGGTAGTTGGGAGTAGAAGCTTGAGATCACAGGTGTGAGCATGACCTCAGCTCAGCAAATGTTATATGTTGTCATCTTGATCAAGTGATTTGACTTCTCTAAGCTGTGCTCTTATTTATAAAATAAGGAGTTTTAATTCCCACTTGTTCTTACCTTGTAAGAATGCAGTGAGATAGTATTTTACTCTCTGGCTCATATCAAACAATTAATAAATGGTAGATATGTTGCTATTTTAACATCTCAATGTTTGAGACACAATTTAGTCATTTAGAGTTCTACTTTGAAGTGCCAATGGAACAGTGGGGAAGGCTTTGCTAGAGCCAAATAGACCAGCAAGTTTGGCTAGATCTCTAGCACAGCATGACAGGGGATGGCTTTGACTATGTTTTCACCTAAATTTAATATTTTTTTTAAATAATGCAATGCTTTAAAAGTTTATTTGCTCAGTTAGTTTCTCTTCTAAGCAATCAATCTATATAATACTTTAGAGTCCTCATAGGAAATGGAAATGAATTTACTTCTCTACTTTTCTAGATTATTTATTTATGGTTTGATTGAAAAGACCTCTGTTTTCCTTTTATGAAAACTTTTTATTTCCAAATTATAAAATATGCTCACCTCAAATTCTTCTAGTATTTTTGAAGGAAAAACAGTGACCATTTAAAAAGTAATTATGTCTCTTACTTGGGTATCCTATCTCTCTTTCGTATCTTTCCCTCCACCACCATATGCCTTAAATTTAAATAATTTATTTTACCATTACTTTTCTCTTGTTTATATGTCTGTTGCCAGCTCCTGTTTCAAAATATCTGAGTACATGTATACCCATAAGCTTACATTTCCTCTCTTCTAAAATCTTACTTGGGGAATGGGGGCGAGGGAACCCAAAACAAAAAATAATACTAAATCTATAGCAAAACAGAAAGATACTAAGTTCCATCAAGTGGTCAAAAATATTGGGAAAGCTTGTGAAGTCTCTAAAGCGGATAGAGGAAATTTTTTTTTTTTTTTTTTTTTACTTAAACCTGCAAAGCCAAAGAAATGTTCACACAATACAGATATAATATAGAAGTGCTGAAATGATAGGTTTCCCTAGAAGGGAAATGTTGATAGGTTTTCCTAGAAGTACATGTTGATGTTGTCTTAGAGCAACAGGCTAGAATCACTATAGTAAACTTTGCCATCCTTTCCAGTTAATCTCTACCTTTTCTATTGCCATGTGACTTGTACCATCTTATACAAAGAGCATACCTCTCAATCCCCTTCATATCAGGAGATGTGACATGTTTTGGCCATGAAAGATGAGAAGACACAAAATATACCATATCCAACCAGAAGTTTTGAGAGTCTTGTGTGCCTTAGTTCTTTTGATTTTATTTTATTTTTCTGTATATCCTGAAAAGGGACTGCTCCTTAGTCTAGATCTGGAATGAAGAAGATATATGTCATAAAGCTAAAGGACAACCTGCAAATATTCATGGAAGACACAAAACATAAGAGAGAAATGAGCTTTCTATGGTAAGCCACTGAAGTTTGAAGGTTGTCGTCAAAGCAAAGCTGACTAATAGAATTAACTAATTAATTCTGATATTGTTAGGAAAATTTATCCAAAATCTTTTTGTTACTAGTATATAATAATTACTAGTAAAATATAATTAAAGCTAGAATTACCTAACTATTGGGAAAATATTAGGATCAAATAAAATGTGGCCAAGCAAACAATAATCAAGAAAGGAATAATAAACAAGATAAATAATAAGAAACAGAAAACAGAACAGAAAAAAAATATAACAGAGGATGGTGCAAGTAAATACACATATTTTAGTGACAACAATTATAATATTGTACATTAAAATACCTTATTAAAAGACAAATATTTTCAGGTTGGGTAATTACTATTAAGAAATTTAAAAATCTGATAATGTAAGTGCTGGATTATTTAGTGTGAGACTGTAAAAAGGTCAGTATTCCAAAATTAAATTTTAATGAGCATGTAAAGATACTTAGGTAACATTTGATTATTTAAGAAAATACCCAACACAGGCTGGGAAGATGCTGGAGTAGGAGGACTCTAAACTCACCTTGTTTCACAGGTACAACTAGATAATACTCATATCACTGTAAATAATCCAGATAACATCATGGGCTATTAACAGCCTGAAGGTGAGCAGAACAAACTTCATAACAAAGGGTAGAGAAGAGGTCACATCAAAGAGGGTAGGAAGGGTGGAGATGTAGTGGAGAGATAAACTCCATGGGTTTGGCCACGGGAGAGAGGAAGCTGTGAGGCTCTAGAGGAGCAAGAAATACTGTCACACCTGCAAGTCTGCACAGGGAAGATGAATTCCCATAACATTTACTTTTAAAAAACAAAAGGGACAAATTTTGTGAGTTCTTACAACCAGCAGGACTTAAAACCTGAAATTTAAAAAACCATCAGGCTCTATTCTGGGAAAGACCAGAGAGCAATAAGAAATAGTCCTTGCCTATAAAGCAGGACAAACAGCCCATGCAGATATAGCATAGAAGCAGCATTTTGAAAAATGCCTGGGACATATAGAAAGGGAGAGTTATTTATTAATCTTAGAGCAGTTACTACAGAGACAGAGATCATTGGGGGAGTCTGCCAAGAATAAAGGAGCTGGCAGGTACCTTTCTTCCCCTCACCTCCTAGCATTAACACTTGGCCACCCGCAGGAAATAGTGAGCAGAGCCAATACTCACTACCTAACCTGCTTGACCCGCCCACCTGACGACTGAGCAGATCTGCCCTTTCTAGTCAGCTTGCCTCAGTCTGGATCCTCTTCTTCAGAAGACCAGCAAAAACCTTGCCAACATCATGGCCCATACATTTTGAGGGGCCTCAGTTCTAGTAGCAACAACAGTGGTAGTGTGCCAGGCGTCCTCCCACAGAAGACCAGGGTACACCTTGTTAAAAATGTGTGCCCCACCTCCTGAGAGTCAGGTCTTAGCAGTGGCTACATGTTTCCTCTTCCTAGCATGCAAATTTCACAAGCCCTGCATGTCCTGCTCCCTCCAATATTCTATTGGCTGGATCCCATTCAAATCATGGCCACAAGCCTGGCAGTGTGCAAGCAGTCAAAGCAGGAACCAGCACTACTCCAGGGGAGAGGAAAATACAGCTACCCACACCAGTCAGACTGCACCCCCAGCAGCAGACTGGGGGCAGACGATGAGTCTGACAGCAGGTCCACCCACCAATGAAAGCTTCTCAGGGGACAATACAAGGAAAGTATGCTGAAGTTTGCTACTTCATTTCTGGAAAAAGCCTAGTTTGACTAAACTCCAGCCCATTGTGGCCCCAGACTGGTCTGCTAACTCCATCATGCATAATAATATTAACATTATAGGGATCCCAAAAGAAGAAGAGAGACAGAAAGGAGTAGAAAATTTATTTGAAGAAATAATACCTGAAAACTTCCGTAATCTGGGGAAGGAAATGGATATCTACATCCAGGAGTCAGAGTGTCCCCAACAAAATCAACTCAAGGAGGTCTACACCAAAACACATAGTAATTAAAATTGCAAAAAGTAACAATAAAGGGAGAAATTTAAAAGGATCAAGGGGGAAAAAAAGATAGTTACATATAAGGGAAACCCCCATAAGCCTATCAGTAGACTTCTCAACAGAAACTTGGCAGGCCAGGAAGGAGTGGCATGATAATATTCCAAGCGCTAAAGGAAAACACCTGCAGCCAAGAATACTCTATCCAGCAAGGTTATCATTCAGAATAGAAGGAGAGATAAAGAGTTTCTCAGACAAACAAAAGCTAAAGGAGTTCATGAACACTAAACCAGTCCTACAAGAATTGTTAGAGGGATCTCTGAGTGGAAAGGAAAAACTAAAAGTAAGAGTAAGAAAAGTAGGAAGCACAAAAGCAATAAAAATAAGTCTATCCACAAAGACCAATCAGGGGACTAACAAAATGAAAGGATATAAAGTATGACACCATATTATCTAAAAGGTGGTTCAAACTTAAGTGACCATCAACTTAATATAGATGCTATATGCAGAAGATGTTCTATATATACTTAATGGTAAGTATAAACCAAAACCCAGAAATAGATATGCAAAAAATAAAGAGAAAGGAATCCAAGTATAACACTAAAGAAAGCCAACAAACTGTGAGAAAATAAGAGAAGAAAGGACCAGAGAAGAACTAGAAAAAAACACAAAACAAGTAACAGAATCACAATGAATACATACCTATCAATAATTATTTTGCATGTAAATGGACTAACTCTCTAATTAAAAGACATAGGGTGATGGAATGTATAAAAAAAACAAGACCCATCTATATGCTGCCTGCAAGAGACTCATTTCAGGCAGAAAGCCACATGCAGATTGAAAAGGGATGGAGAAGCATTTATCATGCAAATAGATGTAAAAAGAAAGCCAGAGTAGTAACACTTTTATTGGACAAAATAGATTTTAAACAAAGACTGCAACAAAAGACAAAGTAGGACAGCATATAACAATAAATAGGGCAATCCAACAAGGAGATATAAGAATTTTAAACATTTATGCACACAACATAGGAGCACCCAAATACATAAAACAGTTAATAACAAACATAAAGGAACTAATCGATAGTAATACAATAATAGTAGGAGACATTAATACCCCAATTACATTGATTGACAGATCATCCAAACACAAAATCAACAAGGAAACAGTTGCTTTGAGTGATACACTGGACCAAATGGGTTTGACAGATATATTCTAAACATTCCATCCTAAAACTCACCATACACATTCTGTTCAAGTACACAAAACATTCTTCAGAATAGATCGCACATTAAGACACAAAACAAGTCTCAACAAATTAAAAAAGATATAAGTTATACCATGCATCTTTTCTGATCACAACACTATGAAACCAGAAGTCAATCACATGAAAAAAATCTGGAAAGACCACCAATACATGAGGTTAAATAACATGTTACTGAAAAAAAGAATGAATCAACCAAGTAATCAAAGGAGAAATCAAAAAGTACACGAAAACAAATGAAAATGAAAAGACGATGGTTCAAAACTTTGAGGATGCAGCAGAAGCTGTTCTAAGAGGGAAATTTATAGCAATACAGGCCCACCTCAAGAAGCAAGAAAAATATCAAATAATCAATCTAAGGTAACACCTAAGGGAGCTAGAAAAAGAACAAATAAAAGCCAAAACCAGTAGAAGGATGAAAACAATAAGCATTAGAGGAGAAATAATAGGGATCCCTGGGTGGCACAGCGGTTTGGCGCTTGCCTTTGGTCCGGGGTGCGATCCTCGAGACCTGGGATCGAATCCCACATCGGGCTCCCGGTGCATGGAGCCTGCTTCTCCCTCTGCCTGTGTCTCTGCCTCTCTCTCTCTCTCTGTAACTATCATAAGTAAATAAAAAAAAAATTAAAAAAAAAGAGGAGAAATAAATGATATAGAAACTAAAAAATAAAAATTTAAAAAAAAAAGGGAGAGAGAGATAGATAAAGATCAATGAAACTCAGAGCTGTTTTTTTTGAAAAATCAACAACATGACAAACACCTGATCAGACTTATCTAAAACAAACAAACAAAAAACAAAATAGATGGAGGACTCAAAATCACAAATGAAAGAGGAGAAATAACAACAGACACCAGAGAAATATAGTAAGTGAATCCTATGAAAAATTATATGCCAACCAATAGGATAACCTAGAAGAAGTGGATAAAATTCTAGAAATATATAACCTCCCAAAACTGACATAGGAAGAAATAGAAAATTTGAATGGCCTGATTACCAGCAATGAAACTGAATCAGTAATCAAAAAACTCCTAACAAATGAAAGTCCAGGATCAGACTCCTTCACAGGTGAATTCCACCAATCACTTAAAGGATCATTAATACCTATTCTTCTCAAATGATTCCAAAAAATAGAAGAGAGAGGAAAACTTCCAAATTTATTCTCTGAGGCCAATATTACTCTGATACCAAAACCAGATAGACACTACAAAAAAGGAGAGCTATAGGCTCATATTTATGATGAACATAGATGTAAAAATCATCAACAAAGTGTTAGTAAACTGAATTGAACAATACATTAAAAAATCAATCACCATGATCAAGTGGGATTTATTCCTGGTATGAGAGAGGGGTTCAATATTTGCAAATCAATCAACACAATAGATCATCAACAAGAGAAAAGACAAAAACCATATGATTAATTTAATAGATGCAGAAAAAGCATGTGACAAACTACATCTGTTTGTGATAAAAATCCTAAACAGACACTTCAACATAATAAAAGCCTTATATGAAAACCCACAGTTAATATCATGTACAATGGTGAAAAAATGAGAGATTTTACCCTAAGGTCAGGAACAAGACAAGGATGCCCATTCTCACCGCTTTTATTCAACATAGTACTGGAAGTCCTAGTCTCAGCAATCAGACAGGAAAAATAAAAGGCATCCAAAGTGGTAAGGAGGAAGTAAAACTTTTATTATTTGCAGATGGCATGATAGTATATACAGAAAACCTAAAAGACTGCATCAAAAAACTACTAGGACTAATCAATGAATTCAATAAGGTCAGAGGATATAAAATCAATGTACAGAAATCCATGGTATTTCTATACACTAATATTGAATCATCAGAAAGAGAAATCAAGAAGACAATCCCATGTATAATTTCACCAAAAATAATAAAAAACCTAGTAATAAAATTAACCAAAGAGGTACAAGACTTGTACTCTGAAAACTATAAAACACCTGTGAAAGAAATGAAAGACAACACAAATGGAAAGAGATTCCATGTTCATGGACTGGAAAAACAAATATTGTTAAAATGCCTATACTACCCAAAGCAATAAACAAATTTAATGCAAATTTAATGCAACCCCTTAACAAAATGCTAAGAGTGTTTTCCACAGAACTAGAGAAAATAATCCTAAAGTTTGTGTGGAACCACAGAAGACCCAGAATAGCAAACGCAATCTTCAAAAAACAAAAAGCGAAAGTGGAGATACCACAATCCCAGACTCCAAGTTATATTACAGAGCTATAATAATCAAAACAGTACAGTACTGGCACAAAAACTGATACAGTGATGAATGGAAGAGAAAAGAAAACTCAGAAGGAAACCCCTAATTACATGGTCAATTAATGATCAACAAAGCAGGCAAGAATATGCAAAGGGAAACAGTCTCTTCAACAAAATGTGTTGGAAAAACTAGACAGCTACCTACGAAAGAATGAAACTGGACCGCTTAACTTAAATCACACACAAAAATAAACTCAAAATGGACTAATGATACAAATATGAGACCTGAAACCATAAAAATCCTAGAAGAAGCACAGACAGTAATTTCTCTGACAGCAACATCATCTTTCTAGATCTCTCTAAGGCAAAGGGAAATAAAAGCAAAAATAAATTATTAGGACTATATCAAAATAAAAAAGCTTCTGCACAGCAAAAGGAACAGTCAACAAAACTAAAAGACAACCTACTGAATGGGAGAAGATATTTGCAAATAATATATCCAATATAGGTTTAATATCAAAAACAAACAACTTATATCACTCTACCCCCCAAAAAATTCCCAAATAATCCAATTTAAAAATAGGCAGAAGAAAAAAAAATAGGCAGAAGACATGAATAGACATTTTTCCAAAGAAGACATACAGATGGCCAACAAACAAGTGAAAAGATGCTTAACATTATTCATTAGGGAAATGCAAATCAAAGGCATAAAAAGATATAAGCCACACCTGCCAGAATGGCTAAAATAAAAAACTTAAGAAACAGTAAGTGTTGGTGAGAATGTGGAAAAAATGGAACCCTCAGGCTCTTGGTGGTAATACAAACTGGTGTAGCCACTGTAGGAAGATAGTATGTGGGTTTCTCAAGTTAAAAACAGAACTACCCTATGATGAAGCAACACACTGCTGACGCATTGACTGAAAGAATACAAAAACACTATTCAAAGGGATACATGCACTCTTATGTTTATTGCAGCATTATTTATTATAGCTAAATTATAGAAACAGACCAAGTGTCCAACAATAGACAAATGGAAAAAAAAGTGGTAAATATATATACATATATAAAAATATATAAATATAAATATATATATAAATATATTTATTTTATATATATTTTATATATAGTGGAATATTATTCAGCCATAAAAAAGAATGAAATCTTGCCATTTGCAACATCATGGATAGACCTAGAGAGTACAGTGCTAAATGAAATAAGCCAGTGAGAGAAAGACAAAGACTATATGATTTAATTCATATGTGGAATTTAAGAAACAAAAGAAATGAACAAAGGGGAGAAAAAGACAAAGCAAAAAATGGACTTAACTACAGAGAACAAACAGATGGTTCCTGGCAAGGGGGGATGGAGGGATGGCTGAAATAGGTGAAGGGGACTAAGTACACTTAACTTGATGAATACTGAGTAATGTACAGAATGGCTGAATCACTATATTGCACATCTGAAACTAATATAACAGTGTATGTTAGCTACCTTGCAGATAAAAAACTAAAAATTAAAATATAGCACTCAACATTCATTTCCACTATTCCCATGTATCTTCTCAGGACATGAAAAAAATAAATGTGCAAATGCACACACACACAAACACACACACACATATATATGTGTGTGTTTATATATATATACGCATAAATGCATACATATTCTGGAAAATCTCTGAAGACAAAAATATTTTCCTTAAAATTATTATTTTGCATCATTGGCCTAAATATGTCTGACTAACCGAAATAATAACTCTCAGATATCTTAAGAAGAGGGAACAAATGTCCCATCCTGCTTAAGGGGAGAACTGTTTTCCTCAGCTACCTCTTATCCTAGCAAAAAAAAAAAAAAAAAAGCACACAAACTAAGCAAGGAAACAAAAAACCCTTACACACCTAAGAAAAGGATTTTCACTTTTGTGGCAAAACAAAACACATAGAACTGAAAAATATATATATGTATATATAGAGATACAGATATATATACACAAACTTGTTTTTGGTCAGTAGTTTTTTACCTGTACTCCTTTCTAGAGTGATCATATAATGTTTCAGCATAATTACTAGTACCATCCTCTTTCATTCCCCAAACAGCCCTGATTTGGTTGATATAAATTTATACTACTCACGTACCAGCCTCACTATGATTGATTACAGTATATATAATAAATGGAAATATAACTACAAAGATTGCAGCCAGAGAGCTTTATTCCTCTTCATAATAGTGTGCTACAGAATCCTGGGAGATTGAAATTTAGAAAGGAAAAATGGCAGGTACACAAGATGACTCATTAACTGCCCTGTAATCTAGATCCATCACCATCATTAAGGTTCTATTTTACTTTCGTCATCCGTGGAGATAAGACATAATTTTAGTATCTTCATGATATTCCTCTAACACTTTGATAATATAACATGGAGCCATTTTGAGTGTGATATAGTGCTTTAATTATTTTAAGTGGTTTTTTTTTTTAAGATTTTATTTATTTATGAGACAGAGAGAGAGAGAGAGAGAGGCAGAGACACAGGCAGAGGGAGAAGCAGGCTCCATGCAGGAAGCCCGAAACGGGACTCGATCCCAGGTCTCCAGGATCACACCTTGGGCTGAAGGCGGTGCTAAACTGCTGAGCCACCCGGGCTGCCCTTTTCTTAATTATAATCTAACCATTATCTATTTAGAGCATTTAGGATTGTCTTTTTCCTCTTTGATAACTGTGTATGGGTTCATGAAGATCATAATGTCTTCAGGCCATGATGTATTATACCATTTAAGTAGGATAATATTATCTTTAAAACTAATTTTTCAGCTTAGTGAATTTTTATAGGAGGAGGAATCATGGTATTATTTTATTCCTACAATTTCCTTAGATACCTTTCTTCTGATACAATCTGAAGTAAAGTAAAAAAGCCCACTTTACTCTCTTGAAGTCCATTTCTCCCAACAGGGAAATAGTTCCCAAACTGCTCAAAGTTTAGCTGCAAACTAAAGACATCCAGAGAAATGTCTCTAATTTTCCTGGAAACAAATGATTTCTGTTACTCAATGACTTTTTTACGATGATGAACTATACTTTATGAATGACTTAAACAAGAAAGAGGCAAATAAAAGTAGCATTGAGAGTCAGATTTTAGTTTTCATCTCCCTAACATGACTAATCTCCAAAATTTTAAATTAGCTGTCAAAATTCTCACAGCCTAACTTTCCACCTACCAAAACAGTATGGCTCCCTAACCTGTTTTAGCAAGACTTTTTAATTACCTCTTAAACCCAGAACATTTGAGGCAAGAATTGATTTCACTTGGCTATCTGGCAAGGCCATCTCTTTTTCTCTTACTTCAAAGTCTGATCCTGGATAACACTAGCAGGAAGTTAACGGAATAAATACACAGAGATGCACGTTTGCCTTGTTCTTGGTCCTGCATAAAACACAGGTTTTAGTAGTTCCAAAACACTATTTGTATTTTATAAAGACGCTACTTTTTCAACACGATTCTGAAGGCTTTGATACAATAGTACACTTTAAAAAATATAGCAATCGCTGTCATGGTGTGCAACTACAGGAAAGCTACTGGCATTGATAAAACTCTCCAGAAAGCCTGACTTAACCTTCTTGACTGTTGAGGAATACAGAGAAAAAGAAAACTCTTTCCATGTGGCCTCAGTTCAAAGGAGCACAGAGCCAGATGGAAATATTGCTATCAGAAGACAGGCATTTGCAACATAAGGAAGGTCAGAAAAGACAACAAACCAGCCCCCACCAACAAGGGATTCTTTCAAAAGGAGTTAGCCTCCAAGAATAGTGGTACTGGGCAAACTGTCAAGAAATTTCGGTCCTTCCCTGGTATATCTCTGGCTGAGAAATAGATCTACAAACTTTCGCAGGTAACACTAGGGATTCCTTTAAAATATGGCAACCTCCAAAATGATGGGCATTATTATAGCTCATTATTGCTGCAGAGTATGTAATCAAAGAAAGGTTGATGCCATTCCTGAAAGGGTTAATTCCTCACCTCTCTTTACACCTAATTAACACCAGGAAGGCTTTAGGCAAAAGGAAAAATAGGACTCCTGGGATTAAGTAATCTCATCCCTGACTCCAAGCAAACCCAAGGAATACCTGTCAACCAGATAGAAGACAGCAGCATTTAGGATTTGCAATCTGATTTTTAAGTCCTTCCAGGGCAAAATAGTTGTGAAGGCAGGAAAGGAATTTGCTTCAGTTAAGCTTCAGATTTCTAGAGGGCCAGTAAATTAAATTCACAATCTCTGAGAAATCTAACAAGTATTTGCCTTTGCATTTAGTAGAATCTCACTAAGTTGGACTAAGGAAGAGAAAGACAAATTTTGATTTAAACAATATCTTTGGGGCAGCCCGGGTGGCTCTGCGGCTTAGTGCCGCCTTCAGTCCAGGGCATGATCCTGGAGACACGGGATCGAGTCCCACTTTGGGCTCCCTGCATGGAGCCTACTTCTCCCTCTGCTTGTGTATCTGCCACTCTCTCTTTAAAAAAAAAAAAAGAAAGAAAGAAAAGAAAAGAAAAATAAAACAGTATCTTTAAGGAAAATGCTAATGCTAACGTCTTTAAAGTAGATAAATAGAATGTGGCCTCAGGGGAATTAAATAATAATGACTTATAGTTAGAATATCAATTTAAAGTCAATTTATTACTTGTTTATAAGGACAAGAAATAACAGCTAACTATATGAAAGGTTGTCACACAGTAGAGGCGGCCAGACTGTCTTACAGTGCTCCAGAAGGCAGAGTTAAGACCCATGGGCTGACATATCACAGTCTGATGCTGGCTTTCTTCTGGATATAGATTTACCATTTCCCATGAAGAAGTGAGCATCCCGTCATGCAACATGTAACACAGTCCATCTACCCACTGACCATCTCTAAGGGATGTTGAGTAAAGAATTCTGGCATTTGGTGAGATTTTGAATTAAATTAGTACTTTGATTTTCTTTTTCTTTTCTTTTCTTTTCTTTTCTTTTCTTTTCTTTTTTTTTTTTTTTGCAACAGGAAATTTTGAAACCTTGAAATCTTACTCAGAATTTCATTATATACAACAAACAGATGGAAGAGCTGAAATGATTCCTTGGTGAGTCAAAAGTTTCACTACTCGGGAAGAACATACCATGGTTCAAATACTTTATTGAGGCCTTATGCTTCACGGAGAACAGAGGGAAGACTCACTCCAGGCAGTGGCCTTCTGATGGAGAATAATAGTTTCAAAGTACTAGGAATGATTATTTAATTGAAAACAAAGAAACAAAAAGCTCAGTACTGCCTGAAAATTTGTACCTTAAGTTTAATAGATTCTTTATTTTAACTAAAAGAGCTGTTAACTTCAACTTCTGGGTGAACTAACAACTATGTCACAAATTAGATTCAGAGATGTGGAAATTTTCCAGACTCAGTAATTGCAGTAGCCAGCTTCCAAGGTAGGCCCAATGGGTTCACCTCCTGGTGTTCATTCCCTAGTGTGTGGTTTCCTCCCGCATTTAATTAAGGCTTGTTCATAGAATACTGTGGATGGGATCATGTATGTTAACTGAGGCTAGGATATAAAAGGAGTCACAGCTTTCAGTCTGGTCTGTTGGATCATTTGCTCTGATGGAAACCAGTGCCATATCCTGAGGTCACTCAAACTTCCTTATGGAGAAGCCCAGTGATATGAGCTGAGGAATCCTACCATCAGCCATGTGTCAGAGAGATCTTGGAAGCAGCCTTTAGGCTAGCCTGATCTTCAGAAGATAGTCACCCAGCCAACATCTGACTGCAACTTCATGACAGATCCTGAGTCAGAACAGCCCCCACAAAGCTGCTCCAAAATTCTTGATCCAAAGAAAATGTGAGATAGTAAATGATGATTGTTTTCAGACACAAAGTTTTGTGATAATATGGTGTATAGCAGACACAAAGGTAATACATTAGTATCCATTTCTTAGAGATTTTCTTCTAGACCCACTACCTGTTGATGATGGTTAGGAAGATGGCCTCAAACATCTACAACCATCATGAAAACATGAGACCACATTGGTTTTACACTCCTGTATCCCTAGTAATTCCCACAGTTCTTAGAGAAGTTCATGTAGATTCAATACCATTTTATTGACTAGACGAACAAATAAACAAGATTGTTGTTTATTATTCAAATATTGTCAAAAGTGAAAATGAATGAGATCACATTGAACCACTTAATAACTGTTTTATTATAAATCCCAAATTTCAATTTTAAAAAAGTAATTTTTTGAAGGAGGAGGTAGAGAATTTCCCTCAATTATTCATTAAATCTCTACAAAATATAAATAACATTAGTCTTATAGTCAGGAAAAGCATGTCTTCGTGGTCTGATTTAAACTCAAAGCTAAAGAACAATGTATGCTCTTCCCTCTGAAATGAATCTGGCTTTCGGGCTCCAGGCTAAATCCCCTTATCCTTCAAGACTCAGCATAGTTGTAACATTGATCTGCAGGTAGCCTTTTCTGATTCCTTTTGTCTGGGTTTCGTGGCACACTGCATTTGAAAGTATGGCACATCCAGTTTTCTTTTTCAAAAAATCCTTGCTGTTTTTACAAAAAAGAGTGCATGCTTATTTAAGAAGAGTAACATAATATATGGCAATGGTTACAAAATTATTCTCTTCCTGCTAATAAAGTATTTAAGTGAGTAACTGTCAAATGATAAGAACAGGTCTAAAAGCAGAAGAAGGTGCAGCTACAGGTTCTCATAGGCTTATGGAGAATATCATATTTTACGTATGTAATAATAGAAAGAAAGTTTCAAAACTTTTCTAAATGCCAAGATTCATTTCTTTATTTGTACCTTATAATCTTCCCTCCTCCTCAACTTTAACTATTGCTTTAACTCAACTTGATGCATTATTTAATTGTATTTTAGGAAAATAATCATTTTTGCAATATGAGTGACTTTTTATTTTACTTATTTTATTTTATTTTAAAGATTTTATTTATTTATTCATGAGGGGCACAGAGAAAGAGGCAGAGACATAGGCAAAGGGAGAAGCAAGCTCCCTTTGGGGAGCCAAATGTGGGATTTGATCCCAGGATCCCGGGATCATAACTTGATCCAAAGGTAGACACTCAACCAGTGAGCCACCCAGATGCCCCAAATGACTTTTTAGTCTCTGAACTTCTATCTAGGCTTAAGCAAATTCACAAACAGAATATTCTGTGAGTAGGAATGAACATTTTCATATACTGATGATTACACTCCTTGTGCCCACCACCTCAGAATGAAGAATGAATATTCAGGATGCCGTCATTATTTAGATTAATAAACATTTATTGAACACTTACTAAAGGTGAGCCATTGCTAAATGGCTAGATTTCAGATGAGGAAGGTGAGGCAGGTAAATTCTCTACTTTCTGGGAGTTTACAGTTTAAGTAATTGAAAAAGGAACATATCAATTAAGGCCATGTGACCTTTATCTTAAACATTTTTCAACAGCTGGGCATTCCTCTGAGATCCAGGCCATGTCAAGAGAGTTCTACCTACTCAAAAAATGGTACAGAATATTTTTCAACTAGATTAGGGCGGCTAATTGACAATAGCAAGGGAGTCTCAACTCAGGCATAGCTAGGTGTGCATTAGAGTATTTGAATTTTTAAAACTCATTCAGCATAATGATGAGAAAACTTGCTTGAACTCTTGCAGGTATTTAGGTACAATAAACACGAAAGATTGATAGAAAAAAGGAGACCAAATCTGCCTTTGTCTAAGTAGCCACAGACAGTAGACACCAGAAGCATTTTCCCCTCACCAGTATGTGATTAAAGCCACAGTGAGCTGCTCTACACACACTTGGGCTCAGAAGTGACTTTATTAATCCTCTACATGTCTAGCCTGCAGTAAGTGGTTCCTTCTTTCAGGTATAATATTCCTAGATACTCTGTTATAAGGTGAGGAGCTGAAAAGTAAAATCATGACAGCACAGTTGTCTGTCTGGACAGGGGCAGAAATGGGGAAAGAAAATAAGAAAGCAGTGAGTAGACAAATGCATGTATTTCCTAGGAAGTACTGCATGTGTGGGCCCTTGGGGAAGCTGATAAAAAGAGGCATTGCGAATACTTCAATTTGGTCTAACATCTAAATTTTAAAACAAACCAACTACTAAGACTCAGGACTGTTAAAGAGTATACTTCAAAAACTTTATTTTCTAATTTTTTAAAAGATTGTATTTATTTATTTATGAGAGACACACAGAGCAAGGCAGAGACATGGCAGAGAGAGAAGCAGGCTCCCCTCGAGGAGCCTGATGTGGGACTTGATCCCGGGACCCCAGGATCACGACCTGAGTCAAAGGCAGACACTCAACCACTGAGCCACCCAAGTGCCCCTCTAAGTGTTTTTTTAACTGAAACATATGTAATTCAAACATATTTCTGTATGTTCTTTAGAATCACACATGGAACATATATAGTGGGTAAGAGAAATTTTGTCGGAGCATGTCTGTTTCTTTTTTAGAAAACCGTGGTTAGCCTAGCAAAAGAACCGAATCAATCCTATATTTGTCACTGCAATAAAGCTGATAGTAATGGTCCTTAAATGGGCTTTTTGTACTCAAGAATTACAGAACCAACTTGTCACGAGTGATAACTTGAACCAATACCTAGAGAAAAGAAAATTTCAGATGGGGGAAGCCTTCTGTCTTTATTTTCACAAGTATATATTGATGTGCACATTACTTTCATTATTTCACCTAACTTGACTTTAACACGTACAAAAGACTGAATAAATAGCATACTAGGAAAAAAAGGTAGTTTGAATCCTGATCACAAGAGGAGAGAGTATATTTTTAAAAATGCAAAAGAATACGATTACCAAATATTTTAGAGCTAAATCATATGACTTATATGGTCTACTCAATGATAATGTAGTCCTTTACGGCTGCAAAGAACAGTCGCTGAAAGAAACGCACCTATCTGCATTAACTCTACCGAATTGGCAGTTAACAAGGAAATCACAGGTTTACTTCTTCCTATCCAATATGGAAATAAAGAGCTTCCTACTTGTATCTACTAAATATCCTCTATTTATTTACAGATGCAAAAAAAGCAGCTCAAATAATGTACCACACACATCCTAGAGTTTTAGTTTCAGAAGAACAATGACGGTCATGCTGCCTCACTGTGCTATGTCACAGGTAAGGCTCACAGAGGTTAAAGGAAGTGTCCAGAGTCACTGAGCTAAGTAAGGGACAAATCCAGGGCTGGAACCTGGGGCATTTTCCATTATCCTAGGCTTGATCTAAGGTCAATGCTATCTAAGGCAACGCAGTTTTGTAGTTCTATCAACAGAGCTAGATAAAGCTACAACACTTATTCTGGTTCACACCAACAAGACCGTCTGAGGTCATCATATTTCTAGCTCCAAAGCTTGATCAGCGTGTTACAGAAGATCCATTAAACTGCAAGGGGAGGGAAAACTTAAAAAAACAAACAAACAAACAAACAAATAACTGTTTAGGGAAAGAAAAAGAAGAAGAAGACTAAGTTCTGTGCATCATCTGGAATGTTCATCAGCCGGGACAGACTTTGCGAAGGCAAGTCACGTGCCCAGTGGGAGCGCTACATCATTTTCTTTGTAAATCGTGCTTCCTTGGAGGGATACAGAATGCAGAACTGCCTTCTCCAAACATGGAGATGTTTGGTACCGGGAGAAGTTTTAAAAAGGGAGTTGGGAATCAGCTCCCTCAGCAAGCAATCTGCTCCCCAGTAACTGGATGCACCATATTTGCAGCCATCCCCGTGGCTTGAGCGGGGCAGCGCATTTTTGTCAATCCCCTTTAATTAATCTTGCCCTAAGTCCTATGGTGGGGTGGGCGAACTCTCAAACATTAAACAGTGGAATGACTCGCCGGGTGGCTTTTCCCAAACACCCCCAACCCCAATTAAAGAGCTGTATTTGGTTTGGGTTTCCTCAAATGGCGCTCTTGTTAACACTCATCAAACACAGGAAAAATAAAACAGCAATTTAACTGCGCTCACAGTGTGAAAGGCTTGTGCAAATAATCAGCACATTTCTAACTGGTTCGTAATAGGCAGAGTGCAAAAAACAAATGACCAGATTTATACCACTGGGCAGGTCTGAAAGCAACATTACAGCTGAAATATAGTCATTGACAATTTAAAGCAAGCCTTTCAGTGAATAATTGTTTACATAACGGTGAAGAGCGCTCGCGCAGCACAACTGGGATCCATTTACAATGTGTTAAGCAAAGAACGCATGTTTACAAAAGAGTTTGAGTTCGTTTTGGGGAGAAAAGAATCGTGGCACTCATGCCAACAAAAGCAGAGCAGTATGTACAGTTAGTAAATCTTTTCTGAGCTGCAAAATCGGCGGCAAGATGTTTGAGCCCGTAAACTACGTCAGCATCAGTCACTCTCATTAAATTGGTGTGTGAAGGTGGCATTCTCAGACAGCAGGTTGCTCCATTCTCTCTCTCTCTCTCTCTCTCTCTCTCTCTCTCCTCTCTCGCTCTCTCTCTTTTTAAATCAGCCAAATAATGAGCTGGGGGTGAAGTTCCTTAACCAGGCCAAGGCAAGAAGAAAACGGAATCGTCTTAAAACGGCCATCCTGGATTTAATAGCCTACCACAAAACCCTAAGCAGGTCAGCTTCATGGTTCAGCAGTTCCTAAAAGCCTTGTCTACTTCTCCAAAGCTTATCGGTGACGGCTGGTATATAAGAGCTCCCAATGAGGACTGATTTATAGCACTGGAGGGCTTTGCAGTGACAAAGGAGGGCTGGGGTTCTTGAGAGCTTTCTGTATTTTTTTAGATCCCAAAAGATGATGTGGTTCTGTGATAGGAATCTCGTACACTTTACTGGTGACATAAACAGGTCACAGTGCCTGCAAAAGCTTATGTGGGAGTCAGGAGCAATCTCTCTCTCTCTCTCTCTCTCTCTCTCTTTTTCTGGGTCACAGTCAGATTTTATTGAGTCAAAGTATCTAACTGAACACAAATCATGTGATAGGACCCAAACAGTGTGCATTAAAAATGAAGCAGAATGGGGCCAGGTTTGTCTCAAGCTGGTGCTGTAACAGGGATATGTTTCAGGCATCACTTGAATACAAATGAATTTTTTTTTCCCCCTGCATTGACAAAAGTCAGGCCGGAAAAAAAAGTTGAAAAAAAAAAAAAAAAAGAAACCCAAAACCACAAATCTAGTTTCATGCTGGATGTATCTGTTGTGAAGCAATATGTTGGCTAAATAGGAAAAGTCAGGTGAGTTAAAGTCTCGTGGCAGCTTGATTTAAACCATGGCTACACAAACCAGAGCCCTGTCCAGATCTCAGGAAAGTGAATTATATATAATAACACTTACAGTTTCCTAGTACTATTAGATTTGCCTTCTTACATAAATGCTTAAGTTATGATAAAAAACAGGGCCATGTCAGTTTCTTTCAGCCTCAGCACATTTGCTATTAGCATAAGAAATGCTGCTTATGGCAGAGCTAGTCGGGCTTGAAATTTCTGAATTAATGGATTTGATTTCCTCTTGAGACAAACCATCAGCCTTGCAGTAATGGAAATAGATATAGTTGGTAAAACAAATAAAAAGCTGGCATGCAGATAAAATGGGTTTCAGTTTAAAATAGTAATGTTGTAATTGAAGTGAACAATTACAGGGTTGCTCCTAGGCACAAAAGAAATACCATGAAAATGAAGTAATGTTTTTGTTAAGTATAGTCATTTCATGAAAATGTAGAGCTGCAGATGTCATTGTCTGCCAAAGGGAAAACTATACTTATTCTTCTATACAAAGATCATTTAATAACATTTGGCTAATTTTAATAATAATTGCTAATATTAACCCTATATTTCACTAGGAGTTTGAAGACAAAGAGTCCCTGCCCCCGCCTGTTCTTTCCTTTCAGTTTGGTAGAGAGCCAACAAGAGCAAGTTCCTGTAGAAAGCTATTGGCAAGGAACTATCAGAAATCCCCACACCGGCATCAGCCTTCTCCTTTTAATGTCTTATTTCTCTTTCTTTGTCAAGCATCTGTTATCAGAAATGGAGCCTGTTAGCTGGCAACTGGAGTGGCAGGAGGGAGTGAGAATAAAGGAGGGGGTGGGGTGGAGACTGGGAACCCCAGGACAGGAAAGTAAGCTCTGGAATGTTCAAATCTGATTGAATCCCTTCCTGTGTGTGTGTGTGTGTGTGTGTGTGTGTGTGTGTGTGTCTGTTTCAACTTGTCTGTGAACCATATGAAATTCAAAACAGAAACTTCCATTTTTAGAACTTGAAATCTTTTCATGTTCATACACACACAAACTGAGGCAGCCAAGGCCACAGGATGTCACGAGAAACATAAGTGTCTCATTGAGTCTGCAAAGGCAGTGACACAAATTCACTCTAACAAAATGCTCAGCTGGGTCCCGGCCTACCACGTGGCCCTCCCTCCCTCCCTCCCACTCCTCGGTTTTATTGCAACGCAGGAAGAGACACGCACTCTGTTTCCTCCTCAGGTTTTAGGAATTAAAACAACACTGTCGCTCTGCAGAATTTTATTTGGAAATGCACCGCACTTTGTTCCCTACAACGCTGGCTGCTTGCACACAGCCTTTTTTTGGCTCATTTGGCATCTTTTATCAGAGGGAAGCACTTTTCCCGGGGTTGGTTGTTTTTTTTTTTCCTCCCCCTGTATTGCAGCAGAGGAGTGAGAAAATGAAAGCCCCCCTAACAAAGGATTGAGCCGTGACTTCTTAAGAGAAAAGGTTAAATCGACCGGCTGTGTGTCTCCGAGTGAGCCGGGAAGAAGGGCCACTTCCCTTTTAACTCCGTTGGAATAATTCATTTCCTAACGCGGCCTACCTGTGACAGGCACAGGTGACCTCCCAGCCTGCTAAGCTCGGATGATTTCCCCTTCCCGTTGCCCAAGTACAACTCCTGCCAGAAGACAAATGTACTGCAAGGCGGAGACGTATCTGTAGAGCCGAGGCCAAGCAGCCTGTCTACATATGTCATTTTAAAGCCGAGCGTGGAGATTTTACTGCTTTCTTCACACTCTCACACTTACATAAATACACCCACACGGTACAGGCAAGTCCCCGAGACTCCCGAGCGTTTCTCTTCCATTAGGAGACATTTTAAAACAAATTAGCACCCTCCCCAAAAGCCCATTGGCCTAAAATGTGTTTATTACTTTGTTTGCTGTTTTAAAAGCTCTTCCTAAAGGCTTCAAATAAGACCGGGGAGTTCCTGCAGAATGAAGCACACCCCTGTCTGTTGAGGAACATACACATCTGACAAAGACTTAAATCTTTCCTCCTCTTCTTCTTCTTCTTCTTTTTTTTTTTTTTCCCTCTTGACACAGCGGCTGGTGACACATAAATGTACTTTTTTCTTTTGACAGAGTAATAAAAATCTCATTATCTCTGAATAGGCAGCAATTTCGTTATCTAATCTTTTTACCAAAAGGTTAGTTAATTAATCAGAAACAAATCCTGATTATTATTTCAATAGAATTAGAAAGACAAATCACCAGAGTACAGCTAAATAGGGCAGGCCTGCGGTTTCACCTGCCTCATTGCCATGCGCACCCCGTGATTGTCAGGGCTCCTCCAGGCAGACAGCCCTTGGAACAGCAGCCAGCAGATGGCTGCTCCGAGCGGCCAGCCTGCCTCTGCTCTAATGCCTGTGATCCCATTACCTCACTGAATCCGTTACCAGGGTAACTGTTAAATTGCTGTGAAAGGCATGGTAATAAAGTAACCTGTCACATTGGCAATAAAAGGAGCAGAATTTTCCTGTTCACTGAACTTTGCAGCTCATCAATACTCACTTGATGGAGAAATTCGCCACTACTCCAGGGTCCGCCGCAGGAATCTTTCCATAAGGCTTCTGAAATGCAAACTAAAGTTCATGTAAACACAAGAAAGATATAATTAAAAGCTGGATTCTTAGCTGCACAGAGCTCACGCTTCCCTCTTTTCTGTGGAAGGTTATGGAGGCTTGAAGAACATCAGATCGCTTTCTTTGTTGTTGTTTTTTTAATTTAAAGCGTGCTAGACAAAAATAACCTTTGCTGGTGAAAGACAGCTGTGATTAATTCAAGACTGGGAAAACAAAGCACAAGGGGAAAAAAAATCCCTTGTTCCTAAAAATCTGGCTTTTTCCGATCCTATCTTATTGGCTGTTTTCATTAAAGGGTCATGGTGCTTTAAAAATTATTTGGATTTGAGCATTTAACAGTAAGAATGGAAAGCCTCGGTTTGAACAAGCATGAGGAGTTGAAAACAACAATCTCCCCACCCCTCCTTCCCAGCCCAGCAGTTAGGGTCCATCAGCTGTAACTGCAAAGAGATAAACGTATGCTGAATGGATGCATATGACTTTGTCCCCACCGCACTCCCACCCCCCCACCCCCCCGCTTCTGTAAATGCCCTTCAAGGGTTTCTGTGTCAAGGATTCTAGTGGTGACACCATCAGACACAAGATTTGCTACAATTAACTGAGGTGCTTTAAGGTAAGAAACGAGAACAGCAAACACTCAGCATTAAAGGAGAAGAAATAAATAGAAACCCCCATTTATTTCAATTACATTTTGCAGCCAGCCCTATGAACATACATGGCAAGTGGGATATATCTATCTAGCCCTCATTATTAGCCATTTGCAGACTTCATGCTTTTGGCTCCATTTGGCGCTGTCATTAATTAGGCAGTATTAACCTTAGAATGCGTTAGAGCTTGCCTATTGAAATAACTTTGGACACGCTTTTTTCTCTCTCCCTCCCTTTGACTTGCAAGTGCTTATAGCTTGTTATTGAAAAACTGACAGTATTTCTTTGACTAGCCGGCAGCAGACGTGAACCATCCTTCCAGTGGTAGCTACAACCCATGAAAGAGTCATCTTCATTACAGATTGCTCAGCATGGGATCACAGCCGAGCGTCTTTGGCTGGCCACGTCAGGTAGGGCCTTGGATTGGTATCTTAGAAATGATGGTGCTTTTCAGAATGAGGTAGCAATGTGCCGCACATGGAAAAGTGGATGAGATTTCAGCCAGAATCAGGCAAATGAAGGCTCTGGCTTTGTGATAACCAAATTTGTTTAAAATATGAAATGTTTTCTGTCCTGTTGAAAATAACTCTTAAACATGTGTGTGTGTGTGTGTGTATGTGTGTATATATATATACACACACATATGCAAACACACACATACACAATCATGCATGACATAATTTGTAAAATGTATATTTTACTGCTGATGCTAAGTAGCAGAGAAAGTAGAATTGCAGAGGTAGCTGCTTGTAAACAACTTCCAGCCCACAAATGGTATGTTATCATTCCTATGAAGGTTTCCATGGGTGTCAGGAGGGGACAAAGTCTTTTTTTTTACCTACAGATTACCTAAATAAATTTGGAAGAACACGATATAATATAAATAATCACCAAATATGAACTAGGCCTTTAGATCAGATTCCATAAATACCGACAGAGCCGGTGCATTGGGAGTAGAAAATGAAAGATGGTGACATTGTGGTCAACTGGATAATCCAGTTCCTCTCTAAAGATAACAATATTCGTTACTCAACTGCCTTCCATTATTTCCATGTAGCTGAGGCAAGTTCACTGCTGTCAAAATATTTCGACTTTCAAGAAAATCCTCAATTATAAGTTTTATTAGAACATTCCTATTTTTGAAATCTGACTGTATTAGTTTGCTAGGACTGCCATGACAAAGGACCATAGACTTGGGTATACTAAAATACAGAAATCTATTTTTTCACAATTCTTAAGGCTAGAAGTTTGAGATCAAGGTATCAGCAGTGTTGATTTCTTCTGAGGCCTCTCTCGTTGGTTTTGCAAATGCTTCTCCCTGTGTTTTCTTCACAGAGTCATTCAGTGTCTGTGTACTCATGTTCTCTTCTCAAAGGATGCCAGTCACATTGGATTAAGGCCCACCATAATGACTTCATTTTAACTTAATTATCTCTTTGAAGACCCTATCTCCAAATACAGTCACATTCTGAGGTTCAGAGGGTTAGGCCTTCAATATATGATTTTCGTGGAGGACACAATTCAGCCTAAAACACCAGTGGAGGTCCACACACAAGTTTACTGTAAGATGAATCCTGACAATTATACAATGCTTACGATGTAAAAGCGACTTATTTATGGGCCATTTTAACTTAACTTACTTAATTCTCACAGTAACCCCATAAGGTAGACAATACTATGATCTCTCTTTTATAGATGAGACATGAAGGGAGAGAGACTAATTCACTCATGCAGTATCTGGTAGAGATAGAATTAAAATTCAAGCAGTATCTGATGTTTCTGCTTGGACAGGACAGAGCTGTCGTCATGAGAAAATGCCCTACTTGGACCCAGGAACTGTAAAGGAGAAGCACCTAACTGATGAAAGAGTCGGGACTCCGGGGTGGCTCAGTGGGTAAGCGTCTGCCTTCGGCCCAGGGTGTGATGTGATCCTGAGGTCCCGGGATCGTGTCCCGCATCGGGCTCCCTGCATGGAGCCTGCTTCTCCCTCTGCCTGTGTCTCCCTCTCTATCTCTCTGTGTCTCTCATAATAAATAAAAAATAAAATAAAAAGAGTCTTGTAACCCCTAGAAACACAAATAAAATAAAATAAAATAAAATAAAATAAAATAAAATAAAATACAAAAAAAACCCCACAGAAAAACAAAAAAGCCCAAAAAACAAACAAACAAACAAACAAACAAACAAAAAAACATAAATCATCCTCCTAAGAACTGGCTTCTATAAATGTCGTATGGATGCGTACCTATTTTTATACCAATGGGTCTTGCCAGGTCTTTCTGTTGCACCAACTGGATTTGAAATAACAAAGCAGTCTTTATCATCTAGAGAAGGTCCAGAGACTGAAGGAAAGCAATGTTTGATTAACTTAGCACTCTAGTGCAAAATAGATCAGCATGAGTCTCTGGGGATCTGGGATAATCACCAAGACAAAGTTGGAAAACTTCTGGAAACACTATAATTTGTGTTTGTTTTGGCCACTGTTGCTGCTTACCACTTCAGCCACCATTAGCGTGAAAAGTGAAACTGAAAAAAGTCTCGGCCTATTTATTTTCCAGATTTCTAAAGAAAGAATAACTTGGAGATCACATCGTATTTGGAAGTTACTCTTAGGAGACCAGGACCATAAGACTCATAGGTAGCCCTAAGGAGTAAAACTCTGCCCAGGAGCTTTACATAAAACTCAGAATTCTGTAAGAAAGAAGTTGGGGTTTTAGTATTGGTAGCTGAGGCTCAACCAGATGAAGAAACCTTTGGGCATCTTCCTATTTGTTCTCTCTCTCTCTCTCTATCTCATAGGGTAAAGCAATAGAAAAAAAATTTTTTTTTCACATTTTCTCTTCCTGTTCCAATGAAATGAAGCAGTTTCTCCACAGGACTCATTATGCCTAGTTAACTGATTTTCCTAACCGGGCATTTTGGAAAAACAATTGAGCTCTGTGAACTTCTGGATGTTTTTCTCACTGCAGACTTGAGAGGCACACACCCACTGATTTTTGTATTTTTAGGCTATGTTATTTGAACACTGATTAAAGCAATTTTTTTTCATGCCTTCATATAATTTTCTTCCCTGAGTCATTTTTCTTCACTTCTCCTATACTTGCATTGAGACCTAACAGGTTGAAACTGCAATTCTATGTGGAGCATCTGAAACTTAGCAGTGTGAGGCTATATGTAAAAATCGTTCATTATCACAGGTCCAAACTGGAGCACCCTAATGGTGATGCATAGCAACTTAGAGCAAGCTTTCTTCTCCTTACTGTGAGAAAAGGCATTCAGTCTTTTCTGCCAAACAGTTATTTGATCATCCAAATCAGCATTTGCTCTAACTTGGCTGAAATCATGTCAGAGACTGAAGAGGAAGAGGCCTGAGGAAGGTGGGAGGGAACAAGTGAGACAGTTTTGGTTTGGCATAGTAACCTAAGATACAGAGGTGTTTTCTAACTGCATTTCTTCCCCTCAAATGCTCTTTGAAACAAAGTGCCCTAAAAAATAAAAACAAAAACAAAAACAAAAAACAAGCTGTGTTTACTAGCTCTTAATATATTGGAATTTGCATGGGTGTTCTCCTAGTCTGTTATTTGTCAGTACCACAATTTGGTCACAAGGTAACAAATTAACTCTAGGTTTTGGAACAAGGTTGATGTTGAAACATCTTAGCTACCTGCTTACAAGTTTTCAAAACCCAATAGCTATGCACCCAGGTAAGTAGCTGAAAAGCAGATTCATGGATGTATATGTGTGTAAAGACTAGAAATGTATTATTATATTATTATAATATCATTTGGTCACTTCTGGGTAGCAGGATTATAAGTAATTTTTCCTTTAATCTATGTTCATTTCTTATTCTCAAGCAGTAGATAACAGATGTGAAATGTAGATGACGTCCAGATCTGTATTTTCAGCCTCAACATCTTTACCTCTTAGCTGTTTCCATCTCTCATCTAGCTATCCTAACCTGGAAAACTCAAAAGATTCTAAGCTGAACTCTTTATAGGATCCAAAGATTCCTGTTTCCCTTATTTCTGTTCATACAACCATATTTCTTTCAGCTACTCAGATCTATAGGCTGGTGAATCTGAAGTCACTGTTGGTTTCTGGTCTCTTGCCTCTCATAAGTGATCAGTCAAGTCTAGGGGGTAGTATCACTGCAGGATCTATACATTACAGTCTTTCCTTGTATTATCTGCAGGACTAATACCCCTATTCTTTGTCATTTCTTACCTAACTCCCATGTGAGAGATCAATTAGCCAACTGGCTCTATATTTTTAAAATATATTTTCCCTCTCAAGTTATGATATCTGTAAAGAGTTTTACAAATAGCTCTGTCATAACCTCAGTAGGGGGTAATTAAACATATTATATAAAGTATTTTTCTTAGATGTGCTAAATAATGATGAGTAGTGCTCCCAATCTGTAATTTTTTTTTTTGAAAATTATAGACATTTTGAGCAGTAATCTTCATCCAGGATAATTAATTCTATATAAAATTTAATTCCAATTAGTTCTAGTGCGCTGTATCTGGCATTCTAAGATTTTTTTTGATTTCACAGTTTTTTACTAAAACTTCCATTAAGATAGTTGAACAAAAGATTAAAGGAAGTTCATCCATACAAAGTTAGTAATAGTAAAGTCATTGAAATTACTTTAATTTTCAGTGGGTTTGATAAAGGAAGATGAATTTATTGAGAATCAACGACAGACATAAAATGGATTATGACATGGCAAACACAGTCCACATGAATTGTTACAGCCATCTTGGTAGAAGAGTATCTGATCCATATAAGTTTTATTTATGAAAATCTGAGTCAAATCATACATTGCCTTTTCTATCCTAAGGAGCTAGTAACAAGGGATTCTTTTTAAGTATTTTATATTTGTCACACTGAAAACCTTCTTAATTAAGAAAAAATTTAAATCATTGAATTTTTCAGAAATTCAAAGTTTATATAATAATCAAATACAGCAGATATTCTGGTAACTTCCTATGTCTCTAGAGGCTATTAAGCAGGCAAGAAGAAATATAACCTCCCTGTGGGATACACTTCCAACTTTCTCAAGGAAAATATCAAAGGAACATGTATCTATTTTCCTGCCTCAGAATCTGCTGACATCATCTGAATACAATGAAACCACAAAAGGCAGATCTTTTTCCACCCTGATTAAAACTTAGCTAAAAGGAGACTGTAATTACTGAATTCCATCTTACCTTAAATTTCCCACACTTTGCATTCAAAATTTAAACATAAATATATTTACAAAACCAGTGAACTGTTCAAATGCAACTTATTTCTCCTTCTCTCTCTCTCTCTCTCTCCCTCAAACATAAAAACAAAAATCTTTAGAATTCTTCAAAATTCAATCTGGTAATGATAATTGGGTTAAGATCACATTTAGAACAATCTTTTATTGAGAAATGTTTCCTATTTCTCTTTGACAATGCAGAAGTCCAAAATGGATAAATAAAACAAGTTGGAGAAAAAGAAAAAAAGCAACTCCACAAAACATGCTTGCGGCTTTTGAGAAAATTGCCTTGGGGTTCTTATTTATTTATTAAGATTAAAAAAAATGGTAGGAAACTCTAATTGATGATTTGCTTTTCAGGATATGAGTGAATTCTGACCAGACTACTTTCCATTAACTGATATTTCAAGTTTCACTTCTAAGGGATGCTGATAACCAAGCTTTCTATTTTCAGAAATGTTTTCTCACAGCAACCTACCTTTAAAATTTATGGAGATCTTGGCTGTGTGCAAATAGTTCTTTCTATGTGTTAACTCTGCAAATTACTGCTTGGCAGCTATGTTTTTTTTACTGTCATACTTACATGTAATAGAAGTAGAAGTCCATGGACATCTAGGATTAGAGGTATCTCAACCTATGTGGAGGCATCTCACTTATTCCCTCATATCTAAGGGTAACTGGTATGGATTCTAGAGGCTAGTAAAGCAGCTTAAACATTAGTTTTCTACTTTAGCTACTTATTCGAAAAGGTGCTAGAAATAATCAGGAGCAAGATCTTAGAAGGAAAAGGGATAATAAAGCCTCTAATGGTTTCAAACATAAGTAGTGCCAATATTGTGTGTGTGTGTACAGAAAATTTATATTTTAAAATCATGCATATGGAAAAGCATCCATACTCTATATTCACTATATGGTGTTAATTTGTATTATGCATTTGAGAAACTAAAGTACATACAGTGCTTCGGGCTCAAAGGAATTCTGATTATTAGTGATTCTAAGGGTTGTTCATAATAGTCAACACTGAATGGAAAGAAAAAGAAACCTTATTTCTTATTGGCTCTTCTGTTTTACATTTGCTTTTGAATTCGAATTCCAGTTCCCTAAAGAAATGAGATGTGTCAAGTAGTACTTTAAACACAGCCTCTTAAAAACATAGGGAATGATTATTTCAGCAAGTTTTACTTTTCAGCAGCAACATATGCAGTGGCAGCTGTGTATCGGAGCTTGGAGACCAGGGATCCTTTGGAACCCAATAAGGAAACTGTGACTTGCATGCAAAGTGCAAAGGAATCGCTTTTGCCTCATTCTGAATTATGCTGAGACTTCAGGAGGATAAAAGAGACAAACATATTGCAGTTTCAATCTGATGATCTTCTACAGAAAGCTAAGCAAATTAAGATGAAATTAATTATATGAAACTATCCCCCACCCCCACTTCCTGTGAGTATATTGCAGCAGGCAGTATGTAGTATCTAGTTATGTTTCTTGCTCATTAAATAGTATCATTTTCATTGTGTCTTCTCAACATTATCAAAAAAGTCAAGGCCACGGTGAAAGATCAAGGGGAAAATTTATTCTTCAGGTGTTGACTGTGTTCTGAAGTCACTCAAGCATTGCTCCATAGCTCTGTGGCAGCCTCAGAACATTCTATTCAATTACAGGCTGCAGCCATGGGGGATCATGTTTTAATCTGTGTATAAACAAAGGGATAAAATAAAAACAGCACACTTACAAATTCTAAAGATGCTGCTTTTATAGTCTGATATCAGGAATTATTGCAATCATATTACTTGCTTATGGGGAGGAATAGGGCAAACATGCATGTAAGGCCCTCAGGCATCCTCCATTAGAAATGACATACAATTAACATGAAAATAACCACCCTGTAGTAGCAAAAGGAAGATCTATGAATATCATAATCTATGAATATCATATAGTCATGTAGTTAATGTTAACTTTCATGTATTAAAAGATGCACATTTGCATATTATTGCCTTTCTTCCTGTTGCCTGAAAAGAGAAAAGGAATCAGAAAAGGTGAGTTCCACTTTTAACGCACGGTCTAATCCCATTTTAGGTAGGCTTCTGGAATCTGAAAGAGATTCCCATAATTCTGCATGGCTGGTTTTTTTCAAAAATGAAAATTGCTTTGGGGAGAGAAGTTTGCCACAGTGTGCTAGCATCTAGACACAAACAAGAGCCCATAAAAATCCCCTCACAATTCTAATGACTTGTGGTAACCCACCTGCCAGCCACCTGAACCATTTAGCACACCTCAATAAAAACTGTATTACTCTAACATTAAATGTGATTAAGGCTTTATGCTGGCATTTAATTAAAGCTCTCTGCATTTTGTTGCCATTGCATCTCCCGTGAGCATCAGTGTTGCATGTTTTTAAAAGAATAACATACTAATTTAAGATATCCAGGAAACAACACTAGAAATGGTATAACATAGCCTATAAAAGATTTTTTTTTCACATTTGTTAGGACAAAAACAAATCTTTTACTGGCCTCTATTTCCTTGCACTTTACCAAATGAAGGAGAATTCTCCATCAGAAGATGCTCCAGTCTGCAGTGCTGGCATACTCGTGTTTGACCGTAGACGATTGAGAAGCTGATTTTTGCATGACCTTTTTATCCCTCCACCAGGAATGCTATATTAATTTAAATTCTCATGAGAAAAAAAAAAGTCTATATAACAAGGTAGATGCATGATTGGATGACCTTCCTCTCACTGCCCCCCTGGACAGGTCAAAAGCGGTAGTAATTCCTGTTACTGTGAAACAATCAATCAACCAGTTCCTTTAGAGTAGGACCACTGTGACTGAACTTCTATCTCTAACAGAGAAGTGAGAATGCCTTCATGTTTGGCAGACACCTCATCAATGCTGAAATCAACAACTAGACAGATTGGAAGACATCAGCCATGCTGGGTGCAACCTTCCTACCTTTAGTACCCATCATCTTGACTAGAAGAACACAGGTGTGCTGGGCTTGGGTCTCACCTCGGGTCTGTCAGACCAATTAGCTGGACAATGTTTGTGGAAGTCTAACAGGCAAGAAAATGAGATCAATGCATGTCAATAATTCATTGTGAAATGATCTCAGCCCTCACCGAGGCTTGCATTTGGTCCCTCCCAAACTGTAGGGAATGGAACACGTGGGGGAGATTGTCCAGAGATACGTTTTGATATTCTGAGGCTAAGAACTTAGGGGATGTACTTCAAATGACTGTATG
The DNA here is from genome assembly GCF_018345385.1 of Vulpes lagopus. Lineage (NCBI taxonomy): Eukaryota > Metazoa > Chordata > Mammalia > Carnivora > Canidae > Vulpes > Vulpes lagopus. The sequence continues at coordinate 117,363,595 of NC_054830.1, read as the reverse complement.
GAAAAAAAGGAAACTATTCAATTCTGTTCGCGGTATATATAATTGGAAAACATTTCATCTCAGTATCTATTTCTCTTATATATATGTGTATGAGATAATGCTAATATCTATAGTTGATACATAATATGAATGACATAAATTAGTATAGGCATAAATGAATACTAATGCCTAGGCTGGATAGAGAAAATGAGTGATTTGACTTGCTTTATTGATTGGTTTACAAATTATGTTTACTGTCATATAGAAATTGTGGCTGCCTTGAACACAGCTAGTTAATTTGCTACATTAATCTGATAGCAACAGAGCTTAATTTCTCTGAGGCCTATCCAAAGTAAATATGCCTGGATTCTCCACCACTGGTAGTTCGAAAATGTTTCCACTTCAGCAAAACTATTAACATCTACTGCCCTAAAACATCATAATTATTGCAATAACCCCCAACCAGGACATTTAATTAGTATTTCCAGGTAGAGGAGGGTATAACTTTAAGTATAACTTAAACTTTTCAGCATGGCTTCAGAATCTCAAAAATCACTGCTTAAAGAAAACCTGTAATTCAAAAGTACCTATTCAAGATCTTGCTATAAATAAAGTTTCTATATCTGTCTTATCAGCAGATGGAGTTAGGGGAGAGGCATGTGGCTGGGGAAGGATGGTATAAAACTGACTCAAGTATATAAAAGACCACTTTTATGAGAAGTTGGAGATAGCCTCTGAAAAATCTTTACTTATAAGCAATCTGCAACCTTTGCCCTTCCTGTTGAAAACCTCTGTCGTGTATACACCACAAAAGAAATACTCTCATCAAAAACCCAAACCCTTGAGCTTTGCTCTGTAAGTACAGAAAATGCAATCCGACTTCTTTTGGTTGACGTATTGATAAAAATTGGGAAGTAAACCTTCCGTGAACTTGTAATTAGTTTACCATGCAAAGTGTTGACAAAAGCTTTAGTTCAACACCCTGGATTTCCCCCCTGCTTGGCTGAATGAGAACAGTTCCTAGTGGCAATCATGCTGGGTCATGAAACTAATTGTGCTTTGTGAGGGTGAAAATTCTCCGTTTCCGAGCCGGGGACACTGCTGCATGACAGATGAACGTTAGAAATGTGGTAAGCTGTGCTCTTTCATCTCTGTCACTGGATATTTATTCTGACTCGGCTTCTAAATTATTCATTTTCTTTAAGCAATCAATATTAATAATCTGATTTGCTCCCTGGCATTTTTAGTCACACTTCTGTTTAACTGACTGTAAATAAAGGTCACTTGGAGGCTTCCTGCTGCTGTTCGGAAGGTCCTTGCCTAATTAATTCCCAACACTTTTTTCCCTATGACTGTGATTAGCAGTTGCAATCAAGTTAGGCAATTAGCTGCCTCCTTGCACTGTGATTTGCTCAGTGCAGCCCCCAAGATGAAGCTCCATTTGGTCATTCCGTCATTACTCTCAAAAGAAACCTGAGTAGGGAGGATTTATTTTTCACTTCAAGGTTTACAAATTTGCAGATAATTATACAGGAGATTATCAAGCCCATCTGCCAGCTGCTTTAGTAATCTCCTTGGTTAGGGTCCTCAAATCCTGAGTACCTTGGGAGCAGCATAACTGGCTGATACTCTGCAACCGGAAAGGTTGGGGTTCCAATCCAGGCTCGCCCACCGATGAGTTCTTCGATCTTGAGCAAGTTATTTACTCTCTTGGTCAGTGAAGGGTAGTACTTCCTCAGGGTTTGTAGTGAGAATTCAAGAACACTAAATTCATGAATGGATGCTACAGATGTCTATTAAGAAATGGAAGAGTTCTAGGTGAACAGTTTTGAATAAAGTAAGTATGTGGTGGGCAAAAAGAATGGATATATAAACAAACAAGCAAATCCATAAATGTTCACAAGTCAAAGAACAGGATGCTACGAGAGAGAGGCTTTCACTTTAAATTAGGTGGTCCAAGAAAGCCTTCCCATGAAGGATATTACATTTCATGTGTTCCAGGAGCCAAAAGTGAGCTTGGATGTCAATAGTACAGCTTGGTGAGTAGAAGGCATTGTAGGAGATGAAGTTGAGGTGGTACCTTTGGCCAGTTTGCTCATGTGTGGTGAACAGGATAGCAGCGTGGTTAAGTGACTGGGTTCAAATCCCAAATGTGCTACTTATTAAATACATGACACTGATCAAACCACTTAACCTCTTTATGCCTTTTTTTTCTACCTCATTGGATTGTTGAAGGCATTAAATGTGATAATTACACATAAAGCATTCAAACAAATGCTTGAAAATAGTAAGTACCCACTAATGTTGAATATTATCACTGGATGCTGATAATGAGTCTGGATTTTATTAAGTATGGTGAGAAGGCTCAGCAGTGTTTGAAAATACTTTTAAAAGTCAGGAAGACTGGGGCAACTGGGTGGCTCAGTGGTTGATCATCTGCCTTTGGCTTAGGGCATGATGCCAGGGTCCTGGGATGGAGTCCTGCATCAGGCTCCTCACAGGGAGCCTGCTTCTCCCTCTGCCTATTTCTCTGCCTCTCTCTCTACTTCTCTCATGAATAAATTAATTAAAAAATCTTTAAAAAAATTATAAAAGTCAGGAAGACTACAGTGTGAACACAAGATTGTAAGGGAAAAAAGTAAAAACAAGGATTCTGATTGAAACGCTACTTCAGAAGTTCAAATTCTTGATCAAAGTCAACAAAAGTGGATATGATTTGAAAAGAGAGAAAGCAAAGTCTCCAATATACAGTAGGAGCTCAATAAATATTACTTATCATGACTCTGATCACTTACTAGTCCAATGATTGCCCTTTTATATACCTGCACCAGGTGATGATGGGTACTTCCTTAACACACAAGTATAATCACTCATCTAAATTATTAGGTTTAGATGAATTAGTTTTCGGTGATCTTCATAGTGTCAAATATAGAACCACAAATGTGTTGTATATTATTCATTTTGAACAGCTTTCTTTTTTTCTTTTTTTTTAAAGATTTATTTATTTATTTATGAGAGAGAGAGAGAGAGAGAGGCAGAGACACAGGAGGAGGGAGAAGCAGGCTCCATCCCGGGACTCCAGGATCGTGCCCTGGGCCAAAGGCAGGCACCAAACCGCTGAGCCACCCAGGGATCCCTGAACAGCTTTCTAAAACTATGCTGGGAGGTAGCCTAAGAGGAATCTCTAATGTGTTATACCAGCTTCTGGCTGGCAATGAGGCAGATCAACACTAGCAGAGCTGGAAGTGGGTGAGAGTTGGGGAGGTGTCAGGAGGTCTCAAGCAGTGAGGGATGGTGATCCAGGTCACGAATGGGGCAGGACACATGATGGTTGGGGGCAGGTAAGGCCCAGAAACTAGGAGGATAGCAAGATGAGGAGTAACCAAGTCAAAGCAGTTAAGAGGGAGGACTCATTAATTAATTTATGCATCCACTCAACAATTATATATCAAATGCTTGCTATATATTTACTTTTGTAGGAGCTGGGGCTTCAAAAAAGAGACAAAAATCTGTGGTCTCATTCAGCTTACATTCCAGAATGGGAAAGTAGATTAATGGATGATAAATCAGTAAAGAACTATATTAGAAGATAAGGAAAATACAGAAAAATAAAGGAGGAATGGAGTACTCGTTGATAGCTTTTATATCACCTGGTGAAATAGAAGGTACTAGAAGGTTCTGAGCAGAGGAGTGAGGTGATTTGTCTTTTAAAAGGATCCCTCTCAGGATGCCTGGGTAGCTCAGCAGTGGAGCCTCTGCCTTCTGCTTAGAGAGTTATCCCGGGTCCTGGGATTGAGTTCTACATCGGGCTCTCCACAGGGAACCTGCTTCTCCCTCTGCCTATGTCTCTGCCTCTCTCAGTGTGTCTCTCATGAATGAATGAATGAATGAATGAATGAATGATGAATGAATGAATAAAATAAAAAAAAATAAAAGGTTCCCTCTGGCTCACAATAAAATGTATGGGGCACAGGAGATCAGTTAGGGGGCTACTGCAAAACTTCAGATGAGAGATGCTGGTGACTTGAACAGGAATGGCACAGTACAGGAGCTGAGAGCAAGCTGGAGTCTGGATATAGGTTGCAGGTAAAGCCAATTGGATTTAGTTCTGAGCTAAATGTGATATGTGAGAGAAGGAAGCAAGTGCCCAGTAGTGTGCTACAGCCAGCTGACAGCAGCCTAGGAGAGGTGACTGTGCAATCATTTCTTCCCTCTGCCCAGTGGTCACAATGGTCACATTAAAGCCAGCTGCAATGACAGCATTTACAACATGGAACTCAAAAAAACTCAACAAATACAAATAGATAGCTACACACCTACGCACATTTACATATATAAGCACATATTTCATTAATACACACACAAACATATTTATACACACATATACACACAAATACATTTTTTTCCCTGAAGAGTTGATTGTGAAACATTTACCAGCACCACACTGGATGATATACAAATGACTCTGAAGGTTTTGGCCTGAGCAATTGGAAGCTGGAGTTGCTATCAACTGAGACGGGTGGACCATATTTATGTGAGGAATATCTGCAGTTAAAATTTGGATGTCATAAGGGAATGGAGATCTGACTTTAGGAATCAGCAGCATATACATGGGATTTAAGGTCCTTGGCCTGGATGAGATGCCCTGAAGGAGGTGGCAACCCAGGGGGAAGCGCAAGCACTGGTCTCTGGAGCACATAGACATTAAGAGATAGCAGATGAGGAGAGGCTCGTAAAAGACAATGAGATGTGGGTGACTATGAGGGATACATGGTTTCAAAGTGTGCGAATCTGATTATTCAGAACAAAATCATACTTCGTGTCATCATCTTTTACAATCCCTGCTGGGCCTGAGCAGGAACGTATACTTTGGGGGTTGAGGGTGTTTTTGAAGGAGTGGTCTTGGTCGACAGAAAGCACGGGAGACAATCATACCCTGATAGAGATACATACATCCACAGGCTGGCCCCAGTAGTAAAAGGAGCAACTGTAAGAAATGAGAGTCTCTGGAAAGCACTTACTTCTTTTAGGAGGGTTTACAAATTATCAGAAGCAATTTCAAGACAAAGCAAATTCTTTTTGGTGAAATATTCTCTCCAAAGTGTTTCAATGGGCATGCCCAAGGAAACTACACTTTTCTAAGGAAATCCTATCATTAAGCAGCTGAAGGAGGAGCCCATTTTTACCACTGGCTTCCTCTCTTCCTGACAGCTGCAAGCCAAAGCAAGTGTGCCCCTGCCTGAGCAGATTTCCTTTTGCCTTTCTGTTCTGTTGAGCTTGTTCATTTAATCTCACAGGGGATCTGACAGCTTTCTCCAGCTCCTAAAGCATTTCTTTAGCACTCATTGAAAAGCACACGGAGAGAGAAGAACGATGGTGATGGCGGCTCACATGCAGAGACCTGCTATGGGCTACGTGAGCAAAGTCGGCCTGTTTCCCAAGTGTCTAATGCTCAGAATTAGGACTAGAAGTAACAATCCCAGCACTCTGTCTTTATGACAGCTCAACTAATGAATGCAAATGTTCAGCATAACCCATTTACTGGACAGTGGATGATTCATATCATCGGGATGTGTTATAGAAAATGTCAAGTGCTTTTAATTTATGGACTGCATCTACAGTTCATGTGGCTATGTTCGCTTCTTCTTGACATACTGAACAGGTGATAGGTATCTTCCGTAGTATATACTTTGCAGATGGGAAAGACAACTTGACAATCTACACAATTTTGCCATCAGATAAGCTCATTTTTGTGCTCACTAGATAATCAAAAGATTCTGTTCACCCAAATGGACATTTTCTCTAGTGGCAATGCAAGGCGGAAGACTTGATAGAGAAGTTACTTCCACAGAGGACTCTGCAACTTAGAGAATTCATCACCACTTCCTCACAAAGGCTGTCTGCAGAACTCATCCCCAAGGGGCTCCTCCTCTTCTGTCCTAATAGTCCCAGTCACTGACTGCTCAAATCTGGCCCCTCCCGCCTCTCCTGCTAGCAGGGATATGCCAAGGACTCGCTCCTCCCTCTGTATTCGTGAAACCTAAAGCAATCCTGATGACCACAGGGCAATAAAAGGCTAACTGAGATTCTAGATTGTGGGACTAACAGAAGTTCATTGTCCTATAGAATTTTCTATGAGGAAAAAAATGCTCCATTTGCACTGCCTAACACGATAGCCACTAGGAACATGTGACTATTGGGCAATTGAAATGTGCATAGTCAATGTGGGGATGTGAATTTTTTCTTTTATTTCATTATGATTAATTTAAAATTTTAATCACCACCTGTGCCTTGTGGTTAGCCTACCGGGCAACCAAATAGATGCAAAGTCTCCCAGGCCTCTGTCCTGAGTCTGAAAAGTCAGTTTCAGTACTTAATGGAAAATTTCAGGACTGAGGTATTCCCTAAAAAGCCCCTCAGACAAGGCTGGTTTGAGAGAGAAATTTGTGGTCCTAGCAGCTGGGCCCTAAGGACTTTGTGCTCACTCCATCTCTAAGGTGTCAGACCATTTACGTATCATAGTTGTCTCAATATTAGGTATTTAAGACTTGAGGTTACATGACTCCAGGGATCTGTATTCTTGTCTTCTTTTAGGCCAGTCCACCTCCTGGGGCACAATTCTGTAAAATGTGAATGAATGATACCCTCTGGAATCATGCAACCTTGGTGTTACACAAAACATCTGACAAAATTTTCTAGACTCAAGAGAAAGTAATCTCCTGCTTTTTTGGGAGTCTCCTGTTGTCTCATGTAGTCATCAGTGAGGGAAGGGGAAACAGTGCTAGAGGGAGAGTAAGGGTGGGGGATCTGACCTGGATTTTGGATGTCCCTTTCTAGGCACCTTCTATGCATACTCCCTGTCTCTCAAGAGAAGACAGAAAAGCCAGGTGTAACCGCCATGTGACTCAGATCTTTTAAACCAGCTCCTCTCCTTGCTGAGATAGCCTTGGTCCATGAGCTTACAGAAAAGTACATGCCTGGTTCCCTAGTCCCACCTTTTCCATTTATGATGTAACTCAGGTTCTCTGGACTTCAAGTTGACAGAACCAAATAAAATCATAGATATACAATATCATTAAGTATGTTATTAAGAGCAGAAAAAAAGCCTTCTAGGGTCATAGGCTGTCTTACTCTGTTTAGGAGCTGAAGTTTGCTTTGGTATGTCCATGATATAAGATCTAGGGCAGGATGGAGAGAATGAAATAAAGCCACGGTGAACTATCCTGCCCCTACTCTCTCCATGCTTTTGGCCTAGAGACCAGCACTGATTTATCAGATGGCTTTTATGTCTCCTTTCACTACAGTTTTCATGGGGACTATTTTACCTCCTTTGCCTTCTTCTGTCAACCTCTTCAAAATCTTTTCCTGCAGCTGTTCCACCTGGTCCCTCAACTACTTCAACTACTTTGACTCAGATGACATGGAAGTGGTTGAGGATGAGGACTCATTTGGTGACATTGGCTACTTAGGCTTGAATGTGCTCAGTAGAGGATGAATCCTTGGCACAAGGTACAGGATTCACCCGTGGAGCATGAGTTGTAGATATCCCTGAACGAGATCTGCTGCCCAGTCAATGCAGATCACAATGTCATATCCCCACTCTGATGATTAAACTTTTTGTATTAAGGATGAAGTCTGCACATTATCATCAAGCATGGCTGAACAGAAGTCACATAAGTCTCCTTCTCCAGGAAGGGCAATGCCATGCCTGAGGACATTCATGCAGATATTTTCCCTGTGCTCCAGAAGAAGTCCATGCATGCTTTTGCCAAGATGGCACCAATGTGCTCTATAGTGCCCTGATCATACCCAAGGAGATGGGGTTTGAATCAGGGTTTGTGTGTGTCTATAGAGAAAAGAGGGATGATGCAGATTATGAGAACACTACTATTCCTTCCCACAACCTGATCCATTCTTTCTTCTTTCCATCCTTTTGCTTCTTTTCCCACTTACTCTACATCTAGCCTCTTCCTTACTGTTTGCCCTATTTTTTCCCCAGGCACTATGTGTCTTTACCATGAACATTTGCAATTGTGATGGCCAAGAGAGTCTTGTGCTCTGCAATGATATATCATCAAAGCAGGCCTAATGAAGATCCTCTGTAGAGAGGCTTCCCATCATCAAGGTACCATCTCAGTGAGAAGAAATAATCATCTCATCCAGTTATTTCCCAGAAAGATTGATGCAACAGATCTCTAAGCAGTATCTACCCTGTTCCTAGGCTCTACCCTGTCTGGCTTAGTGTCCATCAAAGCAATGCCCCACCTCCAGCACATATTTAACCAAACCAATGCTTACCTTATTCTATGACTACTGGCCACTTATGCTATTATAAGTATAAAAAATTACTATTTGTGGGAGAATGTTTCTGTCCATGATTCTCTTTAGGGCTGGGATATTATGGAATGAGATCACCAAGGATCAATTATCATGGCCCTAGATTTCAATGTAGTTGCCATCGAGTAGCCAGAGAATAAGTTGCATACTACTTGAAGATGTAGTCCAAGCCAGGAAATAGCATGTTCTCCTTCCCCTCCCGTCTTTGATAAAATCTTTTTTCTGCTCCTTTTTCCCCTTAGGCTCCCCCTATCCAGAAAAAGGAAAAGGAGAGAAAAGGCTTTCTTTTGCCACAAGTACCACCCTGGGTCCATAGTATCCAGCAGTCAGAAGGCCAAGGTACTGCACACATATCCACGCACAGTTACTACACTTATAGAACTGTCTATATCCTTTCTGGGACTGAGATAGCAGGGGAAGGACAGCTTGTGATCCCACTGAGCATAGGTCACTTTCATTTTGTGTTGGGAAGTTGTTAAGCCCACAGAAGCATACCTGAGAGCTCTTCAACTACGCACACACACATTCTGAGCTCTCTACTGCTCTAGAGCATATACAAGGGTGGAAGATGGGCAAGTGATAAACTACCATGTATTTTTATTGAATCTGGGTTAAGAGGTGGGGAGCAGGACCCATCTCCTAGCTTCATTAGGAAGAAAAGGAGCTTTTGGGAGGGAGTGGCTATTCCTCACCATGAGATCCAGGGGTGTGGAGTTTTCTCCACCTTTCTGAACTGATGCCAGTTACCCCCAAACTTCTAGTTTCCCCTTCTATGATATGTAAAGCTACTTGGCTTCTTCCCCTTGCTAGAGTCTGAGTGGGGATTTCTGATCCTGTTATGTTTATGTAACCCCAGATGCCTGCTAGAGCTCTACAGGAGGAGGGGAAAGACTGTTAAGCCAGGTTTTGGGATTAGGTCTTTTATGATTTTCTCATTTTGACAAACCCCTAAATACTTTTTAAATTAAGCTTTTGGTGGTGGGGGAGAAATAACAGTATTATGGGGAAAAAATGAAGTATTTAAGACATATGACATGATCCAGTGCAAACAATTCCATGAAGCACATGACTAGGAAGGAAAAGTCACAAAAACGTAATAGAGTAGGTAAAGTTCCATATTAATGTGGAATTAAATGAATTGTGCATTGTAGGTATCACTGTAACTTGTGCTGTTTGCATAAAATATTCAAATCAACACATTACAATGTTACATCTGGGCATAAAAAAACCATTCATACTGAATCAATCCACTGACACTGACTAGCTCTGACTAGATCTGACTTGATTGGTGATGTATTTATGTGTTAAACTGGAAGCAAGTCTGACATGCACATTGTAATGCAACAATGGCATCTTAAATGAAGCAAATGTTAAAGTGAAATGTCTTAAAACTGATAAAGGTGCATTTAATAGAAATGTAATTCAACATGCTTCAGTTTTTAAGTTTAAATGAAATAAAATTTATAATTCAATTCCTCAGTCACACCAGCCACATTTTAAGTGCTCAGGAACCTCATGCAGCTATTGGTTACCAAACTAAGCAGCACAAGTGGAGAAGAAAGCTTGAAGACTAGGTTGCCTCATGTATCCCCTTCTCTGTGCGAGGGGGTGGTGGTGGACATGGTGGTGAGATGGGAGGGGAAAGATCCCCGAGTTACTCCTATGCTTTCATTCATGATTTCTGATAAGGAGGAGAAAAGAAAAAACATGCTCTTTGGCCTATAAAGGAATGGATGAGCTGGTGTCTTATTCCTTGGATTTCTTTCCTTTTAGGCACTTTCTCATGACTGATATGTTTTGGGGAGTATTCTTAATGAGAAGAGAGGAACTGTTAGTATCATTTGATAAGGCAACAAAAACTAGCTTATCAACAACTAATGGCTGCAAGTCTTAGCAGCTTACTTAAACTCTCTATTTCAGCTTGCTTATATGTTAAATACGCTAAGCACTTGTCTTACCTATTTCCCAGAGCTGTGTAATAATGCTTTTAAACATTAAAGTTGCTCTAATTATTTTGGTAACTATAACGGTAACATTGCACCATGACAGTTTTTATTTCATGGATATCTATCTTACTAGAGACAAAATCCAATTCTTTTTTAAAAGACTTCAACTCAAAAAAAAAAAAAAAAAACCAACTCATTGCATATTTTAAATTAAAAAAATAGGGAAAATTAATATGAGATACTTGAGATAAAGTACATTTTAATATATCAAATTTACTATAGGTCTTTCTTCTTTCTCTTTAAGAAATAATATGTTATTCAAAGAATACAAGTCCCACCAGTATAGCCTGCCATTTAAGAGCACAGACTCTGGAGACAGCTTTGCCACTGCTTTTGATAGTGTGACCTTGGACAAGTTATTAAACTTCTTAGTTTCCTCAACTGAAAAATGAGCATAATAATACAGTCTAATTTATATGGTTATTATGACAATAAAATGCACATTGAATGTTTTTAAGGGCCCATATTAAGTTCTGTATAAATATTGGCTATCCTTATGAGTAGTACAGATGTTTATACAATTGTGTGTGGCCAAGATTTATATAAAAGGTAATAATGTGTTTTTCTCAGTCAACACATCTCTGTGATGCACCCATGTGAATATACTCAAACAGAGTGAATTAATTTGACTTATTTGTACTGTTCCAATGAATGTTGATATCATGGGTTATTCATTTTCTACTGACAGCTATTTTTACTGTTTCTATCTTTTTTGTTATTACACCCAGGTAATGCTTGTACATCTTTCCTGGCATACATGTTCATATCCTATTCATCTTTGTATCACAGGAATTAATGCCATTCCAGACACAGGCAATCTTAATGAGTCACTGTTAGAGTGAACTAGCTTTTCAGGTACTCAGATCTGGGCTCCCTAACATGATGGCAAGCTCCTGGAAGCAAGACTGATGGGCTCGAGGCAGATCCTCAGTAAGTTACCATGGCCCCAGTAGAGTGAGGTGGTGCCTGTGGCTAGTACAGTATATCTCCTGCACATCAGAGGTGAACACAGTGCAGAAGAGGCTTATAGCTACTGTTCCAGGAGCATACAACACTGACAGTCCACTTCAGAGAGACAGCAAGAGAGGAGTTTTTAAAAGAGAACCTGGTAGTGAAACTCATACTCATATGCTATTTATCCTGGCCTTCTTTCATGTAGATTTTGATTCTCCAACTCAAAGAAAGGGATATTACTCAAGCTTTTAGGACAGCTTGGAGTGGTTAAGCCTCAGCACTCGGAAGACAGAGGAAAGCAGGAAAGGAGGAACTCTCTGCAGTTGTCCAGTGACATCCGGCCACATCTCCACGGCTTTGCCTGATTCCACCTGCCTAAAATGCCCTTTCTTCTCCCTCTCCAGCAAACCTCTAAATCTCTACGATGTGATCTCATGAAAGAAGCCTCCCAGCCTGGGTTCAGGGTTCTTCACATGACACTATACTTTTCATATTATGAGCTAAATATGAGACGGATTCTCTCCCTGGATTGATGGACTCACTCATATGGAGCCAATCATCCTACCAAGAATAACTAGAAGAGCTAGATGAAAACCAATCAAATGAAAGAAACCTGTTTGAAGGGACTCCCAAGACAGCAAGGACTTCAAGAGTAAAGGTCTTCATGAGAAGGAAAATTCATAAGGGGGAACATGACATTTTGCGCTGCTTTTCCCTTTGGAACATTTGGAGCATTTGCCAATTTACCGTATTGGTAATAAAACCATACAGAAAAGTGAGTAGATTTATAAAATATAAAAAGTGAGTAGATTATAGAAAGAAAATTCAGGCAACTGATTACCCTAGAGGGGAGGCAGGACATTTTGAGACAGGGCATACAGGTTTGATTTTGTTTGTTCTCTCTTTCTAAAAAAGAAACAGGCAGTATCCTATTTCTTAAACTAGACTGTGGTTACATAGCAAATAAGTTTGTTATTTTTCTTCAAATTTATGTGCACATACAGATACATATTTATATATGTGATATATATATATCACATTATTTTGCATGCACATTTATCGCGAAGAAGAAAAAGGAAAGAAACTCTAAACTAATAGCTCTTATCCACAGAGAACATATTCCAGCCCTCAGCATGATTTTGTATTTCAGCAGTTTCCTCAGAGTTGCTAGAAAACCTGCTCTTCTCATCCATCGCTAGTAACTTCTGTTATTCCCAAATGATAATAAAAATCTCCAGGGCTGGAAGATAAAAAGCTGCTATGCAGAAATAAGAGTATTAAAGAAAGCTGGATGTGTGGCCTCATCCTAGGAGAGATTAAAAAAGAATACAAAGAAGGCAATGTTTAGGTTGGGGGGTAGAAGAAAGTGTGAGAAATCAATCTGTTTACAGACTCAGCCATATATAACAATTCTTATACCTGTATACCTTTGTATATATACACATATAATAATGTGTACATCCGTACTGGATTTGGGGAATGAAGGTCAGAAAGAATGTATAACAAAAGGGTAAAACGAGATTAGGAAAAGGAATGGAGATAGTAGCTGAGTTCCTGAAGAGATAAAGCTTGTGAGTTTCTGAAGCAAAAAGAAGAGGATGGATGAGCAAGAACAGGTTGAGAATAAAATGTAAGAGACGGAAGGAACCAAGGAATCAGTCAAGTTAACATCACTTTAAGTGTGGAAGAACCACAAACAGAGATTTCCATACCCCAGGTTTTATGGTGCTTCCAGATTTCCAAGCAGAGGTTTTCTCCTCATGCCCTGGCGTACAACATCCATAAAGAATGGCCTTGGAAGTAAAGTATTTCCATAAGGCAATTGCCTTATAAGTGAGCACACACCTTTGAAGCCTCTATGCTTCCTTAAACACAATGCAACTTAATACATAATGCTTCAACTAAGAGAATGAGAAACTTCAAGTACAAACACATGGCAGATTTCTGGAAATCAACTTGAGTACAACTGTCAAGAAGGAAGATTGCTTAATCTTAAACAAAAGCCTGGAAAAAGCATACTGTCTAATATTTCAGATATTTATCAGCAATCTCTAGGCAATTCAATTGACACAATAGATATTATTCTCTGGGAAAATACTGTACTAGATCTCAGAAATATAAAAATCATGGGACCCGAATGACTTTTTTTCTTGAAAAAACTGGGGGGAGAGGGGTCTTTGAAGTGAAAACATCCTGGATGATAATATAAGATACAATATTAAAATTAATTTTATGCGAGACAGAAAAGCAATGAGACTTTCTGATCAGTAGTAAAAATACAAGTACCTACAGCATATATAAAGTATCTACATACATAATAAATAAATACATATAAGCACGCATGTGTGTGCAAAGAGGTAGATTTGACATCTAATTTCTAAATAAAGATAGGTCCGCATCAGAAAATCATTCTCATTATATCTATCCCATCAAACCTTCCTGGTATTGCCTATCTGGAGGATTTGTATTACGCATTATCATATATGCATTCTCCTTTTTTCTTAGATACCTTAGGCATGGTCAAAGAACTAGTATTACCTACTAATTCAGTAATTCCTCATTTTGTTAATGATTTCAAGAGGTATTATAAATTTCTTTAGCAATCAGAAACAAAATTAATTACACTTTCTTTAATTTCTAAAAGCATTTAAAATATTTGCTGTATAATTATTTAGGCCAAAAAATAAATAAACTGTGGCATTAAATTATGACAACAAAGCCTACTGCAATTCACTAAACCACCTCCCATACCCACCCAGCAACAATTCCAACAGCTATTTCCAAGATATATCCTGAATCCATGGGATCCATCCACTCCTCTTTATATAGATTGCCACAAGCCTAATCCACACCACATTTTCTCTAGTTGGAGCAAAACCTGCTAATTCAACTTCTTGTTTTTCCTCCTGTTCCAAGAATACAAATTTGAATACTTAATATATTTCATAGAAATTATTTATATTTTATAGTTTTTAAGATATCTTCACAGGGCAGCCCGGGTGGCTCAGCGGTTTAGCCACGCCTTCTGCCCAGGCCGTGATCCTGGAGACCCGGGATCGAGTCACACGTTGGGCTCCCTGCATGGAGCCTGCTTCTCCCTCTGCCTGTGTCTCTGCCTCTGTGTGTGTGTGTGTGTGTGTGTGTGTGTGTGTGTGTCTCATGAATAAATAAATAAAATCTTTAAAAAATATATCTTCACATAGTATTGAGTGATTGCCATAAAGTATTAATCAGATCTTAATATGTCTCTGTTCAGAAATCTGGCTGTTACTCCCTGCATTTAAACAAAGGTCCATGGATGCCTGGGAAGTTCAGTGGTTGAGCATCTGCCCTTGGCTCAGGGTGTGATCCCAAGTCCAGGGATCAAGTCCCACATTGGGCTCCCTGCAGGGAACCTGCTTCTCCCTCTGCCTGTGTCTCTGCCTCTCTCTGTGTGACTCTCATGAATAAATAAATAAAATATTTAAAAAATAAATAAATAAACTAAGGTCCAAACCCTATTCTATGGCCTCTGAGACCTTCTATGATTTCACTCCTGTTTAGTTCCCCAAGCTCATGTTCCGCACCCTCTCTTTGCTTAAACTACTCTGACCGCACTTCTTTTCTGTTCTATTTTGCCAAGTTCTTTCCCACTTAAAGAGCTTTTCAACATGCCTGGAGAGACTTCTCATCTGCCTTCTCACACCTAATGATTTCTCTTCCTAAAAGTCTGGACTAAAACCTTATCATCTTCATGAGGTCTTTTCTTCATCCAACCTTCCCTCTCATGCTACTTCTACTACCACTCTTCATTTCCTTTGTAATCTGTCACAACCTTGTTTTACTTTTAGTTTGTCTACTTGTTATTGCTATGAACACTGAAATGTAAATTCTATATTGGAGGCATTTTTTGTACCTTGTTCAACCTTGTATCACAAGTACTAGTTCAGTTTCTGCTATAAATATGCATTTAACAAATATTTGCTAAGTGAATGAATGAATAATTAAAATTAGTACATTTCTCTTTCTCCTCCATATGTTATGCCTATGCTTAAAGCTCTTCAACGGCATTCAGTTGAATTTATAATAAAATTTAATTCTTTACCATAGTAAAGTTCCTCTATAATCTACCCCTTAACCCTTTCCAAATTCATCTTTTATCATTCTTGTTTTATTCACGTTTCAACTATATTGGCCCTGCTCACTCTTAAACCATATATATATAATCTTCACCACAAATAATCCCCCAAAATAGTGGCTCAACAGTCACATTTATTACATTACAATCTCTTTTGATCAGAAATTTGAGGTGGTTTATCTAGATGTTCAGGCTTGAGATGTCTAATGGTATTGCAATTAAGATGCTCACTGGGATCTCAGTCACTTGAAGGCTTGCCTGGGGCTGGAAGATCCACTAACACAGCTATGGGCCGCAGACCTCTCAGGTCTTCACTGATTGGTAGTAGAAGGCCTATAGTCCTTGACACATGGTTTTCTTCCTTGGGTTTCTTGAGTAGTTTTATGCTATGGCAACTGACTTCCCTCATAGCAAGTGAGGAAAAAGAACTAGGTAGATCCTTGTATGGCTTTTACAATCTAGCCTCAGTAATCAGACTCTGTCATATCCAAAATATCATCCTGATAATAAAAGCCTGTCCTTCTCAAAGTGGGAAAGATAGTACCAGGAGGCAGAAATAATTGAGGGTCATCTTGGAGGCTGCCTTGCAAAATCTGCCCTTTGTCCTACAATGATCCACATATTCTCTACATGCAAAGTATACTCATGGCACTACCTCCAAAGTCCCATTCCATTATAGTACCAGCTCAAAATCCAGAACTCTGTCATCTAAATAGAGGTCCCAATGCAGATGAGGTTCCTCTGATGTAGTTCCTTAAATATAGCTCTTCTAGAAAAGTGTCTTCTAATCTTGAAATCCATGAACTGTAGCAATGAGTTAACTATCCCTTTATATGTCCAACATACACTGGTGAGACATTAGGATAACTTTTTTTTTTTTTTTTTTGGTATAACCATTTAAAAGGATGGTAAATTGGAGACACAAAGAAGTCACTGAAATCTAGCCAGATCAATTCTGGAAGTTCCTTTATTAGGTATCAGTCTTACTCCTGTTCAGGAATAACTCTGTATGACTCTTGATTCTGACCTCTGATCTCTCCGTTCCTTCCTGGAACTCATCTTTCCTTTCCCACAAAAGATAACCTATGTTTGCAGCTGCAAAACTTTCTTAACCTGCTTCCATCAATAGAATTTGGGGGGTTTTCTTTTCCTTTTATATATTGTCTCTATCCTTTCCAGTTCAAGCTGTCAGTGTTTCTACCAATATAATATGTTTTAAACCTCTGTGGTTTACTTGTGAGTCACGTTGGAGTTCAAACCTTTAGATAAAATCCACATCTTTACTTCTTTAAGATACACCTTTCTTTATGTTGATCTTCCCTGGAGACTGCTGAGGGACAGAATCTTAGGTTTCTTAGAAACCCTACTGTTTGATTGAAGGTTCTCTGAGGTGCCATGTTAGCTCTTTATTTGATCTTGACAAATGATCTTTACCGCCACTCTCTGACTTTATCATTACAACACATTTTCCTAGCAAGGCCTCAGGTTTTATCATTGCCTGGAAACCATTTCTTAATTTTAGCATTATTTGGCAATTGGAGAAGCTTAGGATTTAAAAAAAATATATTTTATTTATTTATTCATGAGAGACACAGAGGTGGGGGGCGGGGGCAGAGACACAGGCAGAGGGAGAAGCAGGCTCCATGCAGGGAGCCCGATGTGGGACTCGATCCCGGAACTCCAGGATCATGTCCTGGACTGAAGGCAGCGCTAAACCACTGAGCCACTGAGGCTGCCCAAAGGTTAGGATTTTTAAAACCTAAGTCCTGTCTCTTTTTGTTTAACAGCATTTCCTTTAGGTTATCCCTTACCTCTTTTGTTTTGCTGTAATCAAGAAAATATTCGGAAGTCTCTTTAGCTAGATCACTCGATTTATTAGCCACATTTTCTACTTTCCACATGACTGCAGAGAACAGCGTTGCTGAACTTTTTGTCAATATACACCAAGAATCCCTTTTCCCTCAATCCACTTTGAGCCCTCACTACCAGCTTTTTTAAAAGCCATCAGGCTTCTACCCAAAGTCTGTTCAAGGTACTTGTGTTTTTCACTTTCTTCTCTCAAAGCCCTTCCATCTTCTCACTGCCTGGTTCCAAAGGCTATTTAGATATTTGTTACAGCAGCAGGGCACCTCCATTACCAAACTCATTAGTTACATTAGTTGTCTATGGGTGTGTAACAAAGTATCCCAAACTTAGTGGTTTAAACCACAAACATTTATTATTCTCTCTCTCTCTCTCTCTTTCTCTCTCTCTCTCTCTCTCTATTTTATGGTTCATGAATCTGGGAGCCCTTAGCTGATAAGTTCTGGCTTGAGGTCTCTCATGAAGTTGCTGTCAAGAAATTGGTCTGGGCTGCCAATCATCTGGAAGCTTACCTGGTGGTAGGCGATTCATTTCCTCTACAGCTAATTCACGACTGTTGGCAGAGGGCCTCTTTTACGACTGGCTCTTCACAGAATGCCTTTGTTCCTCACCACATCTTTCTACGCATGTTTATGTGAATGTCCTCACAACACGGCAACTGGCTTTCCAAGTAAGAGTGTTGCAGGGGAGCAAGATTAAAGCCTTAATATTTTCTATGACCTGGCTTCATAAGCCACGCCCCATTATTTCTGAATTGTTGTGTTTCTTACACAAGTTAGCACTGTTCATTTGGGCAGGATACTATTCAAAGGCCTTCAAAACAAAGGATCCATTGCAGGCTTATTAGCACAGGGATATTGCTTTTTTGCTCTTTCTTTTACCTTCTGCTTCTACCTGGGTCACTTTTTTCTTTTTTCAGATCTTTACAAGGGTAACACCTAATCCTTTAAGTATCTGATCAAGTGTTACCTCCTCAAACCATTCTTCCTTTCCTACTATATCTTGTTATTGCCTATTCTTTCTTTTATATCATGCCATTTTCTTCACACATTTCATTATTTTAAATCACTATTCAAATATATTTGCTTATTTATTTAATTGTCATTGCTTTTGTTTTTGTTTTGTATTATCAGTGATTCTAGTAAGGCTGATACTTAAGATTTATCCAATAAATATTTGTTCAGTGAATAAACAAAGGTATTCCATAAGGGTTATAAATGACTTACTTTCTTTTCAGAACGGTCTATTTCAAGAAAGGATTTAAGTCAGTATTGAAAAACTCTGGAATTATCCAATACAGAAACATATGTAATTAACAAGAAACAGGTTCTGAGCTGCTTGGGGGTGAAATGTATCACAGTGTTATATAGATCCTTTGCTTGAAGAACCCTCTGTTTTCAAAATGGAGTCACCTAAGAAGGGATTTTTCTTTCTTTCTTTCTTTCTTTCTTTCTTTCTTTCTTTCTTTCTTTCTTTCTTTCTTTCTTTCTTCCTTCCTTCCTTCCTTCCTTCCTTTCTTTCTTTCTTTCTTTCTTTCTTTCTTTCTTTCTTTCTTTCTTTCTTTCTTTCTTTCTTTCTTTCTTTCTTTCTTTCTTTCTTTTTTTTTCCAAACAGGATTTAAGACCATACCTGGAACACAGGACACATATTAGAGAACTAAGGTAGAGAATGTACAGATTACAAACTAATATAGAACTGTAGGGGCAGCGTGACCTGGACATGGCAGAAAGCCAACGTTTTTTAGAAAATACTAGAAGGCCACCTAAGAGAGTCTCATTGCTTAAGGTAAATGTTTAGCAATTGGAAATGCAAAGGAAATCAAAACACTACAAACTACTGCACAGCTGTGTGATAAAATCAAGGACCTAATGAAGAAAACCAAGATAACTAAGCAATACAAGTGTGAGAGAAATTCAAAACTGTCTTCTTATTTTTTACTTACTCTGTATTGTGTCAGGTAATTTCATCAACCTAGAGGTGGAGTCATTATGTATCAGTCAGAATGTTTTGAATATGAGTCACAGAGTACTATTAAAACTAGATTAATCACAAACAGTTTTTTTTAAGCTGTTGTAATCTGGAAAGATACCATGGTAAATCCTCATTGTAAAAAAAAAAAAAGGAAAAAAGAAAGAAACCCTCAAAAAATAGGGCCTTGGACTATACAACTTGAAACTTCAGGCCAAATGTCTGTTATTTCTATTTGCCTTTCTTCTCTGATTCTGCTTCTTTTAAAATATATTATTCCCTTTTTTTCTTCAAGTCCCTCTACCACTTCTTACAGTATTTTTTTTCAAATTGCCTATAATTTAGATAATAGGCTAAATGATACACCCCAGTGTCAGTGATAACATTCAACCAACTAAATTTCATCTTGAAAATTTGCAACTGACACACAAAACTTCTTTCACTGTTGAGTCTTGGACTTGGAGGTCATGAGGCTCCAGAGAAGCCATTTTCAGATGAAACTAAGAATAAGGAGAAAATGTTCATATACAGTGTAAGAGATAATGAAAGAGGAATTCTGATTCTCCTAGTGATGGTGAATTGATTTGCAGCCCATCAATCTTCATAATAAAACAACTGCAAAAGCTGTAAAAAATATAATAGTAATCTGTTTGAAATATTGTTAAAGTATCAAAATAACCAGTGCTTAATGGGTCAATGTCTCTGGGAGAAGAGTCATTGTGGTAAGCCTGCCATTCCGTACTGCTTTTGCCTCAATCCATTTGCTGATTCATAAGCAGTGTTGCCTGACACACTAGTAAATCAAGCAGAAAGAGTTGACTAAAGATATGGAAGCTGAATATAGCTGTCTGGCATCTCATGGAACTGGGAAGTAAAATTTTAATGTTCAAGACTAGCAAGGCAGGGGATCCCTGGGTGGCTCAGCGGTTTAGTGCCTGCCTTCAGCCCAGGGCGTGATCCTGGAGTCCCGGGATCGGGTCCCATGTCGGGCTCCCTGCATGGACCCTGCTTCTCCCTCTGCCTGTGTCTCTGCTCCTCTCTCTCTCTGTGTCTCTGATGAATAAATAAAATATATAAAAAAAAAAAGACTAGCAAGGCAGCCCATAGTTGAGGGGCCGGTATTCTGAAAAGTTGGGGAAGCTCAGAGAAGTAAACCTGACATTCTAAGTAGCTTTCCCTGGAATCACTTGTCATTTATAAATGCAACAGACTGAGAGTCTGGGGGACCAAGCAGAAAACAGTTGCTAATAGGCTGAAAACCTTACTTACCAGTAGTCTCACTGTGCTGAGAGATAAAAATTGGAGGGAAGAACCTACAAAAGTCAAAAGATCCTAGTAAACAGCTCAGCCTTCAGTGGGGACATCCAAACAACTAGATAGATCAATCCTTTACTAAAGGCTAAAATGTAGTCCTAAACCAACTCAGGATAAGATTGGATAAAGCTGACCCACTCTGTTCTAACATTCTGTAAGAAGCTAAAGAAATTCTTCTCTTGGAGGAAGGCCATATTTATTTCTAAAGTCTCTCAATTTTTCTTAAAAATTCTAGCCTTCAATCAAAATTTACAAGTAAGTCAAGAGACAGGACTAAGATAAAAGGCAGATAACAGAAGCACAGATTTTCTAGGCATTTGGGTTATCTCACATGGACTTTAAAATAACTGATGAGAGTTATTTGTGTATTTAACTATATTATGTAAATATATACTTATCTGTTATATATTTATAACTATGATAAGTTAAAGTCCAAAAACTAATTTAAAAAAAATAGATGACAAGATGGAGACTTTCCTCTGAGAAAAGGAAACTATATCAAAGAAATTAAGTGAAAATTTTGGATCTGAAAAATCCTATACTTAATAAACTCTTAATTTAATCCTGGATATGTACTACTATAATATAATTTTATAGTATAGCAACATCTTATTGTGCTTTTAATTTGGGTTTCTCTTGCTGTGAGAATGTGGAGCAAATAGAAAAGCCACACATTGTTTGTATACCTATTTGCAAATTTGTCTAGCAGGATCTACTAAAGTGGAATATGCATATATGCACATAACCTATGATCAAGGAGTTCTACTCCAAAGTATATATCCAACAGAAATGGACAAATGTGTGTACTAGAGCCAAGTGAGGGCAGCCCGGGGGCTCAGCGGTTTAGTGCTGCCTTCAGCCCAGGGCATGATCCTGGAGACCCAGGGTCGAGTCCTACGTTGGGCTCCCTGCATGGAGCCTGCTTCTCCCTCTGCCTGTGTCTCTGTTGCTCTCTCTCTCTCTGTGTCTCTCAGAATAAATAAATAAAATCTTAAAAAAATTAAGGAAGATTGTCTACAGGAGCACTTTTATTTAAATAAAGAAGAATGAAAAATCAAATTTCTAACCACAGTAGAAAAGGCAAAATGTGGCATACTTGCACAAAGCAATACTATGTAGCAATGAAAACAAATGAAACTGTAGGTAACACTGAGGATGGCTCCCACAAAGATAATGTTGGGTGACAGAGGCCAGGAATAAAAGACTACATATAATAGTTCCATTTTTAGGACATTCAGAATCAGAACTAATTTATGATAGAAGTTCACCTTTGGAGAGGACAGCACTGTGGGTACTATCCTAATTACTAGTCTATCTAGATGATAGTTTCACTGGTGAGCTCATTTTCTGAAAATTTATTGAACTGTACACTTATGACTTTATATGTCAATAAAATAATTTGGAGGGGAGTGAAAGAGAGAAGCAAAGATAGAACCCCATGCAAGCCCAACATGAGATCCAGAGCGCATCCTAGGCTTCTTCTGACTCTCCTGTTCATGCTTTGGTTTCTCTGAAGCCTAGCTGTTTTCTCTGCCTTGGTTTCTGTGAGATGCTTTTCCAATAATTTCCCTCTCCTCCATGCCATCTTTTTTTTTTTTTTTTAATGAGGTACCTAAACAAACCTTGAAAGTATTTCCTTAACAGGGGACTTTTTGATTTATTTTTTTGTTATTATTTATGATAGTCACACACACAGAGAGAGAGAGAGAGAGAGAGGCAGAGACACAGGCAGAGGGAGAAGCAGGCTCCATGCATCGGGAGCCCGACATGGGGTTCGATCTCGGGTCTCCAGGATCGCGCCCTGGGCCAAAGGCAGGCGCCAAACTGCTGCACCACCCAGGGATCCCAACAGGGGACTTTTTGAAGGAAAAATAGTAAAAAAAAAAAAAATGCTAAGAACTACTCACACACTACTGATATATATATATATATATATATATATATATATATATATATATATATACCATCTATTTAGTGATAAGCAGCTACAAATTCTTTGAGCATGATTCTGACCTATAATCCCTGAATTTGTAAGAAACTTTAATGAAAGCAAATATCAAAATGAAATTTTCATAGAGCAGTTTAATTGCTTTGCAAGAGCAGATTAAAGTAAATTTAGTAAAAATGAATAAATAATCTGAGCTTTTTTTTTTATTCAGAGAATGTTTGAATTAATTCAAAATAAGCAAATGTTCTATTGCCCAACCTCTAGAAAGAACCTCTGGAAAAAAAAAAAAAAAACAACAACAACAAAAAAGAACCTCTGGAAATTTATTTCTAAAATAAAATGATGCTGATTAGAAAAGAGATCAATTAGGTAGAGATTGAAGTGTCTAGACAAATGTGTTCATGACGCAAAGTGATTAGCAATGACCGTGAATGGTCCATAGTTCCTAAGGATTTTGAGAATCAAATGATCAACTATGTTTGACTCTAATTGGTCCATAAGTCTATCTGAAATAGTTTAATTCCAAAGAAGTTTTCAACTGATCATATTTATCTAAGGAGGCTTAACTTATATGTTTTAATACAGGTGACTTTGTTGGAAACTCCCATTGGTTTTTTTTTGGGTAAGATAGTTATACTAATGAAGTAACTCCAGCAAGAAACCAAGGTAAGGGGATCCCTGGGTGGCGCAACGGTTTGGCGCCTGCCTTTGGCCCAGGGCGCGATCCTGGAGACCCGGGATCGCATCCCACGTCGGGCTCCCGATGCAGGGAGCCTGCTTCTCCCTCTGCCTGTATCTCTGCCTCTCTCTCTATCTCTCTGTGACTATCATAAATAAATAAAAATTTAAAAAAAAATTAAAAAAAAAAAAAAGAAACCAAGGTAAGTGGAAACATTGCTAACTTGAAATTCTTGAACATCAGGTCTTTTACTTTGTGAAGGGATTAGACTGCTGAGTTGTAAGAGGCTTATTGCAGCTTGTTATTAATTTAACATTTCAAATTTAACATTTCAAAGCATCTATTCATGAGGTTCTATTTAATTGAATATTAATGTGCAAATGTTTAAGGCACCTCCACATAAAATATCTCTGTTAACTCTCAAAAAATTGCTGTAAAAAAAGGAAGGATAAATGTCATGCTCATTTTTTCAGATTAAAGCTTGGGTACTTTCTCAAAGGACTTGGCATTTGTCATGGACAGAACTAGAGCTGGCCCACAGGTTTCTTCCTTCTAATAAAGTCTTCTTGTCGGTACTTTGAAGTGATAGGTATCAGCTAGATATTGCACAAAGTTATCTCGATCCAGTCTCTTTATAGGAGTGGCCTTCTCTCTATGTAGCCCACATCTGTCATCACCATTTAAAAAATGTAACAGGGACGCCTGGGTGGCTCAATGGTTGAGCATCTGCCTTTGGCTCAGATTGTGATCCTGGGGTCCTGGGATTGAGTCCTGCATTGGGCTCCCTGCAGGGGGCCTGCTTTTCCCTCTGCCTATGTCTCTGCCTCTCTCTCTGTGTCTTTCATGAATAAATAAATAAAATCTCAAAAAGAAAAAAACCCACAACAAATTTATAATTAACACAAAAGCAAGAAATTGTTTATTCATATCAACTCCTTTATTACTAGAATTTATAACTTCATGTCAATAAGTTTATGTCATGTATCTTTCCATCCAGAAATAGGGCAATTTAATATTTTTCATAGCTTCTGTTTGATTTATTTTGGTTCCCATTGTGAAAATTCTGTGCATGTGCAGAATGACAGGACTCTAGGACCCCTACACTGAGGTTCATGGAATGAGGAATATCAGAAAGTGAGATATTGGTCATTTTCTTCTGTTTGGCAAACCACTGGATCTCTGCACTAAGCTTCCATTTTCTATTGTTGGATTGTCACTGACCTTCCAAGATCTGAGTTTCTCTTCTCCCTGCCTCTCACTGAGCACTTCCTTCCCTGGGCTGCACTACAGTATACACACAAGGACAGGGAACAAGGAAAAGATGTTGAACAACAGCCTCATAATAAATTAAAACCCCTTTTGATGCAAGGAGCCCAATTTTAAAACCAACATCTTGCTAAACCCTGCTACCAGTTGGATTTTCCATCTTCTCTGGAGAGCTTTCCCCAACATGAATTGTTTATTCTCTTGGCTAAACTTGGTCTACTTTATATTTCAGTCACTTATATCCATCTCATGTCATTTACATGATGGTGAGGTGCCTGACGGTAGAGTTTCACATTTGCTCATTTTTGTGTCTAGCAGAGGGCCTAAGAGAGAAGCTCTAACACAAGCCCACCTTCAAGCCAATGGCTCCAGGCCTGATGAGGTAGGTAGATTTAGCCCTGTCCAAACATTTATTTGCTGTCATTGCTCACTTTTTCTCATCTCTTTTTCAGGCATCTGGCTGAGTATTTCTTACTGGTTGATGGGAGTGGCTCTATTTAATCCTTCCCAACCAAAGAGTCTTCTTCTGGGAATCAGGGCTGGGTTCGGAGGTGGATGTGGGCAAGACAGAAATCGTGCATCCAGAAAATTTTAAAGGCTTGGCGTGAAGAGGAAATTGTAACTATACCATGTTCAAGTGGATTTTTTAACCTCCTGAAATGTGTTTCTCCTTTTCCTAATCACAAAAGCCAGTGTAAACTATTTAATTCTGCAATTACAGGATGAGGAACCGAAAACAACATAGCCTTAGGCAAGAAGTGAGCATCCTCACACTGTACCCTCATTAGTGAGGATAAATGTGCCATCGCTGGGCAACCCATTATGTATCCTTTATTTGTGTATTAATTAAAAAGAAAGCTTAGTGATATAGCATGAATCTATATGACAGAAAACCATACAATTCTCTAATTCCAAAAAATAGTGTTAAAAAAGCAGTTTTAGGGTCTAATTAAAAAGGCCTCTATTTTCGTACTACACTACACTGCACATATGTTCACGGCTCTCAGGCTCCCATGCTGCCTCCGAAACACGTTTTGTTTCATTCCAGGAAGACTACTGCTGTTAAAACACTGGTTTTTGGATGGCGTTTGGAGAGCAGAGAGAGGAAGGGAGGTTTCTCAAGAAGAGGAGGGATTTCCATTGTTTCCAGAAAATTGCTAAAATATGTGTATGTATGTGTGTGTTTTCCAAGCTTTTCTCACATGTTTCCAAGACTCTGTTTCCCACCTCTGATTCCCCCCCACCCCCCCAGTCTTCCGCCTTGCCTGCTCATCGCTAACGTAAACAGATGGGATCCTCCGAATGCGAGGAACGTGATCAGACAGTGACTCCACAGGAAAAATGGAGAGCTCCTTTGCAAATGGCAGATAAAAGTGTTCTGCAACTCAGTTCAGAAAGCAAAGGCTTTTTGTTCTGATTTTTTATTTTTTCAAATGACAGGAACTGACTTAAATGTAAAATCCGGCAATGTTTTGTTCCTATGATGATGCATAAAGATTGATTGACATATACTTAAGGGAGGCTTTGAGACTGTTTTCCTCAGGACAATTAGAAAACCACTGAAAGGCCATGTGTCTTGAAACAGTATATATTGGAGTTACATCGACACAGACCGGGGACACCCAGAATATTGGCTGTTGCCCACTGTCTCTCCTTGTATGCTTTCAGCTCCTCATCATTAATCTGGAAAGGTTTTCACTTTCATATAGTGGATAGCTGGGCTCTGCAATGTGGATGATTTGAGAGATAAAGGGCAAAGGGGGCTCCCCTCCTCCAATTTTTATAAAAAGAAACATTTCAAAATAAGATAAAGTGTGAGATATTATCCCCTTGTTCTTTGCAGACCCATTACTCACTTTCATCAGCACAAGCAATTTTGATTATGTCAGGATATGAACCATTTTGGCAAAGGAGAACTAAATGCTTTTTAGGTTTACATTTTTTTAATAAATAAATGGAAATCAGGAAGGTATATTTTCCAAGTGGATAAGATCATTTCTAAAAATGTTCATCTACTCAGAGCTACAGCTTCATCTGTACAACTTAAGCATTTTCAAATTTATGACATCTTTTGAGCAAAATCATGTTGCTTTAATATGCAGCTTGTATACATAATTAGAAGTGTATCAGTGAAGAAATGGTGGTTTGCATCCATGACCTCATATTTAGGAATGGTACAGTCCACTCTCCCCGTACTAATTCCATCTATCCTAGGGTAGAGGTAAAACTGGCAATGCCAAACAACTCTGAAGACCACAATTTCTGAGAACCAGCTTAACATCCAGTCTACACATGCCTCAAGATTTTAGCATATAAGAAAGGCATTTATAATTATGTGTTACAATTTTTGAAGGCCATGCCTTCATGACATTTAATCTATATTCCTGATCTCTTCTGTTTAATACTGCTTTCAGACCAGTTATATATGAATCAGCAAATGTAGATAATTTAGGAGCAGGGATTTTAGGTTCAAAAATAGATAAAAGGCTCAAAAGAAAGAGATTCCCCCCCCCTACAAAATTATAGCTATTAGTGATCCTTAACCATGCTGAGCTCTACCTCCTGTACTTATCTTCCACCCCACTTCCGCCTAAGGTGCTTTAATTTGATCTTTGTTGTACATGCTGCTTGAAAGATGAAGCCCTCTGGTGATAGCAATAATCAAGATAAAAAGAGAGAGAAAACCTGAAACCAGAGTGGGCTCTTATTGTCCGTGCACCTGTGCAGAGAAAAGAACTATGGTTTCAAGTGCACTATTAATCTTTCATATTTTCCTTTCTTTACAACCCACCCTCATTTCCTTTCTGGAATTTCTTTGTAAGAAAAACACCCGTGTCTTCTCAGGCACTGTTTTTAGGTAAACTAGTTTCAATCATAGTTATTAAAAAGAATTTTGCCCCCAGAGAAATGATACACTGAATTTGAGTAGTCACACGGGGTCCTCTGAAATGGAGCCTTCTTTTGATTCAAAAGATTACTATGCTTTACAAAACATTAAAATTACTTGCTACAGATTGTATGTTGTAAAATAAAAGGTAATCAATACTATAGCCCACTGCATTTCAAAGGCACATGTAGTTTTGGAAAAAGAACTCTTAGTAAAAAGTAACTCACTGCTATGCTGAAAAGCATGAGACCAGTTATTGTCTTTTCACCATTTATCTTCACTCCCGACGACTCTGAAGCAACAGGCAGGCCTGATTTGCTTTTGTGTCTATTACTACATAACTATGGGGAAGGACTCAACTCAGCCACACAGTCTGTTCTTTTCCTGATGTAAGCTGTTTTATTGCCATCATAATCACTGAGAGTGACCCTCTCTCCCATCTGTTGATTTTTTTTCCTTTGCTGAAACAGTGCTTAGGTTTCAAAAATACTGATCTCAAAATCATTAACCTAGAAAGAACCTGGCCTTCATCCACTCCATTTATGGTATGTTAAAGCAGTCTCAAGGGTTTGCTAAAATAAACTAACAGGCTGTAGAGGAGAGGAACACACCATCTGGCCAAGCCAGTGAGGCTGAGAATATATAGTCTAGGTAATTACTTTAGGTGAATCTATTACAACACATGGAAATGACAGAAAATTTGGGTACTATTTTTCTTCACCCTGTGAGGCTTCTTACTTCTGAACGATGGACGAATCAGCTGGAAGACAGAGGAATCCAGAGCTGAGGTAAAGAAATGCTATGTGAGGGATGGGACCTTAGGGACTTACGATTCCTAAAGACTTCTGTTCAGTGAAGATGGAAATTCTCGTGGTTTATGGACAGACTTGTTGGAGGGACTGTGTGTAAATACATTTTTGTACACTGAATCATTCAGTACACAAAGGAGTCCAGGACTGTGAAAGGAAATTTGTGTTGAAATCTCCTTATGCCCCATTCATTTACATTTTGTAAGCATGATGGCTTACATTCTCTCCCTCCCTCTCTCTCTACCCCCCCACCCCCAGATTTAAGGAGAAAATCTCAGGTCTTGCCCTGAGACCTAGATGTTACCAATTAAGAAATATTCCTTGAGGGGAAAACAGCTTATAAAAGGCCACTTTATTTCCATCTTTCAGAATCAGGACAAATCTCTTTCTATTTTCTCCATTTTCTCATCTCCCAGCTACTGATCAAGCCAAACCGATGAGGCTCTGCCCTTGTCATTCAGCTGCAACAGGAGCTTCTTTTTTGCCAAATACAAATTCACAGACTTTCATATCAAATTATTTAACTTCGATGGATCATTCAACATCATTGTCTCCTCCTTCTCATAACATTATTTTATCTTTGCTTTCAGGGCACCACATCTGCTTGCTCCTTTCTGCCAGCTGTATCAGCTGTTTTGTTTCTTTCTCTCCCCTAAATCTCTATTTTCACAGGACCCAGGATATGGGCCTCTCCACAAGCTAATCATCTTTTTTGATGACTTTAGAAATCATTTACTATGCTAGACAGAAGAAGTTAAGTAAAAGCCCATTGATTAGTCAATCAATCAATCTTTTCTTTTTTTTCTGCTTTTCTAACTTGAGTATGTTTGACACACAACATTGCATTAGTTTCAGGTATACAACACAGTGATCAAACAATTCTGTATGTTATGCTATGTTCATCCTGAGATAGCTACCATCCAAAAGTAAAAACTCAGTAATTCTGAATTTAAAAATACAATATCAATATGAATGTGTGACGTATCTCCTAGCTGTAACCACAGTGACGAACCCAATAACAACGAGAACCCAGCCTGTGTCCTCTAAATATCATTTTCAACTAAAAGGGACTGGGGTTCCTAAGAAAAATGGTTGATTTCAGGTATAAAGCAAGAAATGTGTCCAAATTACCCAGAAACCAAACTGAAGAGGCTTTTTGCAACATTAAATGAAATAATGGATCTAGGCAGTGATCATCTGTGATTGCTAATATCAGAAAAAGCAAGACAACCAGACATTTTGTTCCCCTTGATAGAAATAACTACCACGATGGGTGAAATATTCTGAGCCAAAAATAAATAATCGGAGTCTGGTAGAAACCTACAGATCCAACTACTAATATACAGGAAATAATAGAGAAAGAAAACAATGGGGTAATTGACACCATTGCGATAAGATCAGAAAAATACAGATTGTGAGAATCTCCATAAGACCATAAATTTAGTTTATCAACAAATAAATTGCCAAAGGCAAAAAAGAGAGGAAAAAGAAAGAAACATAAGAGAAAAATCAATTAATTATAATGTATGGACCTTATTCAGATCTTGATTTGTAACAAATTTATGGATCGGCAAGGAAATTGAAACACTGACTCAGCATAGGATAATTTTAGAAATTTCTATTGTTTTAGTTGTGATAATATTTTTAGAAAGAGTCCTCAACTTTTTAAATTCCAATATTGAGTGATGATGGAAATTATATGAGATCTAGCATTTGCTTCAAAATAATCCAGTAGTGTGGTGGTTGTGGGGAGTAGGGGAGCAGGGAATGGATGGATATGGTTGAACAAGACTGGCCAGGAGTCAATGACTATGGAAGCTGGGTTAAGCACACATGGGGAGCCACTGTACTAGTCTCTACTTATGTACACATTTCAATCCCTAACAAAAAAAGTTTTAAAAAATCCATATGCTGATGTTGACAGAAGCTGTATCAGCCCCATCTCTCTTCTGCACACAGGAGTGCAGTTATATATCACTATCTCTTGTCATCAAAGGGCTTATCAGAAACTCAGATTAATGTATACAAGATACAACTCAAATACCGTAAGTCCCACTAAAATAATAACAACAAAAAGAACAATAAAGCCTGTTTTATATTCAGTAGAAATTCATTTCCCCTTTCAGTAATTTTTGCAGCATACACCCAATTGTTCAGTCCAGAAACCTGTGCAGAAGCCTTGATTCTTCCCTCTTCCAAACTTCTTCATCCAGTCCATTGCCATGACTTGTTAGTTCTACTTCTAGCAATTATTAAAATGAATCCAAATCTATCTCCTCTGCCCCATTTATAATCTAGGCTACTACCATCATCGCTCACAGAAACTACTGCTCATAACACTACCTATATATTGGTTGTGGTGGACAGAGAAGTATAGCAATAATAAGAAAAAAAAATGCTCTTGGGGAGCGGAGTGGCTCAGTTGATAAAGCATCTGTCTTCAGCTCAAGTCATGCTCCCAGGGTTATGGGATGGAGTTCCATATTAGGCTCCCTGCCCAGCGTGGGGGAGCCTGTCCCTCCCTTTCCCCTCTTCTTGTGTTTACTCTCTCTCTCTCACTCTCTTTCTCTCAAATAATAAATAAAAATTAAAAATCTTTAAAAAAAAACAATCGATCATACCTATACCACAGCATTAAGGAAAAAAAAACAAAAACCTCTCATTATCCATCCCTGGCACTAAGACAGAGCAAACTCATTGTTGTGGCACTCTTCACACTGGAGGTGCCTGGTGTTAAGAGTCTATGCTGTGATCTCTACTAGCCGCTAATTTATCCAGTTTTGGACACACATCATTAGCTGCTTGCTTTTTTATTTTTTTTTAAGATTTTATTTATTTATTCATGAGACACAGAAAGAGAGAGGCAGAGACATAGGCAGAGGGAGAAGCAGGTTCCCTGCAGGGAGCCTGATGCAGGACTCCATTCCAGGACCCCAGGATCATGCCCTGAGCCAAAGGCAGATGCTCAACTGTTGAGCCACCCAAATGTCCCAGTTACTTGCTTTTCATAAGAAAAGATGAAGACATGGACTCAGACCTCAAATGTAATCTGTGTGAACAAGATGGGTACTTTTATGGTTCTGTAACTCAATGAGGACACAGGCTTCCTACAGTGTCTAGACCTTGTCCTCTCCACCAGAACAGACCTTCACCAATCCTTTCCTTTAATGTTTTATATTCTGAGAAACAAAAATCTTAGTATTATTGTTTCAACCGCTTTATCTCACTTAAAGAAAACTTCATTTAATTAACACCAGATGTGAAAAACATTTATGGTCTAATTTCATGAAACAGGAAAAAAAAATCTAATTTCTTTATTCAAAAGAGCATATTAACCTAAAACCTAAAAAAAAACAAAAACAAACTAAAAACCTAAAAACACTTGACATCTCAACATGGACAATCAGAACAATTGTAATTTTTCCGTTTTTTTTTTTCAAGAGAAATAATCATCACTATTCATGAGGAAATTTCTTGTATCAAGAATTAAACAAAATGATGAGCCATTAATCCACAAAGGGTCATCATGGGATAGTGGAAAGTCTTATAAATTCTTAGGGGACAGGATTGAGATCCAACTTAACAATCACCAGTTCCATGCATTTAGACAAGTTCTATAAATGCTCCCTGCCTCTATCTCATCATTTGGGAAATGAGAATAATGATAAAACCAATTCATAGGTCTATAGTGAAGATTAAATTAATTAATAGAAATAGAATGGTTACACAGTGCCTGTCATCTTGTGAGCACTCAATAGGTGCAAGCTATGTTTAGTTGCAGCACAACCCTGAAAGTATTAAGAAATTTATTAGAGAACAGACATGACAGTCCATAAACCATATATGTTGTTATCAAAGACAAAATAATTCATTGACCCAAGGTCTGATATGGTACAGTAACTCATGTATTACTAAGTTTCCAGACTGGAGGTTTTTTACCTAATTGGAGTGGTCTGGGCTTCTTGTCAGAGCAGAA
Organism: Vulpes lagopus; assembly: GCF_018345385.1. Taxonomy (NCBI): domain Eukaryota; kingdom Metazoa; phylum Chordata; class Mammalia; order Carnivora; family Canidae; genus Vulpes; species Vulpes lagopus. The sequence continues at coordinate 117,331,492 of NC_054830.1, read as the reverse complement.
CTTGGTATTGTCTACCTATTGCAACAGCAGATACAGGGGACCCCCTACCCAGAAGACATGATTTGGGGATTTCAGAGTTAGATAAAGATATCATAGTTTACATCCCTACAGGGACCTGAATTCCCTCTTAGGACACTCTGATGATAGTGACACTTGCAGAAACACCTTGCCTGGCTTCTGATATATAGCAGGTGTAGAATACAATGGGGCACCTCCATGTTCCCATACCGTTACATTTCTCCGAACACAAATGCATAAGGAACCTGAGAAGCCACCTGCCAACAGTTTTCAAAATATGTTCTGTAGACCACTTCTGCTCTATTTCCTCGACTTCCACTGAACCCTTACCCCTGCCAGCACAGATTTCAAAGTTTACTTAGCTTGGGAAAATTGTGTCTTTATGTGTAGGATCGAGATTACAAAACTCAGAAGCATATTAAATGAAGCCAGGAAGGAAGCTGCTTCAATTTTAAGTTATCTGCTTATCTCTTGGCTCCCAGCTTTGTTCTGCAGGGCTGGGAACCACATTTACAAGTCTTCCTTGCCTATGGGAAGAGCTGCTGGAAACTAGACAATAAATAGCAAGAGGGGAGAATTCAGTATGTTCTCACTTCCCTTCAATGATGCCTCCTTCAGGGACTATATCCTCATAATGATTCCAAGCCTATTGGAAAAACCCTTCCTTTCATGATCCCAGCCCTTAAAGACAGCCCAAGAACGGGTCCAGCTCCTGCTGGGTGGCCCTAGCTCTGGAAGTGCCACTTATGGTGATGGCACTTTCCTTTATTGCTCATCTCTGCAATATCCCATAAACCTGGTATATCTCTCAGCTCTTCTACAACTTGTGTTAACAAATCCCCATATTACAGTCTATTTGTTCTATTTTACTAGTAGAACCCTGACAATGCCATGAGTACTTCCCAATGAACCTAATTATGGAAAAGTTTTGAATTGTAAAAGCTGTTTCCATTCTTTAGGGCATAGTCTGAGCTTTTGGGAAGTGTCTGAACCACCCAAAAGGCAAAGCAGATTCAGATAGGTCAGATATTTTGAAAATATATATACATTTAAATATATACTATATATATATATACATTCTGCTTATCTCCCTTGATGAATTAAGAAGTTGCTCAATAGATTCCACCCCACTTTGTCCTATGAAGTCAGAACCTTCATCTCATTTCAAATAATGGCTTTTCCCAAAGGAAGTGTCTCCTTTCAGGATATCATAATAAGCTAATGGACTGAGTGATCAATGTTGTGTGCGGTGGAACATTAGAAATGTGCCATAAAATATGGAAAACAATTTAGCCACTCTCTAATGCAGGCAATTCTTGTAAAAACTATACATGAAAAACATGTACCCAACCATTTTTTTCATGCCTTACGACAAGATTAGCTGCAATAAAACCCTTGTCTTAGCAAATCAGCACGTTAGAGGATGCTGTCAGCAATAACTTTGCAAAGACATGTCCATTACCAAAGAGGGGCATTATCCTAAATTTACTCTCATTGAAGATTGATGTCTGCTATAAGCCACCATCTGTCTCTAGATTCTGTGGTATTACAATGCTGTCACTCCACACAGTGGGAGCAGTTTGTGGCTTCTTGTTTTCTTTCACTTTTTATTGTTTCAAATTGGAAGATGGACAGGCAATTGTCAGAACAAAACAATAAAGTATGACTGACCATGTGAAGTGTAAAGATCAAGTCCAAACAACTTTTTTTCATATGTAAGATGAACAATGCATAAAATGAATTGCTTGAATGTGATTACCTTACAGTGATTTATCAGCTATTTTGAGGCAAGAAAGTATATTTCAGCACACTAGGTCAATTTCACAAATTCTCCAAAATAAATACCTTAATGACATTTTTACCAAGCAAATAATTTTCTTCATTTGAATATCTTTTTTAAGGGTAAAAAACAGATGTTCTTTGTCCCAGTGCTGTTTATCTACTGAATAGAACAGTAGTCTCTAACTTTTTTGATTCCTTTTCCTTATCTGGAATAAATGTTTGGCTATTCAGTCCCATTAAATATTTATTTGTAAATTAAATATAAATCATATACATACTCTACTATACTACTACACTGTATACACTGTAAAACAACACCATATAAATATACAATGATGGGATAAAAATAAATGTACAAAGGATTTCTATTATTTTGAATCACATTCCTTTAAATCATTTCCACCAGACCACTGGATGAGCGCTCTCAGCTGTCAGGCTATGTTGAGAATTCAGTTTTGATGCCAAAGTTCCCCTTAAATCTTGTCTTTTGGAGCTAGACTTGCCAAATACAATACTGAATGCCATGTTAAATACTGATGGAATATACTTACACTAAAAAATTATTCATTATCTATCGCAATGCAAATTTAACTGGGCATCCAGAGTTGTTTGTTTACTAAATCTACCAATTCATCCACTGGTCTGAGGATCCACCTAATACTTTTCCAGCCTCATCTTGTCCACATCTCTCTTCAACTTCCTCAGCAGGTCTGTAGTCACTGTCTATTAACACAGAACTGACAAGTATAAAGTCACGTATTTTGCTATGATTTCTCTAAATGATATTCAGTGAGTTCTATGTTTTCAGATTTATCCTACATGGTAACTGTCTAAATAGGACATCACAAAGCCATTCTTTATATACCATTTAATTGGTTATGTGAGTGTATGTGCAGTGTTGACTGAGTAGACTCATTCATCAATCATTTATTCAGTGCCTAGCATGTTTTAGGCAATGGGCCCAGTACTTGTGGTATTCAGGAGCAAAAGACATGATTCCATTTCTCTCAGAGTAAATGCCAAGATCCTAAAAATGATCTATGTGGCCTCACACGTATGGCCGTGTGGCAGTTGTGAAAATGTACCTCACAGCTCTCAGGATATAACATTCTTCCCCAAATATCTCCATGGCCCCTTCCCTCATTCTTTCAGATCTTATTCTCAAATGCCTTTTATGTGTGTGTGGGGGGGGCAGAGGGGGAGCAGGGGAATTTTCAATTGGCCAACTTCTAAAATTACCCTTCATCCAAAATGTATTATCCCTCTTTATGACGTCATTCTTCTCCTTAGCATTTACCATTAACATACTTCATGGTTCATTTGTTTACATTACTGTATTTACCCTACGGGTATACAAATTCCATGAGGGTAGGATTTTTGTTTGTTTTGTTCATAACTATAGAACTATGCCTGGAACAGAGTAAAATCCCCAATAAATACTTGTTAATAAGTGAATCTCTGCTCTCAAGAAGTTAAAAATCTCATAGGGGAGACATAAACTAATGAGATACCTTACTTTAACCTCTTGTGGATGGAAGGATAGAAACATAAGGTAAGGCTAAAGGTATTAACAGTTAATAATAATAGGGATAGATAGTATTTTTTTATTTAATGACTACTGTGTTCCAGGTTTATTGATTTATATATATTGTCATGTAAGATAGATAACTTATATAGATAAATTCAAATTTATAGGTAAGGAAACTTCAACTTGGACTTCCTCAAGAGAAAAGCTTTCAGCTCAGTGGTTACGGGACAGAAGCAGGATTTAGATCCTGAAACTGCTTGAGTATTTTCCTTTACATTAAGCCTTTTTCCTAGATTCCCACAGCACCCTATATATACCTTGTTCATAGGACCGAGCACACTGTGTAATCTCTTTTTATTTGTCCCCTGGGTATAAAATGATGAAGACTTTAGTTCTATAAAAAACCAGCTGGTGTGATTTACCACAGGTCACCAACCTGGATGAGAACAACAAAGCAGGTTTCTGGAGCCCAATTTACTGACTTTAAATCAAAATAAATTGAGCCTCCAGCATCTGTACTCAGCAGTGCTTTGATCACCTCCCTAAGATTCTTCCCTAAAACCATGAGCTCTAGATTTAAAAAAAAAAAAATTATTAGACCTAAGGAGGCTTTCTACACATTCTGTTCTTAATCCTTCCTTCTTCCACCCACCTCTCAGCTTGAAACTTGGAAGCCATAGATGTGTAGCATATCTGGTCACTGCCTTGGAAGGCCACACACCATTATCATATCTAACATCTAAGATTTTTTTTCAATCTCCAGGCCAATGTTCACACCTTTGGAGGTGATATAGCCTTTGTTGACAATACATGGTCTAGGGAAATGCATGTTTCTCACAGTTGACTTTGTATACCTAGACACATCTTAAGAATACCAAATCATCTTAGCAACTAATCACTGGTACAGCAGACAAGATTGAAATCAGGAGTCCTGGGACGCCTGGGTGGCTCAGCGGTTGAGCGTCTGCCTTGGGCTCAGGGCATGATCCCTGGGTCTGGGATCCAGTTCCACATCCGGCTCCCGCGGAGAGCCTGCTTCTCCCTCTGCCTGTGTTTCTGCCTCTTTCTCTCTCTGTTCCTCATGAATAAGTAAATAAAATCTTAAAAAAAAAGAAAGAAAGAAAGAAAGAAAGAAAGAAATCCTGGCTATGCCTCTAATAAGCTGTGGTAATCTTAAATAATTTATATTTTCTGGTCTTGGTCACCTTCATTCTAAAACAAGGGGCTATAGTGTATTAATTCCAAGATTCCTTCCAGTTGAGAAACCGCATAAACTTATGTAACGAGTCCTGCTTCTTAGCTGTTTTACCCATTTGCTTTTGGAAGCTACATAGCTCATGATGTTAAGACAGTATTAATGGTTTCGTTTGCTGGTGAGAGATATATAGTACTTTCCTCTTTTGTATGACTTGCATTTGCATTGTAGGACAGCAATCACGGACTTCCATAGATGTCTTGAAGAATATCATAAACTTTTATTTCCTTAAGGGTTTCTGCAATCTCATCAATGGAGGCTTGAATGATATGGCAATATCAGAGAGATAGATTTTCTTCACAGTTTGGCATCAGAATATTCATGGGATCTTGGCTGTGGCACTACGTGAATTAAAATGAAGTAATGAATCTGCACTGTGTTCCATGGCTTTAAGTTAGACATGACCTTTGAATCACATTTAACAGAGTGCAATCATAGGTCACAAATCACAAAGGTTTAAGTAATGTTCTCTTCCATCAAGGAAAACTGATTTAATCAAATTTGACTTTATATGGTGCTCAGAATTTAGAGAACTTTAGAATGTCACTGTGAGTTACAGAAATCTATTAAAATATGGAAATGTTAGAGTTTGGAGTATTTCACAAAACTGTAATGTACACATACATACATGAGTTTTATTTGTATACATTATATAAATATATATAAGATATAGGTCATCTTAGGACTTGAAAATTGCAAGCATTACATGATCAGAGCATGAACCACCAGGGCACTTGTGAAAGCAACAGGGTACTTCTTTATTCAAGAGAATTCTGTTAGAAATTCTGTATAACGATGAATTACTTTTGTATTATGAATAATTCTCTTTACTCCATTTATTTGTTTCAAAAATTTGTGTTCTATCACATTTGTTTTTGAAGAATGGGATTCTTCCTCATATTTCTCCAGTTGTTTCTAACTCCTCCATTCTCTTCTTCATTCCTTGTTTTATCAGGAAGGACCAGCAGCTTTTCACAATATTCCTTGGAGTGAGTTTAGTTTTTTAGACTATTCAGAGCAACATATTCATGAAACAAAGAAATCTTTATTTTAAAAATATTGACTGTTATATACTTTTATGGTAACAGTCTCTGTCTTTTTATCGTGTCATACAAAAAACTCCCATCTCATCAGGAGTGAGAGGGGAAGAAAATAAGAGTGCAAAGGGCATTAGATCTTTCATTCAACAACACGAGTACAGAGTTATACTCACAATAAGCCTATAGTATTTGGGATTTTAAAAAAATTATAGTACACTATTAATATGTTCTGCTCATCACAGAAATATTAATAGATTACAACATCTTTTAATAGTATATTGTTCCACTCCCATTCTACATAGTTGAATTTTGGAAGGAGGGTTATGATTTATTTAAATATGACATAAGGACAAAAATGTTCCTAGAAGATTCTTCTTAAATGCAGATATTAGACTAGATACATGCATTCATCCATTAGACAGAATCATTTTTGTTTTATTTTATACATTAGTTTCTATCAAATTTTAACCCTTGCCTACTTTTGGAAATCTGCCAACTACTAGATTTATTTCAAATTCATATAACAGTATGCTAAACAGCACTTTTGCAGCTTATAAAAATTAATGCAAAAACACAGATCAATTATACAAATCTAATAAAATAGTTTGACAGAAAAAGGATGGCACAAGATTGTGTGAGTATTTGGAAAGCAGCAAGGCAAAGAGGAGGCTTTATTTATTTTATTTTATGTGGTATAAGGTAGACCTGAGCAGATTTGTAAAGGAATTGGTACAGCAGAAGGAGGGCAAATAGGGATCCAAGTGAGATCAAGTTGGATCAAGTCTCTTTACTAACTGGAATGGAGATGATATCAAGGTTCAAGGTGGAAGGTTGGTCTTAGAAGGAGGATCCAGAAGAGGAGATAGCTAGATAGTGAGGAAAGGAATTTTGAATAAGTATTCCAATAATGAGCTGATCCTGAGTATAAAGGTTTATATTCCACGTAATCACCTAAGTGCTAAACTAAACCAGGATCTACTGGCAGAAGCTACAGGACACAGATTTCAATGAATCCCAAGGAAGCTTTTCCTAGCAATATGATCTGTCCATGAGTAGAAAGAATGATCTCAGGAGGTACTGAGTTCCTATCTTTACCACATGTCCAGGACACCTACTTGGCAGATGGCTACAGAGAAGATGCAAAAATGGAATGAGGAAGGGACATGCCAAGCTGCATGAACAAAAGCCTTCAGTTACTAGTAGGGACACTCAGAAGGCCCAGTTAGGGGACATCTAGTGTTCCTGTGATGACTTTATTCAGTCACTTGGGAAAAGGAGCCAGAAAGTTGAAAAGACTGAGGTACTTTAGCTAGAGGAATGATAAAGTGGGTACAGTACCAATTGGAAGGGAAAATAATAAAACTAGAAAGAAAACCATGGCCTGGAAGAACCAGTTTGGAAGGGTTAAAAGACCAGATGTTGGGATCCCTGGGTGGCGCAGCGGTTCGGCGCCTGCCTTTGGCCCAGGGCGCGATCCTGGAGACCCGGGATCGAGTCCCACATCGGGCTCCCGGTGCATGGAGCCTGCTTCTCCCTCTGCCTGTGTCTCTGCCTCATTCTCTCTCTGTGTGACTATCATAAATAAAAAAAAAAAAAAAAAAAAAGACCAGATGTTTCAAGGGTGAAAAGATCAGTGAAAATTACTTCTCTAAAGGATCTTTGTCCTCCCTGCAACTTGCAAGTCCTACTCCAAACCTACTTCCTTAACCTATCTCAACCAGGTGTCATTCAAGAACTTATGGTGTGAGTTTACCCCAAACTAGCCTGGAATGACTTGCTGGTCATAAACCAAGTTAGTTACTTTTTATTTTTAGGAAGAAGGCTTTAGGGACAATAATCTCACAGTAATACCATTTGTAGTGTCAATAAGTTAAAAAGATATACTCCCTCCATTCAAAAAAAAAAATCTTGCTACATTCTTGATAGGTTTTTTAATTCAGGTTTTGTATACTTTGCAAGTCATATGAAAATCTCAAAACAAAAGAGAACAAAAAAATCAACAACCCAAAATTACTACTAAAATAGGGGGCAGTTATAGAAGACTTAGATTGTAAATATACTTTGGACCACCTCTGAGTTTAAGCTCCTTCTCAACTGCCCTTATACCTAGTTTTTCCCATTAACATAAAGTTATTAAGTTGGAATTAGAAGAAGTGGATAAAAATGAATTTGTACTGATTTTTTTAATCACTGATGACAATTGAAAAGTATTCTGCATTTCAGCTAAAGGCAAAAAACCATGAAACAATAAAGTGCGGTCAGGAGGCTGTTTCAAGAACATTTCACCAACACAAAAAGTGCATCAATGACTTTCATCAGAAGACTGTATTCCTCAAAATAGCTGCCAGCTGAGCTTGAGATATTATGCGGAAACAAAACTCAAGAAAAGACAGACTCTCGTCCCCTTACTTCATTAGTGAGTATTTAGGTAGACATCCACCCAACTGAGCTAGGCTTTTATTCCTATAAAGATAAAATGTGATGTTATACAGAACCCAGTCAGTCAAATTTTGCAAATAAAATGCCATGGTCCATAAGACCCAAAGCTGTAGATAAATCATGCACCCTGTAATACATGACCCTTACATCCATAGGCTTATAGATATCAATTGTCACTTTTAAAACAAATGCTTTAGTGGTTAGATGAGATAAGAGGAAACCCGATTTCTGTAAAGCAACCTACTAGTGTGTCAGCACATCCTCAACCCGTGATTTATAAATATGAGAGTAGGTAGGAGGGATGCTGCCAATATGTCCTGAAGAGTTGCAGAGATAAGCATGCATTTGAATCACAAGGTGCCAGGATTTTACCAAGACGACAACATCATGGTCTTTCCCTCAGAAAATATACATGCCTGCATAAGAAGATGAACATTTTTTTTAAAAGATTTTATTCATCTATTCATGAGAGACACAGGGGTGGGGGCGGGGCAGAAACAGGTAGAGGGAGATGCAGGCTCCATGCAGGGAGCCCAATATGGGACTCGATCCCAGGACTCCAAGATCATGCCCTGGGCCAAAGGCAGGCACCAAACTGCTGAGCCACCCAGGGAGCCCGAAGATGAACATTTTACGGGGAAAATGAGCAGTTGTTTCAGAAGCATTTAGTTGTCACTCTGTTAAGCATCTTTGTTTCTTCTCTTCTTCTTTGCTAATAATCCATAAGTCCAGTAAAAAGAAGAGATTACTATTTAGCTGATCAACTCGATAAAAGGAACTTTCTGTCTCCCTAGGGGTTATGGGGGATTTGGGTAGAAGATGGAGACATGAAGAGGAAGGGAATGGTGCATCTAGGTAGCTTTTGTTCTCGCCATATTGGTCAGCCATCACCCAGTGTCCATCTTACTAAATATTATTTATATTCAATCACTGCCTCAATTATTTAAAGGGAGGCACTTCTTACAATAAGAGTTGACTCTAATAATTTGTCCAGGGGAAGCTCGCCTTACTTCTTCAACTAGATTATCAACACTCCAAGGTTGAACATCTAATTATGAATTTCCTCCTAAGGTCTAATACAGTCTTGTCTGCAAAAATAAAATTGCTTGAGAAACTCTTGTAAATAAGATTGGGTAACCTGCCTAGCTAAACTCCTCCTCCAGATCACTGCTAGTTCTCCGGTGTCACGTTTTAGTGAAAGTAAAAGCAAACAGTCAGCTTTTTATTTTGAAGAATTCAATTCTATAGTTTCTTCGAAGGGTTGCTTTATTAAACACACACACAACCCTATGAAGCAAATTTTTAATGCTTGATATTCTGCTAGTTTGCTCCCTAGCCTACCAGGTACGACTATTGCAAATGAAAAACACCATTAAGGATCATTATCTCTGACAATGTAGAAGCACACACTTAACTACCGAGAAGACTCTTTTGAGATTCTCTTTGTGCTATACTTTCAAGGCCAGCTCTTTGCAGTTCATCAGGAAATATGGCTCCAGAAGTCTCAGTATTTATTACGTTTCAGGTACAAGATCTTGCAAGTATGCGCAGAGAACCCACAGCACAGGTAAATCAGATTGATGCTTATTAATGAGAAACTGTTTCCTCATCTGGACTTGGCACAGATCCACTGTTCTTTCTAATATGGGATATACTTTTGCACGTATACAGAGTTATTCTTCCTTAGAATAAATTATTTTCAAAATTCTCTCCAACATTTTTTCTGTATGAAGGGCACGCTGCATTGCAATCTTATTCCTGGATTAAGTCAACCGAGTCGTCTGAATTAGCCACTCATGAGAGCACTTCAATATGCTGTTTTTAAATGTATAACATTCTGTGTACTTTCTTCGTATATTATGTACACAATATCATTCTATGATTAGCTTAATTTAAGATGATTCACATATAAAATCTTGACTAATTACCCCTTTGAGACCAGGCTAATTTGGGGTAATGAAATTGTTCTGAACTGAATTTTGGTTAAGTCTGAGCAATTTTGTGAAACTTTACTAAAAATCATTGAATTGTGCAGTTTAAATGGTGAATTTAATGGTTATGTAAATTGTATCTCAGTAAAGTTTTTTTTAAGTCATTTGGCATTATTTCCTACTTGAATTTGATATGAATGAGGTTTTCCAAGCAGATTTTATGCTGAGCTAAAATCCATGCTTGTCTGTAGATGTTCAGTAAGCACTTCCTATAACTGAGTTTCCTTTCACATACCTGATCTTATCCAGTTTAGGGAATTCCAGTGAACACCCCCCAGAAAAAACAAATTAAGTTCATGAACTATCTGAAGCAACTCATGTATCATGGAGAATAAATTAAAAGTTTTCAAATGAACTTTATATAGCTTTAGTCGTGAGCAGTTTTCCCCTATTTTAACTGATAACCCCACAAAAGAAAGTGAGAGGAAAAAATTAGGGGTTTAAAGGAAAGACTAGGGCAGCCCGTGGCTCAGAGGTTTAGCGCCGCCTTTAGTCCAGGGCATGATCCTGGAAACCCCGGGATCTAGTCCCATGTCGGGCTCCCTGCATGGAGCCTGCTTCTCCCCTTGCCTGTGTCTCTGCCCCTCTCTCTCTCTCTCTCTCTCTGTCTCTCATGAGTAAATGAATAAAATTTTAAAAAAAATTTAAAAAATAAAGGAAAGATTATAAATCATACTGTATATTAAGATGTACAATCACCTATGCAAGAGTGAACCTAGATTAACAGGAAGATTCCATGCAGCTGGTAGATCCAGGTACAGCTCATAGAAAAACATCTGGACAGTAGGTGGTTATGAGCAGTCTTGCCACGGGCAGTAAGTGGTTAGTGTCATGGTAGGCCCCTACTTTGGGATCAAAGCAGTACTCTCAGTATTCTGAAAAGAAACTCAAAGACTAACAAGATAGGCTACTGACATAGAGATATGGGCACAAGAATAAAAACATGGGAAGCCATTCCAAGTGGATTAAACATCACTTAGAGGTTGACTACAAAGCACACGAGCAGAGCCCAGCTTCTAATACTGAGGTAGAAGATTAAAGTGAGCTAAGCCACAGGCTGACCTGAAGTGGATTTGCCTGAGAGACCTACCTAGACTCCTTTCCCTGATTTGTTCCAGAACCTGGCTGGAGATGCAGGTAGGGGCTAAGTGGCCCCAGCTGTAGGGAATAGAGAACCATAACCCAAGGAGCCCAATACATCATTACAGTATATGTAACTGGGACACACAACCATTCATTTGTAGACTAGTGAAATATTTAGGCTGATTGAGACCTACCTGTTTCTCTGCCCTCCACCTTCAGCAGAAATTGCAACTTGACTTACCTTCCCTCCATTCTCCACATGCATTGTGGAGTTTGGAGAGGATACTTTTTAAAATCTATTTGCTTACAGTAAAATCTGGGGAGGGAGCCCCAACTGTAACATTCAACTGAATATGCTATATTAAAATAACTGGAAAGGAACTTTCTACAATTTGGTGTTCCTATTTATGTCTAAAATCTAAACCTGAATATTTAGAAAGCCATAACATGGAGCAAATAGTCTGTCAACTTATAAACTAAATTTAAGAAAATCATCAATCTCTTTTACTCTCTCTGCCCACAAGCCTATGCAAGATGCTAATAATGAACTCCAACGCAGTACCACTTTTAAATCGGCCCTCTTCAGGCACACAAACCCACAGAATCTCATGCTTTCAATCACATTGACAAGATAAATTCAATAGTTTACCATCCTACCAAAATAAGAAAAACACAGAGAAAACTAAAATCATAGCAAAATGAAAATGCTACTTATTTATAGACTGTGAGTCCCCAAAACCAGAATGAAAATATGTAGCATGAATGTCCAGAAAACAATTCTGCAAGTCAATATAATAAATCAGGCCCAGATGTCACAAACACAATAAATCAATTGAAACTGCCAAATCACTTTTCTCAACCTACTGGATTTAATTAAAACCACCACTCAGTTCATGAGAGGCCTTCTAATAGAGAAGATAGTATCACTCAGACTCAGCCATCCACCCAAACCTGATATGGGAGATGTAGTATGTTAAATTTTCATCTATAGGCCTGTTGTACATGGCAGGGTTTACTCCACATGTAGAGCAATGCATCGCTGTCCTTTTCAGATACTCTTCTCAGCCTCCCAAAGCACTCGTTGAAAATGCCATCAATCAGCTTTTGCCATTGGAACACAGTAAGTCCCAGATAAATGCTAGAGGAATATTGACTCTCTGGTCCTTGATTTTGTATTAAAAACATAGCACCATCACTGAAAATTAGAAGAGCATATTTAATCAAATGTACTAGAGGTGACTCAGTGCCTGTTTTAGATTCTTTTGTTTTTTAAGATTTTATTTATTTATTCATGATAGACAACGAGAGAGAGAGAGGCAGAGAGAAGCAGGCTCAATGCAGGGAGCCCGATGTGGGACTCGATCTCAAGACCCCAGGATCACGCCCTAGGGCAAAGGCAGGTGCTAAACCGCTGAGCTACCCAGGTATCCCTGATATTTTAGATTTTTCAGTGAACCTTCCTAAGACAACCCAACTACAGAGCTCATCGTTTGTAAAGATCTGTTCCTAAACAACCAGTAAATGCCACTCAGGAGAAAGAAAGAAGGGGAGGGGGGGGGAACTGAAGCACTCATAAGCGATTATGAATTCACGAGGCTGACAAAGGGCACAGGTTTCCAGGCATCTTCTAGGACTGGAGGTTAGGAGTCTCTTTGGCCCTTAAATAGAAAAGACCTCTTGAGTTTAGTACAGAAAAGACACAGAGACACCCAACCAAAAGGTTGTTTTAACTTGAAGGATCACATTATTTATCATGAACAATCTCTAAACTCAGTCAGCAGAAGCCTTCCTGGCACTTTCCTTGTGTATACTTGGCTCCATTTTATAAAGACAGAACAGACTATGTTTGGCATTTTTGCCTTGAGTTATTGACATGTTTTAAATTATGCTGTTTTATGTCCATTCTTAATAGAACAGAAATCTGCTACAAACGATCTTTATTAACAGACCGCCTCAGGTGCTGAGACTCTCGATTTAACAATGTCTCCAAACAGACAGGCAGGGAGCTTGTTAATAGGCTTTTCCAACCCTTTGGCTTCTGTGAGACGTAAGTGGATTATGGAGGTTTGTTTGTCAGGCTATCTTTTTACATCACTGTCTGAATAATTGCCACAACGGCCTATTGCTTTGGCCTAATTAACAAAATGTACAAAATCCTGAACATGGAACTTTTATTGATTAGCATCTCCATGGGAAACTTTTGAACCCTCATGACTCCTGGCCCCAGACAGATGCTCTTCATGATGTTATACACTGGACCATAGCCTGTTAAAATAACAAGGACTTGGCTTAGCACCCTGGGCTACTCAGAAAGTGCCACAAGAAACCATGTTTATTGGTTATCCTTTAAAAATCAGTATCCTTGGAATGGAATGAGACAAATTCTTATGTAAGTTTCACCATTTGTTTACTATAAAACAATACTCTCTGGTACATTTTTCCTTTCATAGAAACTGACCTTTGAAGAGGTGGTTTCGATTATAAAAAATACACGGTTAAGAAGCAAAGTTTTTATCTGAACAAGGGAAAATACGAGGATAAAACATGAGAAGGTAAAGTCAGAAACATGAAGGAGATGTGAGTTAATTTACTGTTCAGTTTTCCTTAACTAAATAACTATTTCAATAAATACTTCATGGCTTGTGTTTCAGACATCAGTTTTAGGCACTAACCTAGGGGCAAGAAGACAGTATCTCTGCTTTTGTGGAACTTTTAATATCGAGGGTAACAGATATTTTAAAAGCCCGGGTATTGAAGTTCAACAACTATATCCACCTTAGATTATACTTAACTTTTCTTTAAAAAAGTAAAAGCCCATAAGATAAAAAATTCTGTTTGATGACATAGGAAGTTAGATTAGAAATGAGAAATTAAGCCAAGGATAACATTTTATGTACTAGTCGGTAGGCATATACTGAAAAAGATGCTATAGATATTTTTGGCAGTTTGAGAAGTCAAAGAATACAGTCTTAAGGAAGTTCAATTTAAAATGGAAAGCAGGACAAATAAAAATTTCTTATGCACCTATACATACATATACATTAGAACATTTTGACCAAATTTATGTTTTTGTTTTTTGAAATCAGCCAAGTAACCAGGTAATAACTGCACAGCAACTAAGATTAAATTCAAACATCTGAATGAGCTTTGATTGGGTACTCAGCTAGAGCAACATGCATAGGGTTGAATTAATTCAGCAAGCTTCTAGACCCTGAGAGTAAATTACGTTTTTTTTCTTTTTATATTTCCCAATGTGAAAGGGGCAGCAGTAGTCTTTTTTTAAATATGTAGATGATAATTGTCTTTTTAAAAAAAAGATTTGTATTTATTTCTTCATGAGAGACACAGAGAGAGAGGCAGAGGGAGAAGCAGGGTCTCTGCGGGGAGCACGAGGCGAGACTCAATCCCAGGATCCTGGGATCACAGGACCCGGGGATCACGTCCTGAGCCGAAAGCAGATACTCGACTGCTGAGCCACCTAGGCATCCCAATAATTGTCTTTCACAGAAAAAATAAAAAAAGATGAACTCAGAGAGGGAGACAAACCATAAGAGACTCTTAATCATAGGAAACAAACTGAGGGTCTCTGGAGGAAAGCAGGGTGAGGGGTAACCTGGTGATGGGCATTTAAGGAGGGCACAGAATGTAAATGAGCACTGGGTATTATGTAAGACTGATGAATCACTGCACTCTGCCTCTGAAGCCAACAATACATTATATGTTAATGACTTGAATTTAAATTTAAAAAATAGTAAAGCTTCATTTCGAAGGACAAAAATAAATAATAAAATCTGTAGATGATATCTTGTCTAATCTTGGGAATGCATGCTGAATTTTGGAGAAAAATTTATCCTAGCCAAGTTTATGTATGTGGTTATAAGCATACACACGTGGGCATTTGTCAACATGAAACTGAATTTAACAAAAACAAGGTGCTCACACCCATCATGCATCAGCCTCTCTGCTCAATGCTAAGTATTAAGGTGATTATCATAGCAGCTATCTTCAAATATATTTTTTAAAAAAACGAAACATCACAGTAGAGGAGCACCAAAAGGTTAGGTAAGGTCAAGATCAATGTGCTGAACAAAAATATGAGAACTTGAATATTCTTCAGGTGAGGATAGATCATGCCAAGAAAAGGCAAACTCGACTGTATCAGCAGCTCCTTCCAAAAGCCACTGGGAAACTGAAATAAAAGCATAGACTTTCTTTTAAGATCAACAGCAATAAAAATAGCAATATCAATAATTAATAGAAACTATAATTTGGGGGAGTCAGGATGGCTCAGTTGGTTAAGTATCCAATTCTTGATTTTTGGCTTAGGTCATGATCTCAAGGTCATGAGATCAAGCTCTGATTCGGGCTCAACCTGGGGTTGGAGCCTGCTTAAGATTCTCTCTCTCCTTCTCCCTCTGCTCCTCCTGCTACTCTCTCTCGCTTTTTCTGGAAAAAACCCCAAAACAAAAACAGTTAAGAACTAACCGTTCCCCATTTACTTTCCTCATGGCTTACATTCCTGACCATCATTGATCTTAACACCACAGAAGTAGATATTACTATCACTTCTGTTTCACATGTGAGGACGCAGAGAGCAGCAAATTTTGCAAGATCACAAAGCAAAGAAGATGCAGAGTCAGTTTTTAAACCTAGAACCAACTCCGAAGCCCATCCCTTTATCTGAACACGAAGTTTGCCAGGGCCTGGTGGATGCAGAGGCATTTTAGTGACTGTGGAGTGGGGGAGGCCGCGATTCATCACTCTGCCCACCCAGCTGTTTTCCCTGTCTTTTGCAAGAGATCGTGTTTAAGGTAAACTGGTTATCACGTGCCTAGACACCAGTGATTTACAATTACTTCTTTATTAAGAAAACGTTCAGTGTGTGAGTGGTCTCTCTCTGAAAAAATGCCAACAAAGAGGCCTTGTCAGTTTTTTGGCAGAGGCACATCTAAACACATAAAAACAAGTTTAAACACTATCATTTATGCATAATTCTTTCTTGGCATCATCTCTCACTTGCCACAATTTGCAGCCAGAAAACACTTATTTCTACTTTCCTTACTCTAGAAATAATCCAGCCTTAAGTGGATCTAATGCCTCCCCAGAAAAGAAACGGCCCTGTCAGGACTTGGTTGTGTGCGCTGTGTTTGAGACATCAAGGTTCCCATTTACTGCACAGCTGCACGGACCCGAAAGCTGGTGCTAAGCCAGAGCTCTGTACCCACTGAGATCTGTAGTCTGGAATGATAAACACACAGCTGCCTGTGGTGAGGGCCACGGGCATAATAGATGGCCACGTCTCCACCAGAGTCAGGCAGCGCCAACACAAATCATTAATCCAACTGCTTATATGCTAAATATCACAAAAGGTGTAGGAAATGGGGCGCTGTCTCAGTGGAAGGCAGTAATAGGTGGGGGGAAAGGTAAAAGCGATTTAAGGGAGCCAGAGAGAATAAGTGTTCTTGAGGCCTTTGCAAAGTCCTGCTACAGAGCTGATTTACTGCCATGAAGCCTTCTTGCTGCAAATAGTTCATAAAGCCTATGACCTGAGGACTTGCCCACGGGACCACAATAACATTTATCTAGCATAAATTAATGTGTTTCAACCACTAATTCAATTTGGCCGTCTCATTCTCCGGGTTTTGGCAAAGCCGAGCTTAGCTATAAAGTCACTTGGTGACTCACACGAATGGCTGTGTTTGCTAAGGAGTCACACACCACTAGGAACAAAGCGTGCTATTAGTTGAGCAGTCATAAAAAAAAATATACCTCCAGAGCACATTTGGAGCTGTGCTAATTGAAACTTCCTCTTTAGAGGAGCCTGATCAAAACCAGCTGTAGGAGTCAAGCAGGAGCAGATTTCAACATCGCATTAGAAGCCCGGCGGATTCAAGGAAGAGCTGCGGGTCTCAGAGAAGAGGGCACTGCGTCCTGACCACGCGCTCTAATTGGCTCCTGACACGACACTCTGCACAGCGAGCTTGTGGAGCTTGCGGTGGAAGGAAACTTCTCCGCGAGCAAGATTTGCAAAAAAAGAACCCCGTGGCACAGTGCCCCCCCACCCCCGCCCCATCGCGGCCCCCCATAAAACCCCTGATCTGCCAACCTTCTCAAGGAACATGTGGGAAAAACCACAAAAGCCTCGTAAATTTAGGAAAATGAAGTGGGATATTGTTCTGAAAAGGGGAAAAACAAGCGCTTAAGTATCTTCATTGGCAATATAGCCTTTTAAGAACATCCCGCTAGTATTAAAAAAAAGAAAACAAAAAACAAAAAACAAAACGTCCAACACACAGAGGAGCAAACGCTCCAAATCCAAATAAAAAGCAAAAGCCTGGATGAAACGCAAAAACACAGACTATATTTAAAGATGAGAATGGGAACTAGCTCATCCTCTCTGGCTGTATGTGAGTTTCTCCTTCCAAGACATAAGGAGCGCATCCTGCCAATGTGTGTAGAAGCAAAATCCATCCATAGGTTTGCAGAAGATGTGGGATAATCACGCATTTTCTGTTTGCTTTACTTGACGGTGGGTTGGCCATTTGTAAAGGAAGCAGTCACTGATACATAAATATAAATAATAGCATATTTTGCCCATCAAATATGTGAATTTTATTTAATTTAGATGAGTGGAGTGCCTGGAAATATTAAAAGCAAGTTTTGTTTTATAACACCTTTAAGTAGCATATAAATTAGGAAGGACTGCTGGTCTTTTTAATTTATTTACTCATCAATTTAATGGAGTGTCTAGTTTGGGAGCTGTGTCACAGTGATTTGTAAAGATAGAGGGTGGGGAGGTTTATTTATGTAGATGTGGAAAGGATCATTATGTTTTATGCCACAAAGGGATGAGAGTTAACTATATGTAATATATGAAGTATAATGATTTTTCTGGGGGATATAATTATACCCTCACAAGTAATAACCATGAAAGTTGAAAATTTGCTTCATTTTCACCCTCTTTTTGGAATGGGTTAAGTGGCTGACCTCTTCTTATTTTTTTCCCTTTTATCACATATAAAACATATTAAACTAACTCACTAGGTTTAAAAACTAAACCTCGCAGAAGTAGAAGTTAGATGGTTGTATAATTCTGTCTGCATTCCTTTTTTTTTTTGTGCATAAAAACTTGCAACCCGAATTTAACACTCACTGACATTAAAATGTGGCCTCTGGTGTGTGTGATATGGTCTTCTAAATTTCTGCAGATATGAGTAGAAAGTAGTTCTAATGCTTCTTTATTATTCATATGACTTGTCAGATACTGAATCATTCTCAATGCATAATGCAATTCACAGTTGGAATGCTGTGCCCTTGATTTTATTTATCTTGTTTGTCCAAGTACTATAGACATTAGGGAGGCTTAAATTTAGTGCTCTTAAGCCTGATGAAGGAGGCTGAAGAATTTGGAAAATTTTCTGAAGATATATCAAGATGAAATGATGAAAAAAAAAAACATGTAAATAAGCCAAACACAACAATATTCTGATTTAAAAGGGGGTCTGGAAAGAAGTTATTGACTCAGCTTATCCCAATTTTCTCACTAAAATATTTTCTTTAAAATTCAGAAAGGATAAATCCTCATATGTTGTCAGCATAACTCAACTTGAAGTTAACTAATACCAGAATCAAGGAGTTTCCAATTACGTAAGAATTAAAACAACACAAAATAAAATGATTTACAGGTTCCATACAATTAGAAACAGTGGAAATCAGTCCACTCAAAAGTGATTTAGAGCCCCTCATTTCTTTCCTACTTTTTTACCGCTTGCTTAGAAAAATTGTCTATAGTAGAACCAAGCCAGGCAGCTGTTCTCAGACCAAGGGTGCTGCATCCTGAGACAGCACTATGCTGTCCTCTTCTTCCCTTCCCGCTAGCTGGGATTCCTGACTGAGAACAGAAAGAGTCTGCTGAAACTCACAGAAGTGCAGGCAGAAAGTGGCCAGGTTGCTCTGGGAGGTGGTATTACATATTCAGAAATTAAAACGCAAATGCAGGGTCAGGACCCAGGGAAAGAATTCACCTCAGGCCAGCAGGATTGTAGTAGATAAAAGGCTGCTAAAGTCTGGCAATTAGGCTAGGAGTTGAGCATGCTCTTCTCTCTGAGAAGAGAAACAGACCAGAAGCCACGAGAGTGTGCAAGGGTAGCCCAGATAAATCCCCTTTTATTCTAGGATAAATTTAAAAAATTCATTATGAATCATATGAAAAATATTACATAATAAGAAAAAATATTTTCATTTATATATGTATTTAAATGAAGAGCAGATTTCTGAAATGAGTTACAAGACGCAAACATTAATTTAGAATATCTGTTAGACTCATGTGGCACAGATGTTTCGTCTCTCATTCTTCCTGGGCTGTGTATCTATAGGGGCTTTTCTCAGACTCCCTTAGAGATGTGATCAAGACTAGGGTTTCCTCAGTGGAAGGTGGGCAAATGTGCTAGGACCCTGAAAGCCACACACCAGGAGTAAGAACAATTTGGATATAGACATGCTGTTGCAGAGATGAACACTAGCTTCAAGTCACTTTTATTCAATTTTCGTGATTGAAATGGTCTCAGATTGCTAGTGCCAGTAGTTGTCTACTAAAATCAAATGTAAAAAATGACATCATGTTCATCCTTAGTTGACTGCTATTTCTCAATTGAAGTTCATTGAGGGTACAATCTACATTCAGTTAAATTCTCTTCTTTTAATGTATAGTTCTATGAATTTTGACAAACACACCTGAGAACCACTTCCATGATAAGGATGTAGAAGGTCCTTCACGTCCCTTTTTTAATTTTTTTTTTTTTTTTTATGATAGTCACAGAGAGAGAGAGAGGCAGAGACACAGGCAGAGGGAGAAGCAGGCTCCATGCACCGGGAGCCCGATGCGGGATTCAATCCAGGGTCTCCAGGATCGCGCCCTGGGCCAAAGGCAGGCGCCAAACCACTGTGCCACCCAGGGATCCCCTTCACGTCCCTTTGTAATCATTTCTCCCACCAACCCCCTGCCCACAGCAACTGATTTGATTTTTATCACTGTGATTCTCTGTCTTTTCTGCAATGCTAGCTTTTGAATCTGGATATTTTAACTTAGAATAATGCATTTGAAATTTATCTGTTTTTATATAAATCGGTCATTTTTTTTTTTCGACTTTATTGCTAAGTAGTACTCCATTGAATGAATGTACCAGTTTATCATTCATCAGTTCATGGGCATTTTAATGGTTTCTAATTTCTGGCATTTTAAAATAAAGCTTATATATATAATGTATCCCATTTATATTTATAAATATCTTAGAAATTTTTTAATTGAAATTCAGTTTGCCAACATGTAGTATAACACTCAGTGCTCATCCCATCAAGTACCCTCCTCAGTGCCTGTCACCCAGTTACCCCATCCTGCCGCCTACCTCCCCTTCTGCTACCCTTTGTTCGTTTCCCAGAGTTAGGAGTCTCTCATGGTTTGTCACCCTCCCTAATTTTTCCCCACTCGTTTTCTCTCCTTTCCCTTATAATCCCTTTCACTATTTCTTGTATTCCCCATATGAGTGAAACCATATGATGACTGTCCTTCTCTGAGTGACTTACTTCATTCAGCATAATACCCTCCAGTTCCATCCATGTCGAAGCAAATGGTGGGTATTTGTCCTTTCTGACAACTGAGTAATATTCCATTGTATACATAGACCACATCTTCTTTATCCATTCATCTGTTGAAGGACATCAAGGCTCTTTCCACAGTTTGGCTATTGTGGACATTGCTGTTATGAACATTGGGGTGCAGGTGTCTCAGCGTTTCACTACATCTGTATCTTTGGGGTAAATACCCAGTAGTGCAATTGCTGGGTTGACCACATCCTCTCCAACACTTGTTGTTTCCTGTCTTATTAATTTACACCATTCTCACTGGTGTGAGGTGGTATCTCATTGTGGTTTTGATTTGTATTTCCCTGATGGCAAGGGATGCGGAGCATTTTCTCATGTGTTTGTTGGCCATGTGTATGTCTTCTTTGGTGAAATTTCTGTTCATGTATTTTGCCCATTTCGTGATTGGATTGTTTGTTGCTTGGGTGTTGAGTTTAACAGGTTCTTTACACATCTCGGATAGTAGCCCTTTATCTGATATGTTATTTGCAAATATCTTCTCCCATTCTATAGATTGTCTTTTAGTTTTGTTGACTGTTCCTTTTGCTGTGCAGAAGCTTTTTATCCCGATTAAGTCCCAATAATTCATTTTTGCTTTTGTTTCCCTTGCTTTCATAGATGTATCTTGCAAGAAGTAGCTGTGGCCAAGCTCAGAAAGGTTGTTGCCTGTATTCTCCTCTAGGATTTTGATGGATTCTTGTCTCACATTTAGATCTTTCATCCATTTTGAGTTTATCTTTGTGTATGGTGTAAGAGAAGGGTCTAGTTTCATTCTTCTGCACGTGGCTGTCCAATTTTCCCAGCACCATTTATTGAAGAGACTGTCCTTTTTCCAGTGGATATTCTTTCCTGCTTTGTCAAATATAGGTTGGCCATAGAGTTGAGGGTCCATTTCTGAGTTTTCTATTCTGTTCCATTGATCTATGTGTCTGATTTGTGCGAGTACCACACTATCTTGATGATCACAGCTTTGTAGTACAGCTTGAAATATGGCATTGTGATGCCCCCAGCTTTGGTTGTCTTTCTTAATATTCTCCTGGCTATTCGGGGTCTTTTCTGATTCCACACAAATCTTAAGATGATTTGTTCCAACTACATGAAGTAAGTCCATATTATTTTCATAGGGATTGCAATGAATGTGTAAATTGCCCTGGGTAGCACTGACATTTTCACAATATTAATTCTTTCAATCCATGAGCATGGAATATTTTTTCATCTCTTTGTGTCTTCCTGAATTTCTTTCAGAAGTGTTCTATAGTTGTTAGGGTATGATCCTTTACCTCTTTGGTTAGGTGTATTCTTAGGTACCTTATGCTTTTGGGTGCAATTGCAAATAGGATTGACTCCTTAATTTCTCTTTCTTCAGTCTCATTGTTAGTGTATAGAAATGCCACTGATTTCTGGGCATTGATTTTGTATCCTGCCACACTGCTGAATTGCTGTATGAGTTCTAGCAATCTTGGGGTGGAGTCTTTTGGGTTTTCTATATGGAATATCCTGTCATCTGAGAAAAGGAAGAGTTTGACTTCTTCTATGCCAATTTGCATGCCTTTTATTTCTTTTTGTTGTTGGATTGCTGAGTCTAGGAATTCTAGTACTATGTTGAATAACAGTGGTAAGAGTGGACATCCCCATCCTATTCCTGATCTTAGTGGAAAGGCTCTCAGTTTTTCCCATTGAGAATGATATTTGCTGTGGGCTTTTTGTAAATGGATTTTAAGATGCTGAGGAATGTTCCCTCTGTCCCTACACTCTGAAGAGTTTTGATCAGGAATGGATGCTGTATTTTGTCAAATGCTTTCTCTGCATTTATTGAGAGGATCATATGGTTCTTGTTTTTTCTCTTGTTGATGTGATCTATCACATTGATTGTTTTACTAGTGTTGAACCAACCTTGCATCTCGGGGATAAATCCCACTTGGTCATGGTGAATTATCTTCTTTAATTTGTACTATTGGATCCTATTGGCTACTATCTTGTTGAGAATTTTTGCATCCATGTTCATCAGGGATATTGGTCTATATTTCTCCTTTTTGGTGGGGTCTTTGTCTGGTTTTGGAATCAAGGTGATGCTGGCCTCATAAAATGAATTTGGAAGTATTCCATCCCTTTCTATCCTTCGGAACAGCTTTAGTAGAATAGGTATTGATTCTTCTTTAAACTTTTGATAGAATTCCTCTGAGAAGCCAACTGGCCCTGGACTTTCATGTTTTGGGAGGTGTTTCATGATGGCTTCAATTTCCTCGCTGGTTATTATCTCCCTTCTTCTGTCTGATGTAGGTTTTCTTTTCTGTTCTTTCTCCAATTACTTTAGGTGCAAGGTTAACTTGCGTACTTGAGTTTTTTTTTCCAATTTTTTGAGAGAGGCTTGTATTGCAATGTATTTCCCTCTTTGGACTACTTTTGCTGTATCCCAAAGATTTTGAATGGTTGTATCTTAATTTTCATTACTTTCCATGGATCTTTTTAGTTCTTCTCTAATTTCCTGGTTGACCCCTTCATATTTTAGTAGGATGCTCTTTAACCTCCATGTGTTTGAGTTTCTTCCAAATTTCTTCTTGTGACTTCTAGTTTCAAAGCATTGTGGTCTGCGAATATGCAGGGGACAATCCCAATCTTTTGGTATCATTTGAGATCTGATTTGTGACCCAGCATGTGGTCTATTCTGGAGAAAGCATGTGCACTTGTGCACTTGCTTGAAGAATGTGCACTGGAGAAGAATGTATATTCAGTTGCGTTTGGATGCAATGTTCTGTATATCATCTGTGAAATCCATCCGGTCCAGTGTACTATTTAAGGCCCTTGTTTCTTTGGTGATGTTGTACTTAGAAGATCTGTTATTTGCAGAAAGTGCCGTGTGGAAGTCTCCTATGATTAGTGTATTGTTATCTAAGTATCTCTTTACTTTGGTTATTAATTGATTGATATACTTGGCAGCTCCCACATTAGGGGCATATTCATGATTGTTAGGTCTTCTTGTTGGATAGACCTTTTAAGTATGATATAGTATCCCTCTTCATCTCTTACTATAGTCTTTGGGATAAACTTTAATTTGTCTGATATGAGGGTTGCTACCCCAGCTTTCTTTTGAGGACCATTTGAATGGTAAATGGTTCTCCACCCTCTCATTTTCAGGCTGTAGATGTCCTTAGGTCTAAAATAAGTTTCTTGTAGACAGCAAATAGATATGTCTTGCTTTTTTATCCAGTCGGATACTCTATGTCTTTTGATGGGATCATTTAGCCCATTCACGTTCAGAGTAACTATTGAAAAATAAGAATTTAGTATCTTCGTATTACCTATTCAGTCCCTGTTTTTGTGGATTATTTCTTTGGGCTTCCTCTTTTTTTTACAGGGTCCCCCTTAATATTTTACAGGGTCCCCCTTAATATTTCTTGCATAGCTGGTTTGGTGGTTACATATTCTTTCAGTTTCTGCCTATCTTGGAAGCTCTTTATCTCTCTTTCTATTCTGAATAACAGCCTTGATGTATCAAGTATTCTTGGCTGCATGTTCTTTTCATTTAGTACCCTGAATATTTCCTGCCAGCCCTTTCTGGCCTGCCAGGTCTCTGCAGAGAGGTCAGCTGTTAATCTGATTATTTCTCCTCATATAAGTTATGAATCTCTTGTCTCTCTGCTTTAAGGAATTTCTCTTTATCTTTGGAATTT